>NC_092814.1:409496476-410117800 GCF_023375885.2 Dermacentor andersoni | reverse complement strand
CACAGCAACATCCGGTAGAGCACGGTCCAGATAACGCAGCGCAATAAAACACGGAGACCAACGCAAACCTACCCGCACGGTGCTCTTGCCACGGTACGAAACCTACGGAGCAACACGTGTGAGTGCACAGAACAATAACAAAACCGCCATTGTGGCCCGAAAGGCGGGGCCAGTACAGCAAAAAAAATAAAAAAAACAGCAAAACAAAGGAGAACCTACTACGTCATTTCCTCCACACTTTTCTCCTAGCGCACGGAGGCGGTAGGGCCTCTCCTCAATTTCCTTCCTGCATGTATCCAGCGCACCGTATCGTCATCATGATCACATTGGCGTCTGTGCCGTTTCCGCGATTCGCCTAGCAACGAAGTCGACTGGGCCGAGTGCACACAGAATGAAAACGCTGCTGAAAGTTTCGGATTGTTTCGAGTATTCTGTGGTAGCCTTCCTGGAATGGGCATCACAGCCGATCAATGTGAGGTGTTTTAAAGCATAGAGGGCACACGCCTTATAATCGCTGTGAGCGTATCGCAAGCCCACCACGCTATTCGGACGTTGCGTTATACGTCTGGGCTTGTTTGCTGAGTAGCGGACTACACGTGCAACGAACGCCATCAAGACCTGTGGTAAGACACGTTGATCAGTGTATCGGCGGAGTTTCGTATCTGGAAGAAGCTGATCCCACATTTTCGTGTTGTAGATTGTAGGACAGCTGCTTGTGCGCCTGCCAATTTGGTCGGTTCTTCCCTGAAACTACCGCACGCGTGAGAGCTGACGGCTTTTGCGGTATTATGCTGATTTGGTGCCTCTACAGATTATTCGCATGTGTGATTTTACAACGTAAGTAGTTTGCGGACGCCTTTTCTTAATGTGAACGCGCATATACCATTGCTTCGAGAGTCAGCCGACAGGTTTCAGTGCACGCTGCCTCCCGCGATGTTCGTCTGGAATCGCTCAACGAGTACTAGCAAATTTACTCAAAGTCTGAATTACCCATGTTGATTTGAAATAGTTAACTGCGATCGCTACTTTTACTTTTCGTATGTTGTGTCTGTTGATCGGTTTTATTTAAGACAAATCAATGTGCATTGTGGCATTGGCATGATGTCAAGATGAACTCAGCAGCAGCCTCTCAAGCTGTTAGGTACTACAGTTAAGCACTTGAGTGCGCGTGCATGCACGCGCGTGTTTGAAAATTTGTGGCTCACATGTTATTGCTTGCATTGCTCAACCATTTGCTTCCTTTGATTGCAGGATGACCCATACAGCACACCCCTAGGCAATGTGGCCTATCCAGTGAGTGGAGAGGAAGTTGCAGCAGCTTCATCATCTTCTGCTGAGCAAGAGCAACTTCGCTCTTTCCAAGACCTGTTGCTGCGCTCTTTCCAGCCGAATCAGCCTCAGCATCAAAACATCGGCATGCCTATCTGCACTAACTATGAAGAACAAAGTCTGCACATGGCTGGTATGTTGTGGCTAATCCAGTGGCATGTTGCGTTTTCCCATAACTTCTGGGCTGCTGGGTTTTTTTAGGGACTGTGGCGGATCTCTTAAGGTTAGTAGAATCCGGAAGATTGTAGCTCCTTGACAGTGTCTGAGACACATTCAAGCCCTCTTCACAAATTGTATAAATGTTAACCTGATCAGAGCAGCACTACTCTTTCTACTGGCAGCTGCCTCTCCTTACAGACATGAATGCAGTGACTGATGCATGGGTAAGCACTATCCTTGGTGTTACTTCATGACTTTCTTTTGCGTGACCTTGGCAAATGTCCTGTGGAAAGTCTCGTGGGTGGGGTGACTTTCTTACTCCACCCACAAGGGTGACTTTATAGTCAAGGGTGCCTTTATCCATGCTTGTTAGCATGCATCCTACAACCTTGCAAGGTTAATGTAACCTGCATAGCCTGATTGGCATTATCTGCATTTCTAGAAAACTGTCTTACGATTACTGTTTTGCTTTTTAGCATTCTTCAGTTGCAGCTGCCAAACCTCTTTAGCACCACTTTTGATGTGCATAAGCTTTAAAGGGCAACTCTGGCGATTTTTTGACCATGTCAAGATAATCGAATATTTAGGTTCCTGACCCCCCTGTCACACTTCTGAAAGTAGAATTGTTTCGCAACATTGAAAATAATTTTAAATAAGCAAGAAAAATGCAATAACGAAACCTAAATTTGATCGAGCAGCCGAACGAACCTCTTAATGCGACGTCACAAGAGGCACACCAGTTGAGGAAAGGGCGCAATGCATGCCAGTCTTGCCCACGGGACAAATGAAAATGGCCAAGAGCAGACGCTCAGCTGATTTGTGACCGCACCAGACCTTCAGGTGACAATGTCAGCTGCACCAGCTCTTCAGATCTGTCAAACAGTGACAGCTACGATTCCGACAAATTCAGTAGCCACGAATCGCTGTTTGCATTCGACCTGCCACCACGAGAGCCAACGCCCATTCACAGCATATCACACGGCAGCAGGAAGACCAAGGGTAGCCCTAACCACTGATCTTATACTTGCTGCTTGCTATTTTAAGTTTAAGTGTCTCACCCCTTCTCAGGGAAGCGCTTCATGTGCCCACTATAAGATGAGCACAACTTTTCGCATTTGTGTCCCACAAGAACGCCGCTGTCAGTCGCACTCACCGGCACTTCCCCAAATTAAATGTGACAAATGTACTGACCGGTGAATTTGTTAAAATCGGCAGGTACAGAGACTGCTCATGGTTCGCTTGAGATATATTGCTAGCTGCTCATCAGTGACATCAATTAATGTCAGAACATAGCAAAACATGCAGATTTTGTGCATGTAAGCACCATTGCATCACTCTGAGTCGCACTGATATGAGCAATCACACACCCTCAAAAACATTGAGCGAGAGAACATAGTACGGGAGCCTACTTATCATTATTCTTATTCTCTTCATGCTTACAATTAATGCGTTACCTAAATTAGGCATACATTAGAACATTGTGCGTGTGGTCGTTAATTTAGAGTATGCAAAGTTTTCTCGCGGCAACGCCAATGCCAGTATTGACACCATTGGTAGCTGAACGAGGCGGTTATTTATGCTGCTGTATTAAAGGGACCTACGCTTGCTGCCCATTCTGGATACAATGCAAACAGTGCACCTCGGAAGCTAAATAATGAGGCAGCATAACAATACGTGAAAATATACCCATGTATAGTCGCTTTCAATTTAGGGAAGTGCGGGCAAGTGCAACTGGCCGCTTTCGAGAATGCCAATGTACCAATGTTGATAGCGCTGCGTGCCATCGCTTCTAGCTTTTTGCAGGTGCACTGTATGAAATGAGAAATTAGGAATAGTTTTTTTGAAATCTGTATGGTCAAAATTGAACTACAAAAGCAGTTTTTTTTTCTTTCTAATAGCTTAATTAGCTTCGATCAGTCGTTAATGTCTGCCAGCAGTAGATGGAGAAACTTGGCTACTGTATAGACTTAACCTCGGCTGAATGCGATTGACATCGGCTAAAAGGGTGTTTGTGCAGATAGTGAGGGCTGAAGTTCGTGCAACCAACAATGCAGCATCACCTGCCCCCCGTCCACACAGAACTTTTTGTGGCAGCAACTTCTCACGCCAGACACTAGCTCACTCCTCGGCCCTGTCGTCTGCCATTCATTCCCAGCATGCTCTGCGTTTGCCACCTCTTACGGCATAATGCAATGTGGCCAATAGCCGAGGGGCAGGCAAGACTGGTGGTACAAGGGATTGAACAAAATTCATTTGTAAAATATCTATGCTACCCTCAAGCCTGATGTTTTCAAGAAATTATGGAAGCGTGCAGAAGAGTGCACTCAGAAAATGTCATTCAGATCCGTTTACCTTGGAAAAATCACCAGAGTTGTCCTTTAAGTATGGAGTGGCATGGGTGAAATGTGTCCACTACTCGTTGGTCTGAACCTTGGATGCCAGTGCTCACATACTCTTGCATGCCTAAAACAAGCTTGATTTCAGCTGGTGAGAAGTAATCTGGGCAACTAGTTAGAGACAGTGGGCACTCATGCTCGGAGGAGCTATTTCTGATAGTTTGGGGCTTGACAGGGTTTCTGTGCCATGACAGTGTTTCCATGCTTGTGTGGCAGTAAGTGCTTGTCATGTAACCACTATAGGTTCAATCATGATGAAGAAATTGCGTTCACTGACCAACTCAAGGTGAAAATAACACAGAGACATTTCGGGACGGGTCCCGAAACATCTCTGTGTTATTTTCACCTTGACTTGGTCAGTGACCGCAATTTCTTCTTCATCATGTTACCTGACCAGATGAACTTTCGTCCAACTCTTGACCACCAGGTTCAATCGCCTGATATTTAATACCGTTGTTATTTAGTGACCTTTCCTTTTCCTTTCATACTACAGAGTGAGCTCCTTTCTGGACTTTAAACCAGGTCAATCGAAAAAAAGATGTTAAATCAACCACTGTAATATTGTTGCTAATCAACTATTCTTTACTATGGCTTCCTTTTTCCTAACTTTGCTTTATGGCCAGAAAGGGAATGAGAATTTAAGAAGCAAGCTTGATTTTTCACAGAAAGAACAAGTCTTCATTTGAAAATGAATCCCACTTCCCAGTGCTGCATGTGTACATGTAATGTGGGATTCCGCACTTTTTTCCATTTCCATTTATTTACCCTAAAGGCCCAGCTTGGGCATTACATAGGGGGGAGAACAATTGATATACAAAGGTATAAGGCAATGTGCATGTAAGTTGAATATCCTTATATGAAGTCGTACATGCTATGGAACCGTTACATCACTTCTCATTCGACAACATCATACGCCAATAATTCTTGCATTATGCAAACATTAAATAATCTTACATCATCTGACATTTGAAGAAATGTAGGAAAAGATGTTAATGTTTCTAATTTCTGAATGTTTCATTAAGTGCTTGTTTGAATATAATATGGTCTGGTATTTCGGCTATATTACCTGGGAGATGATTCCATTTCGAAATGGCTAAGTGCAGACATGAAAACTGCACTAGTTTAGTATGTGCAAATGGTTGTTCGACCTTAAATTTGTGATCGATTCGTGGGAATTTACTTTTGGCTGTGTGCCTGAGAAAAGATATTCGGGTGATGAAAAAGCTGATGGAAGAGAGTTAACCGAGATATCTTTCTTCTAGTCTGCAATGGGATGAGTGCTAGGTCATGTTTTATTTTGGTGATGCTTGAATGTTGTGAATAGTTACCTGTAATAAATCGCGCTGCCTTGTTCTGTTTGGTGCGGGTTCCATATAAATGAGGCATACTCAAGCTTTGAACAAAGTACGGTGATGGAAGAAGCTTGGTATCACTATTAGCCTGACGAAGCGTTCGACGAATGAAGCCAAGAGATTTGCATGCAGCGGAAACAATACAACTCACATGATTATGCCTAGACAAAGTCGAAGAAAGATGAACACCTAGATATTTAAATGATTCTGCAGTTTCTAGAGCCTCACCATTAAGAAAGTATGTGTGTCTTGTAATTTCACGGCAAGTAGTAAATCTCATAAGTTTAGTTTTTGAGGTATTTGTTGTAGCGGGTGGCAGAGTGACGGAGCCGATCCAAGAGCACGTACCGCACTGTTTTATTTCAGTGACAGCGAACTATATATATATAGGCTGCTTGCCTATGACGTAACATAAAAAGAACGAATCATGTTTGACACGTGTGGCACAGCACTTCATATCACTTCTCCCTTTCTTTTAAAACTGCAGTCTTTGCACGGTACCCGCCGTGGTTGCTCAGTGGCTATGGTGTTGGGCTGCTGAGCACGAGGTCGCGGAATCGAATCCCGGCCACGGCGGCCGCATTTCGATGGGGGCGAAATGCGAAAACACCCGTGTACTTAGATTTAGGTGCACGTTAAAGAACCCCAGGTGGTCGAAATTTCCGGAGCCCTCCACTACGGCGTGCCTCATAATCAGAAAGTGGTTTTGGCACGTAAAACACCATAATTTAATTTTTTTTTTTTTATTTGCACGGGCCTTCATTGTCGGGTAGACCTCCGTAAGACCGGCGGACTTGGGGGACAGAGAGCCTGTTCGGCTGGGAGGGACGTTGGAGGTGTTGTCGAAGGAACAGGCGCAGCGCCAGTTGGTTCTGGATTGGCCAGGCTGCACCGGCCTTCTGGCGTGGACGTGGGTCGATTCTTGTTGTATGGGCTGGGTTGAAGCGAGTCGGGAGCCTCCGCCTTTGGGGTCACGGGTGGCACAGGCACGCGACGGAAAATTTGGTCGAAGTGACGTCTGGCTAGGCCATCTGGAGTGTCGACCGTTACAAGGCTTGAACCCTCTGTGCTCTTGACGATGCCTGGACGCCAACGCTTCCCTTGGCCAAAGTTGCGCACCCACACCTGGTCGCCGGACTGGAATCTGGGAGGCTGCGAGTAACTTCGAGGTAGAGAGGGGACGCAAGTATCCAAGCGCGAACGAATTTGTTAGTTCAGCAGCATCTCTGAAGGAGACTTGCCGCACGGTAGTGGGGTACGTCGATAGCCTAGGAGCACTCGCGCTAGTTTTGTTTCGAGATCGTTCACCATCGAGTGCTTAAGAAGGCCATCCTTTATTGTGCGGACCGCACGCTCTGCCAGACCATTAGATTGTGGGTGGTACGGCGCACTACGTAGACGAGTTATGTTGTTGACAGTCATGAATTGGGAAAACTGCTTACTTGCAAACTGAGGCCCGTTATCTGATACAACTGTTTGTGGCAAGCCAAAATGCGCAAACAATTCTCGAAGCCGCGCGATTGTGACTTCTGTGGTCGCCGACTTGACGGGAAGTGCCTCAATCCATTTAGTATGCGAGTCGACGACTATCAACAGCATGCGTCCCTCTATCGGTCCGGCGTAATCAATGTGAAGCCTTGACCATTTGGTGCCCGTTTCTGGCCAACAGATAGGAACCTGTCGATGGGGCATTGGCTGAGCTTGTACACATGAGATGCACGAACGTGCAAGGCTTTTGATCTCACCATCCAACCCAGGCCACCAGAACAGCGTCCGAGCCAGTCTTTTCATCGCAGATGCACCCTGGTGTGACCGATGTAGCTCAGCGAGCATGGAGACTCACGCTTTGCGGGGTACGACGATGCGATGACCCCAGTAAAGCAGGCCTTCTACGCTTGACAGCTCCAGTCTTCTGCAAAAATAAGGTTGAAGGTGATTGTGACAAGCGTTTAGGCCATCCATTCAGTACAAAGTGCTGCACAACGCTAAGGTTTTCATCTCCGTTCGTCAGCGCCCGTATGGCATCCGCTGGCACGAACGAGCTGTCAAGGGTCTCTGAAGACAACACGTATTCTGGTAAGGTGCCCGATCGACAAACGTCTGTTATCGGCACGGGCAAGCGGCTGAGTGCGTCCGTGTTGGCGTTTTCCTTGCCGGCCTTGTACTCTATGCGTAGCTATATTGGCTTAGAAACAGAGCCCATCTCTGAATACGTGCCGACGCCATTGGGGGCACAGTTTGATCTTCTCGTAGAAGTCCCACCAGTGGTTGGTGGTCCGTGACTAATACAAACTCGCGGCCCAGCAGGTAGTCTCGAAACTTTGTTACTCCGAATACCAGTGCGAGCGCTTCCTTCTCGAGCTGAGAATAATTCTTTTCGGCGTGTGTTAACGTGCGTGAACGGAAGGCAATGGGCTTATCCACTTTTCCAATTCGGTGCGAGATTACGGCACCTAAACCCGAAGGTGACGCATCGCATTCCAAGCGCACTGGTTGGTTGGGATCGAAATACGTCAGAACAGGCGAACTCAGAAGTGTTTGTTTAGCCTTGAGATACGAATTTTCCTGCGCCGTTCCCCAGTGCCATTTATGCTCTTTTTCAAGCAGAAGATACAACGGGGCCAGCATCGTTGACATGTGCGGCAAGAACCGGTGATAATAAGTCAACAGACCCAAAAACGAGCGCAGTTCGCTCACATTCGTAGGCCGTGGCGAGTCGCGTATTGCTGCTAAGTTCTTCTCAAGCGGATGCAAGCCGTCTTTGTCAATGCGATGGCCTAGGTAGACGATTGAGTCTTTGCGAAAATGGCATTTTTCGGCCTTCAGCTTGATACCATTCTCTTGAAGCCTGCGCAAAACGTCCCAAAGCACTGAGCCATTATCGTCTTGACGTTCCGCTATCAATACATCATCCAAATACACCTGCACGGCTGGAAGACCGGCCAGGACCGTTTCCATGCGCCGCTGAAAAATCGCGGCAGCCGAGGCAACTCCAAACGGAAGACGGTTATAGCAGAACAACCCCTTGTGAGTGTTTATCACGGCCAACTTCCTCGCCTCCTCATCCAATGGGAGTTGGTTAAATGCATCCTTAAGGCCCAGTGTTGTGAAAAATGATCCCCCACGTAGCGACGCGAAAATGTCTTCAATGTTTGGTAAAGGGTACTGCTCAGTTATGCATGCAGCATTGATTGTGGTTTTGAAATCGTCGCAGATGCGAAGGGAACCGTCTTTCTTCAGTACTGGTACGATTGGCGCCGCCCACTCAGAATGTGCTATGGGCGATAATATGCCTTGCTCTACTAAACGGTCCAGCTCAGTTTCCACTTTTTCACGAAGAGCATAAGGAATTGACCGCGCCTTGTGGAACTTCGGTTGGGCGCCTTCTCGAATGTGGAATTTCACGGGTGGCCCCTGAATGTTTCCCAGTCGTGGCTCAAAAAGGGCAGGAAACTTGGTCCTGAGGCTGTCGGGATCTGCTGACGTCGATTGAACCGTAGCGATAAACCCGGACGGCAAAAGCAAGAACGCTTGGATTAAGTCCCTTCCGCAAAGGCTGGGACCCGAGCAGCCTGTAACTATCAATGTGGCAGGTACAGTCTTCCCTGCGAAATGGGCTTCAAGGTGCAGTTCACCGACAATGGGTAGCTTGCTCAAGTAACAGCTGAGCGTGTGTTTGCATTTCGATAAGCGTGGCCAACTCAGACGGTGCTTTAGATACACCTCCTGCGGAATGAGAGAAAACGGTGATCCCGTGTCAATAATCATGTTCAAGGGCACGCCACCCCAGTGGATAACTCTGCGGAAAGCCTGGAGCAAAGATTTCTTTTCCCGTGATTCCTGCAATGTGAAGACTGATGAAATATCGCCTTCCTCCGTTTCGGATACAGCGCTCTCATAATGAACTGCGTTAGCGATGCCATCGCGCCTACGACCAGCCCGGAGCCCCGACTGGGAGCGGCATTTTCTTGCGAAATGACCAGTCTTCCGACAGCGAAAACACTGCTCCTTTTTGTGCGGACAGTCGCTTGCTTCGTGATCGTAGTTTCCGCAGCGTGCGCACTCAGTATGGCTTTGCTTGTCTTTGGTGAAGGTCTGATATCGGCGCGATTTACTCGCTACAGTGCACACCGCTGCCTCATTATCAGGTCGAGTCATGGCGCTTACTTCGAATGCAGCTGTCTCTGCTGCTATGGCAATCGTTTCAGCTTGGGCAAGTGTGAGCTCAGTTTTTTCAAGCAGCGTCTGCTGCACCGCCCGATTCCGGATGCCACAAACAATGCGGTCCCGTAACATACGGTCCAAACTGGTGCCGAAGTGACAATTATTCGCAAGCTTGCTTAGCTCAACAACATAGTCCCGGACAGATTCGCTTGTGGCCTGATCCCTTGTAAAGAACTTGTAACTTGCGGCAACCTCATTAGTCTTCGGCGCATAGTGGTTATTTAGGATGGTAAGTGCGTCCTTGTAACTCAAGCTATTTACTTTCTGGGGGGCACAGTGTCCAGCAAGAACGCCTACCGTCTTCGTTGACAGTGTCGAAACCAAAAGCGCCCTTTTCTTATCATCTGTCTTAATATCATTTGCTTCAAAAAATGCCTCCAGTCGAGTCAAGTAAATATCCCACTTATCTTGATTTTCGTCGAAACTTGGGGTACCGAGGTTCGTAGCCAGGGCCATGACCGCCAATGCTCCATAGACTCGATTGCTTTCAGTACCCAGCAGGACTCGCAGCGCTTCCGAGACGCCACTGTTCGTGGCGGGGGTTCCGCGGGGTGGTCACCCTCGTCGCCACTGTTGTAGCGGGTGGCAGAGTGACGGAGACGATCCAAGAGCACGTACCGCACTGTTTTATTTCAGTGACAGCGAACTATATATATAGGCTGCTTGCCTATGACGTAACATAAAAAGAACGAATCATGTTTGACACATGTGGCACAGCACTTCATATCAGAAAGATGAACACCTAGATATTTAAATGATTCTGCAGTTTCTAGAGCCTCACCATTAAGAAAGTATGTGTGTCTTGTAATTTCACGGCAAGTAGTAAATCTCATAAGTTTAGTTTTTGAGGTATTTATGCTCATTTGCCAGTCTGAGCACCATCTTTCATTCCTGTTCAAGTCATTTTGTAATTTATCACAGCCTTACATTTTAATGGCCGATACAGAACGCAGTCGTCGGCATATAACCTGATTTCCGATTCTATACCCTGATGAATATCATTTATATAAACTAAAAATAGAGTGGGTTCCAAAACGGAACCTTGAGGCACACCGGACTGAATAGGTTGAAATGACGAACGGACATTATTAATTATGACAGCTTGTCATCTGTTACTTAAATATTCCTTAATCCAGTTTATTAATTTTTCGTCAACTTTAATCAGCTTCATTTTATATATGAGGCAGTTATGAGCCACACGGTCAAAGGCTTTAGCAAAATCTCTAAATG
The DNA here is from genome assembly GCF_023375885.2 of Dermacentor andersoni. NCBI lineage: Eukaryota > Metazoa > Arthropoda > Arachnida > Ixodida > Ixodidae > Dermacentor > Dermacentor andersoni. The sequence continues at coordinate 410,107,110 of NC_092814.1, read as the reverse complement.
TGGCGCCAGTATGTGTAAGTTCGTGAAGGTTAAGGTGAATGTCTGTAGTTAGTTCAAGAAGCTGGGATTCACATGACCGGCCTCATTGAAAACCATGCTGGTTTGCAAATAGACTGTGGTTGCTAGCCATGTACTGCATGATTTGGGAAGATAACACGTGTTAAAATAATTTGCATGCAACAAACGTAAGGGATATAGGTCTATAGCTTGTTAGCTTGTTTTTGTCGCCGGTTTTATATATTGGTATCACATGTGCCAATTTCCAGTCATATGGAATTTCGCCGGAGTCGAGAGACTGTTGAAACAATAGTGTAAGTATAAGAGTAGAATTGGGCTTTGTCATTTTTAGTAGCTTAGTACAAATACCATGAGGACCAGGACTAGAAAATGATGGCAAATGCTCAATAGCTTTTACAATACCGTCACGTGTCACAATAATACATTCCATAAATGGAGAACTATCAGAAAACTGTGTTGACATATCTCGGGACTTTTCGTCATTAAATACACTACAGTAAAAGCTCGTTAATTCACTACTCGTTAATTCGAAATTTCGGATAATTTGAATTAGTTGCCGCGGTCCGTCCTACAATGTATTGAAAGCAATGTGTAACACATCCCGCTAATTCACACTGAAATCCGCACCGCCACCGATAATTCGAACTCCGCATCATCGTGGATGGGGAGAGTGCTAGTGCACGGGAGCACGCTGGCGTCGCCGCGCGGGTCGCGCAGCTTTTGCTTTTTCGATCAGCGGCAAGGACGATAACGCCGCGCGCCATGTTCTTTGCGTGCGAGGGTGAGCCGGCGAACGCGGCTCAATCTCGCGTGCGCGAGAGGGGAAGGTGGGGAGGAGCGCGCCCTCTCTTGTCGCGCGCGAGGGAGGGACCGGGGGACGATCTTCGGCGGCTGCTGCTTACGGCGCCGCGGCCGCGCGGTCGCCGCATCTTGAAAGCGATCTGCGACGTGGCCAAATTGTGCGCCCGCGTGGGCCTCGTCTTGAAAGCGATCTGCGATGTTTGCAGAGTGAGCGTATTGCCGGTAGCTTCATATGCGATGTGCTTTCTACGTTTCGTTCACGTTAAAGCGAGGGCTGTACGAACGTCAATTCGCTCGCTGCTACTGCTGCGAGCCCTCACTCCAGCGTTTTTCAGCGAGTTTCCGCGGTCATCGAGCGAGATGCGTTCATGCTCACCTGTGCGCGCGTGACACAGTGCTGGTTAATTTAGTTAGTAAGCGAATGCTTACAAGTTTATACGGCCGATAAAACTATTATCCTTACTTCGTATAGCTATCTACTAATTTTCTAACGCAATCGGTGCTTCGCTTTTCGCGCGAGACGGAGACTTTTTTTTTTTTTTCTCCGGCCCAGTCAGCGCAACAAACGCGCGGATGGAGCAAGAGCCATATCGACGTCGGGCGCGTCGGACCGCGCTGGCCGCGTCCGGTTACGTTGGCTGCGCCAGAGCTTCGAAGTATAGACGTTGTTCACGCCAACGTGACGTAGCGTGTGCGCGCGTGCTCACGCCACGTCAGACTATATACGCGCCTTAACCGTGCGATTTTTTTCTGACTTTCATTAGTTCGAATTTTGTATAATTCGAATTTTCATAGCATCCCCGCGGAATTCGAATTAACGAGCTTTTACTGTACAAAAGAAAAGTTTAAACTGATCAGCAACATCCATGACATCAACTGCAGCACCAGACTCAGTGTCAAAAACAGGTAACTCTATTGTAGGTGCAGGAGAAATGACCGTCCAAAATTATTTTGGATCTGTTTTTAGAAATTGCGAAATATCCTGGTTGAAAAACTTATACAGTCGATCCCGGACATATCGAATTATTGCCTATATCGAACAGTTGAAAAATCCCCTTTGGAATCCCATGCAAAAGTAGCTATTGTTCGCGTATAAAGCACTCCCGTGCACCGGCATATCGATGTATTGAACTCCGTGCTGAGCAAGTACGGAGTTCTATACACAGTGCACTTGCACTGGTGCGCTTCTCCCATCATACCCCACCCCTGCAAGTGCACTTCTCCCATCGCATCCCACCCCCGCAAGTGCGCTTCTCCTCACGAAGCTCTCGCGATGTTCCCGCACGCGCGCCGCCTCGCACTCTGAGAAAGGGGCGTGTGGATAAAAGGCACGTGACGGGGAGCACTTCGAGTGCGATTGGGTGTGAAAGGGAAGCGGGAGGGAGAAACCACGCTGACTGCAGGTGCCCGTTTCCTGTGTTTTGGTTGGCTGACACCACTGGCGCAGCGAGATGAATGAGTTCAGTGCAGCTTGGGCTTGTGGTAGTGCGGCGACGCGGAGCAATGAGTCTTCCGATTCGCTTTGTTCCTTTTATTCACGAGGCCAACGCGAAGGCTTGAGACTCGTGTGTTGCAGTGTGTTTTTCTTTCCGCTTTTGGTACGTGTTCCAGAGCCATGGCTGCGAAAAAACGCAAAAATTTGGATTTTTCAACAATGGCTGACATCATTCGACGGGTGGAGGCTGGCGAGAAAAAGTCTTCGGTCGCTGCGGCGTTCGGAATTCCTCGCAACACCCTGAGTACGATCCTCAAGAACAACGCCGATGTTAAGCTCAAGGCAAGTGCAGTCCAGTCGCCCTGGAGCGTGTCGTGTGCGCGTCCCAACCTTTGACAGGTCGGGAAGGCATTGTACGCCTGGTTTTTGGAGACGCGTGCCATGAGCATGTCTTGACAGTGAAGACGATGACGCTGCATGCCTGGACAGCGAATTTCGCGAGCTCTCGGCATTCCCAGGCGCCATCCCAGGCAGCGCTACAGCACTCGATTTCGTTAGTGTTGACGACGACGTGCAAGCTGTAGCGGATCGCGCTGATGCGGAGATTGTGGCTGACATCATGGGTGAAGAGGACGCAGACTCGAGCAGCAGCGAAGGCTCCAACGAAGAGGACCAACCTCTATGCACTGCAGCTGATCTTGCATCAGCTTTCAGCGTCGTTCGCCGCTGTTGTGGCAACAATGGAAGGAGCTGGCCTTTCTCATTTGGACACTGTCAACAAGCTTGAGGACAGCTTAATGAATTTGATGGTGCAGAAGAAAAAGCAAGCAAAGGTCACAGATTTTTTTCTTCCGAAATAAAGTGCTCTGGTCATCGTGCTGTGTTTTTGTTTTCTTACGCGTCTTGGAGGTACAGATCGGTAAGTTCCCGTTAGTCACGACATCGTGAAACTGCCTTGAGATGTGTGGAGTTGTTAGAGAAGCTTTTGACATGCATATTTGGAATGCATATTTGACATGCATATTTGACATGCATATTTGACATGACATGCATATAGAATGCATATTTGACATGCAATATTTGGAATTATCGATATATTGAACTATTTCGCGAACCCCTTCAAGTTCGATATATCCGGGATCGACTGTATTTGGCAGCCTCAGTATGTAATGCACATTCTTTAGAAAACAATAAATATTCTGCCGTAGCTTCAACAGGTCTTGCGCTTCTTGCTTTTCGAAACAAACGTTTGTTTTTATTCAAATATCGCTTGATCTCTCGAGTAAACCATGACTTGTCTGCTGTTTCATAGATCCATTTTTATGGAATGTATCTCTCCCGTAGTCTTAACAACTCGTCATGAAAACGAATCCAGTTATCTTGCAACGAACAGTTTTCGTATGTTTGCATGAATGACAGGTAAAATTCAAAAAGCTCAGAGTTGAACCCTTCGGGAACTGCTTTAGAATAGTCATAAATCTTCTTTTCTTTTGTCGCGGTTTCTTCACGATTTGCGTTTTAAAGGTACAATGTATGACACGATGGTCAATGATATACTCTAGTATATCCACAGTAGCACGTTTGGGGTGTGTTGTTAGAAGCAGATCAAGAATAGCATTGTGCCGCGTAGGGATTTCGATAAGTTGAGACAACCGAAAATATTCTAAAAGGTCAACAAAATCTGCACAGTCACGTGTCTGGCGCATGCTAGGGGATTTTAAAGCAGACCACTCTATGCTTGAAAAGTTAAAATCACCGGCCAAAATTGTGGGAGAGTTATTATATTCGGATGGAACGGAGCCTAATACAGACTGCAGTTCCTCAGAAAAATCTTGTAGAAAGTCAGGTGGCCTATAGCATGCTCCAATAATCAAAGTTACAGCTGGTAAATAGCATGCAACCCAAATAGTTTCGAGAATGCTGTCAGTAGGAATGGGTTTTACCTTTATATGCTTTCTTACAGCTATTACAACACCGCCTCCTTTTCTATTCACATTTGCTAACTTCAGGAGTTAACCACGTTTCCGTTCCGATTATAACATCTGCATTACAAGTAGAATGAGGGAAGTAAGCTGAACTTGTTTGTTAAGGATGCTACGAAAGTTGGCGGAAATTAAAGAAAATGTAGGTGTCCCACTGTCTTTCTGCGCGTGGCGACTGCGTCATGGGTCTGCATTTCGCTGGACACATTCCACGACCCTCCCCTCGGAATGCTGGTACCGATATAATTTCCTGGCTATCTTTAGCTTATCGAAAGATAGCTTAAACCTTTCATCGGGTTGACAATTCGCTCGAGCAAAGTCGCGAAGCTGTTTGTGCACAAATTGTATTCGAGGTGAAAAGTCCTCATCTATTCTAACCTTTAATTTCAAATTTTTTAGCTTGTAGGAATTAGCCAGAATGCTGCATTTTGTCTTGTAGGCTAGAAACTTCACTGTTACTGACCGGTGCTGCCCTTGCCTGCAAGTGCGATGTGCACGTTCAGTATCCCTTACCTTGAGGCCAAGCTGATCTCTGCAGATGCTTTCAATGTCAACTTGAGAAGCCTCGTAGTCTTCTTTCTCTGCCTCGGGCAAGCCTTTGAATATCAAATTTTTTCTTCGCTTGCGATTGTTGATGTCATCAACGAGTTCAACTATGTTAGGTTCAGAATCCTGCCTATCAGAAAAGGATGAAAGGTCGCTCTTAATGTCATCGACACCTTTTTTTGACTTCGGATAATGCTGTGGCATTTCCCTAAGAATCATCTAGCAAAGCTTCCACTTTCGAAAGGTGTTTCTTAAGGTCAGTTATACCTGATAAATATTCCTTCATCTTACTGCTAATTTCCTTCTGAAATTTTTCACGCGCAGATTCGGCATCCTTTAGGGCATCAAGAACCTTGTCTATCTTGCCAGGGCCGGGATTGACTTCAATGTCACCGCAGCAGATTAGGAGATGAGCCGCAGAAAACATAAGAACAATCAGTCGCCCTCTCTGGCACCATGTAGCAAAGGAACCAGCAGCTGCATGAAAATGAAGCCTTTCACTACAGCTACACTGTAGTCGTTGGCTATGGCTACCTATTCGCGCTCGATATGTGACAATGTGAACACCCATACTATACACATATAATCATAGGCACTGGGTTTGGGATTTGCGGCATGCACTGAGGTATAGTTTACAACGCTATGAACCTGCACTCACCTATAAAAGGCAGAAGAACGATGTTTAGCGCTTTTCACAAACGCTGTAAATCCCAACGATGCACAATCCACAGGGCCCTTTTGTAGCTGATCGCCGGCGGCGGGTGCCGAATCAGGTATCACGTGAGCCAGAAGTCGACGCAAACGCCGTCCGTAGCGATCACAGTAGACAGCTGCGTCAATGCACCGTAGTTTACGATGCTCTGATCACAGCCACAGTACAAAGTTTGTGGCCCGAGATCCCAACAGGTTCAGCAGCGACGTCGACGGTATCGCTATAAAAGGCAGAAGAACGATGTTTAGTGCTTTTCACAAACGCCACAAATCCCCTTCTACATCAATTTGCAGCATTGCCTTTTTTGACCAACATGTGGTTTGACCAGTTCCAAGCAGCGGCCCTGAATTCCTTCTGCAAGGCTAGGGAATGTCACTTGCCAAGCTTGATATTTTGCTCGACTATATTTTGACACTATATAATTGTAGATAAGATATAATTATATCTGTTCAAGAATTCTTCACATATATGTCTGGCACCGTGAAAGCACCATTCATTGTACCTTTAATATCATGCTATATCTTGGGATTAGGACAACAGCAACAACTATACTAAGCAACAGCAATAAGCCATCTATCTGGTGATGAAACTGAAGGAAGCACAAGGGTAACAAGCTGGTTATTTGAGACGTTTCCTGTATGTGTGTGCGGGAGGGGGCACCTCAGAAGAAAAAAAAGGTTGGAAAACACCTGTCCGGTCATCTTTCTGTCTTGCTCTAAGGTGCATACTTTCATCTTTTCTTTGTTCCTAAACGCTAGAAATGTTTCCAATGTGTCATTTCCAACTAGCCCAACTTTCTGCTTTCGGAAATTTAACTGGATTTTGTAAACTGTATAACTAAATAAATATAGAATAGGAATAATTTGTGATAAGCTTCGCATTCTTTAAGAAAGAAAGTGAGAGTCTGGAACAAAGGATAACTTTGGTACCGTTGGAAGCTGACCGACGTCTGCATGACACCATGTAAAAGTTTCTCACTGGGCCTCTACTCGGGACATGCTTACATATTATTCATCAAGGTTTATGAGGGTATGCAGTAGAACATAACGAAATTGAAATGGGCGATGCACTTACTTCGTTGTATTCATTACCACAATTGTTTGCCCTCAAGGCCGACATTGGCCACTGGGAAAAGGTGGGGAGGTATCGTATTTACTCGCATAATGATCACATTTTCTTTGTAAAACAAATTGACGCAAATTCAGGGGTGCGATCCTTGTGCGGGTTAAATTTCCTGCGGAAAGAAACATTTTCTTTTTTCATCACGCGTTTGCTATGGGATGACAACGGGTCGACAAGCAGGCAGCTGCTGCTGCCAGTGCGGGACCCAAAACAAAAATGGTGGCTGGCAGAGCAAGCAGAATGTGCCGAACGCAATTATTTTTCTTCTCATGAGTACATTACGTGCATTGAAACAGTTTTTTCCGTATCAGTAATGAATAATATTGTTAATATCAGCAAGTTTGCGGCAATAACGTAGCCATGTCCACTTTGACGGGACAGAAACAGAGATAGGCGCGCTTAGCTGCCAGTGACATAGAAACACATGGCAGGCATGCTGCTGAAACTGCGGCATTTGTCTTCACTGCTATCCTAATACGATACGTTTCTGCTAAGGGTGGGTGAATATCTTAGCTGCATTATGAGCATCGGTGTATGAATAGGGTACACTTCTAACGTATCAGTGTAACCGTGGCCACTATCGTTGCCGCTTGCGATTTGTTACGTGCCCACAAGTGCAGATGAGCTGTTGACCAAAACCATTATGAAGCCTACAAATAATGAAACCGAGGCAAGTTTGGTTGTACCTTTTTTTTTTCATGGAAGTGCGGAAAGTGATGAAAGGAATGAAATGGGGCATCTGCTTAAGAATGTTGGGTGCGTGCAGACTGCTTGGTATGTCTTCAAGAGTCGTTCGCGTAGCATTTGACAGATGGTAAGCACGATCATCATTAGCTAGGCTTGGCACACAACATATCGCTGCGACAAGTTCAAGGTGCGATCATTACACGGGAAAGAAAAAAAAATCGAATCTTCACGAAATTCAGGGGTGCGATTATTACACGAGTGCGATCATTATGCGAGTAAATACAGTACTGTTAATAACCGAATAACCACTAGGTAAGCACATGCAGAAGCTGATGCAAAAACCTGCTGTGCACTACTGAAGGACTACAAAACATTTTCAGCTGGGTCTTCATCAGCGAGATGGCTGCTTTCTTCTATGCAGCTGTCTACGTTGATGCATCTTCGCCATTGTGATGCGTGCACAAGTAGTGACATAACAGGTCTCATAGCTTTACCTGATGTCATGCTTATAAACAATAAAAGAGCAGTTCTCTGGGCTGGCATTCAGCAACAGGTCTTGCACAAAATCTGAGGCTTGCAGCACTCCACAAAATGTGTTGACAAAGTGCTCAAGCTGAGTGATCGTGGAAATGATGAGTGGAGGTCGTATTTTGTCATGGTCCATTTCATTTTCCATTTTCACCTTGCGCGGCTGATGACAGCAGTAACAGCGGCCCAAGTTTGAGCTGATGACAAAGGGAGACAAAAAATGGAAAATGGATCGTTAAAAAGTACGATTCCAGCATTCAGAAAACCCATTTTCTGCACATGTGTAGCAGGTACTGCTTTCCCCACAGGCTTGTGTTTTATTTTGGCTTACAATAGTGCTACATTACCTTTGACCAACACATGCTGTATTGCAGATGAGTGTGGGAGTTGACGACGCTGGCAAAGTGCGGCACGAGGCAGCAGCAGTAGAGTGTGTGCTTGAATGCATGCTTAGACGCCTACTTTATTAACAGCGTAAATGGTACGGCGCACCAAGATCAGTGCAGAATAATCTGTAAGCTTTTATTCTGAACTAAAAAGAAGTTTGCTATATTCATTTAAAGGACATTTTTGCTTCATTAAGAAGTTTGTTCTTGCCTGACACAGAGATAAGAATGTGCTTGAATTTATAAAAGCCCAAGCTATCAAGCAGAATGGTGAAACTTAGGTTACCGCTGTGCCTGTCAATCTGCTTGACGAAGAGACAGCCTTTTTGGAAGGAGCAGTATGACAATTTGACCAGGAGTGGTGCGTGGTGTATAAATGTATGTTGAACTACGAAAGAGCGTGAAAGGTGAGGATGCAGAAGAGGCACACAACCACACATAGCACTGTCCTTCAGCATTCTCGTCTTTCGTGCTGTTCCCTAGTTCAAGATGTCCAGCCAACTAGCCGACACGTTCACTTTGTAAATCTATGAATTTCCCGAAAATCAATTGTTGAAGTTGCTGCATTGTGGTGTGTAGGTCTCCCTTATGTCCTTGTCTGCTTGCTCTAAAACGTTATCCAAGTCTGCATACCAACACACCCAATAGACAGCGATGCTACAGATTAAAAAGAGGTTTTAAATGCGTGGGCGTTTTAAATGCGTATGAGAGTTTCAAGGGTAATTACGACCTAGTGGTAAAATGGCTATGGTGATGTGCTGCTCAGCTCGAGGTCGCGGGTTTTATCCCAGCAGTGGTGGCCACATTTCAATGGAGGCAGAATGCAAAAATGCTCGTGTATTTAGGTATAAGCACACGTTAAAGAACCCGAGGTGATCAGAATTAAACTGGAATCCCCTGTTATGGTGCGCCTGATTGTATCAGGGTTTTGGCCCATAAGACCCCAGAATTAATTATTAAATTACGATTACTTTGTTATATCCATTATTTCATTGTAATGAGGTTTGACTATTGCAAATAAAGGTTACAAGGGAAATATGAATCGATTCTACTAGCATCAGATGCTAACTTCAGCACCCAAGGAAAAAAATGGTAAAAATGAAGTTACGTAAACATGGTGTGGTGAGCAGGGGAACGGCGTAGCTGGTGTGACTAGAGTTACAACAAACAGTGCCGATGAACGGGCGAGAAAGCCTCGGCTGCTAATTCTCTGCTAGCAGTTCGTACTCTTTTGTCTGCCTCCCCCATTTGCCTTCGCTGTTTGCCCTGGTTGCCTACACACCGACTGGCTGTCACAAGCTGCATGTCGTGCAGCACTTGTCTTATTGCCCGAGTGCAGGCGGTGTCCGGCTAGTGATCCTGGAGCAGCCTATGAAAGAGACGCGCTACCGTTACAAGAGTGAAAGTGGTTCACATGGGCCCCTCATCGGGGAGTCCAGCACGCAGCAGCGAAAGACCTACCCTACCGTAAAGGTGAGGCAGGTTGAGTCGGGGGAGTGAGCAGCTGCACCTTCACTTCCCTGTGTCAAGTATCTGAACCGTCTTTGGTGGCTTTTTAGAGGGGTGCTGAAAAAATTTCAGTCAGAATTAGTTGAAGGCTGGTGGAGCGTTCTTCAACACCTATCCTTGCAGTTTTTGCTGGCAGAAACGAGGTCCAGTGAATGCCCAGCGCTCATTCTTGAATTTGATGCTCAAACTTTCACAAAGGCGGTATTACTTCACAGATGTCATTGCGTTTTTGTGTACTTGGGCAAGGAAACCTTTGAGATAGCTTGCATGCATTAGAGGTATAGCCTAGTTGCAGAAAGCCAGGAAAGAAGCGCGAAATGCACAGACAATACTCCAGTGCTATGCTTTGCCATTTGCTTTACTGTCACGTGTTACCTTCATTTTCAGCTGGAGAACTACAATACACAGTTACCCCATCGCATCAAGGCCAGTCTGGTCACTGCCGAAGACACTGCCCGGCCCCATGTCCATCGTATCACCATGCGAGGCCGCGATGATGAAGACTGCTGTTTTGTTACGGTCCGCGAAAATGGCACAGCCATGTGAGTGCTTTCCTCATGTCACATGGGTGGCATGTTTAGGCACTTTTGAAAACATACATTTCAGGTGCCAAAAAGTGGCAAAGCTCAATTACAGGCTCAGAACAGACAGAAGTAGGCACCTTAACATTTTTATTTAATGGCAGCAAAATTGTAAAGGCAGATTGTTCATGGTTCTTGTACAAAGGGCAGTGCTCCATAAGGGGTTCATGAGCTGTGTCACATGTAGCTGGCAACATGAAGAACTACAGTGTGGGGGTCTGGTGATGTGTTTCAGCGCAGCAGTTGTTGGTGCCAAGGTTGGAAGTGCTATGCTTAATAATCGCAAGAAATGCTTATTGGAGCGAAAGCAGTTTTGTATCTAATGGAAGAAAACGTCCTTAATAAACACAAGCGAGAGCGATGTGCACCAGAAATGACAGTGATGCATTTGCAAATTGTGGGAATCACTGAAGGAGCTATCACTTCTGTGAGTTAGTTACAGGTGCCAGCTCATTGATGTGAATGCACATAATGGCAAACATTGAGCACTCATTTTCAAATGTGCCCTGCTAGATAATGGAAGCCAAAATTTTAGATCTGCTCATCTTTAATTGCTGCTTGTGAAGAAGAAACTGGGTTACGCTGCTGTACAATTTTTGCTCCTAGCTGGTTGATGGGCAAGCAAGGAACTTACTCAAATTCCCCTTGAGTTGGTTTCATTGGTTGGCAAACCGGTTTTAAAAGTGCACGCATAAAATAGTGGCAACTGTCTAAATTCCCCGCTTAAATGAACAGGAAAGAGAAATGTGAAATCAGTTGCGTGCATTCTTTCTAAGCTCTATTTACCGTGTTTACTTGCGTAATGATTGCACTCGCGCAATGATCGCACCCCTGAATTTTGCCGTTAAAATTCTATTTTTTTTTCTTTCCCGTGTAATGATCGCACCCTGAACTTGCCGCAGCAATATGTCGTGTGCCAAGCCAAGCTTATGATGATTGCGCTTACCATCTGTCGAATGTTACACGAACGACTCTTCAAGACATACCAAGCGGTCTGCATGCAGCAAACATTCTTAAGCAGATGCCCCATTTTGTCCCTTTCGTCACTTTCCGCACTTCCATGAAAAAAAAAAAAAAGCTACAACCAAACTTGCCTTGGCTTTATTATGGTTGTGGCCAACAACAATAACAAAAAAGACGCCTCTCGATTCCTCTCGTCTGCACTCGTGGGCACGCAACAAATCGTGAGCGGCAACGATAGTAGCCATGTTTACACTGATAAGTTAGAACTGTACCCTATTCATATGCCGACGCTTGTAACACAGCTAAGATATTTGCCCACCCTTAGCGGAAACGTGCCGTATTAGGATAGTAGTGAAGACAAATGCTGCAGTTTATGCAGCATGCCCGCCATGTGTTTCTATGTCACTGGCACCTAAGCGCGCCCATCTCTGTTTCTGTCCCCTCAAAGTGGACATGGCTACGTTATTGCCACAAACTTGCCGATATATTCGATATTATTTATTACTGATACGGAAAAAACTGTTTCAATGCACGTAATGTACTCACGAGACGAAAAAATCCTATTTGGCATATTCGCCTTGCTCCGCCGGCCACCATTTTTGTTTTGGTGTCCCGCACTGTTACAGCAGACATCGAGTTTCCTACAATAATTACTAAAGGGAACTCTGGTGGTAGTGTCTACGGGAGCTCCAATGGGAGCGGTTGTCCCAGCATGGGAATTATGGGAAGTACAGGGATTTGCCTAAATTTCGTTCTTCTGGCTTCAAACAGCTTTGTGACTTATAAGTAATTAAATAAACATTATTAAAATTGACCAACGGCAGGATTCGAACACAGCAACTCCAGCACAGAAGCCTGATATTGAAACCATCAAGCCACGGACGCATGTATCGACAAGCGATGTGAAACACCCTTATGAATTTATCGCAGGCATGCCAGTGCTATAGTGCCTTGAATATACTAGTATAATCTAGGCACTATACCACTGCCTTGCCATGCTTGGAACATTTCCATTTGGCCACCTCAACAAGCTCAATCGTTGCAGTTAGTCACAATTGTGCATGTTTACGGTGTCTTCTGCACTTCGAAGAGTATAGATGGCTCTGAAATTTATGACAATGAAGGCATATAAAGCGTAATATATAAAGCCTCAAGAACGTCGGAATCCACAAGCACAAAGATCAGACAAATCCATCCACTTCCCATGGTGGTATAACGACTGCAGCGCCAGAGTATATTGCAGGAAACTCTATGACAGCGGTAGCTGCCTGTTTGTTGACTTGTTGTCGTCCCGCAGCAAAAGTGGGACGAAAAAAAGAATTTTTCTTTTCGCGGAAAACTTTACGCGCATAATGATCACAGCCCTGAATTTGTCTCACTTTTTTTGACAAAAAAGCGTGACCATTATGCGAGCAAATACGGTGCATGTCATTGGTGCGAAAAATGTTGATAATTGCCTGGCAAAATGGGAGGCTTAACTTCACATGTTGAATTTCGCACTGGCGATGGCCCGTGGCATTTTTCAATGGCGATGGCCCGTGGCATGACTGCATCGTCACAGATTCTATTGTATTTTCAGGTATACTGAAAGAGGGTACAATGTTTGGCTAGTTAGTTCATGTTACGAAGTTTGAGAACAACACATGACTGAGGATAAAGACAAGACACCAAACAAGGGCTGACAAAGAACTTTGCTTTTTGTTTTGGCTGATGTCAAGTTATCTAAGCTCTAGGAAACTTCTCTAAGGCTACGTTCACGCTTGGGAAGCGGCAAGCAGGCGGAAAATATTTTCCGTGCATGTCCAAGATGTTCACGTTTGTTTCACCACTGCAGTAGAAACCACTGCCGCTTTCGCCCACATCCATCTAGCCTGCATACGTTAGTCCGCGTGGTGGCGCTGTTCATCGTACCATTTCAAGCGGTATGTCTCGAAAACTCCATAAGGTTATCAATAATACTCTGTCGTCAAAGCGGCCTAAGACTAAGCAAAAGCAGTTTACAGTCATTTGCTACGAACGAAGTGAATTCTACAAAAGCAGCACCAAATTCAATTCGAAGTGGGCAGGCAGGACCGCCACCATGTTTTACATAAACTACGTAACCCTTCAAAGACGGTAACGTTAAATCTGAAAAATAGCATGTTATATGCTATGGGTCACTTAGCGCCCCGTGCATGCACAGTGACCACCTGCCATTTTATAGCGTAAGCTAAACTAAAGCTTGCCTTACTATCACTTTAGCTTGGTTTAATATTTGCCTTTAGTGCCCTTTTAAGTATACCTGCTGCAGTGGGCAGCTGTATTGCGATGGGAGTGAAATGCATATGCTCATGTACTCGTATTTAGGTGCGCATTAAAAAATCCTGGATTGAAAATAATGCAGAGTCTCCTCCAGTACTGCATCTTTCATATCCCTTTTGTTTCGATTTTCAAGTAATTCAAACCGCAGTCCCTGTATGTTTTCACATTGAGTCTTTGCATACGTTCAAGCGTAGTGTTATGCTTCTTTATTGACGAACATCCAATTAGTGCCAACAGACCTTGTGAGAATCCGGGACATAATGAACTGACACAGAAAATTCAAGGTGGCATTGCCTCCTGTGTTTTGCTCTTGCATCAGCTCAGACTTTGTGAGCTCTTGGTAAAAGTGGCCTGAAGTTTTTGGAAGTGTAGCATATTAGTCTAGCATAACCGAATATTTCTCTTTAGTGTGTGTGTTCATATAATTCGTTATTAGTGCATAGTTAGCACTGCTTGTTCTAGCAAGTATTTATGTACATCGTTTAAATTTAACTTCAAAGTTGAACTGTAGCAAGTTATCTGTAGACATCAGAGGGGCAGTCAAGGAATGTTATTCTTGCATTATGGCAAATACTATTTATATAGGAGAATCAATTGTATCATCTTAGTAAACACTAATTGTCAAAAAGATTTGTGCTGGTAAAAAGTGCTTGTATGTACTTTTGACTTCTTGTAAAACAGTGTAAAAACCATTGTTACAACATGAGAAATTATTGTTACAACAAAGGGGCCCTGGACCACCCCTCGAGCTACATTGAAAAACACAGTCCGTGGATAGCATACGCTGCTGTGATCTCAGCTATGTTTTCCACTCATGCGCGACCCACAAGCGGAGTACGATGTCACCTTGTTCTCAAACACTCTCATTTCAACAGAAGCCTTCTCCTCAACTTTTTCCCCCGCAGGGGCGTCTGTGTCAGCAGGCGTTTGGTGTGTTGTGACACCACGTACCTGAGCACACGAGGGTCGGACCCTCCCGCGTGTAGTCATGCGCGGCTTAGCGGTGTCCGGGGAAAAGGGGATCCTGGGGTTTGAGCCGATGCCGGGTGTTCGGACCTTTAAGGCCCCCCGGCGAAGGCAACACACCCCTTTGGCCTCTGCTTCACGTAGACAGCACCCCCAGAATGACCCACCCAGAGGAAGTCGGTAGTTGCCTTTTCCTATCCTCCTCTCCAATCTGTCTTTCTCTCTAGCCTTTACATCTTTCCTATCTCCTACTCATTTCTTTATTACTTCTGATATTCCTGGCAGCAAGGGTTAACCTTGTGTGAGTAGCCAACCTAGGTTATATCATATTTGGTTATAGTGGTAGCGTACAGCTGGCGTTTGTCGGCCCTGTTTTTATAGGCCCTGCAGCATCCCCCTGTTGGGCTCCATGGTGGGTGGCTGGCGCTACTGCCGAAAAATACACTCTCACTTATGGCTAGTTCCTTCCCTCCACTACCTGATCGCTCCCTGAAAAGGGGGCGCACCGAAGAAATCTTAGAATTTTTTGGACGCCAAAAAGAAACTTTTCCGCGATTTCATGTCATCCATTCTGGAAAACAAGAAAAACAAGCATGAACAATCTCACCTTTTGTTTCGAAATCCCTAACTCAGGCACTTGGACCAGTTTATAAAGCATCAAAGATGGCTAGCGGTGCTCTCATTTTGGAACTCCGCAACAAAAAAACAACACGAGAAACTGTTTAACCTTGTATCATTTGGAGATGTCCCAGTGACAGTGACCCCGCACTGCACGATGAACACCACCGGTGGTGTAGTTTTAGATGATGATCGGATGTAGCTTACGGACGTTGAACTATTAGAAGGCTGGAGCAGTCAAAACGTAATCAATGTTAAGAGAATTCTGCTAAGGCGCGATGGAAAAGAGATTAAAACAAAACATCTAATTCTTACCTTTGGTTCAAGTGTGCTTCGTGAGAGTATTGAGACAGGATATGTGAAGATCCGGGTCAGACCATATGTCCCAAACCCTCTGAGATGTTTTAAATGCCAGCGATTTGGCCATAGCTCATCGAACTGCCGCGGCCGCCAAACGTGTGCAAAATGCAGTGCTCATGAGCACTCCGCTGAATCGTGTGAAAACACTCTGCACTGTGTGAACTGATGGGAAGCACGCCGCGTACTCGCGGTTGTGCCCATCCTGGAAAAAGAACAAGAAATTGTTACGATCAAAGTAAAGGAAAAATATAAGTTTCAAGGAGGCACGCAGGCGGGTATCCTACATGCCCAAGAACTCTTTTGCTGACGTGACGCGCCAGGGGGCAGCGACACAAAGGCTTCCGGCGGCTGGCCGACCCACAAGCAATGAGTCGGCAGTTACGCCAACTGCCCCCGCGGCGGTTGCAGCTAGCGCTGCTCTGCCAACCAAGCAGAGGGGACCATCGACCCCGAAGGTGGGCGCAGCCAAGGCTGCCTCAACTTCCCAGGTCCCTTCCAGCGCTGGTAACAGCCGGCGCAGCCAAATCCCTCAGGTAGCCCCATCGACCTCCGGGCTGGTGGGCGCAGGGGTCTTATCTTCCGAGGCAGTACTCTCTCAGAAAACTTCTCGCTCGCAAGAGCACGTGTCTGGCGCCTCACAAGAGGCAATGGACACTACACTTATCCTCACGGCACACCAAGCGCCTAAGGAGCGACGAGGCTCTCTCAAACGCTCCAGAAAGGACAAAACCCCCGTTACAGGGCCTCGAAAGAGTTCTGTAATCTAATCTCTGTAATCTCTGTAATTACTACTTCTGTTTCTGTACACACAGCACCTATTTACTTCCAATATGGATACACAAATTACTCAATGGAACGTCAGAGGTCTTCTTAGAAACCATGATGGTGTGCAAGAACTCATCCACAAACACGATCCAAAAGTGCTGTGTTTACTGGAAACACACCTAAAATTGAAGCACACAAACTTCCTCCTACAGTATGTTACGTTTTGCAGAGATTGCGATGATGCTGTCGCATCATCGGGCGGTGTTGCCATTGTTATTCATAAAAGCATAGCGTGTCAACGTTTGCAGCTACAAACGCCCCTTGAAGCAGTGGCGGTTCGAGTTGTTCTCCTAAACAAACTCATCACCATTTGTTCGCTTTACATACCCCCGCATCACCAATTAAACAAACATGAATTTAAGTCCTTTATAGATCAAGTGCCAGAACATTATGCTGTTCTTGGCGATTTCAATGCACACAGCAGCCTGTGGGGAGACTCTCGTATCGATGCGCGAGGTTGTCTTGTTGAACAGTTCCTTTTTTCGTCCGATGTGTGTCTGCTGAATAAGAAGGAACCCACATATCACTGTCTTACAAACAGAACCTTTCCTTCAATTGATCTTAGCCTAGTCTGTACTGCCTGAACTTGAATGAGAAGTTACCAACAATCCTTACGGGAGCGACCACTTCCCCATTCTGCCAAGAACATGTAAAGAGAACGAATATCCACCACAGGCTCCTAGTTGAAGATTGATACAGCTGATTGGGAGAAATTCGGAACTCTCACTAGTATCTCATGGGATGACATGTCCTTGTTAGGAATTGATGCTGCTGTGGAGTATTTTACAGCCTTCATAATAGATGCCGCATCTAAATGCATATCAGAAGTAAATGGCTTGGCATGCAAACGGCGTGGCCCGTGGTGGAACGACGAATGTAGGATCGCTCGTAAAAAAGCAGAACAAAGCGTGGGGATTGCTACGTGTCTCTCCCACTGCGGAGAATCTTATTAACTTTAAGAAAGTAAAGTCCCAGGGCAGGAGAACGTGCCGACAGGCCAGAAGAGAAAGTTGGCAGAAGTTTTTATCGGGCATCAACTCGTATGCAGGTGAGGCCAAAGTCTGGAACAAGGTAAATAGGATAAGATGGCGACAAACATATTCACTCCCCTTGGTAAATACACAGGGTGATACACTGCAAGATCAGGCAGACTCACTTGGGGAGCACTTTGAGCATGTGTTGAGCTCAATCCACTATTCCCAATCCTTTCTTAAACATAAAGAAATAGAAGAACGTAAGCCAATCATACGAAAATGCAGACAGAATGAACCGTATAACCATCCTTTCAGTATTGCTAAGTTGAGAGCTGCCTTGAACACATGCAAAAGCACTGCACCGGGACCTGACAGAGTCATGTATGACATGATCAGAAACATACATACTGACACACAAGTTACACTACTCACACTTTTCAACACTATTTGGGCTGCGGGATACCTCCCATCCACATGGAAAGAAGTGATTGTGGTTCCTGTTCTGAAGCAGGGAAAAGACCCTTCCTTGGCAGCAAGTTATCGTTCGATAGCTCTTACAAATTGTCTGTATAAGCTTTTTGAAAAAAAATGATTAATCGCAGACTCATACATTTCCTTGAACTCAACAATATGCTCAATCCCTATCAGTGTGGCTTCAGACAAGGGCAGTCAACAACCGATCATCTTGCGCGCATTGAAGGATAAATCTGCGATGCATTTGTACACAAACAGTATTTGCTCTCGATATTCCTCAATGTAGAGAAGGCATACGACACAACATGGCGTTATGGGATCTTGCGAGACTTGTCGGGAATAGGCATCTGTGGAAATATGTTGAAAATAATTTAAAGCTATTTGTCGAATCGTATCTTCTGCATGAAAATCGGCAACGTATTATCGCGACCTTTTATACAAGAAACTGGTGTACCCCAGGGAGGCGTACTCAGTTGCACACTCTTTATCGTTAAGATGAACACACTTTGTGCTTCTCTACAACCGGCCATTTTTTTATTCCATCTACGTGGACGATATACAAATAGGTGACAAATCGTGCAACGTTACAGTGTGCGAAAGACAGGTACAGCAGGGCTTAATTAAACAAGGTGTCCAAGTGGGCAGACCAAAATGGATTTAAAATCAACCCCCAAAAAAGCTCTTGTGTTCTCTTTACAAGAAAGAGAGGCCTGGTTCCTGATCCTTGTGTGGAACTGGGTGGACAACAAATTCCCTTCAACAAAGCACAAATTTCTAGGTGTTATACTTGACTCCAGGCTCACTTTTGTTTCACACATAAAATGTCTTAAAGCAAAATGTCTAAAAACTATGAATTTACTTAAAACCCGATCCCACGCAACACGGGGTAGTGACAGGAAGTGTTTACTGAATCTTTACAGGAGCCTAGTCCGATCACGGTTAGATTATGGTGCCGTAGTATATCACTCTGCAGCACCGAGCGCGATTAAGATGTTAGACCCCGTTCATCATCTGGGTATCCGCCTGGCCACTGGTGCATTTAGAACAAGCCCTGTCGAAAGTCTATATGTAGAGTTAGATGAGTGGTCACTCCATCTTCAGAGAACATACATCAGCGTCACCTATTTTCTCAAAGTGCGCTCTAATAAAGAACATCCGTGTTTCACTACCGTTAACGACTTGACATGTGAAACACTTTTTCATAATACACCCTCTATGAGACTTCCTTTGTCACTGCGTGCAAGAGAGATTAGCGAAGAAATGGATGCCCCAATTCTCGAACATCGCTTAATGCCTCCTGCTAAGCTACTACCGCCCTGGGAGTGGCAGGTGGTAGACTGTGATGTATCCTTTGTAGAGGTCACAAAGCACGCTCCTGACCTCGAAATTGCTATGCATTTCCGTGAACTTCAATCGAAGTACTGCTGTTCCGAATTCTACACAGATGCGTCAAAATCACATGCTGGTGTATCTTATGCTGCTGTTGGTCCCGCTTTTTCTAAATCTGATGTATTGAACCCCCTTAACGAGTATTTTCACTGCAGAAGCCTATGCTGTACTGTCTGCAGTAAAACATAAACAGGCGGCCACGCGAGACAGTCTCGCAGAAGCATCTGACGGCGTCGCGCGGACGTCCGCGCCAGCCGACGATCTCGAACCAAAGAGGACGCGCCTTGTCTCTCGGTGCCCGAGTAACCCCGCCGCGGCACGACAGTCGCGCCATCTCTCGCACCGCGCTTGTACCACTCCGACCGCCGCAGGCGCCAGGCCACGCGAGCCGTGCGGGAAAACAGCATATCAGGGGATGCGTGAGAGTCGCGCATCCCCACACGTTATACTCTGACATGGACCTCCTTGCATAGTAATCAGCGATCGTGGGCGACAGTTTACCGCGGACGTGGTTGAAGAAACCCTTTGTCTGTGTTCATGTAGCTTCCGCCATTCTACGCCCTACCCTCCACAAACTAATCGAGCGCACAAACAGAACGTTTGCCAACATGCTGTCCATGTACGTCGATTCAGCACACAAGAATTAGGACAGTATCTTGCCTTTCATTACTTCACTACCGCGAGACACGAGACCACTGGTTACTCACCATTTCTCCTTCTGTATGCTCGTCCGCCGTGCTACACCCTCGACACCATATTTCCCTACTTCGCTCATGACAACGAATCAATTGATGAGGTCCTATGTCGAGCAGAAGAAGCGTGACGCCTCGCTAGGCTACGCACCCTAGCATCGCAGGACCGGTCCAAGATACGCTATGACGGGCGTCACCGCCACGTTTACTTCGATCCTGGTGACCTTGTGTGGCTCTGGACGCCGTTGCGGAAGCATGGCTTGTGCCAGAAGTTTCTCGCCCACTACGTCGGCCCTTACGTTATTCTGGAGCGCCTCAGCGAAGTAAACTACCGCATTGCGCGTCTCACGAGCAGTGGACGACGCTCGGCCAAGGCTGAAGTGACACGTCGCGCGTCTGAGGCGTCACAACCCACGAGATGACTGACTCGCCCGGCGGGCTTCGTCTGCCAGCGGGGACATGTCACAAGCTGTCATGAACCACGCCTGCCGCGCAGACAACCAGATGAAAGAAAGAAGAGAACGACGTTAGCCAAGCTGCCGCGAGACCGCTCTTCAACAACCGCGCCTATCAACCAGATTCATCTGGTTCTGCATTAAACACCTCGTGTGTAACAATATGCTGGGTACCTGGCCATAGAGGCATCGAGGGTAATGTACTAGCTGACAAAATGGCCACATCACTCACATCACTAGCTATTAATCCTACGGCTACTGTCCCTGTCACAGATCTGCAGCCTTCCTTACGTAAGAAACTGCGAGACCGCTGGCAACAAATATGGGACACGTAAACAAATAATAAGCTCCACGTGATAAAGCCACAGTTAGGATTCTGGCCCTCTGCAACAAAATCATGCCGAACAGATGTCCTATTCTGTCGTCTCAGAATAGGACACACATTTGGTACCCATAGTTTTCTACTCACCGCAAATGACCCTCCAACCTGTGGTAGATGCAGGGAGAGGCTGACCGTTCTCCACGCCTTCCTGGAGTGTGGGGAAGCTGAACGTGAGAGAGACATATTTCCTTAGCATACCGGCAGCACATTCCTCTTCATCCTGTAATGTTTCTCGGTCCAGAACTGCTTCTTAATACAAACACAGTCCTAGGTTTCCTCAGAGATGTTGTCTTACATGTTGTTAGTCCCGTACATTCGTAGCGCTTCCTCTCTTCAGAGGATGCCGCTGCAATGGTCGTACTGTATAGCCTATGCCTCCAGGCCCTTGTGTTTCAAGGGCTCTGGTGAGGCAGTGGTGCTGAAGCAAATTTTGCAACTTTGATGGTCTGTATATCCTATAATTATTCCGCAATGCAGTGTAAGGCTTATAATACCCGTCATTAGTCATTGCCATAGTCTTATTGCACGTACACTTTATGCACTTTACAGCGACTATTTTTTAGGCCCCTCTACAGCCACGTCGCATCATCTTCACAGGAATCACCATTTCACCGCGAAATCACTAACAATGTCATGGCGCTCTTTGGCCATACCTGGCCCTTGTGGCACTAACCAACACACATTCATTCATTCATTCCTCAACCTTTTCGGAGCTGCCATATTTCTTCATACAACTGTTTCCCATGCATTGCTGCTATTGGCCAATAGCAGACATCAGTGAAGAGGCATCAGCTGACTATCATCTGCTCATTCTCCGCTGTCCCTACCCACGTAGGAATTAAACTTTAGTAACAGTGCTTATCGAGGTGTTGTAGTCGTCAGATGTCGCTGATTTCAATAAGTCTGGAACATTCAGCTAGCCTCGAACCACGTGAAACTTAAGCCCAGACCACATGAACGGATTGAGAGACTGTGAGGCCATGCCTCACAGTGAATAGCGGTTAGCTTCTACAAGGGATGCATGCCAGTGTGTGTTCACTCCCAGTCACTCCTAGCTAGGCGTGCTTCATATTGAGCTTTGTATTGAGCAAAGTGCGCACTCTGGATTTGCCTACTGTCTGTGCAGGACCAAGCCAGCCCTCGCCACGTAGCATGACCAGGCTCCCAATTGCGCGTAGGTACACATAGCTGTGCCTGCTGCTTAACGTAAATACCGTGGCCGCCAGCGATGAGCCTGCTCGCTGTAACACTGTAGGCTAGCTATTGCCACTCTATTGCCACAGATGCTCCTTCACAATGGAGGACATGAGGGCGAATGGGAAAGGTTAATACACTCTGCTCGAGGTATTTACGCTCGTGCTAGGTCTTTTTGAAAAATTATTTCAGTAACACAGTATAACCTCGTTGATACGTTCCCGTTACATACGTTTCTCCGGCACCAACGTTTGCAATCGAAAACAAGAAAATTACCCATTAGAGTTGCAAAAATTTTTTACCGGTTCATACGTTCCCGGAAAATGCGATTTTTCGGCACCAACGTTCTGTACGTCACCTAACACGATCGTGTGATATGTTTTCTGGCCACTAGATCACATGTAAACAAGAAAATGCGCAAGGCGCACACGATCAAGAAAAGTATATAGCCGCCTGTCTCAAGTAAAAATGACAGCGCACACAGTTTCTTATTCTGGTAGTAAATCTCTGTCTGGGTCGTCGTATGCTGCATTCACAGCTATCGCTGCCAAACCTATTACGATAAGCATCTTCACCTTTCTGTTTTGCAGCACGTGGTGTGTAATGCCATTGGTATACCGTACTGCACGCTTTTAGTAGGTGATAATCCAAACGCGCCACCGTTCCCTGCTATGGGTGGTGCGATGTGGGCATCACGTTTCGCTTCCGAGACATTCGGCATCACCCACCAGCTCGATTTCGTTTCGGTTTCCAGTCACCCTCTTAAAACACCACGCAATAGAAAAACAACAAAACGCACCTCAAGCGGTCCGAGCACCACCGGCTCTACGAATGTCAGTGTCTCATGCTGCAACGATCCGCGCGTTTCACATTACGTAGATGTCAACAATAATTGAGTCTGTCGAATTTTTTTAGTTACTTCGGGTCGTACGTTTTTTCTGTTGGCATGTTTCTCTCACCATTTTTTCCAGAATGTATGAACGAGGTTCTACTGTCCTGGAAGGTACTGCACTCATTCAGAGGGCTTTAAAGAGATGTGGTTCAGGGCCCCTTTGACTGTTTTGCTCAAGCTGTGTTTTTGCAGGGCGATGTTTTAGTCGAACTTTGCCAATCATCTCTTTGTCTCTAGAAAACCAGTGGCTCAAGCTGTTGCAATGGCTTTTTGACTATGCAGGTTCCCCAGCATGTCAATCGTGTTTCAACAGAAAAAGACAGTTGCTGATATCCTGTACAGGCGCAAGATTGAGAGCTTGCAGCCCTCTCAAGGTGCGGAATTGAATTTGATCATTGCTGCCAGGTTTTGTGGGCCATGAAGAAAAAATTGGGAATGTCTTCTTTTGATGTGATGTCATAGCAACAGCAGCTACTAGTGCTACAACAAAATATGCCAGAATAAAACTAATCTTGATTTCTGCATGTCTGGCTAATCACTACACAGCTGTCCATCACAGTTGCCCAACTCAAAAAGAATTTGTGTACAGGATTACATTAGCTCATTTCCATGACATCAAGATGGAGGTAAACTTCTTTCAATATCGGTGTTCCTGGGGAACACTTCTGGTGCACGGAGGCACAGAACTCGGGTGCAGTGCTGCTTTGTGGTTGGAAGTTTATACTAAATTCTTAGGTTGTCACTTAGTATAGGTTGGAAAAGAGCCATCTGCGATTGTTAAGGTTTTATCACACAATGTTTTGGGTGCGCCAGTTACACCATTAGTAAATATCAGTGCCTTGCTATTGGGACAATGCGGAGAGCCACACTGTTTGTTGTTAAAGTGGGTGCTGCCATATTTACTCATTTCTGACATGCCCTCAGTGCGATTTGCAGGGAATTTTCATGGTCAGAAAAAAAGAACATAAATGCAACTCTTACGACTTTAACGTGCAACTCCTGACTTGTGGAAATCCATTCCATGTCATGCTTACAAATGAGTGCATATTTTTGTACCAATATTGTTTATGTTGGCATCAGCCGGGAGTTCTTTGAGTGGATTGACCTAATTTCCCTGTGAATGCTGCTTTCTAGCAGAGCCAGAAAAAAATAAAATAAAAAGAGTGCAATGCGTCAACATCAAAATTCACCCACACTTCAGCTATTCAGGCTCTGCACAAGTAACTTGAATGTGAAAATCCAGTGTGAGGCTCACTACAGCTGCGCTTTATTGTTAAGCTTAGCATGGCAGCAAGTACCTTAAAAACCCACATATAATATGAGGTTTTTTTCCTATTCCAAATTCCAAGTTCCAAATTTTCGCCTCGTACTACATGCAGATCCAAACGAAAATTTCAGTCAGAAATTTGGGCTAGAAGTTTTGGTTTTGTTATTGCTGCGTGGCTATGGCTTGACTTCATTATTGCTGCGTGGCTACGGCTTGGCTTCCTTATTGCTGCGTGGCTACGGCTTGGTTACATTATTGCTGCATGACTACAGCATTGTTTCTTCATTGTTGAGTGTGCACCTTGGCAGTACGCGTGCAAACCGCGCTTCGCGAAGTGCATCTTTTTTATTCCGCATTGAAGGACCAAGATGTCTGGACCATGAAAACAGTACTCGGCTGCTTTCAAGAGAAAGGTTATTTTAGCCACACAGGACATCGGCAACAGTGCGGCTGGGAGGCAGTTTGGCGTCAACGAGGCAAGCATTCGCGGATGGCGTCAACAGAAGGAAGCGGAACGCGAAGAAGCTTTTGTGGCCCGAAGAGTGGACATTCCCGGAAATCAAACTCACCCTGACGGAGTTCGTACGCCAACAGGGAGCCATGCATCTAGCTGTGAGCGTGGAGCTTATGCAGGCAAAATCTAAGGAGCTTGCAAGAGAAAAAGGGCTACCGAGCTCAGTCTTCAAAGCGAGCAAGCACTGGATTTATCGCTACATGTGCCGTGCTGGTTTTTCCTTACGCCGCGGAACTTCGGTTTCACAAAAGCTGCCCAAATCGTTCGAAGAGCTGCTTGCGGCTTTCTAGCACCACATTATTTCGCTGCGCAAGTCCAAGAACTTCCAGCTAGGGCAAATCAGCAATGCTGACCAAATGCCGGTTTATCTGGACATACCATCGTCCCTCACCATGCACGAAAAGGTGTTTATGTCTGGTCCACTGGCAACGAGAAAATGCGAGTTACCGTCATGTTGTCGTGCACGGCAGACGGATGCAAGCTTCTGCCCTATGTCGTTTTCAAGCGCAAGACAGTGCCTAAAGGTGAGGAGCTGCCAAAAATGTGGCCATGAGGTGCCATGAGAAAGGCTGGATGAACGAGAATCTTGTGCTCAACTTGATAAAATCCGTGTGGTGTAGGCGGCCCGGCACACTGTTGTCATTCCCGTCCATCCTCTGCTGGATGCATTTCGTTGCCATTCAGCCGACTCAGTGAAGAGGCTGTTGCGTGAATCCGGCACTGAACTCGTCGTTATCTTGGGTGGGATGACGTCTCAGCTGCAGCCTTTAGATGTTTGCGTGAACAAGCTGTTCAAGGACGCGGTCAAGCGATGTTACGCAGATTGGATGCGCTAAGGTGAGCCTGCAGTGACGCCGACCGGGCGGCTGAAGCGGGCTTCTCCAGCAGCACCATGCAAGTGGATTGTGGACGCATGGGCCAGCATACCAGACGACCTTGTGAATCATACATTCAAGAAGTGCAGCATCTCGAACGTGCTCAATGGCACAGAGGATGACTACCTCTGGGTACTATCCGAAGAGAGTGCAGCTGAGGAAGACAGTGATTGAAGTTTGGAGTGCAATTTAAATAAATGTTTTGCTCGAGTTTTCCTAACTCGTATTATACGTGGCTAAAACTTTTTTTTTCCATTTCGTGTCCCAAAAATTTCACAATTTCTGGACACGGTATAGTTACAATGAGTATATATAGCAAAAATCACACTTATATCGAACAAAAATAGCAGCGACTCCCGATATATCGAACGTCAAGCGGCGGTAAAGTGTCCCCAGAAGTTGGCTTTCTCTTGCGGTGACGGGGAAACCCGGCGGCGCGGCTCCATCCAACCGATTGCCCTACCATGACCGCGCTGCCTTGGACGAGCCGGCGACATCCCCCTGCAAGAAAAAATGATCCTGGCTCGCCCGCAGCACTTCCTCAGACAGCTAATCAGAGGCTCTTGTGCCCTCGTCGTGCAAGATGGCGAAAGTGCGAGTTGTCGCGCTGCTTTTCTGGTTCATTGTGTGTGTGCCTTGTGGGCCTTCTCCCGCAGTGTCACCGTGATGGAGCGGCAGAGTTCGCCTTTCGTCGTGAAGCTTGAAATCATAAATCGGATCGAACGCGGTGAGAAGTCGGATGTCCTCCCAGCGTGCAAGATTCCAAGGAGCACTCTCGGCACGATCTTGAAGAATAAGGGGGAGATTTGTGCTAAAGTGGCCAAACTTGTGACCCGGTGCCCGTTGCGCCCGACGCGTGCGCACTGCCGTGTACGAGTGGTTCATCCGAAATTGCTTCAGCCGTGCCGGCTTTCGCATGCTTGGTGATGACTGTAAATTCTGATGACTGCGACGCAGCCGTTGCTGGTGTTGCTGAAGTTTGGAGCGAGCTGTCAGAATTTCCGGAAGCTGCTGACTAATCAACAGTGGACGGTTTGTGAGTGCAATGATGGTGTCGCGATCACAGGAGAGCTCGAAAGTGAAAACTACATTGCTGACATCGTACCGAGCACAAATGAAAGTGGGCACAATGAGGAAAGCAACGACGGTCCTTTGCCCACATCCCCCAAAGTGATTGGTGCGCTCGCACTAGTCAGGTGCTTCTGCACGAATGCGGACGGTTGCGGCCTCAGCTGCTCCGACTCCTTAGACAATTTGGAGAAGTGTGTCCGTCGCAGGTAGCGAAATTGCCTAAGCCAAAGAAAATGCAGGACTGTTTCATGTGAAACTAAGCTAGTTTCATCAATAAAGTGATTTTATAAATGGTATGTGCTTTTATGACATCCAATTATTTAGCAGGTTTATATCGAATTATGCTCTATATCGAACTGATAGGCGTTTTTTGCAGGTTCGATATAGCCGGTATCGGCTGTACATGCGGGTTCGTATTATACGTGGGTTTTTACGGTAAATGATGAAACCCGCCGTGGTTGCTTAGTGGCTATGGTGTTGGGCGACTAAGCACGAGGTCGCGGGATCGAATCCTGGCCACGGCGGCCACATTTCGATGTGGGTGAAATGCGAAAACACTCGTGTACTTAGATTTAGGTGCACGTTAAAGAAGCCCAGGTAGTCGAAATTTTCAGAGTTCTCCACTACGGCGTGCCTCATAATCAGAAAGTGGTTTTGGCACATAATACCCCATAATGTTTTAAACTAAAAGATGAATTCGCTGCTGCCTAGTGGCAAAAGGAGTTTAGTGCAAAAGGGAAAGTACTTTTACCAGTGGGGTGCCTTTGTTAGCGTGTGTTTTTCAGGGAGTGATAGCACAGTATTTTCATAAGCAGAAAACTCCCTGTGTAGAGCAGGCTGTATGCTGAATACGGTAGAAAGGGGCTAGTGCATCCCTGGTTTCGTATGACCGGGGTAGTTGGAGAAGTATGGGAGAGGCCTTTGCCCTGCAGTGGGCATAACCAGGCTGATGATGATGATGGTGGTTTCGTATTGCATTTTTCCAGAAAAATTTTTACCCACAAAAGTGCATTTTCCAGCAAGTAAATTTGGTACAGTAAAAGCTCGTTAATTCACAACTCGTTAATTCGAAATTTTGGATAATTTGAAGTAGCCGCCATGGTCCGTCCAGCAATGTATTGAAAGCAATATGTAACGCACCCGTTAATTCACACTGAAATCCACACCTCCATGGATAATTCCAACTCTGCGCCATCGTGGATGGGGAGAGTGCTAGTGAGTGTGAGCATGTTGGCGAGGAGCTTTGCTCTTTCCATCTGCGGCCACCTGTTGAAGGTCGGTTATCTCCCTCTCTCAAGGCCTTCAAGATAAAAATGCGGACGTGGCACCACATGTCTTTTATTTATTTATTTATTTATTTATTTATTTATTTATTTATTTATTTATTTCGTGCTGCCAGCCTGTTTTAGAGGCCCTAGGCAGGAGTGGGATATGCATAAAGGGTTTAACAACCTAACAACATGTGAAACACAAGAAAAAAAAAAGGTGGAAACAAGCAAAGCGTCATCTCGTTGCAATGCAAAAAAAGAAGAAACAACAATAAAAAAAAAGGAAGGAAGGAAGAAAGAAAGAAAGGAAGGAAGATATCAAAGAATTCTGCAATACAGCACATGTTTACACAATGGTTTATATACACAAAAATAGGGATGACCTTAACATGATATGATCTATATCACATAGTATATGGAATACGACAGATATTGTGGGAAACGTTTCGGGTCATAGATTAACGAGAGCGTGCACAAAGGATGATAAGGTTGAGCTTTGAAGAACGTTTTCAGGCAGGGCGTTGTAGTCGTGGATGGTTCGAGTGAAAAACGACTGCTTAAATAAAGTGGTATGATGCGAATACTCGTCTAACCTGAATGAATATGATGAACGCATTGGGCGCCGGCTACAAGGTGTAATATACAATTTCTTATCGAGTTTTACATGCTCCCGATGAATTAAATATAACATTTTGAGCCTCTCTCGATATCGCCTTACCTCTAGGGTTTACAGGTTCACCTCCTGTAAAAGAGCGCTAACTGATGTATGACGGTGGTAGGAATTAAAAATAAACCTGACTGATTCCCGCTGTATCATTTCAATAATATTGCTACGGAACAATATGTGCGATCACGAAAAGGCGAGCAGTGTGAAGACGACGACGACGATGAGAAGCTAGCGCGGGCTGTTGCCTCTTGGCCAAGCGCAGCGTATTTTCCTGTAAATATACTTGTACAAAGCTTTTCGTCTGCGTCTTCCTACGTAACACATCTGGTGGAGGTGGACGTTCCCTGTACCTCGTCACGGAGCTTCGCAGTGGACGGTACGTCGAGCCTTCCTTCATGGCTCCCGGTGACGACAACCGGACTCCCCCGGCTCCGACACCTGCTGCCACTTCGACGACCTACATCACTCTCCCCGCTCCCCGTGATCCTGGCGTATTCTCGGGCAAAGATGGGGAGGACGTCGATGACTGGATCAGCCTGTATGAACACGTCAGCCGCAATAACCGGTGGGACCCTACTATTATGCTCGCCAACGTAGTCTTTTACCTCGGTGGCACACCTAGAGTTTGGTATCGCACGCACGAAGATGAGCTCACCAGTTGGGATTCACTTAAGGCACAGCTTCGGGACTTGTTCGGCAACCCCTACAGTCACCAACTTGCCGCGCAGAAGGCGCTTTCCGGCTGTGTGCAGACGTCAACAGAGCTCTATGTCACGTACATTCAGGACGTCTTGGCTCTGTGCCGCAAAGTTGACACCCACATGACTGAGTCAGACAAGGTTGCCCACATCCTCAAAGGCATTGCCGATGACGCCTTCAACTTGCTCGTTTGCAACAACGTTGTGACGGTGGATGCTGTTATAAAAGAGTGCCGCCGCCTGGAACTCGCTAAAAGCCGACGTATTGACCAGCAGTTTGCCGGTCTGCCCAACACCCCAGCGACATCTTCCTGTGCCGACACTCCTCGTCCCAAGAACACTGCCGATGTTACCAGGATCGTCCGGCGTGAGATCGAGGCCGCCTATCCGGCTGCCTTCGACTCCAGTCCCACCAACACATCTGCAGTCACGGTCTCACTGATCCAGGCAGTTGTCCGCCAAGAGTTCGAAAACATGGGTCTTCACAACATCTGCTCGGCCCATCGTCCTGATACCCGCCCGGCTTCTTCACTTCCGCCCCGTCCCGCACCTTCTTACCCACCACGTTTCCATAACCCATCCGAATGGCGCACTGCTGACGACAAGCCCATTTGTTTCCACTGCCATCGAATCGGGCACATTTCTCGGCACTGTCGCAGTCGCTGGAGTTCCCCGACCCGGTCTACTTATACTGCCTACTCTCGCCCCCCAGGTGGCCCTTCTCGTCCCTATGCCGCACGCTCCGATAACGCCGCCGCTGATTCTCCTGCACCGAACCGCTCCTATTCTCGTTCGCCTTCGCCCCAACAACGACAATCTCGCTCTCCCCAGCCCCGTCGCTCCTATTCGCCGACTCCCTTCGGACGCCGCTCCCAGCCGGAAAACTAGACGATGCAGCGCCTCGAGGTGACGCTGCATTGCTCCCTACGCCGCCAAATCCTCTACTGACGTTGCCCACTCATCTGAACCTTCCTGACGTGCAAGTCGACGGTGTTTCTGTGTCTGCACTCTCAGACACTGGGGCGCATTTGTCCGTAATGAGCGCTGACCTTCGTAACCGGCTCAAGAAAATTATCACGCCCGCCACGACACCTGTTGTCCGTGTCGCCGATGGCGGAACAGCCCCCGTAATTGGTATGTGTGCCGCCCGCGTTTCCTTTGCCGATCGCTCAACAATCGTGCTATTCACAGTCATCGCCCACTGTCCCCATGACATCATCCTCGGCTTAGACTTCCTCTCCGCACATTCTGCCCTCATCGATTGTTCCGCCAGCACTCTCCGCCTTGACCTGCCTGTTCTGGATCCTGCTGAACCATACCCCAGTCACCTCAGTTCCGTCGACTTCGTTCGCTTGCCACCTTCGGCACTGACTTACGTTGACTGCGTGTCATCCCCACCAGTCCCCGACGGCCGGGATCATGGGATCACAGTACCTCATACAGTTTTATCTATTACGGCGAATTGCGTCTGCCTGCCAGTGGTCAACTTTGGCTTGACGACACAAGTGCTGCCACGCGGGATGTCTCTGGCTCAGCTTTGCTCAGCATCACTCAGTAGCATCCATTGCAGTAGACGACACTTCATCCGATGCTCCTCTACCATCGCAGTCGGCAGATTGTACCATCGCTGACTTACAGAAAATGATTGCGCCCGACTTGCCGTCTGAGCGCGCTCGTGAACTCTACCGCGTTCTGTTTTCCTACCACGATATTTTTTACTTGAACGATCGTCCTTTGGCTGGCCCAAACTACAGCTGTCAAACATCGCATTAATACCGGCGATGCCCCTCCTATTCATCGCCGCCCGTATCGAGTGTCACCAGCTGAGCGTCAAGTTATTCACGCAGAAGTTCGCAAAATGCTTGCCAAGAACATTATTGAACCATCATATAGTCCATGGACGTCACCTGTTGTACTGGTCAAAAAGAAGGATGGCTCATTGCACTTTTGCATGGACCATCGGCACCTTAACAGGGTTACCAAACAGGACGTTTATCCCCTACCTCGGATTGATGACGCCCTTGACTGCCTCTAGGGTGCTCGCTATTTCTCCTCTATTGACCTTCGCTTCGGCTACTGGCAGATTGCCGTGGACGATCTCGACCGCGAGAAGACTGCTTTTGTAACACCAGACGGTCTTTATCAATTCAAAGTCATGCCGTTCGGTCTATGTAACGCCCCTGCCACTTTTGAATGCATGATGGACTCCCTTCTTCACGGTTTCAAATGGTCCACGTGCCTGTGCTACTTGGATGACGTTATCATATTCTCCCCAACGTTCGCTACGTACCGTGAGCGCCTCTCAGCAGTCCTGGACGTTTTTCGTCGAGCCGGTCTGCAACTCAACGCATCGCAGTGTCAATTCGGCCGTCGCCAGATTACCGTCCTTGGACATCTCGTTGACGCGAACGGAGTGCAGCCGGACCCAGGCAAGATCCATGCTGTTACGCACTTCCCTGTTCCGAAGTGTGTCAAGGATGTGCGCAGCTTCATCGGCCTTTGTTCGTACTTCCGCCGTTTCGTGAGAAATTTCGCCGCCATAGCACGACCACTAACCGAGCTTTTGAAAAAAGACGCCCCTTTCCAGTGGGGCGATAACGAGGCCTCTGCATTCTCACATCTAATCGACATTCTCACAACGCCTCCCGTTCTGGCCCATTTCGATCCTTCTGCGCCTACCGAAGTCTGTACTGATGCCAGCGGTCACGGAATTGGCGCAGTACTGGCACAACGCCAGCATGGCCACGACCGTGTTATCGCTTACGCCAGCAGGCTCCTCTCACCCGCGGAGCGCAACTATTCCATCACTGAGCGTGAGTGTCTGGCCCTAGTTTGGGCGGTTGCGAAATTCCGCCCATACTTATATGGCCGACCCTTTTCCGTTGTCACAGACCATCACGCGCTTTGCTGGTTATGCTCACTGAAAGATCCTACAGGAAGACTTGGTCGCTGGGCCTTACACCTCCAAGAATATTCGTATACTGTCACCTATAAATCTGGCTGTCTACACAAGGATGCTGACTGCCTGTCTCGCTACCCGGTCGACGAGCCTGACGCCGCCGACAGTAGTAGCGCCAACGGGATATTCTCTGTGTCTGCCTTCGCTACCATCGCCGATGAGCAGTACTGAGACCTATCGCTGCGAGCACTTATCGAGCGTCTGCGCTCAACACCTACCGACGCATCCGTTCGCCGATATCTCCTCCAGGGCGGCATTCTGTATCGAAGGAACTTCCTCCCTAACGGCTCTGATCTTCTTGTCGTGCCAAAACAGCTACGACAGACTGTGCTCTTTGAGATGCATGACGCACCCACTGCAGGACATCTTGGGGTAACCCGCACGTACGACCGCATCCGCCGCCGCTTCTATTGGCCTGGTCTCGCTCGCTCCGTTCGACACTATGTTGCTGCCTGTGATCCCTGCCAGCGTCGGAAAACACCTCAGGTGCTACCTGCCGGTCATCTCCAGCCGATCATCGTCCCTGTAGAACCGTTCTTTCGTGTTGGATTAGACTTGCTCGGTCCCTTTCCCACGTCATCCTCTGGGAAGAAATGGGTAGCCGTCGCGACTGATTACGCCACCCGATACGCTATCACTCGGGCTCTCCCTACCAGTTGCGCCACTGACGTCGCGGACTTTCTCTTGCGTGACATTATCTTGCTTCATGGCGCCCCGCGACAGCTGCTTACTGACCGTGGTCGAAACTTCCTCTCGAAAGTTATCGCTGACATTGTGCGTTCCTGCTCCATTCAACACAAACTGACTACCTCATACCATCCTCAAACCAATGGCCTGACAGAGCGGTTAAACCGTACTCTTACCGATATGCTGTCCAAGTACGTTTCCAAAGACCACCACGACTGGGACATTGCCCTTCCTTACGTAACATTTGCGTACAATTCTTCCCGGCACGACACCGGCGGATTTTCTCCATTTTATCTACTGTACGGTCGCGAACCTACCTTGCCCCTAGACACGGCACTTCCTCCTGCTGCGATCTCAACAAGCGAGTATGCACGCGACACCATCGCCCTCGCCGACCATGCACGCCAGCTTGCCCGTGCTCGACTGATGGCCTCACAAGTCACTCAGCAGTGTCATTACAACGCCCGCCATCGTGACGTACAGTTTTCGCCTGGTGCGCTCGTGCTCCTGTGGTCGTCCTCCCGTCACGTCGGACTTTCAGAGAAGCTCCTTTCGCGATACACAGGGCCCTACCACGTGCTGCGCCAGGTGATGCCTGTGACTTACGAAATTGCTGCTGTGGGTTCAACCTCGTCCTCTCTTCTGGCATCAAGTGATGTCGTGCATGTCAGTAGGCTCAAGGCCTACTACACTGCTTCCGAGTCCGATCTTTAGTCGCTCCGGGATGGCGCTTTTGCAGCCGGGGGTAGTGCTACGGAACAATATGTGCGATCACGAAAAGGCGAGCAGTGCGAAGACGACGACGACGATGAGAAGCTAGCGCAGGCTGTTGCCTCTTGGCCAAGCGCAGCGTATTTTTTTGTAAATATACTTGTACATAGCTTTTCGTCTGAGTCTTCCTACGTAACAATATTTATGCTAGCTTGGGTGTAAGGCTCCCAGACAGGAGTAGCTGACTCTAACAATGGTCTGATGAAAGTTTTGTATGCTAATAATTTTATATTACTTGCAGATTTAGCCAAGGTCCTCCTGAGGTATCTGAGCTTCTTCATGGCTTTTTTTTTTTTAATGTGAGCTACATGGCTATTCCACCTAAGGTCCGACATAATTACTGAACCAAGGTATTTATATTGTGTAACAGAAGATAAGTTATGGCCATTAAGGCTGTATACAAAGGGTAACGGCTTCTTTTCGCTTGTAATGATCATTGATACTGTTTTTCTTAGGTTAAGGGGTGACGTGGGTCGAAAAACGGCGATTTTCATTAAAAAAGTCAGTTTTATGTTTTTGTCTGTTTCGGCAAGATTGATTCCTCCTCTTTGACATATAAAGAAATCCGAGCCGTAAATGATCGGGAAATTATAAATAAACTCGGTGAAAGCACTCGAGGTGGCAAGAAAAGGTGCAAATCTGCCCCATTTTCCAGCGTGTGATACGTCAAATCGCGGCGTTGCAAGCCATCGAGCTTGTGCAAGGCAGTAGGCCTACGCTTTTTCTCTCCGAGGTCGGCTTTGCCGCGTCACAATCTCCCTGGGAAGTAATAATAAAAACAACATTTCTCCGCCAAAACCAAGCACTTTTGCTGGATTTCTAAATCACGTGGTGTGATTCCGGCCACGCAATTGGCTGCTAGCGCGCGACACTTGTCTGCTCTTCCTGCGACGCGCAGCTCTCTCGACTTGTTCCCAGGCTTTCATGCATTTTTCTGTTCCTTGTTTCGATGGATCCCGTGAAGAAACGCGATTTTCGATGTCGAAACTATCGGTCGAAGCACAAGTTCAAGGGAACTCGCCACAAAGTCAAGCAAGGAAGATGTCCGCAGCAGCTAAGCCTAACCACGGTGACGGCGACACTTTCGATGGTTCAGAGCCAGCCGGCCGCTCAAGATTCGTTGACAGTGCAGATGAATTTGTCAGCGCATTGGAGAAAAAGTTGAGAATCTTCGACGATCAAGATAGGAGCGGCGAGGAGACAGCAAGCACCTTTATCTGCGAGATCGGTGTCGTGAACACACTGCTGAGCTTTAGTAGAGTAATTTGCTGGGCCAGTTGGTGCATGGTGAACATATAACGGTTTCCAGCAAGTACGGATGCGAGCACAACTAGTAGAAAACAGACAGGACAACGCTAGACTTGCAACTGAAGTTTATTGTGAATACATTCCACAAATCTCTACCACGCATGCGTATACACCCATGAGCAATAACAAGGTTTGTAGTCAAAAGATATACAGTCAAACACGGCTATATCGAACTCGCAAAAAAACGCCTGTCAGTTCGATATAGAGCATAATTCGATATAAGCCTGCTAAATAATTGGATGTCATAAAAGCACATACCATTTATAAAATCACTTTATTAACGAAACTAGCTTAGTTTTCTAGCATTTTCTTCTGCTTGGGCAATTCCGCTGCCTGCGACGCACGCACTTCCCCACGTTGTCTAAGGAGTCGGAGCAGCTGAGGCCGCAACCTTCCGCATTCGCGCAGAAGCGCCGGACTAATGCGAGTGCACCAATCACTTCGGAGGATGTGGGCAAAGGACCGTAGTTGCTTTCCTCAATGTGCCTACTTTCATTTGTGCTCGGTACGATGTCGGCGATGTAGTCTTCGTTTCCGGCCTCTACCGTGGTCGCGACAGCATCATCTGCACTCACCAACTCGTCCACCGTTGATTCGAATGTCCCGGAAATTTTGACAGCTCGCTCCAAACTTCGGCAACACCGGCAACGGCTTCGTCGCATTGATCAGAATTTACAGTCCTCACCGAGCACGCGGAAACCGGCACGTATGAAGAACCCCTCGTACACGGCCGTGCGTACGCGTCGGGCGCCATGGGCACCGGGTTGCGAGTCTGGCCACTTTAGCCCTAATCGTGCCGAGAGTGCTCCTCGGAATCTTGCACGCTGCGGGGACATCCAACTTCTCATCGCGTTCGACGCGATTTATGACTTCGAGCTTCACGACGAAAGGCGAATTCTGCCGCTTCATCACGGCAACACTGCGGGAGAAGGCCCACAAGGCGCAAACACGATAAACCAGAGAAGCAGCCAGACAACTCGCACTTTCACCATCTTGCACGAAGAGAGCACAAGAGCCTCTGATTGGCTGTCTGAGCAAGTGCTGTAGGCGGGCCAGGATCATTTTTTGCTGGGGAGTGTCGCTAGATAGTGATCTAAAGAAAGGAAGGACGCTTGATTCTGCAACCCGTCAGGGAGCACGGCGAAGCGTCGTCAGGGGAGAGGGGGTGGCAAGTGAAAGATGATAGAGAAAGAGGGAGGATGTGGCCTAATAGACTCCACTATGCGCGACAGGGGGAGTGTCGACGGCTCGCCCGAACAGCCCAAGGCAGCGCGGTCACGGTAGGGAGAGCGGTTGGATGGAGCCGCGCCGCCGGGTTTCCCCGCTACCGCGAGGGAAAGCCAACTTCTGGGGGCACTTTTCCGCCGCTTGACGTTCGATATATCGGGAGTCACTGCAATATTTGTTCGATGTAAGCGTAATTTTTGCTATATATACTCATTGTAACTATACCGTGACCAGAAATTGTTCGATATATAGAATAATTCGATGTAAACGGGTTCGATATAGTCGGGTTCGACTGTACACGTATGCAAAAGCCAATTCACACCCCTTCCCGACAATAGCAACAACACTTGATTAACATGATAAATTTAGAAATTGAAGTTTTTTATCGTTGATATGAACCGAAGGTTCACTCACACATGCATGCGCACCCAACTTTTTCATGTGGAACGCTTCGCTAATTTCTTTCCAGTTTACTGCGCTCTCTTCCCACTATCGATACACTATCAAAAACTGGTCGGCAATCGTGCTTTTTGCTATGCAAGGGTAAGTTCCCTCCTGTACCTGTAGGTAGCAAATAGCGATGCTCACGCTATTAATGCATTAAGACAGGTCATTAATGCAACGACCTGTCTGGCTGATATAGGACACTCCGCATGACAGAGGTATGCAATACACAACCGAAGATGCACACTTTTTGTGAAAAAGGTGGTGTGCTTTTTTTCACAGCCACTAGTCTCATCTTTCTTCTCTCCTGTGATGCCCGCATCCGCACGCTGGCACGTCCAGCGTGCGGACGGCGCGACCTTTTTATCCGTGAGTTGGCCAAAAAACGGAAAGGACTCCCGTCGTTTTTGGAGTTGTGTTGCAACAAAGCAGTGTGTACCATGTGCGTTATCTCGTGAACGTATTCGTCACGGTGTGCATCTCCGGCAGACAACGCTAACGGCGGAGCGCGCCCTTCGGCCAGCCCAAGGGAGAGTTTCGCCGTGAACCAATCAAGGCAGTGGTTGCAGCTCGCGGCATGCGCAATTGGAGCTGGACACTATCAACGCATCCAATTTTGTGCAGTTCTTGGTTTTCCAAAACCGCTGCACCATAAATCGTTCACCGCCATAACAAAGAAAGTGCACCTAGCTGCTACAAAAGCATTGGCTGATAACTTGTAGTTGGTTCGGAAAGTAACAGCACAGGAAGTTGGTCAGCATGGTGCTCACAAAGACTGAGGGAACAACATATGGTGCAGGTGAATTCTAAAGCTGTGCACTGGATCTAGATACCCTGGCCTGCATTATGTACAATTTTTATATAGATTTCAGTGCTACAACACGAATAAACAACTTTTATAACTTTCAATTGTGTTTTTCTCAGCTTCATATTTTTGGCCAAACATGACTTTTGTGCACGACATTTGATGTACTTATCGTGGTCTAATCAAGACCAAATTTGGTGTGCATATTCTTTAATATGTGTAGAATGCACTTATCTAGGTTTTAATGCTATCAGCTTATTTTTAAGAGTGGAAATGTTTAATAGACTTGGGTACCAGTCACTGAAAACGAAGCACCAGATATGAAATTCACTCGAAATGTTGCCTGTCAAGGGAATTGCATTATCTTGGTTATTGGCACTCAGTGAAGTGCTGAGGACAAGAAAAGCCATTTCGCACTGCTATATCATGCCAACTGCTAGGTCCAGTAGCTGCACAAACATGCACTGTTTCTCACTTATGCATGGCATAAGTGAGAAAAACAGATTTATATAAGGATATCTTAAAATTAAAAACAGATTTATAATAACAGACTATCTTAAAATTAAAAACAGATTTATAATAAGGATATCAAGCTATATAAGGGGTACAATTTTCATTTGCCTAGCATTAATACAGTTGCCGACTGTTTATTCGGACCTCACGGGGACTGCGGAAATGTACGAATAAACAGGTGGCCGAAAAAGCAGATTAAGAAAAAAAAATGAAATCGTTTATTTCCACGCACTTATTCAGGCTCGGCAGTAGGCTTGAAGAAATCGTGAATGCGCCGTTGCACGCTGTTTCGTTTACGCGCAATCAGATAAGCCTGAATCTCGGAGAGGGTTGTACGGTCACTATAGGCGGCTGAAGGCACAGTCACTGCTTGTGCACGCTTCGCATGCGACGGCAGCGCAGCACATGGTGCGTCATCTTCCCACTCGGAGTCATCGTCCGGCGTTGCTGCAGAAACCTGACGAATGATCTCGCCGTCATCGAGTTCTGCGCATGTCAGTACAGCAGCACCTGTGAAACTGTCAAATGAGACGGTGTCCGGAACCACTGCACAGGTGAACACTGTCGGCGTCAGTAGGGTGCACATCAGAAGGCAACAAATCCTAAGCTGCCGGCACCCGCTTGCCGGCATTCCCCAGCGCAGTCTGCGCGGTCACTGTCGGTGCCATTAGACACTTGATGCTATGTTTCCGTATGCCTCGTTGCTTCACCACAACCTCGACACAGCACACAAAGCAAACATCACCACGCCGTCACGCCGATACCAGTCACACAAACGAAAAATGTGGCCTACTCGCAGCGTCGCGCACGAAGAAACAAACAAATCAGCTGCTAGATTGCCTTGACATGGCTTACTAAGCTGAGACCGGAACTGCTGTAGCCACGAACCAGGCAGAAACGATGATGATGAGCGGGGATTTGCAGTAGCGCCACTTCGTTGTTTGAGAAGTATGGGAGAGGCCTTTGCCCTGCAGTGGGCGTAACCAGGCTGATGATGATGATGACACTTCATGGGGGCAGCAGGGAGGCTCCGTTCAAAACAAAAATGGCGTTCAGCAAGTTGAACCATGCACCGGTCAGAGTCGGTGCATGGTGCTTTCGATCGAGTTGGCTCAAGAAGTGTCCGAAAAATCCGACGAGAGGTTGCAAGGTGTCCGAACTTTCGGCAGTTGTTATACATTATGGTCTATGGGGAGAATGGCGGTGCAGCGAAGCAGACCGAATAATCGAGCGTGTCCGATTTTTTGGAGTCCGAAAAATCAGTCAGCGACTGTATTTAAAAAAAAAAAAGGTTTCTGAGGAGCGTCTCCCCTTAATGCTCATTTGCCACTCTAACCACCATGTCGCTATTCCTGATAAAGATTAATTTAGGATCGTCTGATCTGCCTCGCTGTGAATTTCATGATAAAGTACGCAGTCATCTGCAAACAGCCGAATTTTAACTGGTATATTATTCACTATATCATTGATAAAAACTAGAAAGAACAGAGGGCCCAAGACTGATCCCCGTGGGATTCCAGATTGCACATCGAATAAGTCTGATTTCACATCATCCACGGCTGTCTGTCGCCTGCCCGTAAGATACGCCTTAATCCAGTGAAGTAGTTGGTCGTTTTTGAGAATAGATTTCAACTTTGATAACAACTTTTGGTGGGACACACGGTGGAAGGCTTTCTCAAAATCGAAGAATACCATGTCAATTTGGCCTTGACTGCCTAGTGCTGCCGCAATTTTATGCCTTGTTTCTAATAGTTGTGTTCCGGTGGATTTACCACGACGGAAGCCATGGTGTCACGCGTCGCGGAGGCCATTACTTTCAATGAAGACTGAGATGTGCTTAAATATTCTGTGTTCTGTCAGTTTTGATGAAGTACAAAGTAGGGAGATAGGACGGTAAGAGGAGAGCAATGAATGGTCGTCTGATTTAGGGATGGATGGATGGATGGATGGATGCAAAACTTGAATGAAGGTCCTGAGGTACGCGATTCAGCGTGCTGCGGGCCGCTCACACGTTGGGACAATCAGGCCATGCCCGACCACTGCATCGTGGGCCATCTGGACAGCCCATAGTGTCGCTCCGCCATCAGGGCTCTTGATAGCGGAGAGCCACTTGTCCTCATTGATTTGTTCTGTGCCTCGTAACGAGGGGCGACGCCAGAGCTAGGTCTAGGCTAGGCTAGCGAAGTCATTGCAGTACCTGCAAGAACTAGTGGCATAGGTGTCGGGATAAAGCTTGTGGAATAAAGCCGGGCTGGGATACGAGCCTGTTTGCAATAATCTGAGGGTCAATGCCTGCGCTGTATTTAACTTCTTGTGTGGAAGGGGAAAGTCTCTCTTGCCGAGATAAAGTGCTGCATAATTTTTTTGTATGTGGTCGGTTGATCTTTGTTTTCCACCACTGCGGGCCGACGTTGGAGTTCTCCATGGTCGCGGAAAGCGAGACCTAGCACCTTGGAGTGGGCCAGCTCGTTGAGGTTTGTGGGGCCTCCCTTGATGGATCCCATGTGAGCGGGGAACCATGTGAGAGTGTGGGTGGCGATGCTTTTGCCGTCGAGGGTGCGACAGGCTTCCTTACACACGGTGCCAACGCTGAAGGCGCGGATGGCTGCCCTGGAGTCGCTGAAGATATTGGCATGTTTGTCGTCCAGGAGGACCAAGGCAATGGCTACTTGCTCAGCCCCACGCGACGACGTGCTTCGTACCGAAGCAGCGTTAACGGTCGAACCCCTGTGGTTGATCGATACTACCGTGAAATTGTTGCTGTTGCCATACTGGGCCATGTCAACGAAGCAGCTGCCGCCAGGGAGTTCTGTCACGCGGCGTAGGAGCGCCACCACCCTGGCCTTCCTTCTTTCTACATTGCGCTGGAGATGCATATCGTGCGGGGCTGGCGATATTTCAGCACAACGCGTTGGCGGGTTAGTTGGTGCGAATCCATGAATACTTTGTTTAGCGCAAAACAACAGACACAAGAAAGACGACAGGACAAGGCGTTATCCTGTCATCTTTCTTGTGTCTGTTGTTTTGTGCTAAACAAAGTATTCATGGCTGGCGATATGATGATGTTATCTTTCTGCTCTTTCGGAAGGCCCTGGTAGGCGTCTTCGACGGTGGCTGGGGGGACGACCATCTCTGTTAGGAGTCGTCTGCCCGCCCTGGTGCCGGAGAGTCTGAGAATCTGTGCCGTTTCTTGTGCTTCTGCAATTTCTTCCAGGGTATTAGAATACCCAACTGCAGGAGTCGGTCGGTGCGTGTGTAGTTTGGTAGTCCGAGCGAGCTCTTGGTATCCCCCTCCTTATCATGGCATTTAGCTTGTCTCGCTCGGCCCTCTTACAGATGTGCAGGGCCGCTACATACGTGAAATGGCATAACAAGAAAGCGTGGACTAGCCTTATCAGATACTCTTCGCTCAGGCCTCTCCTTCTGTTAGCTAACCGCTTGATTAGACCGATGACACTATCAGTCTTCTTCGCTAGTTTGTGAATGGTGATGCTATTTGTGCCCGCCCCTTCAAGTGTCATTCCCAAAATTCGAATGGACGCGACTTTGGGAATCGGATCTCCACGCTTGGTGTAGAGATTAATGTTGATTTCAGTGGGGGGTTTCCAGTTCTGTGGCTTGCGGCCCTTTCTAGTTGGGCTGTAGAGAAGGAGCTCCGATTTCTTTGGGGAGCACCGGAGTCCCGTGTCTGTTAGAAAGCGCTCTGTAGTGTCGACAGCTTCCTGGAGAGCGGCTTCGACTTGTCCGTCACTCCCACCCGCGTACCAGACAGTGATGTCATCCGCGTAGATCGTGTGACCGATGCCCTGGCCCTTGCCTAGGGATCTTGAGAGGTCGAGCATTGTGATGTTGAAGAGGAGCGGTGAGATGACTGACCCCTGGGTGCCTATTCTGCTCAGCTCCATTTTCTCCGATTCCAAATCTTCAGCCTTGAGGATGGCACATCGTTTGCTCAAGAAAGACCTGACGAAGGCATGGAAGGACGAGCCTAGGTCGAGTTTGGAGAGGGAGGCAAAAACGAACTCGTGACGGATGTTATCAAAGGCCTTCTCCAGGTCCAAACCAAGGCTGGCTCTCATGTCCCGAGTGCAGCGTTCCAGGATTTGGATCTTGATAAGCTTCACGGCGTCCTGGGTGGAGAGCCCTGGCCTGAAATCTGTCATGTTGTGTGGGAAAAGGTTGTTGGTCTCGATATTGTAACGTAGATTGAAGACGGAGTCTTACAAAATAGACACTTCGCTTTAATGGCGGGCCAGAAAAAGAGCGTGCAGCTTACGCGCTTCGTCGTCTTTCATGGCGCCGGCCTTTGCACGTGCCGTCCCGCGGTGCACGAGCCCCACATCATTGTGTCAATATACTTGGCAATTCTGTTATGGATGGCGTGCTCGGCCACCTTCCCTACACATGACGTCAGTGAGATGAGGCGGAGGTTGTCCAAGCTCGGCGGTTTACCGGGCTTTGGGATTAGTATGACCTTCGCCAACTTCCATTGTACTGGTACAGTTTATTTATTTATTTATTTATTTATTTATTTATGTATTTATTTACAGCACCCTCAGAGTAAGTATACATTATAGAGGGGAGAGGCAACATAAAGGAGGTAAAAATGATGTACAGAAAAGGCACAGTATAAGTAACAATGATAAATTATGCTTGCTCACTGATTTACACATCATAGACAAAAAATAATAGTGCTAGTTCACCATGGAAATCTCTTGATACACTTTTCAATAAAACAAATTGGGAATGATAGGTCAATACATACATAGTTAAGTTGCAAATATGGTACTTATACAATGAAAGACACATGATATATTGAACGCAAGTTTCATGATTTAAATAGAGTTAAGTAAAGCATTTCTAAACTGAACAGGATTACTTACACTAACAATGGATGCTGGCAGACCGTTCCATTCGTTGCATGTTTTGGGTAAATATGATTGCAAATGTGTCAGTGTGTTAGAGTGAGACACATGTACCTTATGCGTATGATCTCTACGTAAGGAGATGAAGGGCTGGATTAATCCATGCTGACCGGAGCGCTGCGTTCTGGTAGTAAATCTTATGAAATAAGCATAGGGGGGATTGTTTCTTGCCGGTTAACAGCGAAAGTAGGTTAAGTGTAGCCTTCATTTGTGTTACGCTTGCCGTATGATGGTAATTAGCTAGTATAAACCGAGTGGACCGATTCTGGACACTTTCAAGGCAGTTAATTAAGATGGCATGATGTGGGTCCCATACTGATGATGCATATTCCAACTGTGGATGGACATATGTCATGTATAACAAATGTTTGAGCGATAATGGTGCGAGCGAGAAGTTTCTGCGAAGATATCCAAGTGTGCGATTAGCTTTGCTTGTTATAAAGTCGATATGGTACTTCCAGGATAAGTTATAGGTTATATGGATGCCCAGATATTTGTTGTTTCTTGCGCTCTCTAAAGGAATGTTACCAAGTAAATAGGCAGGACAAGCTTCATTAGTACGAGATATTCGCGTCGATTTATATTTCTTGACGTTAAGCTGCATGCGCCATTTTATTGTCCAGTTATGCAGTGTGTTTAAATCGTCCTGAAGAGATGAAATATTAGCGTCATTAGTAATTTTACGATATATGACGCAGTCATCAGCAAAAAGACAAATTTTAGACGAAATGTTATCAGGTAAATTGTTAACGTGGATCAAAAACAACAGCGGTCCAAGCACAGACCCTTGTGGAACGCCAGATTTGATGGGTGTTAGAGTTGAATTAACTTCATTGGCGCTTATAAATTGCATGCAGTGTGTTAGAAATGCTTGTATCCAATTAATTACATTAGTATCAATGTTTAGTGCTCTGAGTTTACGTAGCAGTAATATGTGGAGTACTTTGTCAAAAGCTTTAGCAAAATCAAGAAATACACAGTCCGTAAGAAAGCCTGCGTCCAAGTTGGAATGCAAGTCGTTAGTAAAGCAAAGAAGCTGGGTGTCACAGGAGAATGTTTTACGAAAACCATGTTGGCTAGATGTAAAGAAGTTGTTAGATTCAAGATGATTGATTGCCTGAAAAAAAA
This sequence comes from Dermacentor andersoni, assembly GCF_023375885.2. Classification (NCBI taxonomy): domain Eukaryota; kingdom Metazoa; phylum Arthropoda; class Arachnida; order Ixodida; family Ixodidae; genus Dermacentor; species Dermacentor andersoni. The sequence goes on along the minus strand of NC_092814.1, from coordinate 410,063,191 downwards.
TTACGTGCTCCCTTATCTTACAGGGCACTAAGTCAACCTAATGGGCCTATAATTAAAAGGGTTATGCGTATCACCAGATTTATGATTTGGAATGATCTTAGCCGTTTTCCAATCTAAAGGCAATGTGCTGTTGTGAAGCGACTGAGAAAAAAGTAATTCTAAAATTATTGAGCAATACTCACTAGTACTGTGTAAAAATTTATTGTTAGCGCCATCAGCACCACATGACGATTTCAATTCTAATTCATTTATATTCGATTTAATACCATTACTATTAAATGCTATTGGATCCATATCATCATCATCATCATCAGCCTGGTTACGCCCACTGCAGGGCAAAGGCCTCTCCCATACTTCTCCAACTGTCCCGGTCATGTACTAATTGTGGCCATGTTGACCCTCCAAACTTCCTAATCTCATCTGCCCACCTAACTTTCTGTCGCCCCCTGCTACGCTTCCCTTCCCTCGGAATCCAGTCCGTAACCCTTAATGACCATCGGTTATCTTCCCTCCTCATTACATGTCCTGCCCATGCCCATTTCTTTTTCTTGATTTCAACTAAGATGTCATTAACGCGCGTTTGTTCCCTCACCCAATCTGCTCTTTTCTTATCCCTTAATGTTACACCTATCATTCTCCTTTCCATAGCTCGTTGCGTCGTCCTCAATTTAAGTAGAACCCTTTTCGTAAGCCTCCAGGTTTCTGCCCCGTACGTGAGTACTGGTAAGACACAGCTGTTATAAACTTTTCTCTTGAGGGATAATGGCAACCTGCTGTTCATGATCTCAGAATGCCTGCCAAACGCACCCCAGCCCATTCTTATTCTTCTGATTATTTCACTCTCATGATCCGGATCAGCAGTCACTACCTGTCCTAAGTAGATGTATTCCCTTACCACTTCCAGTGCCTCACTACCTATTGTAAACTGCTGTTCCCTTCCGAGACTGTTAAACATTACTTTAGTTTTCTGCAGATTAATTTTTAGACCCACCCTTCGGCTTTGCCTCTCCAGGTCAGTGAGCATGCATTGCAGTTGGTCCCCTGAGTTACTAAGCAAGGCAATATCATCAGCGAAGCGCAAGTTACTAAGGTATTCTCCATTTACTCTTATCCCCAGTTCTTCCCAATCCAGGTCTCTGAATACCTCCTGTAAACATGCTGTGAATAGCATTGGAGAGATCGTGTCTCCCTGCCTGACGCCTTTCTTTATAGGGATTTTGTTGCTTTCTTTATGGAGGACTACAGTGGCTGTGGAGCCGCTATAGATATCATTCAGTATTTTTACGTACGGCTCGTCTACACCCTGATTCCGCAATGCCTCCATGACTGCTGAGGTTTCGACTGAATCAAACGCTTTCTCATAATCAATGAAAGCTATATATAATGGTTGGTTATATTCCGCACATTTCTCTATCACCTGATTGATAGTGTGAATATGATCTATTGTTGAGTAGCCTTTACGGAATCCTGCCTGGTCCTTTGGTTGACGGAAGTCTAAGGTGTTCCTGATTCTATTTGCAATTACCTTAGTAAATACTTTGTAGGCAACGGACAGTAAGCTGATCGGTCTATAATTTTTCAAGTCCTTGGCGTCCCCTTTCTTATGGATTAGGATTATGTTAGCGTTCTTCCAAGATTCCGGTACGCTCGAGGTCATGAGGCATTGTGTATACAGGGTGGCCAGTTTTTCTAGAACAATCTGCCCACCATCCTTCAACAAATCTGCTGTTACCTGATCCTCCCCAGCTGCCTTCCCCCTTTGCATAGCTCCCAAGGCTTTCCTTACTTCTTCCGGCGTTACTTGTGGGATTTCGAAATCCTCTAGACTATTCTCTCTTCCATTATCATCGTGGGTTCCACTCGTACTGTATAAATCTCTATAGAACTCCTCAGCCACTTGAACTATCTCATCCATATTAGTAATGATATTGCCGGCTTTGTCTCTTAACGCATACATCTGATTCTTGCCAATTCCTAGTTTCTTCTTCTCTGCTTTTAGGCTTCCTCCGTTCCTGAGAGCTTGTTCAATTCTATCCATATTATACTTCCTTATGTCAGCTGTCTTACGCTTGTTGATTAACTTCGAAAGTTCTGCCAGTTCTATTCTAGCTGTAGGGTTAGAGGCTTCCATACATTGGCGTTTCTTGATCAGATCTTTCGTCTCCTGCGATAGCTTACTGGTATCCTGTCTAACAGAGTTACCGCCGACTTCTATTGCACACTCCTTAATAATGCCCACAAGATTGTCGTTCATTGCTTCAACACTAAGGTCCTCTTCCGGAGTTAAAGCCGAATACCTGTTCTGTAGCTTGATCTGGAATTCCTCTATTTTCCCTCTTACCGCTAACTCATTGATCGGCTTCTTATGTACCAGTTTCTTCCGTTCCCTCCTCAAGTCTAGAATAATTCGAGTTCTTACCATCCTGTGGTCACTGCAGCGCACCTTACCGAGCACGTCCACATCTTGTATGATGCCAGGGTTAGCGCAGAGTATGAAGTCTATTTCATTTCTAGTCTCGCCGTTCGGGCTCCTCCACGTCCACTTTCGGCTATCCCGCTTGCGGAAGAAGGTATTCATTATCCGCATATTATTCTGTTCCGCAAACTCTACTAATAACTCTCCCCTGCTATTCCTAGTGCCTATGCCGTATTCCCCACTGCCTTGTCTCCAGCCTGCTTCTTGCCTACCTTGGCATTGAAATCGCCCATCAGTATAGTGTATTTTGTTTTCACTCTACCCATCGCCGATTCCGCGTCTTCATAGAAGCTTTCGACTTCCTGGTCATCATGACTGGATGTAGGAGCGTAGACCTGTACAACCTTCATTTTGTACCTCTTATTAAGTTTCAGAACAAGACATGCCACCCTCTCGTTAATGCTATAGAATTCCTGTATGTTACCAGCTATATTCTTAATAATCAGGAATCCGACTCCTAGTTCTCGTCTCTCCGCTAAGCCCCGGTAGCACAGGACGTGCCCGCTTCTGAGCACTGTATATGCTTCTTTTGGCCTCCTAACTTCACGGAGCCCTATTATATCCCATTTACTGCCCTCTAATTCTTCCAATAGCACTGCTAGACTCGCCTCACTAGATAACGTTCTAGCCTTAAACGTTGCCAGGTTCATATTCCAATGGCGGCCTGTCCGGAGCCAGGGATCCATATGGGGGTATCTTTTGGGTCGTATTTCGGGATGAGTAGCATGCGAAAATGGTGAAAAGGCCTGTACGAACGTGTCATTTAGCACGTCAGTGCATGTGTGGTCGGCGATTGCTTTCCCAGGTAGTGAAATTAGAGTAACCTTTCTTGTGCTATCTCCTTTCGTAGAGCTCCAGAATGCCTTACTGTTAGTTTTCAGTAGCTTGGGAAGGGTAACGTTGTAGTAGGAAAACTTCGCAGACCGTAAAATTGGAAAGTACGTGGCGGCAGCGGATTTGTATGAGAACCAGTGTTCAGGATTTAGTGACCGTTTAGCGATACGAAATAGGCGTTTCTTTTTGTTACTTAGTCTGCTAAGGTGTCTGTTATACCACGGTGCGTTACTATTTGAATATATACATCGGACTGGAATATAACTATTTATTAGATCAGATACCTTTTCTTTAAAGAGGCGCCAATTAGTCTCGACAGAACGGATCAAGATGGTAGAGTAGAAACGTGTCAAGAAAGGAAGCAAGTCCGTTGTTTATTGCCGAGAAGTTAGCCTTTTATAATCTTTTATTTCCTTAAATCGTTTACGTTTTAGTGGTAGTGATATCGTGATTTTTGTAAAATGTTATGCATTGTGGTCGCTCAGGCCAGGTAAGTGCATTATTGGGGATATAATATCAGCTGATGATGTCAGCACAAGATCAAGTAATGATGACGTAGCGCCTGCTACACGTGTTGGAATAATGACCGTTTGTACTAAGGTAAAGTCAGAACAAATAGTGATAAACTGATTAGCCTCACTGGATGATGGGTTAGAGAAGGGACACGTGCTCGACCAATTTATGTTAGGAAAGTTAAAGTCACCCATAAGAATTATCTTTGCTCCGGGGAATCTTACTGTTAATTGATTTAGACAGTCATGCAGGTGATCACAAAACGAACTATTCGAGGGTGGCTGGTAGCAGACATCTAAGATAATTGTTTTGAAATTAATGGTTAAACAACACCTGATAGATTCAATTTCAGTGATTATCAGTACATTAAAGCACTCAACATTTTTATTAACAGCAGGCAATACACCGCCCCCTATTCTGTCAGTACGGTCATTCCGATACACAACGTATCTCTTACGGCAATGAAACAATCCTTCGTTTGTTCTTTTGTTAGTCAACCAAGTTTCAGTTGTCGCTATTATGTCAGCATCAGTGTCATCAACTAGGGAACACAATTCGTCCCTTTTATTAAATATACTGCGAATATTAGTGAATACAACAGAGGTAACATGTTTCGATGAAGTGCAAGCATCTCCCCTCGCGTTTCGCTATCACGAGTTCTGTAAGACACGACCTGAGCGCTGAATTAGAGGATCGGAATTTCTGTTTTGTGGCGTTATTTCGTAGACAACATCGTTATCTAGGTCATAGCTGTAACAGTTTTCTCCCATGAATAGCTTTTTTTAACGAAGCCTGTAGGGTGTATTTAGTCCCTTGCCATATTCCGTTAATTTCTTATATTTCGCGTTTCCTCACAGAAGTCTTCGCTCACCACAGTCAGGCTGTTTCCTTTTAGAACAGAACGCTTAGACAAAACTTGTTCTTTGGTTTTATAAGACGAAAACGGCTGCGATTTTTGTTGAGTGTAGCGACCAATCCTATGTGCACGCACTATGTGTTCGCAAGTTAAACTGAGTTTTAAAGTATTATTTATCAAATCTAGGGCTTTTCCCTCTGATTGTATTGAATTTTCTGTAGGAGTATCCGGTACACTGAAAAAAACCAGATTGTCGCGACTTGAGCGATCTTCCGCGTCATCAAGTCGTGCACGAAGCGTGTTCATATCGATTACTACACCCTCAATCTTGTCGCGCAATAAGCTGACATCCTGTTTCCATTCATCAAGGATGGTCGTCTGGCTTTCCACGTGCTGCAGTCTCTGATCGATGTCAGATATTGCATCTGAAACGTTTTTTTGCTGTTGTTTCAGCTCATGAATTATCTCAGACATAGAATTTTGTACACGTTCCATTCTAATAGATCTTTCATTAAGGTCCCTCACGGTTTTAAGTACACTAGAACCCCGCTGTTACGTTCCTCACTGCTACGTTTTCCCGGCTGCTATGTTGTTTTCATCCGGTCCCTGCATAGCTTCCATAGGATCCAGTGTATAAGGAACCCCGCTGTTACGTAGTAGCTGTGAAAACGTTCCCGCATGATGCGTCGCAACCCGAACCCGCCTGGGCTAAAGTAGGCAACACGCTCCAACCGCCATTTCGGCTTTTGACGAGCTTTGACCGGGCTTGGCCGGGCTTGGCTATGGAACTGGCTGCAAAAAGCCGCACGCCAGTTCGAGAGGCCGCCACTAGGTGGCCATTCGTGAAAAATGATCTCACTATCATCACTGTGATTACGGTCACCGCATGGTTTGTTGGACGGGTCGACTCACGGAGGAAACTCGGGAGAGGCCCTGACGTCACTCTTTGTGAAGCTATAGCTAGAGGGAAGCCGGAAGTTGGCGTTGCTCATGGCGTTGCTCCGCCTATCGGGCCAGCTCTCCTCTCTTGTTTACATTTCTCGCGAAACCACGCCGCGCTGCGCGCAACCGTGCTGCTCGGACGCGCGCGCTCCGCAGCAATACTAAACAATTGTTAGCACGTTAGCATGATTATGCCAAAGAGGGCAACATGTCCCGCGGATATTCCTTTGTCCGTTGCCATTGCCGTGGCGTGGTGACGACGAGGAGCACGAGCCGCATGATGCCGGCCCAGTTAAAAAAAACAATTGGACCCAATTGGAAAATTTCCACTTGTTTCCAATTGGTTCCATTTGTGTATTAGTACACAATTGGGCCACTTGGAACAATTGGGCCAATTGGTTGTATACCATTTGGATCAAATGGTGCAGTCGGCATAGGACCAATTGGTTGTTGCCAATTGGGTCACATGGTACAGTTGGCATAGAACCAATTGGGCTAATTGGCATGGAACCAAATGGTCCAAATGGAGCCGGTCGACGGGTCAAATGGTTTTGACTGTGCACAGCCTGCGCTGTGTGAATCTGGCAAACTAGCACAGCAATAAGGAACCACATCGTTACATGTTGCTCGGCAAGTTGGTTCATATATATTGTTATCTAATATGATGCAAAACAATATGAACAGCACAAAAAGCGAATCCCTTCATTAATGCTCTTTTCCATGCTTTTCTTGCTTCACATCATATCACCCAACAAGGAGCCACTACTTCTTTAAGATGATAACTACATGTGACAATGAGGCAACAAGTGAAAAGTGGGATTTAAAGATTTATTACTAAGAAAAATGCCATGCGGGATACTGTTCATGGTCCCTTTCCGGTCTAGTCGCGCCACAACCTGCAGAAATGGATAAAAAAGAACGACAGCATTGTGTATAGAATCCTGAAAAACCTGTTGCACTCAAAAGCTGGCAAGACAGGCAAGCTGATATTGGATAAAAAGGCACCTCAACTTTAATATTCAGCAATCCAACCAGGTTTAAGAGAGTCACAATTTGCGGTTTATGTAGCTAAGGTACAAGCAGCAAATGCAAGAAAATTGTTCTAATCAGTATACCTTTTCGCTGTTCTGTCAATGTCAGCAATGGTCTCCCCCACGTAGTGATTCATACGTTTCACCAGTGCTGTCACGACGCTCTCGGGGAAACCTTGCTTTTAAAAAAACGCTCATGCAATACACTTGAAACCTTTTTTGTCGAAATTAGTTCAGTGCATCATGCATATTTGCTATATTACACAAAAGCCAATGCATATATGTGTGCAATCATTTAACTCAAACGAGTGTGCGTGACCCGTGCACTCGTGTAGTGCAGTAATGCAAAATAATTACAAGAGCTTTGGAAACGCGGAAACTTACCTCCGATCTGCAAAATTCTGGCAAGGTAGTGGGCACACGTGCCGGCTGCGTCCGTCCACTTCACCATATAAAAAGCCGCCGAAAAGTCGTCATCAGGCTTGAAGTTCTTTGTCTGTCACTGGCACAATTGCCAAATGTTTGTCGATTTCGTACCGCACGTACGCGTGGGTGATCATAGTGCTGTCAGACGGTCGCACGAAGCACGCAAGGCGATCAGGACAAAGCGCAGAATGCAGTGCAGCACGCATGCACGAGTGTCAGCGACTGTTCTTGTTGCTCATAGAGTTCCTCATGTTGCTGCCATGGTTGCTGCACACACGAGCACATGTTGCTAATGTTGATGTCGATTGTGCTGTCCCGTTCGGTCGCCAAGGAAAAATGACGCTGAGACAAAATTTAATTCCCAGGAAGAATTATTTCATAGATGTGAAATATAAAATTTAAGCAATATTACTAAATTACAAATTGTTTTATGCCTAAAAGTTGTTTGAGTCGTGTGTTTAAGAAGCACAAAAAACAGTGCAAGTTTTTTTTTTATTGTTTAACATGATCAATAGACCGACCACTTTCTTTTACGGTCGTTAATTCCACATTTACTTGCCCTCCAAATGCCAAATAGTGTCTTCCAATCTCACGAATCCAATCTCAAATCTCGCGTCCAAATCTCAAAAGAGAAATCTCAAAAGGAAAAGAGAAATCTGCAAATCTTGTACACAAGAGACATTAACATTTTCTCACTTAAATTTTGTCCAAATGGTTTTGATAACTCCATTTGGACCATGTGGCAATTCAGATTTACCCAAACGGTCCTGCTGGAGACTCCATCTGGCCCAATTGGAAGTGAGGGTTTCCATATGAACCAATTGGCCGTTCTAACTGGTCCAAATGGTCCTGTTGGTGATAACACTTGGTCCAATTGGAAATTGCCGTTTCCAGTTGGACCCATTGATATTTCCAAATGGTTTCAATTGTTTTTTTCGACTGGGGGGGAGTTGCCAAATCCTAGCTTTGGAGAAGCCGTCGCGACTCTGGACCTCCTCCACAGGTACGTCGCACCTCACAGCGACGCTGACAGCAATGCGGCCTTCCAGGCTATTGAGAAACGTATGGTGATTTCTAGCGAGTGAAAGAAATGGCAAGCCACCATTCTAGACTTCTTTGTGGAAATAAATATTCTATAGTTGAAGCTGCACTTTTTTCATTCATTTTCGGAGCTTTCCTCACTGTTGTGTTTTCCCGGCTGTTACGTTTTTTTTCCTCGGTCCGGTGAAAAACGTATGAACGGGGTTCCACTGTACTTCAGCAGGACATTGTCCTTGGATGGGCCAGGATTGCTTTCCACGTCACCACACAGTTGTTTCAGCTCATGAATTGTCTCTGACATAGAATTTTGTACAGATTCCATTCTAATAGATCTTTCATTAAGGTCCCTCATGGTTTTAAGTACTTCAGCAAGCACATCGTCCTTGGATGGGCCAGGATTACTTTCCACGTCACCACACAGTGAAAGAAACAAGGCACAGAATGGGTCACTCAAGGCTTCTGGTCACGGAAGCACGACAATGAAGCGATTACTAGATTTAAAGCAAAGAAGTGGCAGTTTGGAAATGTAACTGACCTGCAGGGTGAAAAAAGACAAGTGTGAGCCTGTCATCCTGACGGTGCCTCCATGCCCTCTGACTGCCCAGAGTGTATTGCTTGGCTTTAAGCGTCCCGCTGCTGGCACTGTCGATGCTGTCGCGGTTGCGCAGTGGTGAGCCGAAGATACCAATGGGGTGGGGTGTTGTTGCAGATGTAGATTTGGTGACGGCTTTGATCCGGGCAATGTGTGGTGGGAACAGGTTCACCGAACTTGCCGGCCACTGAAGCATGCACAATACGCTCAGCACGCGAATCCAGTGGAACAGCACATCGAAAACCAGGGATGAAGGCAGCGAGTAACTGCAGGGTGAAAAAAGACAAGTGTGAGCCTGTCATCCTGATGTTGCCTCCGTGTCCTCTGGCCACATCATCATCATTCATCATCAGCCTGGTTACGTCCACTGCAGGGCAAAGGCCTCTCCCATACTCCTCCAACTACCCAGGTCATGTACTAATTGTGGCCATGTTGTCCCTGCAAACTTCTTATGTTGAATTCCAATGGTAGATCGCGAGCGCTCGGCCGGATCGCGTCGGAGCGCGTCGCTCCGACTGAGATCGCTCTCATGTGCGCACACCACATCTGCGAAGGGAATGCGTGCGCTCCCGCGGGGGCACTTAGTACAGGAAAATCAAGTGAGAGGGCGCTAGAATAGAGAAAGGAACAAGCGCTTGGAAGCACAACCCACCACCCCATTTCACTGTCCGTGTCAGAAGAATCATCACTCGACTTGGAAATTGAACTGTCCGAGTCGGAGCTGTCTAGGAGCGCGAACAAAATCGCACGGCGAAGCGGCGTCCACGTTTCCCATGTCGTCCATAGCTACCCACGACCGGAAACAGGCGACCGTGACAGGAAGCAGAGGCGGGTGAAGGAAATACGTCACGAGGACTTCCGGTCAAATCTGCCGATTTCGGGGGAGCAAACATTTTTGCTCCACGGAGCAATCCGGGATCAGTGGCTGGTCCCAATCTGCCATTGGAACATACAGCTCACGCTCCCATTCTGCCATTGGTATAGGATTGCTCCATACAGAGCAGAAAAACTTGATCTGGATCTGCCATTGGAATTCAACACTAATCTCATCCGTCCACTTAACTTTCTGCCGCCCCCTGCTACGCTTCCCTTCCCTTGGAATCCAGTCCGTAACCCTTAATGACCATCGGTTATCTTCCCTCCTCATTACATGTCCTGCCCATGCCCATTTCTTTTTCTGTCATTAACTCTCGTTTGTTCCCTCACCCAATCCGGTACAATTACCTCCTCCCAAATCCGATTTATCTCATCTGTGAGAAACTCGATCGACGCGTCCTCTAGGTTTCTGAGAGCCTTGTTGTTAATGTGATCCTGGCCGGGTGCTGACCTACCATTGAGCAGGGTGTCTACCCACCGGGAAAACTGGGAATTCTCAGGGATTTTGAGTAGTCTGGAAAAACACGGGGAAGACTCAGGGATTTGTGCCTCTATCAGGGAAAATTAGCGGTAATTTTGTTGAAAGGGTCGAAAGTCGCGGTAATGCTGGCTCGGGTAATAGACAGGAATCGTAATGAATCGTCTTTGACGCCCTGTCGTCGGTTGGAGGAGTTTCCAGTGTACAGTCAATGACCGACTTTCCGGATGCCCGATAATTTGGACGGCTTCGCGGCACCACCGCGTGCCCCATATAGTCAATGTATCGGAACGTCTAAAATTTCGGACGCAAGAACCCTTCGCCGTCCGATTTTCCGGACTTCTTGCCGTGACCGCAGGTCCGAAACGGCAATAATCAAAGCCACCACCGTTGCCGTTTGGATAACCCCGCCGCCGCAAACCGGCGCTCTCGCACGCAGTTCCGCTGGCAGTCGTAGCCACCACTGCGGCAACGCTAGACCTAGCTGCTTCATCGTTAGCTATTAAGCTTCTTGCCGTTGGGTGCCGTGTTTTTCTTGTGAAAGAATTCGCTGCTGTCAGCAATGGCACCTATTGCGCCTTTGTGGTCCTCGCAATTGGCTCCGAAGCTCGGAAAGCATAATGCGTTGGATAACACCGGTTCCTGAAAGTCAGCTTCGCCTTAGTACAGCAATGTTACGCGGTGAAGCATACGCAAACGTATTGCGGTGAAGCATTACAAGCGTCGGAAGGGGCAATTGTCACGGGTAACAATATGTATTCCTTAATTATACACGCGTGCATCCGCAATCTCCTGTTACAGTATGAGCACCGATATGCCGAATACGTGTACGTACAGGCCTTCAGAGCGTTTTCGAATGTGCCTGTGGTGGTTTCAGCCCTTAAAGGCAATGACATGCGTTTATTTTTTCCAACTGGCCGATTTTCCGGACGTTTTTGCGGCCTCTAGGGAGTACGAAAAATCGGACGTGGACTGTGCAACTGACCAAGAAGATGCTTCAAACGGTCCATGGGGCGAGCGAGTGGCGGAAGGAGGACAAGAACAGAAAGTACTTATGCATTGAGGAACGAGCGGGAAAGGAAGCGTGCTGCCGCCATTTTGAAGGAGCTTGAGCTCAAAAAAGAAAGTGTTGTCTGATGCCGGGATACAGGTGTCCATCATCCACACCAAAATAAACTCTTTAAAGCAGTGAAACACAACAATGAGGCGTCGTGTGCGGGCTGAGAGTGTCGGGACAGCTGAGGTTGACTTACGAGCTCTTGAGAGAGAATCCTAATTGTGACAAAGTTCGGGCCTCATACCACTGAGCTTGCTATCAATTGATAGAAATAGCTTGTATTCGAAAATATTTGCTTCTGTATGCATCTCCTTTTTATTCATATTTGAGGATGTCCGACTCGATTTGCAATTTTTTTCACTACATTTTATTTGCTGTGCATTTTACTAACCCCTCCTTTCAATTCTCTTTTTGAATAACATAAACACTACTCTTTAGTATTCAAACTGGATCAAGTCATTTTAAAAATTTTTTTTGATATGCTTACTAGAGAGTGACAGCATCAGGCGATGTGGTTATAGCCCGTCTTGACATAAAACATAGTTCTGCGTCACTCAGGGAATTTCGCAAAGGCACTCAGGGAAAACCTGGAAAACTCAGGGAATTTGGAAATGTCAACTTGGTAGACACCCTGATTGAGGTCGTGTAGGGCGTGGCGGATTTCACTGACTTTGAAAGGCTCGTCCAGCGCAGAGTTCGGCTTCCCTTTGTATACCGGGTATGCCGCCTCATCGGCCACAGTTTTGAGCGGCAGGTACTTCTTAGCTAGCATCTCCAGCACATCCTTTTTTTGAAGACGACTTCTTGGCTTTGTGGAGTGCTTTAGCGAGGACACTTCTCTGGTTTGACTTGGTGCCGGAGTCGTTGAGCAAGTGTTTGAGAAGATTCCACTTGCCTTCCGTGCGCATCTGCCTGTCGATTGAATTGCAAAATTCGTCCCATTGCTGCCTAGACAGGACTTGGCAGTGCTCGTCGATCTGCTTGTTGATCTCGGCTATGTTTTTTCTGAGCTTGCGATTCAAGCGTTGGCTTTTCCACCTCTCAAGAAGCAATTGCTTGGCCTCGAGAAGGTTTTCTAGCCTGCTATCCATTTTGTCTGTCTGTAGATCCGTCTCTATGGTTTTGGTGGTGAAGCAGACATCTTGCAGAATTAGTGCGCACCACTGGGCGAGACTCTCCGGCTTTTCTCCACGGGCGGCGCTGGCCTTGCAAACCTCATGGAATTTGTCCCAGTCAGGGACCGAGAAGGCCTTCTTTCTTTTCTGCTCCACTTGTAAACTGGTGGCCGTGATGTAATGATCGGTACCGAGGTCTATGAGCAGATTCGACCTCATGGCTGAGCCAGCGTTTTTAACAAAGGCGAGATCCGGGACAGACTCCCTGGTCGAGGAGGTGCCGCGTCTGGTGGGAAAGGCTGGGTTCATCAATAGAGGGAGTCCCGCATCTCCCACCTCCTGCCACAGGCTTCTGCCCTTCACCGTGTCGTGTGTGTAGTTCCACGCGTGAAAGGGGGCATTGAAATTGCCAGCCACAACCAGTGGAGAGTTTCCGGCGAGTTTCGTTGCCCTAGTGATGATGGTTTTGAAACGTCTGTGATCGCTCGGGCTGCTATATACGTTAAGTATAAAAATGCTGGAGATGTTGGATTGACTTGGGATGACTTCTACTAGGGAGGTCTCCGTCTTGCTAGGTCGGACCCCTAGATTATGTGCGACGAAAGTGAACTTGCTGCTGACTAATGTGCAGATTCCTCTGCCGTCCCCACGGAGAGCAAGAGCTTTGTATCCCTGGAGTGAAACCTGATCAGTCATCGTTTCTTGCAATAATATAACATGTGGCTTTTCTTTGTGAGTGCGAACAAACTGCTGCAGGGTGCATCCTTTATGGTGGAGTCCCCTGCAGTTCCACTGCCAAATCCTAAATTGGGTGTGTGGCCCCATCCTTGCTGTATAAAATGCCTTCCGGCGTTGCTACTAAGGTCTTGAAGGAGATGGTTCTATTAATCGGTCCGGGGATGTGCAGTGGCGGTGGCGTAGGTACCGACGCGCCATCCGGGAAGTAAACGGGACGTACGCGGGTCAACGTCCTGATGTCCTTTTCCTGCTCCTTGGACTCTATCTCTGGCTTTAGGGATGGGAATTATTTTTGCATGTTTCCAATCACGTGGGATTTCTGCACATGAAAGTGATTTATTATAAATAATGCAAAGATACATGGCGCATCATTCGGCGTATCTCACCAAAAACGCATTAGGCATTTCATCGACGCCTGGCGACTTCTTTATATCAAGATCAAGAAGCAAGGACATTACACCTGCTTCGTTTACGTCGAGATCACCGATGGGTGGAATATCATTTAAAACAGCTATGTGCGGTGTCTTTCCATCATCGTCGTGAACACAGAGCAAAAATACTTAAGTGCATTTGAAATTTTCAGTTTATCTGTCAGTATGAAACCATCCACACAAATATCAGACATGTGGTTTTTTCGGTGATAAGTACCGCCAGAACTTATCCAGGGATGACAGAAGAAAGTTTTTTAAGGGGGGGACGTGGCTTTGAAAATCAACTTCCTTATTTCTTGATTGATTTTAATGAAAATTGGCACAAATGTTTAGATTATCTCTCTGATTTTCAGAGCAATATCTTGAGAACATTTTGTTCAATTAAATTGAGCAGAATTTTTCTCCCTCTAACTTTCTGGAGAGCCTGGGGAACTTAAAGAACGTGTAGAAGGCTTGTTAAGTATTGACTGCATAGCCAAGTGCATGCTGAAGGTCGGGACATTCTTGCTTTTTTTTTTTTTTTCGCAACACAAATTTTTTGGTGTGCCATATTTTATGTTACCATCGCATCAAGCGCACTTTCAGGGCAGGCAAATAGCCATATCGTAATCTTACAAAGGGTCAAGATAAGAAAGCGAGAATGTCACGACCTGCACTGCAGCCCAAGGAACGTGACAATAAAAACGGAGTCAAAATATTGACACATGTACTTATATTTATCGGGCGACCACGTTCCGCCGCCTAACAAATCTTATCGTACAGCGCGGGACGCGCCTGCATGTATCCGAAGTTTCTGGAAAGTTATCGATGCTTCTATCCGCTGTCTGTTATCGCCGAACCTTGTGTTATCTGATTTCATCGCGTGATGCGAATGGTGTAGAACTTTGTGGAAGGCACGCGGGTCCCAACGGTCAGTCTGGAACATTCGATGACTGCTGTATGAAAGCCGACGCGCTGGACCCGCTGATCACATTTTCGCCGATCGCCGAGCGTGTTCGCCGCTACCGTTGTTCTTCGAGTGTAGCCTGTTTTTGAGGGCACAAGTTTGCCCAATAAAACGCTCGTTTCATTAATAACACTTTTGCTGCCTTTTTAACCGTCACTACCACGTGACATCTGGTGGAGGTGCTTGTGCGTTCATGTACTGAACGCCCCCGCAAAGCCGCGATCCAAGCCCGAAGCCCGATTACAAAACCAACATCGCCCAAGACGAGCGTGCTAGCCGCAGACTGCAAGGACTGCGCCCAGTGCACGGACTTCTACCCGAGTCGACAAAGAAGATTGTGGTCAAAACAACCCCAATGGCTGCCCCAGCGTCCCCCGTTATCCTACAACAACCTCGGGACCCACCAACCTTCCATGGAGCAGCGACTAAAGACCCGGAATCCTGGCTGGAAACCTACGAACCAATCGCGACTTTTAACAAGTGGGACTCTGACGACAAGCTGCGGCATGTATACTTTGTCTTAGAAGACGCCGCCAGAACGTGGTTTCAGAACCGGGAGTCGACCTTGACAACAGGGGACCTCTTCCGTAGCGGCTTCCTGCGCACATTTACGAGCGTCGTGCGCAAGGAAAGGGCCGAAGCCATGCTGGACGCCCGAGTGCAGCTACCTAACGAGAACGTTGCCATCTTCACGGAAGAAATGAACCGTCGGTTCCGCCACGCCGACCCGGATATGCTCGAGGAGAAGAAAGTCCGCCTTCTCGTGCGTGTTGTGAAGGAAGAACTTTTCGGTGCAATGATACGAAGCCCACCGAAGACCGTAGAAGAGTTTCTTTGCGAGGCCACCAGCATCGAGAAGACACTCGAAATGCGGAACCGGTAATTCAACCGCCGCACGAACTCTACCAACTACACAGCAATTCAATCGCTGGCCACCGACGATCTGCACGAGACTATCAGAGCGGTCGTACGGGAAGAGCTGCAGAAGTTGTACCCTAGGTCGCAGCCTCAAGTAGCCTCAATCGCCAAAATCGTCAAGGATGAGCTTGATCGATCCCTTGGAGTTCCTGAGGTGCAACCAGAATCACCGCAGCCCCAGCCGGAAGCGATGACCTACGCCGCTGTCGCCCGCCGCCAAGGCCACCGTGCACGACTGCGCCAGGGACCTTTAACACCACAATTCCGTCGTCCACCGCCGCCACCACCAGCACGCCCGCCCGTCGCCCAGTTGGGCGACGGGCGGG
Source organism: Dermacentor andersoni (assembly GCF_023375885.2). Lineage (NCBI taxonomy): Eukaryota > Metazoa > Arthropoda > Arachnida > Ixodida > Ixodidae > Dermacentor > Dermacentor andersoni. The sequence goes on along the minus strand of NC_092814.1, from coordinate 410,047,595 downwards.
CGACGGCTTATCTTATCGACGGCAAATCTTATCGCACAGCGCATTCCGCGTTATGCGATAAGATTTGTTAGGCGGCGAAACGTGGTCGCCCGATAAATATAAATACACATGTCAATATGTTAAACGGTAACAAAGAAATCAGCTCCAGAAACTGAGCAGAAAGGCAGAAAAACAGTTTTGAGAAAACAGCTCTCAAAGTTTCACCTTCTCCTCAGTTCTCTAAAAAGCACCAAATTTGTAGTCTTTGGGGTGTTTTGTGATGTGGGGCTTGTACATGTGGCCTCGGGTCTGGTGCGCTCCCCCCCCCCCCCTTTTTTCTTTTTATTGGGCATTCTTTGCTGCTGCTGCTGCTCTACAAAGAGCATGGTGCCTAAATTTCAAACCAAGTGATGTGCAGAACTCTGTGGGGGCATGAATATAGTTCCACTGTACATTCAGGCAGCCTGTACCTGCAGGCTGCCCGATTGATAGCAATCTCCAGTACAATCAGTGAGGCATTTTTTTTTCTTTTGGTAGAATTGATCATGTTAGTGAATGAAGGCTCTGAGTGTCAGCAGCCTCCAAAGTCATCTTTACTTGACAATGGCTGTGGAATTTAGGATCAGAGAACCAGTGATAGATATGCAGCTGCTAGGTGCTTTCCAGATTTGTACTTTTGTATGATGCCTCAATCACTTCTGCAGCCAGGTGTCTGTGCCAGCCCAAGGGGCCTAGTGAACAGAGCTCATGATCAAGTTCTCTTTATGAAGGAGTCGAATGATATTGTTACGAGCTATCACACAGTCCAATGTGCCGACACGAGAAATGCCTAGACGCGGGCTCGAGGAGTCGACACTCGATGCACTTACTCGCACAGTCCGAGGTGCCGGTGCACAAAACACGAGGGTCCGAGAAGTTCGCGCGTGATGTGCTTGATTGCCGAGTCGGAGACTCCCTAGGTGTGAGATGCTTAGCCGCATCTCCGAGGATTGCGTGCGCAATGTGCTTCATCATTCAATTCTGAAACGAGTACTGAAAGGTTTAGCCGCATGTCCGAGAATTCCGCGCGTGAATCTTGGTCGCGTAATCCACGTCGCCGATGCTCGGAAAGCTTAGCCGCGAGTCTGGAATATCCACAAGCATAGGGATCGGCCACGCTACTGCGATGTTCGCGTAGCACCCGTTTTGATACGTCGAGATTACGGCGAGTTGAGGTGTCCAGACTCGCGAGGTGCAAAGAGCCGAGCAGACGACGCGAGCACCGGACCAATGGTGAACCACGCTAGAGTCCTGTGGCGGGCACGGCCAATCGCAGACTCCGGCAAGATCTTCAATCATTCGCTTTTTGTGCGCTTGTTTCTGTATGGAGGAGATAGCTGAAGCGGCAAATTTGAAGACGGAGAAATGCGCTTTCCAACGAGACCAAGATGGCGGCGCTCGGTCGCGCCGTTCCGGAGATATTATGGCTTGAAAAATGTTGTTTCTTAATTTCCGTGAGATTTTTCGCCACCTTGGCTGATAAAACGAATTTTTTTTAGCACTTCTAAGTGATTTACAGTGATGATATTTGTGTATCAGGTAGAAAAGGGGTTATAGAAACTGAAAATGTGATTTTCAAAAAATCAATTTTTTGGCAATTTTTCGCGATGCGAAAGCCGTGTCCCCCCTTAAAGCAACATCTTGATGATAGTCTTTAGCTTTCGAAATACCAGTTTTAAGCTGTAGACGCAGTTTGGTTAGCTTTTCGACATTAGCCTTTGAGGGTCGTGCTTTATGTTGCTTTTTACTTGCTTTAGTTTTCGCCCAAGTCGTACAAGGTCTCTTGTCATCCATGGATTTGTTTCACATACAACTTTCCGCTTTTGGGGCACAAAAGTGTCGATACAGTTGTGAACAAGTTTTTTAAAGAAACACCATAAATTGTCAACGGGCATAACGTGAGATTCTGTGAGAGATGCAAATTAATAAAATTTATTGTCTAAGGCATCAAGTATGTTGACATCGCTAGCGCGCGAGAAGTCAGGAATCGAGTACTGGTTTTTAGAGGGTTTTAATCTGAAATTTAACTCAAGTGTAAGGCATATCATTCTATGATCCGAAATTGCCTGGACACATGGATTACGATTGAGGACTTGGAGGTTTACAAGATAGAGATCTAATGTGGTTTGTGCGCGAGTCGGTTGTTTTACCAGTTGAGTCAAGGCATGGAAAAGAATGATGTCAGTTAAAGGCTCAGCTGCCGCGCAAAGGGCATCAGGGAAATCAGTTGACCAGTTCACTGACGGGACGTTGAAATCACCAGAAAGCAAAATATTCTTGCAATGTATGCCGGTTGTACACAAAAATTCATTCAGAGCATCGAAGAATGCGTCACAATATGGTGGGCGGTAAAAACCACCAATTATAAGATGGAAGTCATCCAAAAACACTTTCGCGATGACGCATTCAGTGCCGGCAATATCAGGTAACCTTCGTACTTTGTAAACAGTCTTGAAACAACAAAGCGACTCCGCCTCCGCAGGAATCTCGATCTTTCCTGTATATTTTGTGCCCTGGTGGTGTTATCTCGAAGTCCAGAATACCAGAGTGCAACCAAGTTTCAGTTATTATCATTACATGTGGCTCATGTGCTACTGCAATGCTTTGCAAGTCGGAAAGTTTGTTTACAATGCTGCAAGCATTTAGATTAAGGCAACAGAAGCTTTTTTGAGTGGCCGAAGAAGTTTACTGTTTCTTCCTAGATTTCTTGGTGGGTGCAAAAACGGGAACTCTTTTCACTTCAGTAGCGTCCCAGGCATACATTTCTCCGTTTATAACGATTTTGTCATGTACAAGCCTCACTTTATCGCTGCCCTTTCTGATATTTGCAGGGCTTTCCCATAGGTGCTTTCTTATTTGCCTAGTTTCTGCAGAAAAGTCTTCTGCAATGGAGATTTCTTTTCCTTTTAGCTTAGAGTAGTTTCTGAGTACTCTATCTTTTCACGGTGGTCAATTAGTTTTAACACAACTGGCCTATTTTTGTTTTGCTTCTTTTGTCCGATTTGGGGAATTCTTTTGACTGTGACACCTGTACCCTGAGCATATTCTCAAATATTTCGGAAACCACAGAATTTGTTAGTGATTGAAATGTTTCATCAGGACGTTCCGGTATACCGAACATGAGAAGATTATTGCGCCGCTCTTGTCCTCGAGGTCAATCAATTTACTTTGCATGATATTTATGGTTGTCTCAAGGCTAGAAATTTTGGCCAGAAGTTCTGCAAATGCTATTGTGGAATTTTCAACCTTGGATTTGATAGTGCCAAGTCTTGCTTGCATGGTTTTTTGACCATCAAGTATTTGACGCAACAGTTCCTCTGTGCTTCGCCCGGGGTTCGATTCTATGTCACCGTACAGCATGAGTAATGAAACGTCTTGCACAAGAGAACACAACCCGTTTAGACAAGTGGAGCATGTCAGCTAGGTTAAACAACGGTTGCTAGTTTTGATAGTCGAATAGCTCTTACTAACCTGCACAAAATACAGAAATAGGTTCATGCTTGTTGGGAAGCCGCTGACGTGCCCACTGAGGAAGCTGTCGTGCGTCCCACTTCTTATAGTCGTCGGCGCTGATGACGTCGAACTGGGGGGCGGATGCTCCTGGTCACAGCTGCTGCCGAGGTAACAAAGAAGCTCATCTGCGCAGGCTCCTGCAGTGGTGTCTGCCGATCCGATGGTGCCCTTTTCCGTTACTGTAGATGCACCAGTCATTCCAGCCGAGCCAAAAAGTGCAATCTGCACAAAATACAGAAATGGGTTCATGCTTGTTGGGGAGCCACTGACGTGCCCGCTTGTGTTTTCTTTTATCTTTCTTTTATTTATTGCGATAGCAATTATATGGACGCTCAAGTGCGTTTCTAGACACTCCAAGCGCATTTCTGCCGTCGGCGTGGGTGTCGGCCTCACCATGAGGTTTTGTATAAAGTCCAAGGGCAATAACACCGTCACCGCGCGCCCTGCGCTGTATGCGCAGGTGAAAGCTTGCGAGGGGAGCCGACGAACAGCTCAATCTCGCCCGTGCGAAAGGGACGAATGCGGAGAGGAAGTGCGCCGTCTTCTCTTGCGCGTGATGCACCCAACGTTGCAAGGCGCCAAGTGGGGGGGGGGGGGGGGGGACGTTTTCTGCTGTTGCAACTGCGCATGTGGCAGCTGCGCACGTTTGCGTGGTCGTATCTTGAGAGCAATGTGTGTTTGGGTAGAGTTGGGGGCAGAGTCTAGTTGCATTAGCGGCTCGTAGTTCTGTGTGTGCTGTGTGTTCTTGGCGCTCACTTTGCGTTGAAGCAATAGACAGCACAAACGTCCACTCGCTCGCTACTGTTGCCGCGTTTCCTCACACTGGCGTTTTGACAGCGAGTGTCTGAGGTCATCGGGTGTAATGTGTTCATGTTTGCTGTGCAAGCGAATGTTTACAAGTTGATACGGCTGATAAAAGTACTATCCTTACTTCATACGGCTGTCTACTAATTTGCTATCGTAATTGATGCTTCACCTTTCAGGTGAAACTGTGCCTTTTTCCCTTTCTTTTTCCATTTTACATCTTGGAAGTTATGCTCTTTCTTTATCTACGAGGTGTTCTGCCGAGAGCAGCACCAGGTAATGTCTGTAACACGGTGGCCATGATGTTTATCGGCGTTCGCAGTACCAAAAGCATAGCCATTAAGATTCGTGGCTATTACTCAAAGGAAAGTATCGCTGGGATACGTGTTTGGATGGCAGCGTGCAGCCAGTGCATCTACAAAAGTACAATGGAGACTGACGTTGCAGAAGATTGTGATGCGTTTTGAGCGTGCATTTTAGAGTGCAGCTCTTGTTCCTGCAGCATGCGTCGGTGCACATTGGTGTGCCAGCCGCAATGCCGTCCCCTCTAGAGTTCGACGCGCATGCCGTCGGCTGTTCTCTTCAGAGCAAGCGCAGAACGGATGGATGGATGTTATGAGCGTCTCCTTTGGAACGGGGCGGTGGGTTGCGCCACTGAGCTCTTGCTATTATACTGCTTAATGTCCTATCTAGGTTAAAGAAGAAAAAAAAAGAAAAAAACACACTATAAATTCCCATAACCAAACTTTGTTTTTGTATGTCTCAGTTTTTTGTCGTTTCCCTACTTCCACCAATCTTCCAATCACTCTATTGCGGACATGTATACTTTCCCCCTGCTCTTTCTGAATGCAGAACGATCCCTAACCTGTGCGCCGCTTTGAACGGCTGCCTGCGACCGTCAGCAAAGCGGCGTGGGCACCCTTTTTTTCTGCACCATGCATTGTGGGTCAGCGCAGTGAATGTGTAGATGGAGCAACAGCCATCTCGAGGTTGGGCATGTCAGACCGCGTCTGGTTACCTTGGCGGCGCCAGTGCTTCGAACTATGACGTTATTCTTGCCAACGGGACGTAGCGAGTGCGCGCACGCGCTCATGCTACGTCGGAATATATGCATGCCTAAACCGAGCGATTTCTTTCTTTGACTTTCATTAGTTCGAATTTTGTATAATTTGAATGTGCGTAGCATCCCCGCGGAATTCTAATTAACAAGCTTTTACTGTATACCCCATGCTGGTAGATATAGCCAGCATTGGTGGCCCAGGTTTCAGTATGTTATATATCTGTGCCATTGGCTTATCGATGTTGCCAGGTAGATTCACAGGTCATACTAGTTTAAAGGTGTTTGTCAGTGCAGTATTATCATGCCAAACAGAAATCTCACTTGCTTGCCATCGCTGGTCCTTTGCATGCCAATACATGAGGTCTAATGAGAGAGAGGAGAATGTGAAGGTTGTAACAAGAATCGCCAATAAATGGCTTCACACGTAGTATAATTGGGAGCACCTTCAGAACACAGCACAAGTTTGAAGCTTGATTTGTGAAACTTCAAATTAAGTGTTAAAAATTGTCATTGGCATAGAAGGTATTGCTTTGGCAGGTTTATGCAGTGAACTTGGAGAGCTCTCAAATGTATATAAATGAAGTACTCAATAAATGTTTTATGTGTCATATTAAATAGTGCAAATTGTCTTTGGTGATTGCTCATTTAAAAGAAAACATTATGCAGTGAAACCTCATTAAACCGTAGTTGGCCGGAGCTCGGAAAAAATACATACTAAACGGTAGTTCGGCTTAATCGGAATAGCATGAGATGATTGTCCACTTACCTGTCAAAAATGTAACTCAGAGAGAGTGCGATGAAAGGGCAAAAACATGCAGTATTTATTCACTTGGTGCGACAAAAGTGTTATTTTCATTTCATGCCACGGTGGCCTAGCAGCGACGACAGCGGCCTTAAACTCAAAGCTGCGAGCCAGCTTTTCAGCCAGCCCCCTCTTCTCGGCAAACACTCGCATGGCGGATTCCTCATTTCCGTTGCATATTTTCCATGCACGGACGTGGTAGCGCTGCAGAAGTCGTGGGGCACCTTTTTCATTCCGGGTGTCTGTTCACATCATGACAATTGCATTCATGAGGATGACGTAACGTGCAGCTTCAGCCACTGTCAGGCCTGAATCACTCGTGCTGTCGCTGTGTCGTCCTCATCGCTGTCGTTAGGCAACACTTCGGCAACATCAGAAGCAACGATGGCAAAAAGTCGGAACGCGTAGCCGACATGTTTTCGTGGTTGCAGCAGTGCTGCCAAGCAACTTCTTCGCATTGCAAATGCCGCACACCTTTGTCAACGGTAGATCCCTGTTGCGTGCCGATGCCGATTTCTTTGTGCCATGTTCGACAGCATGAGCGATGTCCAATTTTTCTTCTATGCTGAGTACCCGGTGTTTTTATCCAAGCTTCGGCATGATGCGAGTCCTAGCTTGCGCGACGCCACAACCACGGCCACAACGCTCTCTGGCACAGCGCTGAAATGATGTTGATGTGGCTTCACGTGCAAATGCACAGGGCGCTTGGAGGCCATTGTTCCGATTTCTCAGGCTTGTTGTTCTGCCAGGCCGCCCAATAGGGACGATTCACCGCCGTGATTGTGCGATGAAAAGTGGAAACACTACGTGTTAACCGTTATGCACGCAATAAGCTGGTGCGGCTTATGCGGATACAAAATGCATAATACATGGCCGCTGAGTTGAAGATTTGACTTTACTACTTTTTTAAAACGAAACTACTGTATAAGTGGGTACGGTTTAACGAGGTTTTACTGCAATTACAAAGTTTTAAAATTCATATATTCATCTAGCAAAGTTATGTATCATGCTGTCCTTGTAACTCTGATGGTGAATTCCAATGGCGAATTCGGAGCACTTCTGGTAGTAGTTTTTCTGCACCTTGAGGAGCAAGTATATTCCATTGGGAGTTCGAGAGTGCCTCGTGTATCTTTCATTGGCAGATTGGGAGCAGCTCCACCGCTAGATCCACTCCAGGGAGCAGCGCTTTCTACTCCACAAAAATTGACGGAGTCAATCAGAAGTCCCTTGGTGTCAGCCCACCCACAGCCAACGTACCGCTATGGCACGTGCGCCCGTGAATGTAAATTGCGGTCTCGGAAGAAATGAGTCGTGCCTCGCATCGTCGCCTTGCGCTGTTACTGCTTGTGATGATTCATCTAGGTCAGGTTCCGAATCTACCTGTGGCGACTGAAGCCACGAAGAAGCTTCGGAAGCTAGCGTATTCAAGCAAGCTTTCGACATTGTGTTTGGGCTGCCAGCCAAGAGAGTGAAAGTTGCACATTTCACCAATGACGTAGTTCGTATTCAGATAAAGAGGTGACGACGACTCCTTTCCGGTAGTTCGCATTTTAACAGCCATTACCTTTATTGATGAAATGCAGTTCCGAAGGCACTTCAGGCTGTCTCAATGTGTGGCCACAGAACTTATCTCAGGGTTCGCTGCGTGACTGGTGTTTCAACAATCACAACGGACGAGAGAAACAGACTTACATGCAGTGTGACTCCCATTAGAGTGCAAGAGGCTAAAAAGAAACACAAAACTTCTAAACACAACATGGAAAACGCCTAAAAAAACAAGAGGAATGCCTGGCACTTTCGGAAGCGGATGTGTGCTAACACCCCCTGCTCTGGCAGGAGTGCTTGTGTTTAATCGCAGATTTCATTCTGTTGCCCTTCGCCGTAGCAGAGTGCTTCGGCACAGAGTTCGTTGGCCATTCTGAATCTGCCATTGGAATTTACTATGAGAAACTCCAAGGGCCCCAGGGAGATACAGCAAGATGCAGCTCTGAGATACAGCTTACCACACTGTCTAGTTCATGTCATGTTCCGGCTTTAGCACTGTCATTGAAGCAGCCAACTATTCAATCTGTCTGACTTAACTGCTGTGTTAGGTCTCCTTACTCCATTGAACCTTGCCACACTGCTCAGCAAAAGCTCTTCTTGCTGATGCCGTGGATTTGAACCTTGGGGTAAGATATTTTTCCAGCGACTTCCTCTTCTAGTCTAGTCTCTTCTCAGCCTTTTTGGCCTCCTACCAGCCTTTACAAAGTGCAGGCAAACCTCTCCTTTAATCATGTTTATGCATTGCCTCTCACTGAATGTCACATTGTATCAATCGAATGGCTATGTGAAATCAAAACAAAAACAGTGCATGTGTTACTGAATTGTTTGAGCAAGAAGTGGACGTGTGGCTCATTACCACTTAGAGGCAAGCTCAAGTTGCCTGCTACAGAGTCAAACTAGATTTGTGCCTGGTTTTATACATGAACGATATGTTTAGACTCTCAGTAATGTGGAAAGTTGGGCTAGTTGGTGATTGATCATCATACCTTGCTGGTGAAGCCGTACTGACACGGACACAGAGAAGGCACACAAGACGACACTGGATTCCAAGGGAAGGGAAGCGTAACAGGGGGCGGTAGAAAGTTAGGTGGGCAGATGAGATTAAGAAGTTTGCAGAGACAACATGGCCACAATTAGTACATGACCGGGGTAGTTGGAGAAGTATGGGAGAAGCCTTTGCCCTGCAGTAAGCGTAACCAGGCTGATGATGATGATGATGATGATGATGATATGCGCAAGGCAACTTTGAATTTTATGGTCATTGATAATTATGATTAAAGAAATGTTTCCAGACTATGGTTGCTCTTTCATTGATGATTAATACCAAGCTTGCTGCACCTCTCCGCCAAGCGAAAGCAGCTGTGTAACTCCCTTTAACAGCTTCACTGCAAAGCTAGGAGGGAGCATGCCGCCAAACAGCCAGCCTTGCAAGCTAGCCTTCTCTGACAACGACACTCTTTTTCTGCGGGGCCTATCTGCTCGTTCGCTTCTTGGAAGTAGGCTCTTCATGGTTGCCAGACCTTCGAAGATGTTGGTTTGCGGCAGCTCTTAGGGATGCCCTCGTTATGATCAACTCTCGCCACCCATTTTCTGCTCTTTCTCCTGTACTCTGTGTGCTCAGTGGCGGAAAATTGCATCACTTGTTTAGGGCCTATTTCCCATGAGCCTTTCCTTTGTATTTTTTAAGACTAAGCTTCAAGGTTGTCACGTGACACTCGCTCCTTATCTTTTTCCTTCCTCCGTGCTTCTGCTGATCAAGTGCCATGCTACCATTGCAGAGGAACAACGGCAGCTTCAAACGGAAGCTAAGAGAGAAGCAGCCGAGCTTAATTTGAACCTGGTTCGCATCTGCTTCACAGCCGAGTGCTGTGAGGAGGGTGTCTGGAAACCGCTTTGCGTTGCCTACTCCAACCCAGTTGCAAACTCAAGTAAGACACCTGTCGTGCCTGCTAGCCTTTTCTTTCGGCACTTGCAACACATGAACTTAGCGCTGCATGCTACCTAGCCAGCTTTGTATGCAAAATTAGCCATCATGGTACACAATTTAACAGGGCCACCACAAGTTAACAAGCTAATCTCATTCTATAGAGTGTGTGCTACCTTTACAAACTTTTTATCTATGTTCATGTGTGCATGTATGTCCATGCATGTTTTCATGTATTTATTTTCTGTGAAACCTCGCTGTAATGAAGTTGAAGGAAGGTTAAAATTACTTTGTTGTAATCATTATTTGCCGTCACAACCAACATTGCCACTGTGAAGTGTGGGGGGGAGGGGGGTGTGACCACTGAGTTGGCGAAAGCCAATTCAACAGCCTGCCACATGCTGTAAAGGGAATGGCCACGAAAGCAGGGCCTATGTGCAAAAATATAGGACCGATTAGCCACTGGAAGTCACGCAGATTCACACATTTACACATGCAGTTAGGAACTTTCTGTTAATCTGAACGTGATTGCAGTAGTTGCCAGCTTCGACGGTTGTCAAAAACATTTATGCGTGATCTCATAACTTATCGCCGATTAGCCGTTCATATTAGCAACAGGCTTTCCACGATGGCTTATGGAAAGCCTATAATCAGTAGTGCTTCGAAAGGTCAGTCGTGTATCAGCGACTAAAGTTACAGTTTTTATCCGAATCAACTTGCATCTATTCACAGAGGCCACACGACACATGGGAAGCCGACAAACCGCCTCGCAACAAAAACAAGTATACGGGATGGTACAAACATTGTTCTCCACCGCCATCACCATCTTTACGACACAGCGTACGGAGGCATCTTGGTGCCGTTCACAAACGCATAGTCACTTGTTGAACTTCTAGAATTGTTACTGGGCGTAATACACATTTTGTTTAGTGCGGTAAAACAGATCGAAGCACATTGTCATTTGGAAGGCACATGAGAAATTTGCCATCACTTTTTGTCTTGTGCTTGGTGGTGCAAATTGTTCTAGCTCATTTGTAATTTTATGTCTCTCTTGTGCCCAGGTGCATATCTTTGTTATCATTAGCCTTCAAGATATTATTTAATTGTTTACAAAACTAAGTTCCTTGCCTACCAAAATAAATATGTTAGCAACATACCGTGCATGGTATACTGTCTGTGGGAAGGCAAGCTTAATTGGTTGCTGTTAATTTGTGTCTTGCTTCACTGTTGAGCAGCGCTTACTGATTGCACAATAATAGTAAGGTTTGCCAAATGCCTACAGATTACTGCGGTACTACTCCAAGTATTCCAGAAAGACTAATTTTTCTGCTCCGAAACTACTCCAAAATGCTGGTGGGGCTGCTCCAAAAAATTGCTCAAAATCCTAAATGGCTGGACCACCACTGTACACGCACCTATCCATCATGTCAATTCTTGTAGAGCTGCAAGCTCGACAGATCCCTTGAACACTGGTGCCCAAATAATGTCCCCCCGAGTAGTTCCTGTAGGAAACAAATTTTTGGGCCTGCTCATTGTGTTTTGCTCAAGCTGCTCATCAATGAGTGTGCCAACTTGCTTACAGACTGTTGTCCAGATGGTGCATATTTATTCTTTCTCACTGACCAGAGGCTGGAAAGCTCAGAATAACCAAAGTAAATCGCAACTCAGGATCATGCAAGGGTGGCGATGAGGTCTGGATTCTCTGTGAGAAGATCAACAAAAGTGAGTGTTCCACGTGGTCTTTGATTTTCAGTGTTTGCAGCCCACTCCAGTACTTCTGATGCATCATAAATTTAGTTGTACCATATGGCCTTTAGCTTTCGGCTTATCGCACTTCACTATGATGTGTTTGATGAGGCAGTGAGGTACTTAACTAGTTAAAGGTGCTATGGCACTGTACCAAGTTAAGGGGGGACACATCTTAGAGACCCAAAAAATCACGAAAAAAATGGGTTTCTTGAAATGGTATTTTCGTAATATACAAATACTGCCGCATATTCTGACCAAGTTCCTCGCGTCATGGATCAATATTTTAGCTGCAATATCAGTGTATGTAACCACTATGAGGTATATTTTGACAGAAAGAAGCATAAAAAGGCGGCTTTTTTCATGCCACTCCGTTGTTGAACGACAACGCCAGCTTGGTCGCGTTGGAAAGAACAACTACTCCTCTTCAATTTCCCGCCATATTTTCGTTCGTCCCCTTATTTGCTATGTAGAAATACCGCATCGAAAAAAAGTCCCAGCATGCGACCCCATTCGCCCATTCAGTGCAGGCGACTAAATAAAGTCCTGCAATTGGCTTAAGCAGCTGGCGTCGTCTGCTGCGGCGCGCGGACGCATTTGAAAAGTGAACCGTGATGCCATTTAGAAAGCCACTAGCGTAGCGTGTAGTGATGTCGGAAGTTTGCCACTCGAAACAAGTTTGGCAAGGAAAGAAAGCGAGCGCGCTACAACTTCGAAAAGTGCTCCGACCCTGCCGAAAAACACAGCGACGGCCACTCCCCGGCGGTTTCAAGCGACGGCTGCAACACGAAATGCAACGGCCCTGGCGAGAGCGAGCTAGGCCTAACGACATCGCCGGCCTATAATGATCGCAGGAGCAGCGTTCGGCACGACAGAAAGGTGGTCCAGCCAGCGGAATCGCTCCAACAGCAGGAGCAAGCAGGGGAAAACTTTCAACAACTGGCGGGAACTTCGGCAACGAAGCGGAAATTGGACATGTGTACAAGCATCAACGATGGTGCGGACAAGCTGGCGGAGATGGAGTGACGCTTTTATGTTAGCTGTGCGGAAGCAATAGGTGCTCTGCTCTCGCTTCTAAAGTTCAATCTCTGTGGCAGCTCCCTTACTTTTGACTCAGAGGAGCGAGAATACGGCCTTGCAGTCAAGCTTCTCGCCATTTGGGAAAACTGTAGCGGTGTTGTTTCCGAGTGAAGCTCACCCCGCATGAAAAACAGCAAAACAGTCCACCCCTTCATAGTGAACATTCTTGCTGCTGATGCAATGGTTAGCACTGAAAACTTGCTGCAATGAAAATCTCACACCGTGGCCTTCATAACAAAACGTGGCAAGGCTATCTCAAGCAGAAGCTGGCGCCGGCGGTGTCGTCTGCTGCCCAAGAGCTGATGGGCGCGTGTGCGCTATCAGTGAAGTCATTGTATAATGACTTGGAACTTGCGAACTCCGGGAATATAGTGGTGTCCTACGATGGCTCATGGATGACGCGCAGCTATTCATCACGCATCGGAGTGGGCACGGTCATTGAACTGTTCTCTGGACTTGTGCTAGACTACGTTGTCCTGAGCAACTTGTGTGTGCTGGGTGTGTGCGCAGCCCAAAACCTGGTGACATGGACTACCAAGATTGGAAGGCAAGCCATATGTGCCAAAAAAATACAGAGAAAAAAAAGCAGGGGAGATGAAAGTTGAAGCGGCGCTTATACTGTTCCAGAGGTCACTTCAGCTGCACAAACTGAGGTACAGCACAGTCTTCTCAGATGGTGATAGTCACACATTTCTTGCTCTTAGTCAAGTCAAAGTGTATGGCTTTGTGCCAGTCGAGTAGGAAGATTGCGTGAATCATGTCCAAAAAAGGATGGGGACTGCTTTGTGCACTCTCGTTGCCAAACACAAGTGCTCTGCTTCTGAAACACTTGGTGGCAAAGGAAAATTTATGGGTGACCTGATCACCAAACTCAGTGCCTACTATGGATGGGCATTAAAATCCAACAAAGGTGATATGAAGGCTATGCAAAAGGCTGTGATGGCAACATACCACCACATCATGTCAAGCGACAGGGTTTCAAACCACAGTCTTTGCCCATCTGGTCCAGACTCTTGGTGCCGTCAGAATGCTGCACAAGCAAAAAATGAGCCCATCCCAAAGCATCGATATAATTTGCCTGTCCATGTTTGTCAAGCCCTTCTACCTGTGTATGAGCGCCTCTGAGAAGAAAAATTGCTTCAAAGGGGCCAGCGCAGCATGACCCAAAACAATAATGAATGCTTGCGTTTCATGATTTGGGCATTGGCACTTAAGGAACAGTACACCTCGCTTTTTGCTGTTGAAGCTGCTGTGGCTGAGGCAGTGATGAAATTTAAGTCGGGGAATGAGAGAGCTTCATCTGCCATACTCCAGGAGCTTCATTTGAACACCGGGCTACCGAACAGCGTGAGAATGGCCGAGAAAGATAACCGGCGAGTAGCAGCATTAGCCTGCAAGCGTGCATCAGCAGAAAATCTGTGACAAGCCTTCAAAGAACACCATTTGGGCAGCTGTAGGCAGACAGATTACACCCCTGGTGGCTACTGACCATTTAGGTATGTGGATATATCAATAATTTTTGTTATATTTGACTAAAAATGAGCTTGTCTGTTTTTTTGTGTTTTCTCAAAACATGAATTTTTGAATATTTGCATCCTTCCGGTAGCGATTTCACAGTAATCGGGGCACCTAGAATTGTAATTTTTGTTGCAGTATTGAGCTACATGAAGAATGCACACAATGGTAGGACCAGATTTTTGTATCTCAGTTTTAATCGTTTTTTATTGTTCGTACATTAAACAGCCACTTTGAACCCATTTTGAACAGAAAGCTTTGATGTGCTGTATAATTGTTAGGAATTGTTATACAAAAAAAACTATTCCTACCATTGTGAAGCATATGGTTCCTAGTGCCCAACTATGTGCCTAAAGCAAGATTTTGATGAGTAGTTCTTGCTCCATTGTTCCCAGAAACAATGCTAATTAATCTTAGTTAACTTTAGAACTAAATGGCATATTTTAAAAACAATTGCATATTTGAAATCAGCATAAAACACTGAACACCACTGTGCAATTTCATTAAATTTGGTAAATGGGGTCTTAATGAAAATCAGAATACCCACTTCCCCCCCTTAAGTCATGTTGCTCCACTTTACTGCTTATTGAGTTTAAAAATTAATTTAAATAATGAAAGTTGCTATGCTGAAAAACAAAGATCTCTGAAAGGTGATGCAGTTAATGAGTACAGTAACCTAAACTAGTACCATTCATTTCAAAGCCAGTACGACTTAAATTGGGGCTGTACAGCAGTGCACAAAAGTAAACAAACCATAGTTCAGAAAAGTTATATTTTATCGGAAACCTATGGACATGCAGTTCTAAAGTTGGTTGCACTACGACCTTCTCATTTCCAACTTCAGGCTGCAGTTCTCAATTGCAGGATGCACATCTAGACATGAAACTTGACATTTTTGTTGACGCCGTTGTACCTACATTTATGCTTATGGCTGTACATACTTATAATCCATCTGTAATTTTTGTGGCTTTTAAAGGGCCCCTCGCTAGGTATGGCCAAACAAGCACAGTGCACACGCTGACAACTGTGTCTGCAAAGTATTACAGTGTTTCACGCAGCAGAAACAGCTGAAATTTCAAACCGAACACCGCGCATCCTATTTCTTGAAGAAGTGTTGCTCCCAGTCAGAGAGTTGAGGTAACACTCACAAGGTAAAGCGCAGTTCTAGCAATGTCACTCACCATGGCACGGCATAGAACTTCTAGCGTATAACTAAAATTTGCAGTGGGGCCTGGTCCCTTAAAACTTAATCATGCATTTAAAAGATCCTAGATTCAAGTAGTCTTCATGTACACATGCGGGCAATTCCACTGCGCACTTTTTATTCATTGCAGATAGGCCCAAACACTGCCGGCACATTAGAACCAGGTACCATACTGGCTTGGTGGTGGTTGTGTGTTGTTATTGTCTTCGGAAATTTGTGGCTGGGCGCATTTGTGCTTGTTTTTTGCCAGTTTTGTGTTTTGTTGTTACCCATTTTCTTCAGTGGGTGTAAGGTCTGATAGCAGATTGTGCTTATGCAGTAGAAATGTGCAAACAGTCACAGAAGCGGTGATAAGTTTCTTTTTTTTATATACAACGGTTCCTTAAAAAAAATACTTGATTTACTCAGGAGCAGCAATTCTAAACCTAAATTTTAGCATAGTGTCACGTGGTAGTGACGGTTGAGGACATAGTAAGGAAACTGTGAATAGCGAAACTAACTTTATTGGGCAAAACTGTGCCCAGAAAAACAGGCTACACTCAACGCTCAACGAAAACGGCGAACACAGTCGGCAGTTGGCAAAAATCTGATCAGCGGGTCAAGCGCGTCGGCTTTTATACAAAATCAGTCGTCGAATGTTTCAGAGATATCGCTGGGACCCGCATGCCTTCCACAAAGTTCTACATTATTCGCGTCGCGTACACATGCAATCAGATTACACAAGGTTCGGTCACAGACAGCAGATGGAAGCATCAATAACCATCTTGAAACTTTCGATACATGCAGGCGTGTCCTGTGCTCTGCGATAACATTTGTTAGGCGGTTAAACGTGTCGCCCAATAAAAACAAACAAGCACACGTGTCAGTAGCAAGAACAGGTCTTCATGACTGGAGCAAGCAAATGACATATTCTAGAGTTCCATGAATTGCACATGTATCTTCCGAGTCATGACGATGACCTTGCTGAATACGAAAAACAGCTGAGAGCATATCTCAAGCCTATCACAATTTGATTAGTGAAAGTTGTACAGTATAGTCTCGTTAATTCAAACTCCAAGGAGACTGGAACTTTATTCAAATAAAACGAAGTTCTAACTAAGGAGAGCACCTTAAATTTAACACCCAATCAATATTGTGGCACAGCACGCAAAACCAAAAACGTCTCTAGGCTCGCATTGAAAAAGTATTGTCTTTCCTGCATCAGTGCACAACAACACGTGGTCATAGAAGCCTAGGTTCCATGTAAAGTCCAAGTGCAATAAGATACACGCACAGTTTGCTGTGCAGCGGTGGCGTAAGAGTGCAGCGGAGGCGTAGAGGTAGAACACCGGCTCGCGTGCAAGAGGTCCGTGGTTCGAATCCCGGTGCCGCGCAATTTTCCACCGGATAAAAAAAAAAAAAATCCGCATGTTGATAAAATTGCATAAACAGGCCTGGAGTGTGGCCTGATCCTGGTGACCAGAACCGGTAACGCACTCCCTCACCAGAGCAGGATTGGCCACCCTGGTGCAGCACTTGGCCACAACCTCCTATATGAACACAACAATCAAACCCCGGCCCTCAGTCCCCAGCAGCTGCGAAGCAACTGACCACGGCGGCGGTCAGACCTGCGACGCTGCAGAGGGTGCTAAGAATCCCTGGCTCCGGACAGGCCGCCATTGGAATATGAACCTGGCAACGTTTAACGCTAGAACGTTATCTATTGAGGCAAGTCTAGCAGTGCTATTGGAAGAATTAGAGGGCAGTAAATGGGATATAATAGGGCTCAGTGAAGTTAGGAGGCCAAAAGAAGCATATACAGTGCTAAGAAGCGGGCACGTCCTGTGCTACCGGGGCTTAGCGGAGAGACGAGAACTAGGAGTTGGATTCCTGATTCATAAGAATATAGCTGGTAACATACAGGAATTCTATAGCATTAACGAGAGGGTGGCAGGTCTTGTAGTGAAACTTAATAAGAGGTACAAAATGAAGGTTGTACAGGCCTACGCTCCTACATCCAGTCATGATGACCAGGAAGTCGAAAGCTTCTATGAAGACGTGGAATCGGCGATGGGTAGAGTGAAAACAAAATACACTATACTAATGGGCGACTTTAATGCCAAGATAGGCAAGAAGCAGGCTGGAGACAAAGCAGTGGGGGAATATGGCATAGGCACTAGGAACAGCAGGGGAGAGTTATTAGTAGAGTTTGCGGAACAGAATAATATGCGTGTAATGAATACCTTCTTCCGCAAGCGGGATAGCCGAAAGTGGACGTGGAGGAGCCGAACGGCGAGACTAAAAATGAAATAGACTTCATACTCTGCGTCAACCCTGGCATCATACAAGATGTGGACGTGCTCGGTAAAGTGCGCTGCAGTGACCACAGGATGGTAAGAACCCGAATTAGCCTAGACCTGAGGAGGGAACGGAAGAAACTGGTACATAAGAAGCCGATCAATGAGTTAGCGGTAAGAGGGAAAATAGAGGAATTCCAGATCAAGCTACAGAACAGGTATTCGGCTTTAACTCAGGAAGAGGACCTTAGTGTTGAAGCAATGAACAACATTCTTGTGGGCATCATTAAGGAGTGTGCAATAGAAGTCGGCAGTAACTCTGTTAGACAGGATACCAGTAAGCTATCGCAGGAGACGAAAGATCTGATCAAGAAACGCCAATATATGAAAGCCTCTAACCTACAGCTTGAATAGAACTGGCAGAACTTTCGAAGTTAATCAACAAGCGTAAGACAGCCGACATAAGGAAGTATAATATGGGTAGAATTGAACAAGCTCTCAGGAACGGAGGAAGCCTAAAAGCAGTGAAGAAGAAAAATTGGCAAGAATCAGATGTATGCGTTAAGACACAAAGCCGGCAATGTCATTACTAATATGGATGAGATAGTTCAAATGGCTGAGGAGTTCTATAGAGATTTATACAGTACGAATGGCACCCATGATGATAATGGAAGAGAGAATAGTCTAGAGGAATTCGAAATCCCGCAAGTAACGCCGGAAGAAGTAAGGAAAGCCTTGGGAGCTATGCAAAGGGGGAAGGCAGCTGGGGAGGATAAGGTAACAGCAGATTTGTTAAAGGATGGTGGGCAGATTGTTCTAGAAAAACTGGCCACCCTGTATACACAATGCCTCATGACCTCGAGCGTACCGGAATCTTGGAAGAACGCTAACATAATCCTAATCCATAAGAAAGGGGACGCCAAAGACTTGAAAAATTATAGACCGATCAGCTTACTGTTCGTTGCCTACAAAGTATTTACTAAGGTTATTGAAAATAGAATCAGGAACACCTTAGACTTCCGTCAACCAAAGGACCAGGCAGGATTCTGTAAAGGCTACTCAACAATAGATCATATTCACACTATCAATCAGGTGATAGAGAAATGTGCGGAATATAACCAACCATTATATATAGCTTTCATTGATTACGAGAAAGCGTTTGATTCAGTCGAAACCTCAGCAGTCATGGAGGCATTGCGGAATCAGGGTGTAGACGAGCCGTATGTAAAAATACTGAAAGATATCTATAGCGGCTCCACAGCCACTGTAGTCCTCCATAAAGAAAGCAACAAAATCCCAATAAAGAAAGGCGTTAGGCAGGGAGATACGATCTCTCCAATGCTATTCACAGCGTGTTTACAGGAGGTATTCAGACTCTTGGATTGGGAAGAATTGGGGATAAGAGTAAATGGAGAATACCTTAGTAACTTGCGCTTCGCTGATGATATTGCCTTGCTTAGTAACTCAGGGGACCAACTGCAATGCATGCTCACTGACCTGGAGAGGCAGAGCAGAAGGGTGGGACTAAAAATTAATCTGCAGAAAACTAAAGTAATGTTTAACAGTCTCGGAAGGGAACAGCAGTTTGCGATAGGTAGCGAGGCACTGGAAGTGGTAAAGGAATACTACATCTACTTAGGACAGGTAGTGACTGCTGATCCGGATCATGAGAGTGAAATAATCAGAAGAATAAGAATGGGCTGGGGTGCATTTGGCAGGCATTCACAGATCATGAACAGCAGGTTGTCATTATCCCTCAAGAGAAAAGTGTATAACAGCTGTGTCTTACCAGTACTCACATACGGGGCAGAAACCTGCAGGCTTACGAAAAGGATTCTACTTAAATTGAGGACAACACAACGAGCTATGGAAAGAAGAATGATAAGTGTAACGTTAAGGGATAAGAAAAGAGCAGATTAGGTGAGGGAACAAACACGCGTTAATGACATCTTAGTTGAAATCAAGAAAAAGAAATGGGCATGGGCAGGACATGTAATGAGGAGGGAAGATAACCAATGGTCATTAAGAGGAAGCTTTAGCTCGGGTGCTCCTATCTAAATACATGTAAAAGGAGAATTCGTTTTTCTTGGCAACCACAGCACCAAATTTGACGGGATTTGTTGCATTTAAAAGAAAAACTTAAAATCTAGTGAATGTTGGTTTCGAATTTTCGATTTAGGTCGTCAATTTTTTATTAAAGATTGCCAAAAATCGCAAATTTTCAGAAAACGAAACTATCAAGTTTACAACTCTGTAACTCAGCAAGAATAGGTGATATCGCAATTCTGTGAATTGTACCTAATAGCACATCTAAAGCGGACAAATTTGACATCTTATACATGAATCTCAAAAAATTTATTAATGTGTAATTACAACTTTTGCAGAACCCTCGTAAACAGCGTAACAAACTCACGTAAGATGTAAAATGACATACAAAATTTGTCCGCTTTGAATGATCTAATGGATGCCGTTTACAGAACCGCGATATCTGTTCTTGATGCAGAGCTATTAGTTTGTAAACTTCCTGCTTCTATTTTTCTCAAACTTCTGAATTTTTGTAAATCTCTTTAAGAAAATTCAAGCCCTAAATCAAAATTCCGCTTCCAACAGTCACTAGAATTTAACTTTCTCTCTCAAAATCAACAAATTTCATTAAAATCGGTCCAGGGGTTATCTCAGAAAAACGTTTTTGCGTTTTTACATGTATTTGAATAGGCCGCGTCGGAGTTGTGCCCGAGCTAAAGCTTCCTCTTAAGGGTTACGGACTGGATTCCGAGGAAAGAGAAGCGTAGCAGGGGGCGACAGAAAGTTAGGTGGGCAGATGAGATTAGGAAGTTTGGAGGGTCAACATGGCCACAATTAGTACACGACCGGGGTAGTTGGAGAAGTTTGGGAGAGGCCTTTGCCCTGCAGTGGGCGTAACCAGGCTGATGATGATGATGATGACAGTTTGCTGTGGGTGCAAGGGAAAGCATGCGAGGGGATGAACTTGTGAGCCCTTCCGTTTGCCCAGCGTTGGAGATGGCGTGTCGAGCGCATGCTAGGAGGGTAGCTGAGCGTGTGATAACTGGATCAAGGGCACGCGATGGGGCTTCTTTGAAGCTAGATGGGAAAGGAGCCACTCTGCTTGCTCTTGTTCAGTCTCCCTGTCCATATTTCCTCGTAATTTTTATGGCACGCGACGTAGGAGAGTTGCGACGCATGGAACCTGTGGCTTTGGTTTGTCCAGAAAGTGGTCCATGGGGGCAAGAAATTTCTTTCGAAATAAATGCTGCACCGTTTTTGGAGTTGGAAGTCACAAGAGTTTTTCTCTAGTCAATTAAATAGGACTTTGCCTGCACCAACTGAGCCGTTCAATTGATCCATTAATTTGAATGAGCGGATTTCGAACTTTCGGGATTTCACTGCAGCTCTTAACCAAGCTGGCACGGCAGTAAGGCCTGTGAAACACACTGCTAAGTTACAGTTCGTAGAGCATTCTCTCACGGTTCTCTCGAAGATGTTAATTCTCAAGATGGGAAGTTCAGAAATTCAGCAAAGTGCGCTGCTGCCAGATATATATTTCATAAATATTGTACCTTTTATTCCTCAACTGAACTATGTAAACATGCTAAACTTCCACAGGAGTTACGAACCAAGCAGAAAGGGCTAAAGCTTTATTACCAAATTATTTGTGAGCTTTGTAATATGAACGCTGATGATTACGTTGAAAGCCATACAAATGAACCGTCAAGGCAGTGTAGCAGCATGCGTATACCACTCCAATATTGCGTGACTGTCTTAAATTTAGTCTCTTCCCCTGTGCAATTGCGAAATGGAACATGCTGCTGTTGTACAGGCCACGGCACTGAGTGCTTCTCTGGGTGGTCTTAATGAACATGTGCCACGTCCCACGTATGGAAAATGCCTAGCTGGTTGTTTGTGTTTGGTAGCTGTGCACAAGAGTATGTCCTCTGACCTGCATGTGTCACACTTGCCTGGCTGGTTATGTGTGTATCTATGTCTTTGTATCATTTCTCTCTTTTTGGTCTGCAACAAGATGTTATTTGTATCATTCATGTACCTTTTCTTTCTCTTCTTTCTTTCCGCTTCTTTCTCTCCGCCTCAGTAATAGCACTGACAGTGTCAGTAAATGAATGAACGAATCTAGACCGTCGCAGGGGACTGAGATCATGCCAAGGAAATTTACATTAAAAAAAAGATTGGTTGTAGTGCATATGGCAGGCATTGCCAAGTCATAGCAGGAATATTACTGCTATCCTTGAAAATAAAGTATGTAATTTGTTTATTTATTTATTTATTTATTTATTCAGTACCCACAGGCTCCAAAAGGCATTACAGTGGGGGGGAAGGTTTTACAGAACAGTTATGAACTTTCACGAAAGATTTTTTTTTTTACCCGACGTGAGAAAAAGACAGTAACAAAAGTTTAACAGAACTTACAGAATTTCCAAACGCGGTAAGTTATACATGGGCAATTCAATCTAAAGGTAAAAGAAATGGGCTAGTTGAGTCACTTCAACAGGGCAAAGAATACATTATTTGAGACGACGTTGCAATCATTGCATTCTATCAATACTAACATGTGGGGCCTAACTTAGAGGGTAACAATGCTTTAGAAGAAGCTAAGGTGTAACGAAAAATTATTGGTGTAACGTTAAACGACAGCAAGACAGCTGTATGGCTTCGACAGCAAATGAGGATAGCCAATATTCTAGTTAAGATTAAGAGAAAGAAATGAAAACGGGAGATGCAAACGGTGAGGACAAAGAAAAAAAACCACATGGTCAGCACTCGTCCTGTGTGGTTCTTTCTTTGTTCCTGTCGTTTGCGCTGCTTGCTACCATGAATCGACACCAACTTACTCAATCTTTCTTTTTTTTGAAAGAAATGGAGGCAAGCCATGTAATGCATAGGGCAGATAACTGGTGGTCTATTAGCGTTGCAGAATGGGTGCCAAGGGAAGAGAAACGCAGTCTTGGTGACAACAGGGAGCTAGGTGGTGTGATGAAATTAAGAAATTTGCAGCCATAGGATGGAATCGGCTGGCACAATACAGGGGTAATTGGAGATAACTGGGAGGGGCCTTCCTCCTGCAGTGGACATAGAAATAAGCCGAAGATGAGGATATTGCAGAGATACACATTCTTGTGCAGACAAGAAGAGCGTCAATGTATTTAATGATGATGCTTGGCCTCGGAGGGGTGTCTTGGGCTATCTTTCACATTTTCTGTGCCTGTGCAAATACATTCACCTCAACGGTAATATCATGCTGATTTTCATCGATCTACAGCATGACCTTCCCACCTACACTATAACCACATTGCTCATTCTGATAATCAGGGGTGGGCCATCTGTGCTAATTGCACAATTTTGATACTCGCATGAATTACCGTGCCAAATTGTCCCGAAAGCAGAAAAAAATGCCGAAATTGCCACATGCTGTATCAGAACAGCTTTGGCTGTGGTAACCTTCTCCGAAACATTGGAAGTTTGTAGCCCCTAAGATTGTTGGCACAGCGCAAGACATTATGCTGTTGATCTCAGAGGTCACGAAAAACCATGGCCTCTAAGGTGGGGCAGCACGAGCACACTTCCTGAAGGCCATTTTACTTGTACAGTAGAGCGCATTGTCACAGGCGCTCATCTCCCTCTGCGCAAGGTGCATGCCATCAAGGCCTGTTTGGAGCTAGGCAGGCAACGGCTTGTAGCACTTCTTTTGTCAACAGTATAAATTTATTTAACCCTTTGAGGGTCAATAACGTAAATATACGGTGCCATGAGCGCGTGCGGCAGTTTGGGTTTTGTTCCACGGGTGGTTTCGTCTTTTTGTGCTCGCAAAACTTATGGCCGTGTCGTTATAATTGCACAAAGGGCTGCCGCCTATTTCTTGCTCGTTTAGTGCTCACAGGGGTGAGCATAGGAAGGATGCCGCCTTGCATGCGTTTCCTTTTTTTTTTCTTTTTTTTTTGGGGGAGACTCGCGATATCTTATTGCATTTGGTAGTCGATTAGATGAAGATTAGCGGAAGTTTGTCATACGTTTTTCTTTTTTGACGGGCACACAACCACACAGTTTTCTTGAGTGTGCTCACCTATGCAGTTCGCTTACACTATGAATGTAAATATTAGTGTAAGAGCAGGAACACTTGAGACTTGCGAAATATTTTCGTGTGCGCATATTCTAAGCCTTGAACTATAACAGTGAAAAAAATTTTTAATTCTTATAAGTTTATTTCCTTTCTTTATTGTTGTTATTCATGAGTAAAGAGTACATATATACCAACGCAAAATATTTTTTTTTCTCACTTTACGGTCACCCTAGGAAAATTACGGTAAATTCTTTTCGAAATAGGTCCCTCAGAAGAATTGGAATCTGCAACAAAAAAAATCGACCCTGGGCGGTCACATATTGCGAAAAAAATCCACCCTCAAAGGGTTAAGGGCAGATTGTTAGCTGGGACGATATTAATAGTGCTGAAACTTGTTAATTTGACATGCAGGTGTACCGTATTTACACGATTATAAGCCCACCTATTTATGTAGATTTGAAAATCTAAAGTGGTGGGGGCTTACAATCGACTTACAAACAGACTTACAATCAAAGCCAAAACATGGCACCGCCAAAAAAGCGAGTGGAATATGAACCTGGCAACCTTTTAACGCTAGAACGTTATCTAGTGAGGCAAGTCTAGCAGAGCTATTGGAGGAAATAAAGGGCAGTAAATGGGACATAATAGGGCTCAGTGAAGTTAGGAAGCCAAAAGAAGCATATACAGTGCTAAAAAGCGGGCACGTCCTGTGCTACCGGGGCTTAACGTAGAGACGAGAACTAGGAGTCGGATTCCGGATTAATAAGAATATAGCTGGTAACATACAGGAATTCTATAGCATTAACGAGAGGGTGGCAGGTCTTGTGAAACTTAATAAGAGGTACAAAATGAAGGTTGTACAGGCCTACGCTCCTACATCCAGTCATGATGACCAGGAAGTCGAAAGCTTCTATGAAGACGTGGAATCGGCGATGGGTAGAGTGAAAACAAAATACACTATACTAATGGGCGACTTTAATGCCAAGATAGGCAAGAAGCAGGCTGGAGACAAGGCAGTGGGGGAATATGGCATAGGCACTAGGAACAGCAGGGGAGAGTTTTTAGTAGAGTTTGCGGAACAGAATAATATGCGTGTAATGAATACCTTCTTCCGCAAGCGGGATAGCCGAAAGTGGACGTGGAGGAGCCGAACGGCGAGACTAGAAATGAAATACAGTCGCCGACCGTTTATTCGGACCTCACGGGGACTGCGGAAATGTCCGAATAAACAGGTATCCGAAAAAGCGGATTAAGAAAAAAAAAATGAAATCCTTTATTTCCACGCACTTATTTGGGCTCGGCAGTAGGCTTGACGAAATCGTGAGTGCGCCGTTGCAAGCTGTTTCGTTTATGCGCCATCAGATAAGCCTGAATCTCGGAGAGGGTCGTACGCGGCTGAAAGCACAGTCACTACTTGTGCACGCTTTGCATGCGACGGCAGCGTCAGCACCTGTGAAACTGTCAAATGAGACGGTGTCCGGAATCGCAATGCAACCACTGCGCAGGTTTCGGCAGAACATTTTCCGCGTCAGTAGGGAGCACATCGGAAGGCGACAAATCTTAGGCCTGCCGGCACCCGCTTGCCGGCATTCCCCAGCGCACTCTGCGCGGGCACTGTCGGCGCCATGAGACACTTGACGCGATGTTTCCGTACACTGCGTTGGATCACCGAAACCTCGACACAGCACACGACGGACCACCGTGCCGACACCAGTCGCACAAACGAAAAACGTGGCCGGCTCCCAGCGTCGTGCACGAAAGAAACAAATCAGCTGCTGGATTGTCTTGACATGGCTTACTAAGCTGAAACCGGAACTGCTGTACGGCCACTCTATCGAACCAGGCAGAAACGATGATGATGAGCGGGGATTTCCAGTAGCGCCACTTCGTGGGACAGCAAGGAGGCTCCGTTCAAAACAAAAATGGCGTTCAGCAAGTCGAACTATGCGCCGGTCAAAGTCGGTGCATGATGCCCTCGATCGAGTTGGCTCAAGGAGTGTCCGAAAAATCAGACGAGAGGTTGCAAGGTGTCCGAAATTTCGGCAGTTGTTATACATTATGGTCTATGGGGAGAATGGCGGTGCCGTGAAGCTGACCGAATAATCGGGCATGTCCGAATTTTTGGAGTCCGGAAAATCGGTCGGCGACTGTAGTCCTTATACTTTGCACTAACCCTGGCATCATACAAGATGTAGACGTGCTCAGCAAGGTGCGCTGCAGTGACCATAGGATGGTAAGAACTCGAATTAGCCTAGACCTGAGGAGGGAACGGAAGAAACTGGTACATAAGAAGCCGATCAATGAGTTAGCGGTAAGAGGGAAAATAGAGGAATTCCAGATCAAGCTACAGAACAGGTATTCGGCTTTAACTCAGGAAGAGGACCTTAGTGTTGAAGCAATGAACAACATTCTTGTGGGCATCATTAAGGAGTGTGCAATAGAAGTCGGTGGTAACTCCGTTAGACAGGATACCAGTAAGCTATCCCAGGAGACGAAAGATCTGATCAAGAAACGCCAATGTATGAAAGCCTCTAACCCTACAGCTGGAATAGAACTGGCAGAACGTTCGAAGTTAATCAACAAGTGTAAGACAGCTGACATAAGAAAGTATAATATGGATAGAATTGAACATGCTCTCAGGGATGGAGGAAGCCTAAAAGCAGTGAAGAAGAAACTAGGAATTGGCAAGAATCAGATGTCTGCGTTAAGAGACAAAGCCGGCAATATCATTACTAATATGGATGAGATAGTTCAAGTGGCTGAGGAGTTCTATAGAGATTTATACAGTACCAATGGCACCCACAATGATATTGGAAGACAGAGTAGTCTAGAGGAATTCGACATCCCACAGGTAACGCCGGAAGAAGTAAAGAAAGCCTTGGGAACTATGCAAAGGGGGAAGGCAGCTGGGGAGGATCAGGTAACAGCAGATTTGTTGAAGGATGGTGGGCAGATTGTTCTAGAGAAACTGGCCACCATGTATACGCAATGCCTCATGACTTCGAGCGTACCGGAATCTTGGAAAAACGCTAACATAATCCTAATCCATAAGAAAGGGGACTCCAAAGACTTGAAAAATTATAGACCGATCAGCTTACTGTCCGTTGCCTACAAAGTATTTACTAAGGTAATTGCAAATAGAATCAGGAACACCTTAGACTTCCGTCAACCAAAGGACCAGGCAGGATTCCGTAAAGGCTACTCAACAATAGACCATATTCACACTTTCAATCAGGTGATAGAGAAATGTGCGGAATATAACCAACCCTTATAATAGCTTTCATTGATTATGAGAAAGCGTTTGATTCTGTCGAAACCTCAGCAGTCATGGAGGCATTACGGAATCAGGGTGTAGACGAGCCGTATGTAAAAGTTCTGAAAGATATCTATAGCGGCTCCACAGCCACCGTAGTCCTCCACAACGCAAGCAACAATATTCCCATAAAGAAAGGTGTCAGGCAGGGAGATACGATCTCTCCAATGCTATTCAAAGCGTGTTTACTGGAGGTATTCAGAGACCTGGATTGGGAAGAATTGGGGATAAAAGTTAATGGAGAATGCCTTAGTAACGTGATTCGCTGATGATATTGCCTTGCTTTGTAACTCAGGGGACCAATTGCAATGCATGCTCACTGACCTGGAGAGGCAAAGCAGAAGCGTGGGTCTAAAAATAATCTGCAGAAAACTTAAGTAATGTTTAACAGTCTGGGAAGTGAACAGCAATATACAATAGGTAGCGAGGCACTGGAAGTGGTAAGGGAATAAATCTACTTAGGGCAGGTAGTGACGGCGGATCCGGATCATGAGACTGAAATAATCAGAAGAATAAGAATGGGCTGGGGTGCGTTTGGCAGGCATTCTCAGATCATGAACAGCAGGTTGCCATTATCGCTCAAGAGAAAAGTGTATAATAGCTGTGCCTTACCAGTACTCACCTACGGGGCAGAAACCTGGAGGCTTATGAAAAGGTTCTACTTAAATTGAGGACGACGCAACGAGCTATGCAAAGAAGAATGATGGATGTAACGTTAACGGATAAGAAAAGAGCAGATTGGGTGAGGGAAGAAACGCGAGTTAATGAGATCTTAGTTGAAATCAAGAAAAAGAAGTGGGCATGGGCGGGACATGTAATGAGGTGTGAAGATAACCGATGGTCATGAAATGTTACGGACTGGATTCCAAGGGTAGGGAAGCATGCGATAGAGGCACAAATCCCTGAGTCTTCCCCGTGTTTTTCCAGACTACTCAAAATCCCTGAGAATTCCCAGTTTTCCCGGTGGGTAGACACCCTGCTCAATGGTAGGTCAGCACCCGGCCAGGATCACATTAACAACAAGGCTCTCAGAAACCTAGAGGACGCGTCGATCGAGTTTCTCACAGATGAGATAAATCGGATTTGGGAGGAGGTAATTGTACCGGATTGGGTGAGGGAACAAACGAGAGTTAATGACAGAAAAAGAAATGGGCATGGGCAGGACATGTATTGAGGAGGGAAGATAGCCGATGGTCATTAAGGGTTACGGACTGGATTCCAAGGGAAGGGAAGCGTAGCAGGGGGCGGCAGAAAGTTGGGTGGATGAGATTAAGAAGTTTGCAGGGACGGCATGGCCACAATTAGTACATGACCGGGGTTGTTGGAGAAGTATGGGAGAGGCCTTTGCCCTGCAGTGGGTGTAACCAGGCTGATGATGATGATGATGAACGAAATATCAGGGGAGCTACAACTTAATTACAATGTTATATGTGCTCTATGGCCTTACCCGTAGCTTTTCGCTATCCCGCGCATTTGTTCGCTTTTTGGAAGGGTTTTTCAACATTTTTGAGAGTTTTACAGTGAACACAACACTCATTGGGGGGGGGGGGGGATGTCGATAGTTGATGGAAGTGCTGCTGTTCCATTTGCGGCTGCACCCTCAGAAAGGCGGTGCTTGGGGGGAGTATCGATAGTTCATGGGAGAGCAGATACCGCTCACGTGTTTCTCTTTCCCTGTTTGACGCGTTCTACGTGACTGCTTGGCGCTGAGCCGTGCTCCAGCAAGGGCTGCAGAAAATAGCGTCAACCTTTCTTTTTCCCCTCAAGAACCACTTCTCTCTCTCTTTGACTTGACTGGTAGCTACGTGCTACTTCCATGCTTCTTCCGTCGTCACGAGTGCTCCAGGCCTTTTGGTGCTCGTTCACAGCAGTGTTCAAGAGGGCTGCCATCACGGAGGAAGGAAACTCAGGAGAGGCCCTGACATCACTCTTTGTAAAGCTAAAGTAAAGCCGGAAGTTGGCGTTGCTCATGGCGTTGCTCCGCCTATCGGGCGAGCTCTCCACTCTTGTTTACATTTCTCGCGAAACCACGCCGCGCTGCGCGCAACCGTGGTGCTCGGACGCGCGCGCTCCGCAGCAATACTATAAACACTTGTTAGCACGTTAGCATGATTCCGCCAATGAGGGCAATATTTCCCGCGGATATTCCTTCGTCCGTTGCCATTGCCGTGGTGCGATACATTGCGTACAGCGTTGCATGCGCGTTCATTTCACGAACTTTATTTCCTCCGGTCCCACCTGGCCACAGCAAAATCCGGGAGAGGACGGTCCAGCTAACGCAGCGCAACAAAACACAGAGACCTATGCGAACCTGCCCGCACAGCGCCTTTGCCACGGTACGAAACCTTTGGAGCAACACGTGTGAGCGCACAGAACCAAAACAAAGCCGCCATTGTGGCCCGAAAGGCGTGGCCGCCACGGCAAAGAAATAAAAAATCAGCAAAAAAGAGAACCTACTACGTCATTTCCTCCACACTTTTCTACTAGCGCCCGGAGGGGGTAGGGCCTCTCCTCAGTTTCCTTCCTCCATGGCTGCCATCCTTTACACCGAAGAAACAAATCACTGCACAGCGGGCTGCAAGTTCGATGTTTCTGAACGGGTGGTGCGAGAGTGGCGGCTGCAGCAAACCAAAATTTTCACCTGTGATGGCAAGCGAAGAATTTCCCATGGGCCGATGTCTGGACGCTTTCCGGAGCTGTAGGCCAAGCTTGCGGCGTATGTCGTTGAAATGCGTGATCGGTCCCTGCAGTGAAGTGCGACATGGTCGTGAAACAAGCCCAGATCTTAGCCTTTTAATAAGGACCAGCTCCGCCGCGAGTACGACGAGTGGCTGGCAGCAGAAGACTGCAAACTTACGCCAACCGGACCTGTCAAAAGAGCCTCCCTGACGGCTGCGTGTGAATGCGGTGGATGCGTTCAGCGTGGGCTGCTGTTCCACAATATGTCGTGGTGTGGTCGTTTGCCAAACGTGGAGTTTCGCTGGACGACGCGCTGTGGGAAGGATGAAGATTGCACCATTAGTGAGGACGAGTGGTTGTTATTGTTGCCTATCATGTGTGTGTCTCCTACCCCGGATGGGGGATTGGCCAAGAAATGGGTGAATTATTCCAAATTATTCCAGTGATCATGCCAGCTACCAATAAATTTTCGTTATCGAATGCACCCTCGGGTATGCTCTTCATTTTTTTCTCCGTCACACGCGATATGGGGGGGGGGGTCGATTTCAAGTCGACCTACAGTCGTGTAAATACGGTAGTTTAATATTGGCTGGCAAATGCGTTCGTCTTCATCCGAGCAGATGTGTTTTTCACTACCATGCGCACATCCCGATTTCTTTGTTGCCAGCGGGCTGGGCAGCAACCAATCGAAATAAAACTTTATTTTTTGCCAATTCAGTGAAAACTGTTCATTTCATTTCAAATCTAGAGCACAAAAAAGTAACTGTTCAAACCTGTTTCAATGATCTTGTGTTAGTTTTCATATCCTAAGAATAGTTATAGGAAAACAGCGTAAATTTGTATACTTGAAATGTGTTCCTGAGGTGCCTGGAAAGAAAGAAAGAAAAAAACATATAGGTGCTCATGCTGTTCTTCATTTCAGCACCTGAAGCACTTGTTTATTACAGTGATTATGTAGGTCTCCCACAACCAGAGAGCTATTTGATGGTCACTAGCTTGAAACGCTGGCCAGTGTACTGCTAATGTACCTGTCCCCCCCCCCCCCGACAAGCCACATTGAATACTGCAATAATGGTGTTGCCACCGACAGCGAGTCCGTGTGCTTAGGTATATCAGGTATCATGATTGCACCAGAAATGCAGGCAGGGCATGGATGAAAAGCTTCAGTGTAGTAATCTACTGAACCAGAAACGTTTTTCTTTTTTTACCATCTGGCTTTCATTTCGGAGTGAAAAATTGCATTCTGGTTCAGGACTGGCTCGTGCAAAACTTTTTTTTCTGGTTTTGATTGTACTGTGGCTTTGATATACTGCTGGACACTTCTCCAAAATCAGAACTCAGCTGCTCCAAATTATTCCAAAAATAGAAGCTTACCTGCACCAAAAGTTGCTTCAGGTTGACTTTAGGCTGTGCCACAGTCCAGATAAGTTGTTAAACCCTTTTTCCACTGATTGACAGCTGTGCAAGTGCCAGAAATGTTTTGACGGGGAAACACAAGTCAAATCTGCGTTTCTAGGCACACTACATTTCATATTGTCATCCTACTATTCTCTCGCATGCTTTACTCCCAATGTGCAGAGGACATACAGATCAAGTTCTTTGAAGAAAACGAGGAGACAAAGGAGAGGACCTGGGAGGCAGCAGCCACATTCCAGGAGTCAGATGTGCACTATCAGGTGAGAGTACTTACCCCCCCCCCCCCCCACACACATTTGGCTTTGTCAGACTTCTCATAGGCACTTGTAGTGCAACATGGTTGGCTCTTCTGCCCTGATTCATGGTCATAAACCTTAGAAGGAAAACAACAGAAAAAGCAGCATTGTTGCAGTCATTGTAAAAGGAACCCAGTGCAACTTTTGTGTCAAGGAAAAATCAGGGTGCCTACCAACCTGGAAAACCAGGAATTCTCAGGGATTTTGCATAGTCTGGAAATACTCTGGGAAAACTCGGGGAATTTCTTCTTCTAACAGGGAAAATGAACTGTAATTTTATTGAAAGGGAACGAAAGTCGCAGTAATGCTGGCTCGAGTAACAGAGAGGAATCATAACGAATCTTCTTTGATGCTGCATGCACTGGAGGAGTTGCCAGTGTACATTCAGTGACCAACTTTCCGGACACTTGATAATTCGGACGGCTTCATGGCACCACCACGCACCCCATAGAGTCAATGTATAAGAACGTCTTGAATTTCATACGAAAGAACCCTTCGCTGTCCGATTTTCCGGACTTTTTGCCGTGTGACCGCAGATCTGAAACAGCAATAATCAAAGCCACCACTACCGCCATTTTGATTACCTCGCCGCCTCAAACTGGCGCTCGCACGGAGATCCGCTGACAGCCACCACTGCGGCAACACTAGGTCTAGCCACTTCCACGTCCGCTATTAAGCTTCTTGCCGTTATGTGCCGTGTTTGTTATTGAAAGAATTCGCCGCTGTCAGCAATAGCACCGACTCCACCTTTGTGGTCCTCGTGATTGACTTCGAAGCTTGGAAAGCATGGCGAGTTTATTTATTTATTTATTTATTTATTTATTTTGTGTACCCTCAGGGCCAGGGGCATTAAAGAGGGGAGCGGTTATATCAAATACAGAACAAAAAAAAAAGTACAGTGCAGCGAAATGGCTAGTAGTACAGAAATAGATGGCTCTGGGTTGTACAATGTTATCTGAGTGTTCTTAGAGTGCTGGTTAAAAAAATGAAATACGGTGCATACAGTGCAGTAATACCGTGTTCAGGTAATACAAAACAATGATACAATTGGTAGTACAAAAACATGAATGAGGTGCTCCCGTTTATACAATGTTGTCTAATACTGCCATGAAGTGATTATGGTCAACAATAGTATTGGCTGAGGCGGTTAGGCAATTCCACTCAGCAGATGTACGCGGAAGGAATGAATGAGACATGACATTGGTTTGACATAATGAAATTCCAACTTTGTTATTGTGATCTAACCTTGATAAAATGTATTGAGGAGGGGAGATAAGTTCATCGCGAAGGGAAGGATGATGAAATATCTTATGAAAAAGTGAAAGTCTAAGGCCTTTACGGCGAGAGGCTAAAGATGGCAAATCAAGGTTTAATTTCATTACAGAAGTGCTGGCAGTTCGGTTATAATTAGAAAAAACGAAACGAACAGAGTTATCTTGTACCATTTCTAATGAGTGATTTAGGTTTTTCTGAAAGGGATCCCAAACTGCTGCGGCTACTCAAGCTTTGAGCGGACTAGTCACTTGTATAGCATTAATTTTAGGGATGACAGTTCCTTAGTCAAATTGCGTTTTAGGTATCCCAGCATGCGGTTAGCGTTTTTAATTACGTAAGAAGCGTGCGTGGGGACCACGAGAGGTTGCTAGTAATATGGATACCAAGATATTTGTAGTATGAAACAGGGTCTAAGGGGAGATTATTAACGCAGTAAGAAGGAAGCTGGTTAGGAGTTCTAGACACGTGCATAAATTAACATTTTTTTATATTTAATTCCATTGACCATGATTGGCACCAAGTAGAAATAGCGTTAAGGTCGGATTGAAGAGAAGATATGTCAGTGTCGCATATTATTTCCCTGGAGATTACACAATCATCGGCGAATAAATTAATGTTAGAGGAAACACAAGAGGGTAGATCATTTATGTAAATTAAGAAAAGGAGGGGACCAAGTACCGACCCTTGAGGTACGCCAGACTGTACTCTGCTTCGTTGCGAGTTTGAGTCATTAGCAAAGACAAACTGTGACTGGTTAGAAAGAAAGCACTCAAGCCATGCAAGCATTCTGGGGTCACTGTTAATTCGATGCAGCTTAAACATTAGAAGGTTATGGCACACTTTGTCAAACGCTTTCGAAAAGTCTAAAAATATACAGTCTGCAGTTGAAGAACAGTCAAGAATGACGTTTAGCTTATGCGTAAATAAAACTAGTTGTGTTTCACATGAATATGTCTTTCGGAAACCATGTCGCGATGGTGAAAAGAATGAATTAGTTTCAAGAAAGCTAGCAAGATTAGAGGCAAGTATATGTTCTAACATCTTACTTGGAATGGAAGTGAGTGAATGGAAGTGAGTAGCATGGCCGATCCCTATGCTTGTGGACGTTTCAGCCTCGCGGCTAAGCATTCCGAGCATCGGCGACGCAGAATCACGCGCGGAATCCTCGGACATGCGGCTAAGCCTTTCAGCACTGGGTGGTTCGGAATTCTTGACGAAGCACATCGCGCACGCAATCCTCGGACACGCGACTAAGTATTTCGCGTATAGGGTGTCTCCGACTTGGCGATCATGCACATCGCGTGCGAACTTCTCAGGCCCTCACCTAAGCATTTTGTGCATCGGCGCCTCCGACTGCGCGACTAAGTACATCGAACGTTGACTCCTCGAGCCCACGTCTAGGCATTTCGTGCGTCGGCACCTCGGACTGCGCAAATAAGCACATCGAAGGTCGACTCCGATTCCTCGAGCCCGCCACTAGGCATTTCGCGCACCGGCACCTCGGACTGCGCGGCTAGGTACTTCGTGCGTCAGCACCTCGAACTGCACGACTGCAGAGCACATCGCGCTTCGGCTCCTTGTATCTGCGGCTAGGCATTTCGCACGTTGGTACCTCATACCCGCAACTAAGCATATTGCGCGTTCACTCTATTATATTGTCACGATAGCTCGTAACAATATCTATCATACCACTCCTTCATAAAGAGAACCTGATCATGAGCTCTGTTCACTAGGCCCCTTGGGCTGGCACAGACACCTGGCTGCAGAAGTGATTGAGGCATCATACAAAAGTACAAATCTGGAAAGCACCTAGCAGCTGCATATCTATCACTGGCTCTCTGATCCTAAATTCCACAGCCATTGTCAAGTAAAGATGACTTTGGAGGCTGCTGACACTCAGAGCCTTCATTCACTAACATGATCAATTCTACCAAAAGAAAAAAAAAATGCCTCACTGATTGTACTGGAGATTGCTATCAATCGGGCAGCCTGCAGGTACAGGCTGCCTGAATGTACACTGGAACTATATTCATGCCCCCACGGAGTTCTGCAGGTCACTTGGTTTGAAACTTAGGCACCATGCTCTTTGTAGAGCAGCAGCAGCAGCAAAGAATGCCCTATAAAAAGAAAGGGGGGGGGGGGGGAAGCGCACCAGACCCGAGGCCACATGTACAAGCCCCACATCACAAAACACCGCAAAGACTACAAATTTGGTGCTTTTTAGAGAACTGAGGAGAAGGTAAAACTTTGAGAGCCGTTTTCTCAAAACTGTTTTTCTGCCTTTCTGCTCAGTTTCTGGAGCTGATTTCTTTGTTACCGTCTAACATATTCTGACGCCGTTTTTTTTTTTTTTTTGTAACGTTCCTTGGGCTACAGTGCAGGTCGAGACATTCTTGCTTTATCTTGACCCTTTGTAAGTTTGCGATATGGCTATTCGTCTACCCCGAAAGTGCGCTTGATGTGAAGGTAACATAAAATATGGCACTCCAAAAAATTTGTTGCGAAAAAAAAAAATGCAAGAATGTAACGACCTTCATCACGCATTTAGCTATGCAGTCAATACTTAACAAGCCTTCTATCACGTTCTTTAAGTTCCCCAGGCTCTCCTGAAAGTTAGAGGGCGAAAAATTCTGCTCAATAAAATTGGATAAAATGTTCTGAAGATATCACTTTAAAACTTTGATGGAAGCATTAGGGAGACATTCTAAACATTTGTGCCAATTTTCATCAAAATCCATGAAGAAATGAGGAAGTTGATTTTCAAAGCCACATCCCCCCTTAACAGCAACGCCATACCGAAACAATCTCCGACAATTTCACAGAGAACTTGTTGGCATGGAAGCAATATCAAAAATGGGTCGTCACTTTTCTTAGCATAAAGCGAAAAGTTTTTACACACCTGCAAAATAAAAAGGTGCGCTGTATGAGCCATGGTGCTTCAAATGCTGCTTCCTTGCCAACTAAACGGGCTGACGCTCGGACAGCCGCTTAAGTTGCCACTGCGATGTGACGACACAGTTGACGACAATATGGCGTGCGGAATACTGGGCGCAGCAGTTGTAGTGGGTGGATGTGGAGATAGTTGCCGGTCTGCTGGTAGACCTCGCTCTATTGTAGCAGTGGTTGCGAAGGGTCATACTCCGAATACGCTGTGCACGGGCACAGCAGCAGCAAGAACGCGAAGATCGCCTGCGAAATGGAAAGGTGCACTGTATGAGCCATGGTGCTCCAAATGCTGCTTCCGTGCCAACTCGAGTTGCATGATGCTGGTTCCCGAAAGTCAACTTCGCCTCAATATAGAAATGTTACGTGGTGAAACCAGGGTGTCTACCAACCGGGAAACCCGGGAATAGTCTGGAAATACTCAGGAAATTTGTGCTTCTATCAGGGAAAATTAGCTGTAATTTTATTGAATGGAAACGAAAGTCACAGCAATGCTGACGTGTAAGAGAGAGGGATCGTAATTAATCGTCTTTTGACGCCGTGTCGTCGGCTGGAGGAGTTTACAGTCAATGGCCGACTTTCTGGACGCCCGATGGCTCCACAGCACTATCACGTACCCCATAAGATCAATGTCTAGGAACGTCTGAAATTTCGGACGCAAGAGCCCTTTGCCGTACGATTTTTCAGACTTTTTGCCGTGACCGCAGGTCCAAAATGGCATTAATCAAAGCCACCACTGCCGCCGTTTTGATTACCTCGCCACCGTGGTAAGCGCTAGGCCTAGCTGCTTCAACGTTCGTTATAAAGCTTCTTGCCATTCGGCACCGTGTTTTTCATTGAAAGAATTCGCCGCTGTAAGCAGTGGCACTGACTCCGTCTTTGTGGTCCTCGCGATTGGCTTCGAAGCTCGGAAAGTACGGCACGTTGCACAATGCCGGTTCCCAAAAGTCAGCTTTGCCTCAATGCAAAAGTGTTACGCGGTGAAGCATAAGCGTGGGAAGGAGCAATTGTCACGGGACACAGTATCTGTTCCTTAATTATACACGCGTCCACCCAATCTCCTGTCACAGTACGGGCACCGATATGCCTAATAAGCATGCTGGTGGGCCTTTTCAGATGTGCCTGTGGTGAATTCAGCCTTTAATGGCAGTAAATGACATGCATTCATATTTAAGGACTGCCCGATTTTACGGACGTTTTTGCAGCCCTTAGGGAGTCCGAAAAATTGGACGTTGACTGTACAGCTGACGAAGAGGATGCTTCGAATGGTCCGTGGGGCGAACGCGCGGTAGGAGGAGGATGAGAACAGAAAAGACCTACGCATTGCGGAATGAACGGGAAAGGAAGCCTGCCGCCGCTTTTTTCAAGGAGCTTGAGCTCAAAAAACAAAGTGTGGGCTGACGCTGGAATGCAGGTGTTCCTTATCCAAACCGAAATAAACTCGGTAAATCAGTGAAATGCAACACTGAGGTGTTCTGCGTGGACTGAGAGTATGTCAGGAGAGTTGAGGTTGACACACCAGCTGTTGAGAGTCTTATTTGTGACAAAGTTCGGGCCTCACACCAATGAGCTTGCTATAAATTGATAAAAGTAGCTCATATCACCTTCAGTCACGGCTTGTACATTTGTAGACGCGACCTATTTTTGCCATTTCTGTGCAGTGGTAGCAAGGAATAGAGCATGAACGTTAAGCTTACGGCAAATTGAATGTTCTGTTAACCTAAATTACTTCCATTTTGCTTCTAAGTGCTATGTATCATTGCAGAGTATCGCTTTGGTGAAGGCACTACCATGTTTTATGTGACACTTGATGTGGGGCTTATCGGTAGCAACCTTGAAATATATATATATTTTTCTTTCTTGAAATGCTTGAGGCTAATGAATAAGTTGTGCGTGTAATTCGAGCGGGGGATTTAATCCTTCTTATGAAGAAGTGTAGCATAACGATTTTACAATATTCAAACATTTGAATATTGAGTTTTGAATATTGTTTGAAACAATATTCAAACTCTATAATTATAATGACACATCATAACATGCTCAAAGATTCATTCTATCACCTTGATTGCTTTCAGTGGAGTCTCAAGCACCACCTATGTTTCACACATATGTATCGACAGTCGATCATAATTCATGACGGAAGTGGATATTCGAAAACATTTGTTTATGTATGCATCTCGTTTTTATTCATATTTGAAAATGTTACACTCGATTTGCAGTGAGTTTTACCATTTTTTTTCAAAGTTATTTTATTAGCTGTGCATTTTACTAACCTCTCGCTACAGATTTTTTAAAATATAAAATAAATTATACTCCTTACTATTAAAACTGGATTAAGTCATTTCTTAGCATGCTTACTAGAGAGTGACAGCATCGGGCGACATAGTGTCAGCCTGTCTTGATGTAAAACAAAGTTCTGTGTCACTCAGGGAATTTTTCAAAGCCACTCAGGGAAAACCTGGAAAACTCAGGGAATTTGTAAATGTCAACTGGGTAGACACCCTGGAAACATACGCAAAGTATTGCAGTGAAGCATAACAAGCGTGGGAAGGAGCAATTGCCACGATAGACAGTATGTATTCCTTAATTATACACGCGTGCACCCGCCATCTCCTGTCACAGTACGAGCACCGATATGTCTAATAGGTGTACTGGCACACCTTCAGAGCTTTTTCAAAGGTGCCTGTGGCGATTTGAGCCCTTAAGGGCAGTAAAAGACGTGCATTCTTTTTTTTTTCGGACTGACCAATTTTTCGGACGTTTTCGCGGCCCCTAGGGAGTCAGAAAAATCGGACGTTGACTGTACAACTGTCCAAGAGGATGTTTCAAATAGTCCGTGTGGCGAATTCGCAGCGGAAAGAGGACAAGAACACAAGGGACCTACGCATTGAAGAATGAACGGGAAAGGAAGCGTGTGCCACTTCTTTAAAAGAGCTTGAGCTCAAAAAACAAAGTGTTGGTTGACACTGAGATGCAGGTGTTCCTCATACAATCAACCAAACCAAAATAAATGCTTTAAGGAGGGACACGGGTTTTAGAGACCAAAAAATCTCGAAAAAACGCAATATTTTTAAAATGGTATTTTTGGAATTTCCAGCTATTATTCTACCACTTCGCCAAATTTTGTGCATTCTCAATCAATATTTTACCCGTAATATAA
The DNA here is from genome assembly GCF_023375885.2 of Dermacentor andersoni. NCBI lineage: Eukaryota > Metazoa > Arthropoda > Arachnida > Ixodida > Ixodidae > Dermacentor > Dermacentor andersoni. The sequence continues at coordinate 410,008,935 of NC_092814.1, read as the reverse complement.
ATTTTTGGCACAAGTGTCGACTAAATATGAGCCAGAGTTCCTGTAAAAAAGTGCTTTTTCCATGGCACGTGATGGCCCCCGCAGTCGTTTAGTTGCTCCGACCCGTATATCATTTAAAAGAGCGGTCTCTCGTTTTCATTTTCCTGCAACCACCAGCTCCGTCCGCACATTGGCAGTGAAGAAATTCCGCCTCAAAAAGAAGACCCAATGCGTGCTGTAATTGGCCGACAAAGGCACGTGACCCTCAGCTAGCCATGCGATTGGCTAGACTGGCATCATCTGCGTCACTCCACGCCCACTGTGCACACTTCATGTGTGCCAATCAAGTTTCCCACGTTGACAGCGATGCCGACCTCAACTCCGAAGTTTGCTACGAAGTACAAATTTAAAAAATAAAAAGGAAGAGGAAGTCGGTGTACAACTTCGAGAAACAACACCCCGCCGCCCCTCTTCCCGATGACATCGATAACAGGCCTCTCCCACAGTCAAGCGACGCCGGAGATCCCGATGGCGTGTTAGGCCTAGTCCCCGAAGTGCTCCTGACAACGGCCACGTTTCATCAATGTTTTTGTACGACGCCACTATTCTGCAGTCACAATTTTTTCGCCGTATTGACAGTGAAGTTCAAGGAAAACTTCAAGCATTAGCGTCAATTCCTGCTACTGACCGAAAATTGGAGCTATTAGGTCACGTTGATGACACTGCTGCCGGGCCAAACGAGCTGGCTACGTCTGCCGAGTGTTCGTCTGCTGAAAACTTGCAGCGGGGGCTCAGAAGGCATCACCGTAGTGACACTAGCCAGATAGACTACATTCCTGGGGGCTACTAATGCAGTGGCACTTGTATATATTCAAATATTTTGTGGTGTTCTGTTATAAAAATAAGCTCATTTTGTTTTTTCAAGTTTTCTCAGAATCTCATTTTTGGTGTTTTTTAAACTTGCCGAAGCACTATCTTGGTCTTCAGGGCACGCATGTAGAACCATAATTTTAACAGTGGCATGTAGCAACATGTGTCTGCTACACAATGCTAGGAGCAGATCCTTTAATTTCGCTTTTGTAAATTTTAAGATCTGGCTACTAATTGGACCACATGATTGCCATGTCTGAAGATCGAACTTCAAATTGCTGTAAAATTGGTAGCTGCAATATAAAAAAAAAGACGTCCTACAGTTGTGTTGCTTACACTTTTTAGTATCCAGTCATATGTCTTTATAAACATTCTGGCTGATACTCGTCTTACTATTGTTCCGATAAAGAATAGGTGATTAATTTTAATTATATCTGGAACCGCTCGGTCACTTTAAGAAGTAATTATATTATTGAAATCAGCATGAGAAACTCTGTATGGGTGACAATTTTTATTACATTTAATAAAAAAATTTTTAAAAATAGTTTCTAAACACCTCTTCCTTGTTTAAAGCAGTGAAACGTAACACTGAGGCGTTGTGCGTGGGCTGAGAGTATGTGAGGACAGTTCAGGTTGACTTACCAGCTGTTGCTTTCAGTTGATAGAAATAGCTCATATTCGAAAATATTTGCTTCTGCATGCATCTCCTTTTTATTCATATATAGAGAATGTTCGACTCGATGTGCAATGGCTTTTACCATTTTTTTCAAAGACATTTTATTCGCTGTGGATTTGACTAACCCCTCCCATCTTTTCTCTTTTTCAATAAACACTACTCCTTACTCTTCAAACTGGATTAAGTTTCTTATTTCACGTGTTTACTAGAGGGTGGCAGCATCGGGTGACGTGGTGTCAGCCCTTCTTGACATAAAACAAAGCTCTGCGTCACTAAGGAAATTTTACAAAAGGGCAGTCGGGGAAAACCTGGAAAACTCAGGAAATTTGGAAATGTCAACTTGGTAGACATTGAAAAAATAGGAATATGCCTGTGTTGCATGGTTAGTTGTTACTTTTTTCAGCACTGCTGTCTGCTTAAAGGGACACTAAAGGCAAATACCAAATCAAAGGGGACTGTTTAAATACCATTCCAGAAACCTCGCAATGCTTGTTTCGCGCCAAGAAAAAGACTTAGTTTACAAGAAAATTGTATCTGAAGGGTCTGAATACCTTTTTCAAAATTCCAATCTCCCGCCACCCAACCAGGAGAGTGGTGACGTTGCATGCACCATCACCGCCCTTTGCTGCCGTCAGTGAGTAAAACGGTGCCCGACAGACGGTGGCACCGAGCCAAGACAGAGCTGCGGATTCATCGCTGCAGCTGCTTTTTGGTCAAGTGGCGTAGACCATTAGAGCATCCCGCGACATCACATGGAAGTTGAATTCTCTGTTACTGGCAGTTGGTGCGAGTTTCACGAGCCAGCAAATCCAGTGCAGCACTACGCGATCAGGAAAGTATTGAAAGGCAAAAGCGTGGGGGCATAGAGTCGAGTGAAAACGAAACCTTTAGACTGCCTGCGTCGTTTTCAATTTCAATGAGTTCTTTTTTCTAACCATGAAATGGAGCTGGGCAAGTAGCATTTTATTTGATCTTATAATACAACATGAGGGTGTTTTTTGCAATGAGTAGTTGAGTAGTAGTGACAGCATTTAACTGAGGAGTGCTTTCGTCATCGGGCAAGTGCTTGAATGTCTCGGGGGAGTCTCTAATGACGTCCTGCATTTACCTCGATTTCTCGATTATTAAGGCTCTGTTCACGATAATATTCACGCCTTAGAGATTCTCTAGCACTAATCTATCACTTTAGCTTGACTTAGTATTTGCCTTTAGTGTCCCTTTAAGCAAAGTGTGGCAATGTGGTCCTTGTGTAAGCTTATAGTAATGAACTCATTCATATGGCGAAGCAATTGTAATTTTCCTTGAAATCCTCGTGGAGACACACGCATGTAAAATTTCGTTCTAAGAAAGCAAACATTTTCTTACTAATGAATATAAGGAGCTGTTTTCTTAGTTCATAATGAAGATTTACTGTACATTTCCCGCTGATTAGGCTGAAATCTGGTGGTGTGCAGTGAAGCTAGTAACTCATCCGATGCAGCCGTTCCAAAACCATCACGAGCTGTCGGATACCTGGCCATGTGCCAAACTGCCCACATTCTACTGATGCATACCGCACTTTCCTGCATACAACATGCTGGACCTTGGTCGAAGGTTGTGTATTCCACCGTAATTAAATATGAACAACTGAATGTATGGCTTCAGTGCATGCTGTGCTTACTTAAAGGCCACCTCTCAGGCTTGGTGTAAAAACACAGCCTGCGGATAGCATATGCTGCTGTGAACATCTCAGCCAAATTTTGCAGTCATGAATGGTGCATGGAGCTCACAAGCAGAACGCAAAGTCACCTTTTTCTCAAACACTCTTTTCAACAGAAGCCTTCTCCTCAATCTTTTCAGGGCTGCCATATTTCATCATGTAACAGATTCCCATATGTGGCTGCAATTGGCCAATAGCTGACATCAGTCAAGAAGGCTGTTTGGATCAGTGCGCTTCTTCCTACTGTTACTGTGTATATTTATTGACCCAGTTTAATAAACAGGCTGAAGTAAGCGATAATCTGCTTTCGAATTTCATTAATAATTGCGTTCTGGAAGTATAACTATCATGCTATTGTCTTCTAATGCACGGCCGCACCCACCTGCATAGGCATGAAACTTTGACCACACTGCTTATCAATGTTGTAGCCATTGGGTCTCGCTAATTTCAATTATTCTGAACTTTCTAGTAGCCTACAACTACGTGAAACTTAAGGTCAGACCAGACGTGCTAGTTGTGCGCTTACTCCTAACGATCACTTGGTTTATCGGCATTTCTAGTCAGATTGCACAGATTTCAGCAGTTTTGGCGATGTTGTTCATCTCCAATTTTCAGCCACTACGACTGCATTGGGTGCTTTGGAGGACTTACAAACTAGAGCATCGTGTGAGATTTATATATAAAGCCACCAAGTAGGCTTGCATGGTTATTTACATGAAACAAGCTCTCACCTCTAGGTATGAAGGGTCATATCGGCCTGCTTTGAGCTTCCATACTTTTTGCCGTCAATATTACCAAGACCACGTCACATTTCTCGTCTTTATTGTTCTTTTGTGCTTGCTTTCTAAGTTGGACAGTGGCTCTTCTTCTTTGTTAGTAATTTGAAAAATGTACGAGTTGGTTAGTAAAGCAAAACATTTCAGTACGTTTCCTTTCTTTGGGCACAGACACCAAAAGGAATCAAAGTATGCCAAGAGCACTCCCGTTTTTATGACTGAAACACCACAGTTTACAAATTTCCTGCTGATAATGTAGAAAATGAAGGAACAGAAGCAGATGTTTCTAAATTATTGTTAAATGTTTTCATAAAGTGTATATACTGTTAGGTATGCATGTACGGCATATTTGATAAATAATGCTGTCAAATCCCTGAATAACGAATACTAGTTAAGGGATATTTCTGGCACAAATAAGTTATTCTTCCCCATTAGTGTACCATAAAACTTAATGGATTAAAATTATTACCTTAAGAAAGCTCGTAACGGGTGTGTCTTCACTTCACCAAAGTTTTTATTGAGCAAGCCTTGACATTAGTAAGCTGCCAGAAAAGAAAAAAAAAAAGTTAATACTTGAAAGCCCCTCCCGTGACTCATGATGCTAAGAAAATGTTAAAATGCAAATATCCAATGTCTTTGAACACCCCATGAATCCGATTGGCAACATCCATGCAACAGCAGACTGTATGGCCAACAGTCATCACCATTTTCATCACCAGGTGGGAACAGAACAAGCTTTCGCATAGATCATAATGACAGTGCGCTGTATTTGTTCTGAAAGTTCATTCAAAAGATACATTATTTTACGTGCTACGCTAGCAGCAGCAGCGTATCATGTGTTTCTCGTATTCTGGAGTTATTTCTGCGTAAGAAATTTGCAGAATCCGCTGGCATGCAATCGCTGCATTACTGTCACCCGGGGATCATCAAAGCTGGCTCCCACGTCATCATTTGCGAAGAAATGAGCCATGATGAAATCATGAGGATTGTCCACAGTTATTTTGCTTCATTGAATGATCAAGACACAGCCACAGAGCATTGCAGCAGCATCTCATGTAGTGAATGCCTTTGGTACAATCAGGAGTTTTGTCAGAAGCACGCATGTCACAATGGCTCGCCCGATAGAATGCAAAAGCTGTGTCACATGACTGCTTGTCAGCAAGTGCAAGCAAGCCAAAATAAGACTTTTGTAATCAAAACTCAATTTTTTGCTACAAAACCACATGCTTCATTGGTATTTGTAAATTTTGCGTTTACGAAGTTACACGACAAAATTTTTTATGAGACCTACCAGTTTTGTTGTGGCAGGATTTTACTGTATAGATATAAGGCTTTAGTTAAGTTTCTTCACTCCTCCAGGCATTTCAGGCAGATAATTTTTTAAAGAGCCTTTGTTGCCATCCGGCGACATTTTGCACTCGGAGAGGCCAACTTAGGAATGCAGTCAGATCTCGATATAACGAATCACGCGGGACCGCCGGAAATCGTTCGTTATCCACAAAAACATTGCTGTTGGCTCTCAGCTCGCACTGTTGCTATTTTCCATATATTACACCAGCACGCACCACAGAAGCACCGTATAATAAGAGTGACATGCGAATAGGAGACTCTGATGCTGAGAAAACTACTGAAAAAGGGCCATGTCACCTCCACAGCGCAATGTTTTTTGTTTGGTTGTTTTTTGCATTCTATGCCATAGACACTGCAACTGTCTCACTCAAGGCGAACACCTGAAGTATTCCAAAGCGCAAGCGTGCATAAACGACACCATCTGGAAAATGTGACTGTGTGGCATCCCCACGAGTACGGAGGTTACATTTCTCCACGTGTATAGCTCGTACAGCTGCTGAAAGAGGTATGGGCAGAAAGAAGGAAGAGACACACTTCCATTGCTAGGTGATGCTTGGCTGGGTAAAGAATGCACTCACGAATCCTGATGCAATAGATTTAAAAAAATTATCACACTTTTTTATTTAATTGAGCGCCATCTCACATTTCCTGAACCCATGCACCGCAGTGTCCGCGTCATGCACCATGTCGTCTGCTAGCCTACTGTTTCGGCTGCCGTGTAGGATACATGGAAATCTAAGAATTCTCAGATATCGGAATATTAGTTCATAGTACTGAGGCGTTGTTAACATGACATGGATCATTATTCTGAAAGGTTCGGTATTCTGAAGTTCGTAGTACTGAAATATTTTTACGCTGGAACCATAAGAAGTCAGCAGGGGAGTTCTCAAAAGTTTGCCATTGTGGTGTTTGTAGTAATGAGGTATCACTGTACATAGGTTTATTAGGACCAAGCAGCATACATCAACTGGTGGCAACCGATTATCAGCTCGCTCGCTTCCTCCCCTTTCTCATCTCTACACACTCTTTTAATCACTCGGTGCCGTACCTTTATTTTAGGTCCCCTTGCTCATATTCTACAAATTAGTTTTCTTTTTTTTTTTTTTTTTCAAAATAGGCGGGACCATCGACAATACACTGTGACTGCCCCCCCCCCCTTTTCTGGTCCAGTTTTTAGAACACAGAGACCAACGTCACCTGAACGAATGCCGCATGGCCCTCTTGCTCGAGATGCGCCTCAGTCCAGCTGGCCTGGCGTAATGGCATGCCCCGCGAACACATAAATTGCCCCGTGAGCCACTAACCTCATACGTGCCGCAGAATCGTACTCGCGCGTGACGTGGCCGCCAGGTTTCCCGTTACATACGTGTGCTCGATGGCATTAACTCCCATACCACCACGGGAATGCCGCCACCCACACCAGTGCCTGTGTCGGCCCGTAAGAAGGCGCCTATATGCCGCTGACTCAAGTGGATATATCTTGGGAACCGCAGTGGAAGTGCGCCATGCCCAGCGTCTTGAAAAGCAGCACAGTCCTAAGAACACAAGCAACCATTGGTTGCGAAGAAATAAACAACCTGTGCAAGTGTCATGCATGTTGCCCCTGGGTTCCAATGTGGTTGTGTTCAATGCATGCAAGGCTGATTATATCAGCCAACTTAACTGCTTTCCTCAACTTAGCTGCTTTACTCACTTTTTGAAAGCCCTCCTTTACCGGGGAAATAAATAATGGTTTTAAAATAAGCTGCTAACTTCTTAGTGCACCTCAATTGAGGTGAGTGAGATGCCTTTGAGTAAGATACAGTTGAACAAAGTGTTTGGGGCCTCCAAAAGCATTCATTATTTAGGTCACTTCGTTGTAAAGGTTGCATACAGCACAGCTCACAATATAACCGAGACAGAATTATTGCTTCTTTGTGCAGGTTATTTCGTCGCAAAGGCATTCGTTATACAGGCACTTGAGTATAATATGCAGGGTGTCTACCAACCGGGAAAACCGGGAAAACCGGGAATTCTCAGGGATATTGAGTAGTCTGGAAAAAGTCAGGGAGAACTCAGGGAATTTGGGCCTCTATCAGGGAAAATTAGCGGCAATATATTGAAAGGGTCGAAAGTCGCGGTAATGCTGGCTCGAGCAACAGAAAGGAGTCGTAATGAATCGTCTTTGACGCGCTGTCATCGGCTGGAGGAGTTGCCAGTGTGCAGTCAACGACCGACTTTCCCGGATTCCCGATAATTTGGACGGCTTCGCGCCACGGCCACGCAACCCATAGAGTCAACGTATCAGATCGTGTGAAATTTCGGACGCAAGAACTCTTCGCCGTCCGATTTTCCGGACGTTTTTCCGTGACCGCAGGTCCGAAACGGCAATAATCAAAGGCACCACCGCTGCCGTTTTCATTACTTCGCCACCTCGAACCGGCACTCTCGCACGCAGATCCGCTGGCAGCAGTTGCCACCACTGCGGCAACGCTAGGCCTAGCTCCTTCGACGTTCGCTATGAAGCTTCTTGCCATTGGGCGCCGAGTTTTTTTTTTGAAAGAATTAGCTGTTGTCAGCAATGGCACGGACTCCGCATTTGTGGCCCTCGCGATTGGCTTAGGAACATAGAAAACACGGTGCGTTGCATAATGCCGGTTTCCGAAAGTCAGCTTGGCCTGTGTACAGAAATGTTACATGGTGAAGCATACACAAAAGTATTGCAGTGAAGCATAACAAGCGTGGGAAGGGGCTATTGCCACGGAACACAGTATGCATTCCTTAATTATACACACGTGCACCCGGTATTTCCTGTCACAGTACGAGCGCCGATATGCCTAATATGTGTACCGACAGGCCTCCACAGCGTTTTCGAAAGTGCCTGTCGCTGTTTGAGCCCCTAAGGGCAGTAAATGACACGTATTTATTTTTTTTCCAACTGGCCTATTTTTCGAACGTTTTCCCGACCCCTAGGGAGTTCTAAAGATCGGTCGTGGTCTCTGCAACTGACCAAGATGCTTCAAATGGTCCTTGGGGCGAACGAGTGGCAGAAGGAGGACAAGAACAGAAATGATGTACGCATTGAGGAATAAACGGGAAAGGAAGCTTTCTACCGCCGTTTTGAAGAAGCTTGAGCTCAAAAAACAAAATTTTGGCTGATACCGAGATGCAGGTGTCCTTCATCCAAACCAGAATAAACTCTTTAAAGCAGTGAAACACAACACTCAGGCGTCGTGCGCGGGCTGAGAGTATGTCAGGACAGTTGAGGTTGACTTACGAGCGGTTGCGAGAGAATCTCAATGGTGACAGAGTTCGGGCCTCATACCACTGAGCTTGCTATCAGTTGATAGAAATAGCTCATATTAGAATATTTGCTTCTATGTGCATCTCCTTTTTATTCGTATTTGTGAATGTCCGACTTCATTTGCAATTTTTTTTCGAAGACACTTTATTTGCTGTGCATTTTACTAACCCCTGCCTTCTATTCTCTTTTTGAATAACGAACACTACTCCTTAGTATTCAAATTCGATTAAGTCGCTTTTTTTATTTTTTTCATGTGCTTAATAGAGAGTGACAGCATCAGGCGATATGGTTTCAGGCCGTCTTGACATAAAACATAGTTCTGCATCACTCAGGGGAATGGGCAAAGGCACTCAGGGAAAACCTGGAAAACTCAGGGAATTTGGAAATGTCAACTTGGTAGACACCCTGAATATGTTTTGAGGCAAGGAGCATTTCATAATACAGCTGCTAGTACTGTAGGAAACCATTTTGTCATATATTCGTGGGTGTAATTTTTCATGCTTCACATTGCACAATAACCTGCTTCTCCAGGGTGAAGCCATCAATCCAAGCATTATCATGTTGGGGACCATGTTTTATAGCTAGTGCAGTCTATGGAAAGCAGGTGCGGCCTTCTTTGAGTGCCACTGCCCAATACTGCAGGGCTTTTGCATGCTCACTATTGGTAGTGTAGTTGAACATGTTGAGGCAGCAGTGTAAACAACAAAAATGTGACAAGTATCATTGCATAGAACAAGCACTGTTCTACAGAAGCTGTACCGTAAGCCACTTCAAGCATTTTTGTTGTTTGCACTGTTCTTACAAGGGGTTCGGTTCTTACCTGACTGCCACACTTTCTCTCTTCAACAGGCATAATTTCTAATGGAGTGGGTTATTTCATTTGTTTCTTCCATAACATCACATCTTTGGTTAAGTTATGTTTGTAGTGTTTCTACTTCACATTGTCCTGCTTGTTGCCTTCCCAGGTGGCCATAGTCTTCAAGACGCCTCCATACCGCAACACCAACTTGCAGCACCAGGTGGCAGTCAAGTTTCAACTGATTCGCAAGTCGGACAATGACTGCAGCGAACCCTTTGAGTTCACCTATCTGCCATGTGGCCCTTCTGGTTAGTAGAGCAGTACTCCACAGGCTTCTTGTTTAGAAGGGGCTCTGCAAGACTACTTTATCAAAGTCATGAAAAGCATTTCCCATGAAAGGACAGAATTTTAGAAATTATTTGCAGCAAAAGTATTTCAATGCATTAATAGAACCAGATTTACCAGCAATCGAAGATCGCCATTCATCTCCATCGCAGTGCTCCTGCTCCTTCAATGGCTTGCACTGCAAGGCTACGGTGGAGCGGGGCAGTGCCCGCAATGGTCAGCCCACTTAACATCTTGGTGGCATGCAGTTTTAAACTTGCTTTTAAATGTTGATGTAGACGCCACTGCTTCCTTTTTGGCACTTGCGACACGCTAAACTCAGAAACTGTCCATGAACTTATGTTTGAGTTGATATAGAGTTTATATGGCTGCAGCGTTGAGTCCTATAGCTCTAGTTTAAAGGAATTGAGTAGACTTTTCTTTGTGGGCGACGCGTACTGCCATGCTCCAGTGGCCATGGGGGCTCCAATATGATGTCTTACGCTATGATGAGCCCTGCTTCACGACGGCACCTAAAGCAGGGTAACTGCTGACATGGGCTTCGATTCACATGTCGAGACAACTGTATATGTGATGGACATCACATTCACGCTGCGCGTCTACTTCTCATCAAGTGATATTTGCCCACAGCTCATGTAATACCCCTTACCGGTGAATTTGAGGAATAAAATAGTATAAATTATTTACCATGCTCAAAGAGTTTTGCAGGGCCCCTTTAAGCTTAAAGCTTTGCACAATCTGCTTTTTGAGAAATTGCAGGATCTTTTTTTTCGTTTCTCTCTTGTCAATGCCAACTAGCTCTGTGAAAGAACTGGAGCGCATGTCATGTCACCTAGCACGAGCTAGCACGTGTGCGCTTGTGCTAGCTTATTTTTGGCCAAAGACTTAGCTTTACATCACTCGCAAGAGCATGTCAGTTTCTCCCATTCTTGCCTCGTGGCGGCTAACGCTTTGAGATAATTTGTTATACTGCACTGCCTTCGGGATCGGCTCAGGTCGTAACAGAAAAGGGTGTAATGCTTCTTACCAGAGTAAATAATTGCCGTTAATGCTGTTGCCGTCATGCTATCGTTGTCATTTTGCTTTTGTCATCACATTCAGGCTCACGTCAAACACAACTGCTTGCTTTATGCAGACACCTTGGTCCATCTGCTAATTCTTCCAAGTTCCAAGTGGTGCTGTGTAGCCAGCTCAGCTACAGTAGACTCCCTTTAAGACGAACTCGAAGGACCATGAAAATTTGTTGGTCTTATCAGAAGAATAATTGGCAACATGACCAGGTGCATTCAGATATCTTACTTCAAAACAGTAAATGAAGTAGACTTAAAACGGAGGGAGGGACAATGACATAGAAAGCATTTATTTAGCTGAACTTAATAAAAAACTGTTTTCAAGTGGTACTCTTGCTTGGTTTCATCCAGTCCGTGATGGATGTTTGGCGCTTCTGTGCAAATCGGCGAGCAGCTACAAATAATGTCATTTCACCTAATGACCTCAAAAATCCTTCTGTGCATTCGTGCTGCCGGAAAAAGTTCACTAGGGAGCTAAAGCAGGCATCTGCCATGTCACAAGTCATCGGTGCTATCATCTGAGGTAGCGAAAGTACAAAGGAGCGCACGGTGAAGCGACATAATCTAGAGGAAAGTGTGACATTCAGCAAAGTGGGGAAGGAGAAACGAGGCAAAACATGGAGGAAGGAGGAAGGTAGGCGTAGGTGCGCTGGGTTAGCCTCCTCTGGCAGTGGCTACAGGTTTCGTTTGCGATACGGACGTACTGGGTTTGTCTCGTGATAACATCGTCCTCGCACACTGTACGCTGCGCGTGCGAGTGAAAGCGTGTGACAGCGAGCCTACGATAGCGGCTCAATCCCGTGTGCTCAAAGGAGGAAGGGGGGGCGCCATCTTCTGTCATGTCCATGGCACTGGGGAGGGGAGGGAAGTGGTGTTGTATTTCGGTCACGCGGGCTTTGTAGCTTGAATGCAATCTGCTTTGGGGGCACCGTCTAAGTGGGCTGAAGGCTCGTAGTTTTGCATGCACTGTATTCTCGCCGCTCAGTTTGCATTGAAGCGATAGACAGCGTGCAAAGGTGACTTCGCTCGCTGCTGCTGCGGCGATTCTTCATACCAGCATTTTGACAGTGGGCTTCCATGGTCATCGAGTGTGATATGTTCATGCTTGCCTGTGCGCACTGACACCATGCTTGGCAATGTAGTTAGTAAGCAAATCTTTACAAGGGAGTGTTCAACTCTGGTGGCTGCTGCGTATGGCGCGGCCGTGTGAGCCCCGTCTTGAATGAAATCTGCAATGCGGACAGTCTAGGTGCACCAAGGGCCAATAGTTTCATGTGCGCTATAGCACCCATATGCTTGCGCATCATCCGCATTCACAAAGTGAAACGTCACTGTCTCTTTGTTTCTTCATCTTGTTTTCGCCTCTGTCCACGGGCGATGCGCGCGCCCCCGGGCACGGCGTATCGAGGCACCCTGGCCTCCAGGATTTGTAGCGGTCACTTCAAATGTTCATCTTAACCAAAGCGCACATCTGAGGTGGTTCATCTTAAGGGGATTTTTTTACACCGAGTCTATGGAAAACCAAACAAACATTCCCATGTTGTTCGTTATATGCAAGAATTCGGCTTAACCGAGTTCGTCTTAACGAGCGTTCACTGTACAGTGCAGTCCACTTATAACGATACCACATATAACGATATATCGGTTATAACGATGGGTCGACATGAGATTGTCATTTTATGCATTAGGTCTATGGGGAAAAAAAGCATTTATAACGATAGGTTATTCACCGCATATCGGATATAACGATCAAAATTTTGCAGTCTGGACGGCGTTTTCAGTGCCAAATAATCGTAACGTTTCTGTTGCTTAGTTCCCTGAAACGAACGATGTCGAGACGAGGCGATGTTTACCTCCGTAAGTTCGTATCTGCCGCCATTACCGCGCAGCGCGTCTCGCCCCGCTCACGCACTGGAGAATAGCTGAGTAGGCGCAGCGCGCCACAAGATGGCGCTAGCTGCTTCATGCGCGTCGGCCACGGTCACTCCGAAAGAGAGAGAAAGAAAAAAAGAAGCGACAAGCAAAGCGGCGCGGTGGCGCCCGTCCCGCGTCTCTCTCGCGATAGCAGGCTGACGCCACCGAAGCAGCGTGCAACGAACGGTTCAACCCAGTTCGAAGATGGCGCCGACAAAGCGCAAAGCTGTGTCGCTTGACACGAAGATGGATATTTTGCAGGACTCTCGATGCGGCTTCAAGGTGAGCGCCCTCGTGAAGAAGTATGAGCTCGTCCAGTTAACGATACCAACCATCTTGAAAACCGGGAGCACCGCGATTGTGAAGGCAGGAGCTATCAGCGGCCATTCCGATCAGCGGAAAAGGGTTAGAGACCCTTTGTACGCCGATGTTGAAGAGGCGCTTTACCAGTGGTTCATCACCAATTGCTTCAAGAAGGCGGGCTTTGTGCGTAAGGACGAACTTCCCCAACCCGCTGAGACCGACCCGGTGGAAGTCGCTGACATAACCGAGCTCTGGGAGCTCGTTCCTACTGGTGACACAGGTGGTGTGTCGAAGGAAGAGTTTTTGACTGCAGACAGTGCTGCCTCGTTCTGCGAAGAGGTCACCGACGAGGCGATAGCCGAAGATGTGCTGTCTCGACAGACGGCAAAGTTGTGCGACGGTGGCGATGGCATTAGCGACAGTGACGAGATCGACAGTGGCTCCTTGACCCCGACCACGATGTCCACGCAAAGTGCACTGTCGTCGATTGACTCCTTAATTGATTTTATGCATGCTAAAGGATTGCCGCCAGTGTTCGCGCAGCAGCTGGAATCCATGCACACCGCGGTTGTGAAGCTGAAGCTGCCGCAAAAGCAAGTGCAGATTTCGGACTATTTCGGCGCGCCTAACCCTTGACATAATCATTGGCGCTAGAAATAAAGTTTGTTTTTCACGGCCTACTGTCTACATCATCTATTCTTTAGAGCAAGTAGCGAATTCGAGTTCAGAGCTGCAAAGGTATGTTCCGCGTTTAAAAAAAATTTTTTTTTTTTTTTATAACTGCAGTCCAGATATAGCGATCATCGGTTATAACGATCATATTTTTCGTCTTTCTCGATATCAATATAAGTGGACTATATATGCATACCACTTGCAAAGTGGTATGCATAATGTAGGTTCCTAGTCTGCTTTTCTTCTCTCTCTTCTGCCACCTCTAAGATCCCACAAGAACTGATTTCTTGCTTTGCACTACGGTAATGGCCTAAGGGAATTCCCATTTTTCTGTAAAAGAAATAATGTACAAAAGTGCTATATAAGTGACACTGCTGCCAGCCTCCAAGCCAGTTTTTCCCTAGCTCTGATGTAATTACAGAGATTTTGCTAGGTTTTTGCTAGCGCCATGTTAGTCTGTTGTCATATTTTCTGTACAACAATTTTTATGTAAAAGGATTACAGCGTTTTTTTCTAAACTCATTTAGAACATTTGAATTGGTAGTTATTTCAGATAAGGCTAAAGGATGTTTACTACACTAGTTGATGCATCTTCAGACTGTATAGACGTTTTACAATGAGAAGCCTGTGGCAACTCCTGGCACAGGCAGCAGGAGCTGCTACAGGCGAGCCACCATTGAATGCCTTATGAATTGAAAGCAAGCCGGTATCTGCCACCACCCGGCATTCCAGCAGCATTGTGCTGAGAAGCCGGGAATTGCGTAGGTACCATTTGCTTAAAATATGGAAGGACAGAGGGAAGACTTTCTCTGTCATGAACCAAAAGAACTTATAAAAATTTAATTCTGAGATTTCACTGAAGGACATGTTTCTGCCGCAGATGAAGACACGCACAAAAGGAAGAAACATAGATGACGGCATGGGTGGCATGGCACAGGCAGCATGTCTTCATTTTCGGCAAAAAACATGTCTTTCAACAAACACCAGCTAAGCCAACAAGCAGTTCTGTTGAAACTGAGATTTTATGTGCCAAAATCAACAGTATGATTATGAGGCACACTGAAGGGGATGGGGCTCTGGAATAATTTTGATTACCTAGGGTTCTTTAACGTGCACTCAATACACGGTAAACAAGAGTTTTTGCGCCACCATCGAAATGTGGCCGCCGTGGCCAGGATTTGATCCTACATGCTCAGGCTTAGCACCGCAATGCCAAAGCCACTACGCTACCATGGCAGGTTGCAAGAACCACAACAGAGACTTGAATGTGTGGGATGAGACTATGTGCAAGCTTCATCCGCCTATCCTGCACAAAACGTGCCTGTATTTATGACCGTCCTTCATGCACACATTTCCGCAAGGCGAGCGCAAGCTTTACTGCCAGCGCAGGATAGCCAATTGCCAGGAATTAGCGGCCACCAATAGCCAGCAATAACTGCTAGCCCAACACCATCTGCAGCAGCAGCCTGTCACTGCTGGCACAAAATATTACGAAATGTGATATTTGTGCCAGCCTAAGCATGTGAGTCAACGTTCTGTCCTCCTCATGCAAGCACGACTGACATACTTGAGCAACCTCACTTTCCATAACAGCGAAGTCAAACGTGCAGTAATAGGCGAGCGCCGCGCATTTTTTTTTCTGCGCCGCTCAACCAGTTACAACGTTTTTATCCATGCAAATACACTTTAATCTGCGCTATAAGTACCATATATGCCCGCGTAATGAACAATTTTTTTTTCCCAATATAGCGAACCAAAGTTGGGGGTGTGTATATTATGCGGGGTAAATTTCACAGAGACATTTTCGAAACAGCAAAAATTGAAAAGACAGTAATGATTTGGAACAGGCTGAAGATAACTTTGCAGTAAGAATACATGTATACCATTTGCAAAGCATAACTTGATTGTAAGCACCAGGCCTACCATTAAGGTCGTGTATCCTTATAGCAGTGGTGCAAAGGAAAACTGACCCACAACGTCTAAGTACTATGTTGTGCCCCTTCTTTTCATTTGCAGAAGAGCTATTGGCACGCAAGCGGCGCAAGCTTAGTCATCACTCCCCTGAAGAGATGTCCCCTTATTCAGGCATCATGGCTCCCCCTTCGAGCAGCAGCAGCACGGGCGGCCAGGCATTCCCAAATGAATTCGGCATGGCTACCTCTTACCCAGGTGACCCTACTGTGCAGGGAAGGAAGCAATATTTGAGCAGCGTAACAGTTCCCTATTCAAGTCGGCACATTGACTGTGCCCAGACAATGCTGAGCCTCGTAGAGGAGAGCTGAGGCTAGTGTTGTAGATTAGGAGTGGTATGACCGGCCTGCCTTGTTGTGGCCACTTGCATTTGAATATGCGCCAGCCTCTTAAGCCACTAAAAAAAAAAGAGCTGTCTCTTAGCCTGGCGACAAGTTTTCACCAGGCTTTCTCAGGTACAAAGTTGTCTCTGCTGTGAATGCAGGATCTAACCTTGGACTGTGATAAATCTTGTGAGGTGGTGAAATCTGATGCCTTTACGTGTACAAGGAGGACAATGAAGGGTAATGTATTAACCACATGAGCCCATTGTTTCGATGCTCAGGAGTCCTATGTCTCACATTTCTCAGTTTGCCAGCACATGCTGATGTGTCACTGTTGCAGTACTTGTCAACCTGCCATTTACACAAAAGCATTGTTTTTCAAATTTGCCGATTGTGCCGACTACAAATAAATCATATGCTGTCAGAAATCTTTTACTTCGCCGTCAGTTCAACACCAAGCTAGTGCAGTTGCATTCAATGCAAGTGGCTTTCACTCCTCCATTGCCATCAAAATGCACTGCTGGTGCGAAGGGCAGGCACACAGGTGTGTGTGTAGTAATTCCATTTGTTCTGAGACTTGTTCAGCTGCTCCTTTAATTAAGTTCAAAGATAATGTTTCACTATCTTGTTGAACACATAGCAAGGAGAGCTATCGGCAGCTCAACAAGCATGTAATTATGTCATTTCTTGGAATGCATGTTAACTTGTAAGCCGCATTGTCTCAATGACTTTGGCGTGTGCCATGCCTTGCACAAGCTTACACGCAGGCACTGTTTCTCCTTCTAGAGATTGTACATGTGACCTTATTCTCTGCAGCTGGTGCATTTCTGATGTGCTGGAGTGACCCAGGATTTCTAGATAGGGATCTCTTCAGGCAGGGTATTCTCGCATGCTTCCAGCTATGTGGCTTAGCTGCATTGCCGAGGGATTGTATGTACAATCGAACTTCGGTATATCGAACACCGCGGTGATTGCGAAATAGTTCGATATAGCCAGAATTTGATATTAAAATCGCATAATAAACGCATCAAAAGCTTCTGCAAATCAATCAATGAACCAAGGGCACGATCGGGAATATTGTTCAGAGTGCGTGGTTGATTGCGCCGCGCACAATTGGCCTAGGCCACGGTCAACTTCGTCAGCCGTGAGCGCGCGGTCGATTGCGCTGCACACAATTGACCTAGGCCACGACGACTTCGTCAGCCGTGAGCGTGCGGTCGATTGTGCTGCACACAATTGACCTAGGCCACGACGACTTCGTCAGCCGTGAGCGTGCGGTCGATTGCGCTGCACACAATTGACCTAGGCCACGACGACTTCGTCAGCCGTGAGCGTGCGGTCGATTGCGCTGCACACAATTGGCCTAGGCCACGCCGACTTCGTCGGCTGTGAGCGCGCGGTCGATTGCGCTGCACACAATTGACCTAGGCCACAGCAACTTCGTCAGCCGTGAGCGTGCGGTCGATGGTGCCACATGCAATTGACCTAGGCCACACCGACTTCTGCTGTGAGTGCGCGGTCTATTGCGCCGCACACAATTGACGTAGACCACGGCGACTTCGTCAGCCGCGTCCGCGCTCGATTGCGCCGCATGCAATTGACCTAGGCCATGCCCACTTCGTCGGCCGTGAGCACGTGGTCAATGGTGCCGCATGCAGTTGACCTAGGCCACTCTAACTTCGTCAGCTGTGAGCGCGCAGCCGATTGCGCCACACACAATTGACCTAGGCCATGGTCAACTTCATCAGCCATGACTGTGCGGTCGATTGCGCCGCATGCAATTAACCTAGGCCATGCTGACTTCGTCCGCCGGGAACACGCAGTCTATTGCGACACACACATATTGACCTAGGCCACGGCGACTTTGTCAGCTGTGAGCGTGCGGTCGATTGCACCGCACACAATTGACCTAGGCCACGCCTACTTCTTCACCCGTGAGCATGCGGTCGATTGCACCGCATGCAACTGACCTAGGCCACACCGACTTCTTCTGCTGTGAGCGCGCAGTCTGTTGCACCACACACAATTGATGTAGGTCACGGCGACTTCGTCAGCCGCGTGCGCGCTAGATTGCGCCGCATGCAATTTACCTAGGCCACGCCGACTTTGTCGGCCGTGAGCATGCAGTCGATGGCGCCGCATGCAGTGGACCTAGGCCACTCCAACTTCGTCAGCCGTGAGCGCGCAGCCGATTGCGCCACACACAATTGACCTAGGCTACGGTCAACTTCGTCAGCCATGACTGTGCGGTCAATTGCGCCGCATGCAATTGACCTAGGCCGCACTGACTTCGTTCACCAGGAACACGCAGTCAATTGCAACGCACACGTATCGACCTAGGCCACGGCGACTTTGTCAGCTGTGAGCGCACGGTCAATTGTGCCGCTCACAATTGACCTAGGCCACGCCTACTTTGTCAGCTGTGAGCGTGCGGTCGATTGCGTCACATGCAATTGACCTAGGCCACGCCAACTTCGCCCGACGTGAGTGCACGGTCGACGGCGCCGCATGCAATTGACCTAGGCCACGCCGACTTCGTCCGACATGAGTGCATGGTCTATGGCACCGCATGCAATTGACCTAGGCCACGCCGACTTCATCAGCCGTGAGCGCACGGTCGATTGCGCTGCATGCAATTGACCTAGGCCACGCCCACGTCGTCTGATGTGAGTGCACGGTCGATGGCGGCGCATGCAATTGACCTAGGCCACGCCGACTTCATCAGCCGTGTGGGTACGGTCGTTTGCGCTGCATGCAATTGACCTAGGCCACACCGACTTCATCAGCCGTGAGCGCACGGTCGATTGCGCCACATGCAATTGACCCAGGCCATGCCGACTTCGTCCGACGTGAGTGCACAGTCGATGGCGTCGCATGCAATTGACCTAGGCCACGCCGACTTCATCAGCCATGAGCGCACGGTCGATGGGGCCGCATGCAATTGACCTAGGCCCCGCAGACTTCATCAGCCGTGAGCGCACAGTCGATTGCGCCGCATGCAATTGACCTAGGCCACGCCGACTTCATCTGACGTGAGTGCATGGTCGATGGCGGTGCATGCAATTTACCTAGGCCACGCCGACTTCGTCGGCCGTGAGCGCACGGTCGATTGCGCCGCACGCAATTGACCTACGCCATGCCGGCTTTATCCTCCCTGAGCGCGCAGTTGATTGCACCACATGCAATTGACCTAGGTCATGCTGACTTCGTCAGCCGTGAGCGTGCGGTCGATTGCACCACATGCAATTGACCTAGGCCATGCCGACTTCATCAGCCGTAAGCGCACGGTCTATTGCGCCACATGCAATTGACCTAGGCCACGCTGACTTTACCAGCTGTGAGCGCACGGTCGATGGCGCCACATGCAATTGACCTAGGCCACGCAGACTTCACAGCCGTGAGTGCACAGTCAATTGCACCGCATGCAATTGACCTAGGCCACGCCGACTTCGTTTAACGTGAGTGCACGGTCGATGGCGTCGCATGCAATTGACCTAGGCCATGCTGACTTTATCAGCCATGAGCGCACGGTTGATTGCTCCGCATGCATTGACCTAGGCCACGCCGACTTCGTCGGCCGTGAGCGCACGGTCGATTGCGCCGCACGCAATTGACCTACGCCACGCCGACTTTGTCCACCCTGAGCGCGCAGTTGATTGCAACACATGCAATTGACCTAGGTCATGCTGACTTCATCAGCCGTGAGCGTGCAGTCGATTGCGCCGCATGCCTAGGCCGTGTTGACTTTATCAACCACATGATGTCGGCGCGGCCTAGGCTAATCGTGTGCGGCGCAACCGAATGCGTGCTCCAAACAGCAATCCCCGATTGCGCCCCAATTGTGCCGCAGTAAATACTCACTTGAAGCTTCACACAAACTATTTATTTGGCTGAAAGTACAGCAGCAGTGTAGCCTGCTTCTTATTTACAGCCGCGTGCTTAAATGGGGAGTCCTCAGCATAGTCTGAACAATCCACAAGCAAAAGGCTGGTACCCTCTATTGTGCCACAGTAGCGGTGTAAAACGGCCAAACCAGCTACAGCCCCAGTTGAAGTCAGGAGTGGGGCAACATCAGCGTTTGCGGGATCAACCTCGGCAGCGTCTTTGTTTGGTCGCTACTTCTGCTGCGATCTCCACATCCGTCAATCGAAGCATTAGGTATTAAGTGGCGTCTATGAATAAGCCCAGTGAGTGCACGCTGTCGCGCGTCTTTGTGGATGCAAACTGCCAGTCCTCATAAGGGGCAGCAGGCGCAGAGTCCGGCAAGTTCAGTGCATTGTTGACATTGTCGAACCAGCCAAGCTGCCGCACGCATACAAATGTGTGCGTTCAAATGGCGCCCTCGGCGGGATCGATGTGTGCAGCTATAGTGCGTAGCAGTTGGGAACAGCCCATCGCACCATCGCCATCTTCGAGGGTGTTGCAGGAAAGCTCACCACCTCTCAACAACGTGGTCTGTGGTGGCGGAGTTCGATATATCCATTTCACGTCCGACCCCGTTCGAAATAAAAAGTAAAAAATGCATGCGATTTTCCCGGTGACATAGAAAGTGTTCGATATACGAAAAAATTTTATACATCTGTGTTACGAACCACTGTCAAGGCAGTGGTGGGGCTTATGCTTAGTTACTGCACAAGTATCTGCCGACACATCTGCAGAAATGCTACTTCATTTCCACAGGTGCTTCCGCTTTGCAACAAGTTATTTGACTTGCCAGAATCAATAAAAATGATCATAACCGTAGTTATACGGAAGTGACTGTATGCATGTTTCTTGTGGCATGTGCTGTGCTACAGCCAAAAAAAAAAACCAATTTAATTGAATTCCCCTTTACTAAAATGAGACCTGTCATTGTTGTTTGATGATATGCTGGGAGGACTGTATCCTCTTTTATCTGTCACTGGGTCATTGGCAGCATTTTATAGCTTAAATGTTTTGTAGAGCTTAATGTAAAATTTTGTTAAGACAACTTGGCCAGTGTAAGACTAGAGTGAAGAGTACAAGTCATTTGTGAGCTGTCATAACTTGTAATTACGGGTGGCTTCCATTGTCTCCATGCACTTGATCTCTGGTATGTTTACACAGGCTTTTGTGTAGGGGGCCTGTGTTGTGGTTTGTCGTTTATTTATTGCCGCTTCATGGTGAAGCCTCATGGTTGTGTGATTTGAGGTTCGAGTATGTCATATCCTCGGACATTGGGGACTGTCACATGAAACAAAAGGTGTGTAGTTATAGTATGTTTACAAATGAAATATATCAGCTTCAAACACACACTGTTATAAGTGAGCAAGGCACATACAAGGCGCAGCTCATTTGTTTGATGATCTTTTGCAGGTTGGCTTGAAACATTTTCGACTTAGTTGCTGTTAATGCAGCCTTTCCATTCGTTTGTGCTTTTTTTGTGTGTGTTTCTTGAAAGGGCTTGCTTTAATTATTGGGAAATTGACATTGACACACTTGAAGTTATGTCATAATAATTGGCAAAGCAAATTTTTGCAGCTTGGCAGAAAATTCCACTGTAGGAAGCAAAGAGTTTCACAGTTCACGATAATGAAGTGAGAAACACTTGATTTTTATCATTTTACATAATTAAAAAAAACTTAATCAAAATTTAAAATGAGCGTGCACCGCACTCGCATCTGATTCAAAGGTTAGTCATGTTTGGGGTTCTGCGTTTTTGTCGATGCAGTCAGACCTGAAGAAACACTCAGTACCAAACTGTGGGAAAATGCAAGAGCGTCAAATTTTTGGAGTTCCATGAGCCCCTCCTTTATATCTTGTTGTCTAGTTTAGGCAAGCTGCTTAGCAACAGTGACACTTTTCATTTTTTTTGTGTGTGTATTGAAGCAATATTCCTCGTAAGGCTCATAAACATAGCAATATAAACAGCCTCGAAGCATAGATGCATAGTATGCTGGGAAGCAAAACAGATGCTGGAAATATGCTGCGAGGGCAAACATCCAACCTTCCCACCATTTTACTTTACACTTAAATGCTTCAAGATGTTTGCGACATATCTTAAATGTTACAGTTTTAATCGGTGCTTTTGATTTGTATGCACTACCTTCACGTATGTGCACGCAGCGCCTGAAGCCACACTGCAGTTCGGGAGTTGCCACATCACAGCTGCGTTAAAATTCCTTAAAGCATGCTAGCAGAGGTGTTGTGGCAAATTTTTTGGCCACACAGTGCCCGTGGATGTCATTAAGCTACAAAAAAAAAAAAATTTAATCTTTAACATTGCAGCAGAAAAGAAGCAAAGGGCATGTTTGTGCCAATTAAGGCTAATGCGCACAAAACAAGCACCGGGAGCCTGATTGGGTTGATAACGTACAAGTGACCATTCACTGCATCAATGTCGCTCTGTGTCACTCACATTCATGGAGCACGAGCGCCTTTGTAAATTCAAAAAGTTATTACTAATGGCTGAAAACGCATTAGATTACGAAGCATTTTTTTGACAAATCCTGGTTCGAATTGCTGTGTGCAAAGCAACCATCTAGCTATGCGAACGGAGCTGCAGGTCTGCTGCCGTGCCAGCATCACTTGGTCCTCACTGATACGCAGTACGCATAATTTCGTCTGGCATATGCCGGAATAGACTGAGCATGGTGCAAGAAGAAGGAAAAATATGCAGCCGTGCACACCGTAATGTTCAGCCAAAATTTCAAGTTGTGTTCGGGCATCGCACTTATGCGATAAGTAGGCGAGAACGAGAATTTTTCTTGAAATAACTGTCTGACAGCTTTATGTGTTGAAATACCAAGTATTTCTCCATCTAAATGTCTGGCACCATGACTGGACCGAAAATGTATTTGAGTTATCTGTTGATTCAAATTGTGGGAGATGGAATTATCGGGACTTCAGTGTATCTGGTAACAACTATAAATCGGGAATACAACGGTTTTTGTGCATCCTCTTAGGTCGGATTTACAAAAACTGCAAGGCAGCTTTAAAAAATGCTGCAGGAGTTAATCCAGAAAACAAAGCACTAGTGTAAAAATTACCATGACTTTGGGATGGTATAGATTTGGAGTGTCCTACCCCAAATAAGCTGCTACGAATTAAAAATATTCTGTTCCGTAATAAACATACTTATGCTAAAAAAATTGCTCCGAAAGCGGTTCCAGCAATCTCATCCCTGATAAGGTTACTTTTGGTGAGTGTGAACGCACTTAAGGGGTTAATTTAGGTATGTGTTGGACAGTTCAAATCACCGTTAATCCGAACATTAGGTACTTTAGTGTTGTATTTCAGTTGTATTTCATTCAAAAATATTTCAGCCAGTTGGTATTCAGCTTGTGATGCACACCTTATAAATTCACTGCAACACTTTCCCCAAGGAAATGCATATCCTCTTCCTGCCTTATGTTTTATTTAGAATAACATATTTATTTGCATTTCAAAACAACATGCTGTCATGCGACAGAAAATATTCGTATCTGGATTAAACAGAGCATCTCTTCTCTTGCTTTGTTTAGTCACCTTTGATGCAGCAGGTGCCATTTTGCTGATCAGTTAAAATTTTCAAGACACTTTTCGGTTTTTGCCATCACCATAGAGTATTTTGAGTAAATGCAGACAAGTAACGCTTGCTCTGGAAAAAAAAAATGTAGTTAAGAAACTTGAAGCCTTAAAAGGGACACTAAAGGCAAATATTGAATCAATGTAGCCATGTTACATAACTCTTCTAGCAAACTCACAGTGGTAGTTTTACACCAAGAGGTGACCTGCCACTGAAGGAGGTGCGCACACCGCCTGCAGTTTGAACTGCCTGTGACAAATGGGGCCACTCGGTGTTCTACACAGTGCCAGCTATTCTTGGAGGCTGTGCACTGGCTTGGTGCGACTGCTTACTTTCAGTAGCCACATGGGCCAGTTTGGTAATCCATGATCCAGCCTAGATGTAGTGCACAAAAAATTATTCGCAGATGTATCTGCCAATCCGAGCAACTCATACATCAAGGACAGCAAAGCTGTGTAAGGTAGTTCTCGTGCCCTTCGAATGTAAAACAGTGCTCCTTGGGGGCACAGGTCTTGACACCATCCTCGCAGATCCCCCAGGAGGGCCGGCGATGATGGGCTGAGGCCCCCCTAGATTAGCAGCAGGCAGAATCCCCGGGAAGCCCACGGATGCCGAAGCCGTCGACAATGAGACTCCGGTTGCGCGGGAACACGAACACTGAGGTACTTGGTATGCCACCCAAACTAAAATTTACCTTAACCAAAAGGCCCAGGTGCAATACCTGCAGAATGCTTGTCAATTTGGACCCCTCCTAGGTTACCTCCAAAGTGGAGCTGATTAAATGTGACATGAGAAACAAAAATTGGGAATTACTGGCTGGTGATGGGATAAGGCCCCCTAAATTAGCATGCCAGCAGGCATAATCCCCATATGTCCATGGATGCTGAATTCAATGGCAGTGAGATGCTGGCTGATGTGCTTGGTATGCCACCCAAGCGGAAATTTACATCAGCCAAAAGGCCCAGATGTGATACCTGCAGAATGCTTGTCAATTTGCGCCCACTCACCTTTGAAGTGGAGCCGATTAAACGGGACGTAAGAAACGAAAATTATCAACTCCTGCCTAAGATAAGCATACAAAGAAGCTTTCTATGTGAGTTAGGCATGCAAGGCGACTTTTACGATCATTGATAATTATGTTTCAAAACAAATATTCAAGACTCCGCACTTTGCGTTACTGGCGGTTATGATACTGAGCACG
Source organism: Dermacentor andersoni (assembly GCF_023375885.2). Lineage (NCBI taxonomy): Eukaryota > Metazoa > Arthropoda > Arachnida > Ixodida > Ixodidae > Dermacentor > Dermacentor andersoni. The sequence goes on along the minus strand of NC_092814.1, from coordinate 409,984,179 downwards.
CCGTTGCTCAAAAACAACTGCAAAACTCTCCTGAACAGCTGCACTGTGAAAAACAAGGACAAAGGGAGCAATGTAATGCACACAACACTACGTGTTTCAATGTCTTTCCTTTTATCCTGGTTTTATGTCCACAGCCTACCCGAAACTCGGTTTGAGCCTGAGTGGGCCTGTACAAAGAGGGTGCCACAATTCTGCAAAATAGCATGGACAGAGCAATGTGTGGCATCAACGAGTTTTTGTGTAAAAAAAAAATCATATTCGCGGAACTGCATTTTTTTTACATGTACACTTTTTTTCCACGTTGAGGTGCAGTCTACCAATTAGACAAATGGGGCCTCTTACATCATGGCAGCTGGTACCATATTTTCATTGCTGGCACAAACTGTGATGTCGTTTTATTGTGATAACAATTATATGGACATAGTAGGCGTATTTTCGGCATTGGCTTCGCCATGAGGTTCTGTATAAAGTCCATGTGCAATAAAATCCAATTGCACACCGTACGCTGTGTGTGTGTGGGTGGTGTGTACCCAGTGTTGGAGGTGACATGATGAAGCACAAGCAAGGTGGTGGGAGGGTGCCCTGATCAGCTAGGCGTGTGCTGGGGTCTCTAGCCTCCTGCACCGTGTCTTGGAGGTCATCTGCAATGGGTACAAAGGCAGGACAAGCCGAGATGGCTAGTGGCTGTGTGTGCGCTGTCTTTACCTGTGCCTAGTGCCTGTAGGTTGCGTAATCTCAAGTTTTGTACACGTGTGGAATGGAGAGGTAACGGAAGCGTTTGCTCCTCTCTATTTGCGCTCTTCGTCACGCCAGCATTGTGGCAGCAAGTGTTCGTGGTCATCAAGTGAGATCCGTTCATGTTTGCCTGTGCACGTGTGACACCATGATTGCTAATGTAATTAGCAAGCAAATGTTTACTGCAATTTGTACGGCTGATAAAGCTTCGAACCTTGATTTGTGTACTTGTGTAATACTTTGCTGTCACTATCAATGCTTTGTCTTTTGGGCAAAATTGCGACTTTCCTAGCTTAACGAAGCTTCTGTAAAAGTGAGACTTTCATCATCATTGTGCATCGCTCTCTCACTTTAGCTCAGTTTGGTTGTTTGCCTTTTTAGGGTCTCGGTGTGAGCAAATTGGTATAGCTGTGATTTGTGGCAATGCTGTGGCAAACATGCGTTTGATAAACCACTGCTCTCTCTGTTATGATCACATCTGTCCATCTTCTTCCAACCTTCTGTTTCAATTTTGGAACAGGCAGTAGAGGACTGTTTTAGAAGAAGAAACATGACATCTATTTACATTTAAAAGGTCACTGAAAGCAACCACTGTTAGGGGATTAGCTGGCGCATATATCCTTTGGAAATGCCCTCACACTTGGTGCGAATACTGTGTTGGCAGACGTTTGCTCATTACATTGCATGCCTAGCTCCACTTCTGCCCTGTACAGTTTTCATGTGCCCTTATCACCTCAAGGAGTGCAGAGCCCCTTTCAACACCCCCAGGTTCCCCGGAGGCTTGCCTTTGATCTTATGCAATGTTGTGTCAATACCTTTCTTCATTACCTGCTGTTGTGATCTCTTTTGTAAAGTTCTTGTAGGTGATTAAACCTTCAGTGACGCGTGTGTGCTTTCGATGTTCATGTTTCCTGGTGACAATTGCCGATTTTCATTTGGCAGATCAATGTAACTGTTTAGGTTGCTGCAGCTTGCACTTAAGTTGCATGTTTAATTTCTCCAAAAGAGAAGTATGTGCCTGGCATATAGTTTTTATTGTACAAGCGTCCGCAAGATTAGCAAATATTTAGTTCAGACCTGTCTCACTTGCTGTGGCAAGAGACAAGAAGCAGCTTAAGCATTCATTTGGAAGATGTGAATCAATGTTGACTTATATCAATTGCAGTGTGGTAGTAAGTCAAGAGTGGCAACGCAGAGTAGGCTTGTAGTTCATGCAATAGCTCTCCTGACCATCAGAGAATGTTGATTTTGCATTGTGTGCTGTACATGGTACAGTGAACTGTCACTTGAGTGAACTTCAAGGGAATGAAGGAAATAGTGCACTTAACTGAAAGTTGACTAAACTGAATATTCACTAGACTGACATAAGAGATGGCATACAGAGTCAAAAGTTTGAAGTGCAATTCATGGAGCAAAAGACATGGCATCCATAGCGTTAGAAATGTGTGAAAAGGAATTTGTACATATCAACAAGTACAAGGTTCATAACAGTTATAATGCTGCCTCACTTAGAAAAAAAATCTGTAATCTTCTTCTGCACTTGTACTTTTAAAGCACAGGAAGTAACAAAACTGTCCAAAAAGTCAATGTTTTTGTACACTTCTGGCACAGCTTGCTGTTGAGCCACAAAGTCTCTGAACTTTGACCTTTGACCTTTGCCTTTGACCGTAGTCCAGACGCTGAAGGATTTCTAGCTTGCCCGAGAGAGACAGCTGCTTCCGTTTCGTCGCACTCATCTCGAAACTGGGCACGCGAATTGCCGTTGCTACTTAAAACTGGAAGGCTGAACGGAGCCGATGAAAAACACACCACGTGGGTCGTTTGTGTGCACATGCGGAACCGATGAGACTGGAAAGAGACGACGACCATGCCACGGCTAGCCGGTCGGAAAATAACCCACACCACGTGGTTTGTGGTGTGACAGATCGCCGCTTTGCTCTAGCGGCGTTGTAAGCGTCAGCGATGTTACTTTATTCATCGCCTCCGAGATTACATGCTTGCTTGTTTTGTGCGGGCAATCTCGGAGGCCATGCAAAATGATCGTAAAAATAAGCCTTGGTCCTCTGAGCGACTTCGTTAAACTGAAATATTGACTGTTCCAAAATTCGTTTAAGTGAAACATTTTTGCATAGAATCTATAAGAAAACTGCCGGGGATTTTTAAAAAGTTCGTTGTTCTGAAATATTCGATAAACCGACGTTTGTACAACTGAGAGTTTACTGTATTACCTGTATATCATCAGGTCATAAGTAAAAAAGAATTTCCTTTGTATGATATGCATGGTTGGATTTCTTCCCCCCTCTCTCTTTCTGAAATTAATTCTCTTTTCAGACACATTACTTGAAGCAAAACATTGCTTGCCTAAAGGGCCCCTAAACTTCCCACAGGTCGAAATTTAGCTGTTGAGTGGCAGTTGTGCACAAGTCTGCAACAAACATGTAGCCGCGAAGATTTTTCCAAGTGGTGCCGTAATAGCAGAGTTTGATGATCAAAATGTGGCCCCCATTCGTTTCGCTCTTCACTCGTTCATTGGCTGGTCTGCTCCTGGTGACATCACTAGATGCACCCTGGTGACGTCACGATGAGCGTTGGGGATACCGAAAAGGCCCAGAGAGGAGCATGGGAGTGTTTCTTGATTGTTTTGTGCACCTGCGGCGCAAAGCGCATTTGGCATCGTTTTGTGTGACAGCATTCTTAGCTCGATGTGTGGGCTTACTTGAAATGTTTAAAAAATATCGGAGGTGGTTTAGGGGCCCTTTAAAGCACAGAAGAGTTTGTATTTAGGGTTCAGTCTGGATGCATTCCTCCTTGTATCCAATCCATATCTATGTCTGATTGGCTAGGAGGTGTACAGGCCTTAATTGTGGAGCAGTGTCTCATAGAATTTCAGCAGAAACACCTTGTACCCATCATTCTTGTTCATGTTGGGCAGATGTTGTGATACCTGTGCATGTTTCACAGGCACCATTTTTGTAAGAGTGCACACTGTTCTAAATGATTGCTTGTGTGTATCAGGCAGAATGTTGTTGTAGACTCCATTTGTCATCTCTGCCACATTTAAAACTAACAGTAATAAAATAATTGTTCTATGTTACAGCATGTGTGCATGATATGCAAGCTGAAGTATTTACAAGTGTCTCTCACATCATCAGATTGTCTTTCCTTTACTTTTATCTCATTTAATACAATGCGATTCTTGTCAAACAGTAAGCAGGTTGCAAGTGGTCCAGAGAAAGCCGTCCACTCTATTTGTTAAATATCATGGCAAGACTGCTTTCTGCAACAACTATATTGAAAATGCAATGCGTTTTGAAAATAAATAATTTTCCCTTTCTCAAAGTTTTGTTTCTTGCCCTTGTGTAAGGAAAATATTTGTTGCTGCCTATATCTTGGTGTTGTTTCTAATGCATCCACTGTGCGACATCGGCACTAGAAGTAACTTTGCAAGAACACCCTGATGCTGGCCTTCTCGGATAATGCAGCAGCTCATGATGACCCCAACACACTCGTAGCTTAACACGCTCCAAGATTCATCTAACGTGGTGTAAACAAACTTTGGAGCAGCGTGCACTGAATGTGTCACACTAAATATCTATATTATGGCAGCAAAGCCTTCGCAGGCTCAAAAAACACGAGCTGACCGAGTTGGACTACCCACTCCTCCCCAGCGCAGCTAAAGCAATGCCATTTCGGTGGCAATGGAATCTGGCTCGTGTTACGAGTTTATCGAACTTCCATCTTGTTAGAAGGCAGAACTCCCGATGCATGGTTAATGTTGATGCAGCACTGACTGGAAGGTACAAAAGCACTGCTAGATTGGAGAGGCCCACCTGGCAAACAGGTGGTTTTGGCCACTTCATTGCCAGAAGAGACCTATCGTGCGGTGCTCTCACTGGCCGCAAGAAGCTGCCGAAAACTTTAGTACAGGACTTGACACCACACACTTTGAGCGTCCATGTGCTGTGCCTCTCATCAGCAGCCACATGCCCCTTTTGTAGCGTCCACAAACGTGTTTCACACGTGGAGGCTCGTTGCTGACCACAAGACTGCACACAAGCGTTGGGGCAGTCGAGCTGCACTTGTGTCTTAGGGCACCCGTCCGACGTCCTTTCGCAGTAGCTTAGGTTGTGCTCACGTGCTCCCACGGGCACTCCAAGGTGTTTTTAATGATAGCGAAAGACATGAGAATGCCTTGGAGAGCAAAATGCCTTGACTTTAAGCTATTGAGTGAAACTTGAAGGAAACAGCACAAAATAGGACGGAAGATGAGAATAAACTAGCACCGCACTGCTTCTCATCTTTGTCTCATTCATGCACTGCTTCGTTCAGGTTCCAGAATGTATCATCTGGCCCAATTCCTTATGCTTATCCACTGACTGAATTCAGTGTCTAATGCAACCAAACACCAGCCTGGTTGCTCAAGAAGTTTTAAAGAAGGCCAATGCTTTCTTTCACTCTATATACCTTTTGGTGAGAGTGTCTTTTGCAGAATAATATTTGAGGCCAAAAAAAGGAAGAAAAATGCTGGGGCTTTGCTGGGCGCATACTTATGGTGCATGCATCACACATCTGGGATCCTCCTCCATCTCCGAGCATTCAACACATCATGAGCATGCATTGAATATAAATAACTAAAGGGGCAAGGAGTGTGTAATCTGTGTGTGCGCATATTTAGGTGGCTCAGTGACGATGGCACTCTGCTGTTGTGCATGATGTCATGTGTTTGGCTGCTCACCATGGCAGCCATGTTCTGATGCAGTTAAGTTCATGTGCTGTGCTTTGGGTACACCTTGTGGAATATAATTTGAAAATTTGTAATAAATTCTGGGCTTTTACATGCCAAAACTATAATCTGGTTATGAGGCATGCTGTAGGGGGCACTTGAGATTTATTTTGAACACCTGGAATTCTTTAACATGCACCTAAATCTAAGCACACGAGAGTTTTTATTTTTTTTTTATTTCGCTCTCATTCAAATGTGGCTGCCACGGCTGGGATCGGACCCGTGAGCTCCAGCTCAGCAGCGTAATGCCACAGCCACTGCGCTACCATGGTGGGTCCTGGAAATTAATGCTGACTCTGCAATGACCTCATTGTGTTGATTCAGAATGCCAAACCCCACAGATTTCTTTCTTTTTTTTTTTTTCAATTGAAAACAGCTTGTGCATTGATCTCAGTTTGAATAGCGGCCAATAAAGACATTTCATTGATGAAAGGTTGTCCAGCCTGAGCCTGCATCATCACTGAATGGTGTGTTGCGCCTTGTATGTGCTTGTGTTACCATTTGGAGAGTGAGTTTTATTTCTGCCTGATGAGCAGCCACAGACCTCATGCCTGAACTGTGCATTCTGTGCTCGAGGCAGTGTGAAAGAACATTTTGCTGCGTCTTGTTTCACGTTGCCAAGGTGTTGCTCTTGCTGATTCTGTGGCATTGCGGTGAAAACAAAGTTCGCAAGGAATGGAGTTTGATTTGCAAGCAGTGAAGCTTCGTCATGGTTTTGACAGCACTAAGTGCACACCGGCTGCCAATGCCAACAATAGGGCACTTGACATTCCCAGCAATACACGCAGGCCTCTCTTTTGAGATTGTCCAGCCTGCTGATGATTTCCTGGTGCTCAAGGAGGCAATGTGAGGGGCAACTTCATTAGAACCATATTCGAAGAAAACATTCAAAGTTAGTGCATTGCAACTCTTAAGCTGTGGAGGGAGGATGGGGAGGAAGCTTGGAAACGGGGGCTTCTCACACTTTGGTGTGTGTGCAGCTGCAAGCTTTCAATAATCTATCGCAGAGCACAGCTTTGAAAGTAGCGAGCACAAACACATGTGGTGTGCAGCATCCTCCTGTCCAAACAGCGCTTGGCATTCAGCCAGGCATGGCCCCTGCTGCTTATTGTTTGTCACTTTGCAACCACTTGTTGTAACCATTGTACACGTGCAAGGGCCATAGGAAATGGTGGTTAAATGCAGCCGACGGAGGTTCATGCGGCATTTGCTCAAAAGTATATCTGCACATTTCTTCCTGCATTGGAAGCAGCACATGTTCGAGCTGTATGGAACAACCTAGCAGAACCAAGAGGGTGTACTGCCCACATGTGCCTAGCTGCTACTTTCGTATATGTGCGCCATGACACTGCGCTGACTGTCATGTTGCTTGGTACTTCCATGAGATTATCAAAAACTTTGAGGGCAGTACATACAAGAATGCATTGTGATCTAGCGCAAGAGATTTTTCACTAATGGAATGTGACACCAAAATTAGAATATTGGCATGAGCATTTGCTGGTAGCAGTGGCCATCTTTGCCTTGCAGTAACTCGAGTAAAAGTGCTTGCACCATGACTGATCTGGTAATGGAAGAAATGGCCATCGTTGAGGTGCGGGCAGTGTACTTGACATGCAAACCATGCTGCTTAATAGGAGATACTCGCGAACATGGTCACTGCCAGGACTTTGCAATCCCTTCGTATCTGCCGTCTGGGTTCGTTCTGCATCCACTATGTTGGCATCCTTTTGTGTGCGGAAGCTAAACTTTGTGTCTTGTATAGCAGCAACGCTACGAAGACTTGGAAAACTCATCTCACTGCTAACATTCACAACCACAAAATAGTGTCACCTTCAAAAGGAAAGTATAGGTATGTGTTGATGTAATTCAGTGTAACATTAAGTGTCGTATGACACAAACTATGACCCATGGAACAATTCTGCAACGCTGGCCACGCTCGTGAGCAGAACCACCGCCTCTCGACCAACACCGGTGTGGCCTGTGCTGAAGACACGGTTGGCCAGTTGCGCCCACTGCCACAGCAAGCATAATGCGAGGGTGCTTGACCAGTGCATAGTGCGCATAGAGCTTGGCAAGCTCACAGTGCATAACGATGTGTCAGAATTGGACCCTGGTGTCAAATAATCACAGCCGTTTCTCAGCTTTTGATTTGGCAGTGGTTGGCTTACGTAAGTCTTTGTGGCAGTAAGCTGTTATGTTTTTGTGTGGGAATCGGTACTAATTGTAAGATCTTGTCTGTCAACTTATAGAAGGTGAGCTGATTATTCCTTTAGAATAAAAACAGGAACAGCGCAACACAGGACGAGCGAGTAAACAGGACAGAGCACTGACTAGCAACCAAATGCTTTATTTGCAGAAGCAGCATATAAATACATCATGAAGGTGACATATTTGAAGGTGATGTATTTATATGCTGCTTCTGCAAATAAAGCATTTGGTTGCTAGTCAGCGCTCTGTCCTGTTTACTCGCTTGTCCTGTGTTGCGCTGTTCCTGTTTTTATTCTAAAGATGAACCAACCAGCCCCATTGAACACGCTGATTATTACTGTCAAAATGGCAAGGACGCCACTCCAGTAAAATTATTTAAAGATAACTTCTTCTTGCTCTCTCATACAAATTTGGTGGCCACAATGTAGCAGTTTCGGGAGCTGGCAAAAAAGTGATTTGCATTTTATTTCAAATTATTCCAGTTCATGCTGTTCATGTTTTATTGCGCATTATCCCTAATGCACACAGGAAAACTGGCTGGTTAAGATGCATAATTGAAAATATTGCGCCACTCAATGTGTATATGAACCAAATTGAGAGAAAAAAGGACAGATCACCATGAAGCTTAGGGCAGAAATACAGAAATAAATAAATAAACTGCTACCTGTAATAGTTAATGTTTTCTCATAGTCTAGACAGCTACAGTGCAGGCTGTAATCCACCGTTATTATTTATTATTTACATAAATGACCTAACTAACATTCCATTGACAGAGGAAATCATACTGTACGCTGATGACACTAATGTCTTTTTTTCCAGAGCAGACCTTCACGAACTAGAAGTTACCACAACCCATTGGTTACAAGAACTTAGCGAGTGGCTCTATCTAAATAAACTTGACTTAAATGCAAAAAAAACAAAATTTACAGTTTTTTATTCCCAGAATAAGCAAAGAGATTATGACGTAAAGCTTTTTTATTCTGGATCGCAACTTGAACATGTCTCAAGCCATTCGTTTCTGGGTGTTACATTTCACAAAAACCTAAGCTGGACAGAGCACATAAATAAGGTACGCACTAAAGTTGCACGATCTGTTGGCTTGCTACAACGGATCCGATGCTTTGTGCCTATCAGGCTTCTCATACAATTGTACTTTTCGTTTGTGCACTCGCATCTTAGCTACTGCCTCTTAGTATGGGGAAACGGTAATAAAACAGATATAGACAAATTGGCAGTTTTGCAACGGCGAGCTGTTCGGTTGCTGAACTTCTCGAAACAATACATAGGATCTTCTATACTAATGATGCGCTACAACATTCCTAATATTAAAGACTCTTACAAAACAAAGATCTGCATACGGCTATTTAAGGAGATCTCCAGCAACAGGGAACTATTTTCAACTCTTTACCTGAGTAGAGACACAGGATACAGCCTACGTCACACATCAATAGTAATAAAGAAACCAAGGACAAAATATGGCACGCAAACGATCGAATATGAAACCATTTCTTCATGCAATATGTACCCTAACATTGTTGACGAAGCTATAAATTCTAGAACAATTCACAAATTTAAACATGCAATGCAAAACATAATATTTTCTGATCTCAGTGTGTTTAACGAATGTTAATAAAGTTTCTTTGTTTAATGCCAATAGTAATGTTATTAATGTTCTATTCTGAATGTATAACTTTTGTTAATAACAGAACGTTCTTATTTTTCCTGTGCTGTATTTATTTAGTTACTTGCTATTTGACAAACGGTTGATACTTTTCATTGTGTTTTAAAATTTTGCTGTAAATAGTTCTGAAGTTTTGTGTCTTATTAGTTGTACTTTGTTATCAGTTGACTGCTACTCCTGCTGCTCCAGCGAGGTAAAGGCCTTAGTCAGGAGGATTACGCCCTCCTTTTGCCTTACCTTGCGGGCAAACCTTGTATTTATGTTGCCCAAATAAATAAAACAATGAAGAAAATGCTTGGTTTGAGTTGACGAATGGTATATAATTTAATTGGCAAAACTTTTTTACAAGGGCTTGTTTTATTTATTACAATGGTAATATGTTTGCTTCTGGTGAAAAAGGTAATTGAAAAGAGGAAATTTTGGTTGTGTGATGTAGGCCGTGCTTGTTTAAAATGTAGCCTCGAAGGCGAAAAAAAAAGTTTACGAGAAACAGTAATACAAGAAACCAGGGGTCACACTTGCTGGCTCTCGGCATCTGCCAGGCAATTCGTAGCACCTGAAGTCCTTGCGTTAGATAAACACAACGGTATGCAGCAGTTTGCTGGCACGCTCACATGTGGCAAAAGGTGAAGGATTCAGCATTAACACCATCATTTTAGAAAACTTGCGTATTTCTGTGCTGGAAACACACGTGGCAATTTATAGCAGTATCAAGACCAGACATGGGCACCCTCACAAGGGCCTTCCTCACTTCCACCTGCCCTCACCCTCGTGGTGAGGTGAAGATCGCCTTCGCAAAAATTGGTGGGGATGATGTGAGGGAGGACGAATGTTGTGAGGTGAAGGCAAGGGAGGGTGTAGTGACGATGTTAGGTTAAATGAGGAAAAGGCGATTCATATTGTTGAGGTGCTGCTCAATTTTTTACCGGATGAAAAAAAAAATCCGCGTGTTGATAAAATTGCATAAACGGGCCTGGAGTGTGGCCTGATCCCGGTGACCAGAACCGGTAACACACTCCCTCACCAGAGCAGGATTGGCCACAACCTCCTATATGAGCACAACAGGCAGGGAGATATGATCTCTCCAATGCTATTCACAGCGTGTTTACAGGAAGTATTCAGAGACCTGGATTGGGAAGAATTGGGGATAAAAGTTAAAGGAGAATACCTTAGTAACTTGCAATTCGCTGATGATATTGCCTTGCTTAGTAACTCAGGGGACCAATTGCAATGCATGCTCACTGACCTGGAGAGGCAAAGCAGAAGCGTGGGTCTAAAAATAATATGCAGAAAACTAAAGTAATGTTTAACAGTCTCGGAAGAGAACAGCTATATACAATAGGTAGCAAGGCACTGGAAGTGGTAAGGGAATAAACCTACTTAGGACAGGTAGTGACTGCTGATCCGGATCATGAGACGGAAATAATCAGAAGAATAAGAATGGGCTGGGGTGCGTTTGGCAGGCATTCTCAGATCATGAACAACAGGTTGCCATTATCCCTCAAGAGAAAAGTGTATAATAGCTGTGTCTTACCAGTACTCACCTATGGGGCAGAAACCTGGAGGCTTATGAAAAGGGTTCTACTTAAATTGAGGACGACGCAACGAGCTATGGAAAGAAGAATGATGTGTGTAACGTTAAGGGATAAGAAAAGAGCAGATTGGGTGAGGGAACAAACGCGAGTTAATGACATCTTAGTTGAAATCAAGCAAAAGAAATGGGCATGGGCAGGACATGTAATGAGGTGGGAAGATAAACGATGGTCATTAAATGTTACGGACTGGATTCCTTCATTAAAACTTCTTTCTGGGCGAGTTGGTGCATACTTGACATAAAAATTGTTACAGCGCAATCACATGCAACCACAAGTAAGTCCTGTCCTTCTTACTTGTGGTTGCATGTGATTGCGCTGTAACAATTTTTATGTCAAGGACTGGATTCCAAGGGAAGGGAAGCGTAGCAGGGGGCGGTAGAAAGTTAGGTGGGCGGATGAGATTAAGAAGTTTGCAGGGACGACACGGCCACAATTAGTACATGACTGGGGTTGTTGGAGAAGTATGGGAGAGGCCTTTACCCTGCAGTGGGCATAACCAGGCTGATGATGATTGTTGAAGTACGGAAAAGTAACTCAGGTCGTATGTGTGGTGGGTTTAAAGTCTCAAGTTTTTGAAGTGTGCAGGCAGGAAGTCTCTACCTCAGGTGTACGTCAAAGCTTACTTTTAACTGGAGTCATAAATGGCTGTTGATATCAGCTGTAACTAAACCTAATGAAAGCTGTAGCCATTGAATGCGAGAGTGGGAGGAATGATGGCGACTTTTTGGCGCCATCACTCACTCCTGACGGTGTCGCACACAAGCTGTTGTGTTTGTCTCGTTTCGCATAGTGCACAATTTTTCGTGCTTTGCACAAGAGCACCTGACGTATAAGTCAGTGCTACGCGGACGCTGAGTCAGACACAAGTGGACCACAGATCATTATCGCGCGCTGGAACATGGTAGAAAACAACATAGTTTCGTTGTCTGTATGTGCGCGACTGCACAACATGGGAACAAGCAGACGAAACAGAAGTACATTTCTCCTCCTACGGTGCGAAGTAAAATAAACATATGCAAACGTTCGGTTTGTGTGTTGTGGTGTTTCTCTAAACTTTAATTCGTCTATTGAAGCAACATATTACACAAATAACCGATGCTGCCTTGAATAATTCTCCAAATCATGTGTCACTATGAGCGATGTTGCAGGGCGTAGGCGCACTTGTGCGATATGCGTCAACTCTCTGGCTGGTAGCACAGTGCCTGCGAGGAGAAGGGCAAACGGCATTCATTTGGAAATTTCAGTTTTTTCCGTGGCATGTAGTGATGTAATACTCAGCAGACATGATTGTGAGCGAGTATTGTATGCACAGCGCTTGTCAGCTCAAAATGGCCAGACTTGGTGAGGTTTCGTATTTCTAGAAATTTAAAATAGCCATCGGATGATTTACCACTACGAAAACAAGAGCGAAACCTCTTAATAGTGTTAGGCGGCACTTGCACACGAACGCGATAACCGTGCAGTGAGAAAGACGAGGTTGTCAAGAAGCGCTGCGCTAGCTGCCAATCGGCTGCCAGCCGACTGTTTGATACCTCTGTATATATTCTGTGTATACTTTCTTACTTTCCTTTGTGTACTTGTAATCCCCGTATCAGTTTGGTGGAAACCTAAAGTGCACCCCCCCCCCCCCTCCCCACTCTCCCCCCAAAAATTCTTGACCATGCAACTGCATGGGCTGAGTAGAAATTTGGTGAGTGCGAGTCTGCGTGAGCCCATTTGTTTTGCCTACCTATGGTCAAGCACCTAAAAGCAAAGCAGTGTGGCACACTTTGACAATGGGAGTGTCACTAGACAATCAGTGTTGTAAACTAAAGCTCGCAGGTCAAGCAAATGGTGTATTTGAAATTGTAAAATATGGAAGGCGAGGGAAGGATGGTAGGCTTTACCCGCCCTGGGAGGGCAGGTAACGCTGTTTGTGCTAAGGGTGAGGGAGGATGGATTTTTTTTTATAGGTGAGGGCAAGGATGAGGGAGGGTGGTCAAATTTCTAAACATTAGGGTGAGGTGAGGATGGTACTTGCATCGTGAGGGTGAGGGAAGAAAACAAAAAATGAGGGCATTTGCCCAGCTGTAGTCATGACTACTAGCGCCAATGCGGGCAGAGCTACAGACACTGCGTTCCTGTCCACGCCTATGTGTTTTGGGACAACGTAACAGGCCCTTTATCGAGCTGCCGGGCCAGAACATACATAGTATGCAGCACACTGGAAGCACTAAGGTCCACAGATACTATGCAATTTGACGTAACCTTTACATACACAAGCTGTAATATGTGAAGTGGTTATTCTGTAGAAAGTGTTGCTTATCAAAAAGAACTCTGCAAGTAGAGCAGCACTTGCGTACTTTCCGCAGTGCTGCCTACCAAGTATGAAATGTGGTATAGCTCATCAATGAGTGCACCCAGACTGCCAGAGAACAATGCGTTGAGCGAGACCACTGTCATGATCAGTTTCACTATGCCACCGGCACTGCCGATAATGGCATCCCTTAGTAGACTGAATGGCAAGTATAGTTGGAAGTGCATGACTTTCACTGTTTTGTTCCCATCGCAAGTGACCCTGAAATGATTTTGGCAGTTTTGTACAAACATACTGAGTCATTAGGGTAGGTCCTTCTGATCATAAAGTGATGCATTTAAGCGCTCCGCATAAAGCGTGTAATGTATTTAATATTTTTAAAATGTGCATCGCTACCAATCGCAGCGGCACCGCTCCCCTGTGTTTTCAATCGCCACCTCCCAATTGACGTCAGTTGAGCGAGCTATCAGATTGGCTACCCAGGTTGCATCATCGATGCTTTTTCCAACTTTATGGCAAACAAATGTTGTTCATAATAGTTGGAACGTTGGTAAATTTGTTCCTATAAAAAGTAAGTAACAGAAAGAGAATACACAATGACAGTTTATCACAACACTCAAGCACTTCTGGCACACAGCAAGTACCATCCGCTTTTGTTACAATGTTCTCCATCTTGACGCGACCTGCGCAGTCAGTGATGGTCTCGAGCTTTCTTTTCACGAGTACCATGGATTGCCTTTGTTATGTTACGGCATGTTACGGCACAATGTCGAGCTGCAACATCGTGTCCCTTTGCGAGGCAATATGCAAGTGAGGTAGCTGCAGCGCATCGGGCTGTAGGTGTCCGATTGGTGCCAGCATTTAGGCATTTCTGGACGTCACTTCACACCGAAGGATTACTACCACAATAGAGAGATTTAGCATGTCTGGTATTTGGGTAAGCGCAAGCAGTCTGGGTGTTTTACCGGATGTGCGGATGTGCAAACATGAATGGCCTGCATGGTGCAGCCACCTGCTGGCACAGAGCTCAACCAGATAAACACAGTGCTAATATAGCAGTAATCAAGTGTATTCTACTTTGCTGCTGGTGTAAATTTTCAGCAAAAGCATAATTGTGAACACATTATCTTTTTAAAGGTATACAATGTTTTACACTTGGTTACAGTAATAGTAGCACTGTGTTTGGCTGCTTAAGCTCTGCGCCACCAGGTGGCTGCTCCGTGCAGGCCACTCAGGCCTCGTTTACGCTCCTTCGTCACAGTGGTAGTAGTATGGAGGGGATTTAGTTTACTCCTTTACCCACCCATCAAAATGCCCAGCTTGCCTGTGGGAACTGTAATACTGGATGGACTCGGTGCTGCGAAATAACGCTCGCAACACACACTCCTTGGATAGCTCTTGCAGGTGATCGATGGCCAGGCGGCTAGTGGGAGAGGCTTCGTGCACTGGCGCTCCAAGACAACCAGAAGACGACACGATGTCATATGATGCAGAGCCAGTGAAGGCGGAGCCCGATCACTCGGCGAATGAGTTGAGAAAAAGCATGGCTAGGGGGGAGGGTAACTTGTAATTGTCTGTAGTTCTTAATATGAGACACTTCACTTAAATTGTGGTGCTAATGTTCTACTGTAGCTGTACCCTACGTGTCTACAAAATTTGTCCAAACCGTCTCAGGGACCCTTTAAGCAGTTCACTGAAGGGGCACATGGGTTAAGATAAGAAGGAGAGGGCAAAGTTGTACAGCAAAGGCAAGGCTGAGGAGAGGCACCTGTGTCAAAAATGAAATTCTCAGGTAAAATTGCAGCACAACTATACACTGCATTCTCCTCAACATAGTATTGAGCCCAAGTTGGGTGGATTGTTGGCATCATAACCATGAAACTGACTGGACGGTTACACATGCACTCTTGAGTTTGGCAAGACTGCACTTCACATCTATGCTTCGTCTTGTTGCATTGTATATTTCAGTGCATGCAAAGCACACGCACCACATTATGAAAAAGAAAGAATAGTTGGCTTTCTGTGCAATATCACAACTACATCCAAGTCTCTTTTTGCCTCTTGCACATCTAATAATCTGAAATGAAAATAGTGAACAATATCCTGACTACAAGGATGTACAAGATGCAGCAGTGCATGCAGTACCTGATAGCAAGGCTAAGTGCTGGGTGAGTTGGTACACGGTCAACTAAGATGAAAACCAGTGAAAGAAATGCATACACAAGAAACTTGCATATTGTAACCAGCATCCTCTCCTGCATCGTCCTGTACACTCCTTGTTTCTTGCGTACGTGTTTCTTTCACTGGTTTTCATATTAGTTGAGTACGTGGGAGGTCACGTTAGTCTGCAGGAGCTGGAAAAGTTTTCTATAAAAAATAAAGAGCGCTTAGTCATTGTAGGAATATCCGAGTCACCACGAAGAACTGTGTACACAAGACTAATGTGCTGCCAGGGGCGGTGCTAGGATATTTCTGTGGGGAGGCATCAGAACAATAGAGTTTTCTACTAAAATTACTGGAAGGAACTAACATACTGCCAGAGGCAGTGCCAGTATATTGCTTTAGGGGGGGTGTCAGAACCATAGAGCTTTCTGCTAAAGTTACTATGTAGAAAGAACTTCTACGGCAGGTCCCACCAGATGTAAAATTACTAGCATATAAGTCACTTGTCAGGCCGAAACTGGAATACGCGTCAGCCATCTGGAACCCGCATCAAGCATATCTCACCGACGCATTAGAATCAGTTCAAAATCGTGCTGTTAGATTCATTCATACTTCAAACTCATACGACGTCAGCGTTTCGTCTCTGAAATCAGAATCCGGCTTGTCAATGCTTTCATGTCGACGTCGCATTTCCAGTCTGTCCCTGTACCACAAGTTCTTCTTTTCTTCCCTCAATCAAGAGCCTTACATCACAGTAGCAGCACGCGTATCTCATCGCACCAGCCATCCCCTTCAAGTGGCACGCCCACGTGCACGGACAACCACCTTCGCAGCCTCCTTTTTCTTCCGTACTGCCACAGACTGGAACGGCCTTCCCGCCAACATCGCTAATACCACTTGTCCATCTTCATTCACATAACTTGTAACCCACCACTTTGTTAAACAATTATTTCTGACAATGTTTTGCTATCCTCTAAAAACCCACCCCTTATGTAATGCCCCTACGGGGTACTTTTAAGGTAATAAACTGAACTGAACTGAATAATCACTAGAGTGAAGCTTGCTGTTTCAATAGTGCACATCCATCTGAATTTAATTCCACTCCTTGCCAGTTGAAACCCTTTGGCTTCCTGCTTCGACCCTTTGAAGAACAGCAGGACATAACGGTGAAATCTAAATACAATTTTCTGTGCAGCTATAGTTCCAAGTTTCATTAGAACACTCTTTTTGCATTTAATTCCATATTCATCAACAAGGTGGAATGGTTGCAGCGATTGTTTGCTCCAATTTTGCCAGGATTTGTTAAATACCTTGCCTTACTTCAAGCCACCATAATAAGTGGGGACTCTTTTGCACAAAATTTATTTATTGCACTACAGTGAAGGCAGAGAAAAAGCCCAAACCCGTTTCTCTGCATATTTGTTCACTGAAATTATTTGAAGGCATGCTTCCTCGACATCTGTGTGCTTTTATGATTGTGGTGAGGTTAGGCATCTGAATTTGCCCTCGCCCACTAATAGATTATTCATTTATAAGCCTCACACATACATCATAGTGTTATAGTATACGCATAGTGCACCGTCTATATAGGCGCCACTGATAGCCACCTAGTGGGCGCTTCCAACGGTACGCTCGGGAGCAGTAGGAGTCAATAACTCTTTGCAGCAAGGATGGTGAAGTTCGCTGCTGCGATTTCTCCTTTGTTCGGGCGCCAGACTGCTTCTTCTGTGGTGACAGCTGTAGGAAAGACGCTGGCCTCTGTGAGAGCGGGTATGAACACGATGTTACCGGTGTTTGGGACAACCTGGTCCACATATGTGCCAGGCGCGTCCCGTAGACAAATGCCAGGAACCCCATTTACACGAAGTGGAGCTAATGTTAACTAGCCGCTAAATTTTGTTAAGTAATGTGATGTCTCGGTAGTTTTTTTTTTTTTTAATTCTACCCTTGCCGTAATGCTGCTTTTGTATCTCAATAATAAGCACCCATCTTTAGTCCAGACTTATATCTCAAACAAATCCGCACAGTGCCGTTGTGATCTTTCTGCCGATGAACACATGTGGCATCGCCGAATAAGTGCACTCAAAGTCGCCTCAAGAAGAGTAATTGCGAATTTATTGATGGAAATGCGTACCCTAGTCAACGAAGTCACCAAACGCGTGGGTTAATAAGAGTGTGTGTTAGTGCTGTACCACCGGTGCAGTTCTGCCGCAGAGTCCGATGAACTGCTGTTCCCGCTGCAGTTTTTGCAATTTTAAATTCCCCAAGGGAGCAGCTTGGAAATGTACGAAGCTAAAGTCTGACCAACTTTTCAGTACTTTTTTTAGTGTCACTAGAGAGAGGTGCCACACGATATATTTAAAGGCAGAGCAGCGCCAGTCAAAGTAGATGAGCACTGGTGGCAAGGCCGGGTTCAGTCCTCTGCGGCGTAAGCATAGTAAGAAAGAATTCAGTTGAGTACAAAATTCACATGCAAAAAAGGACTATGCTGTGAAACAAACAAATCACTCGGCATGGTAAGTCTGCGCAGGCAGCATCGAGGTGTGATGACTTCCCAAACGTGACGCAAACTTTTCAGCGAAAAGGGAACAAAAATACTGTATGCATTAACTATTAGCAGTTTTCCTCTTGAACTACCTATTTTCTAAACACATTTCCCAAAAAACCACAATATCCAAGATGCCCTCCGGTGAAAAGAATAAAGCTGTTAAAGAAGCGCTGGCTTGGTATTATTCCGATAAGACTCGGCATGATTTTGATCCTTTACAAACGAGGCAAGGTGAAAACTTCGCACCTTAAAAAAAACAGTTATGCATGAAGCAGCTAGCAACAGTTCTACATGCACGAAGCCACGTATAAAACAGGTGCAATAACATGAAGTGCGTGATAGCTGGTGCGAGGATTTACCGGGCCGCATAAAACCAACAATTTCTGTTCTTGCAAGCTTCAGTATATTTAACATACAACACAATGCGCTCATGCAGTCGTGCTGCCTAACTAGCGCAATGCGGTAAAGAAGCAGCAAACGGCATTCAGAACTTAGTGAAATGCCTTTAAACCGCATGCTGCACTGCACACGAACATCATCGCTTAACCGTCTAAATATGATCGAGTAGAAAAAACACCGACATGACAAAGGAAAAGATGAGAACAAGAAATTTCCTGCTGAACGGCGGCGATCCGTTGCTACCGTTGCTCCCACTGATGACGCTTTGCGGGGAATCATTAGAACCGTATCGCCAGCATGTTTTTGCCGGTATTTGAGCCCCCCACCATGCAACAATTCTTCTTCGACATTCCTTGAAGCTTTGGTGGCCACCCCAAAGCTTCAAGGGTGTTGCTTATTTTGCTCTGAAAATGTGAATAAGACAGAGAAGCATGATCAACGACGAAGAAAACTACGAAGAAAACTACGACGCGCGGCTGGCTCCTTTCCCGAGTGTTCTGCGCAAGGCCGCCACCAGTACCGCATTGATCGGTGTGCTCTATGCGCATAGGAGAAATGCCTTGGAGACTCCATGGAGCATCCGATTTGTGAGAACTGTTGTGATAATGAGCTGGCCCTGGAAGATGCTGCAGTAAAAGGGGTGCTTAGTAAAATTAACAAAAACATGCAAAACATGCTGCTTGTATAGTGTGCTAGTGTACACACAGGCTGCTTCTGTAACAGGCAACCATGAGGAGTTAGAAGCAGGCAAGGAAGTCACGTAATGCTGTCCTTGAAGAAAATGGTCTATGTGGACAGTGGGACATATATGTCGCACTTTTTTCTCCGTATGGAATGCTTCTCAGCTTTCATATTCAACTTTTTGTGAATAATACCTGGTCAGGAATGCAATCATAATGCTTCAGACACAGAACGGTCCAATCTCTTGTGTCCATCAAAGGGTTAATCTGATTTCCAGAAGCTGCACTCGGCACATGAAGACACTGATGTTCGTTCATGTGTCACAGTAGGTCACAAGCCTCTTATGGACTCTTGATGCTCCAGCCGCCGTACAACCAGAAAAGTCGGTAAAAGGGAAAGGCATGTGGCAACATTACCTTGAAATTCTCACACCAAATATTGATCACATCATAGGCATATTGTCGCCAAAGTTCGGGCGGTAAATTCAAGGACGAAAGTGGGGCCCTTATTTAAAATGCGAAGTTTTTCTTTGTGAACCTTGTCGGGTTTCGTGGCCGTGGGTGCTGCTGTCTGGCTGTTCTCTTGTCGAATAGACCAACCAATCAGCGGAGTGCGCCTGTCGCATGTACTCCACTGATTACACCACGACCACATGGTACTCACCTCTGTGTGTCCATAAGAGGCGATTGGAAGATTGCTGGAAGTGGGGAAACAACAAAAAACGGAGATGTACAATAAGAAAGTTCACAATAGGGGGTCAGGAAATTTGATTAAGGGAATTCATCGTGGGGTTTTTATTTTTTAAATCTCAGTATAACATTAGGCAGTATAATAGCAAGAGCTTGGTGGCGCAACCCACCGCCCCATTCCAAAGGGGACGCTCATAACATCTATCCATCCATCCGTGGCAGCGCCGGCAGAAGCCGTGTGAGTGAAAGAAAAAAAAGAACCAGAAAGCTCACCTTTGCGCATCCATGGCTGCACAGTAATGAGGAAGTAAGTCCTTGTGAATAAAATGGATTTGAATTGCGCTATGTACGTATGTTCATGCTGCCTTTGAAACCATAATGCATTGAAGGCGTCCATCGTACTGGCTAGTACTAGTGCGCAACTGCACTTAACAAAAGCCTTGGTATAATTTGCACCCGCGCTTGCGTATGTGTCTGCATGCGTGTGTGTATTCATGCTTCGACTCTTTATGCACTCACACAAAGCTTCTCTGTATTAGATTCCAACTCGTTGGATCTGCTGCATTTTTCTTTTTCTCTAAGCCATATTTTTGTGCCTAGCAAGCACACTGAGGTTCAAAATCGTAATCTGCAATTTTGGTCTGACGCTTTATTGTTTTCCCACAGCGTCCTCCTTTAAAGCTGTTTTACAAGTTACCATGCCAAACTTATGAATGCATACCATCTGCTCTGGACGTGTACAGCTTAAAAATCAAAATTCAATACTGTTCAAGACACTGCACTATTATACAATGTGTTTCAGTGAAAATTATCAAAAAAAAAAATCCCAAGCGTGGCTGTACATTTCTGGAAATTGAGTGCAACCAGAGCACATTAATTAAATAAATAAGGGAAGCAATTAATGTATAGTAAATTTAGCATACGTGCTGCAGTTTTGAGATTGAATCCACTCGCAGTTAAAGGCACCCTGAACCACCCCTCGGGCTTGGTGAAAAAACGGAGTCCACAGACTGCATATGCTTCTGTGAACATCTCAGCCAAATTTTCCGCTCGTGCATGTTGCTTGGATCTCGCAAGTGGAGCACAAAGCCACCTTTTTCTCAAACACTCTCTTTTCAACAGAAGCCTGCTCCTCACTCTTTTCTGGACGCTTTATTTCATAGGGTAGCAGATTCCCTTACGTGGCTGCTATTGGCCAATAGCTGACATCAATCAAGAAGGATGTTTGGATCAGTGCGCTTCTTCCTACGGTTACTGTGTATATTTATTGACGCAGTTTAATAAACAGGCTGAAGTAAGTGAAAATTTGCTTTTTAATTTTGATAATTTCGCGATTCCAGAAAAAGCTATCCTCTGCTCATGCTTGGCCACAGCCACCCGCATAAGAATTAAACTCCCCTGCTTATCGGCGTTGTACCCGTCGGGTCTCATTAATTTTGACTAGTTTTTAACACTGGACTAGCTTCGAACCAGGCGAAACTTATGAATGTATACCAGCTGCTTGTCATGCATGCTACGTGTGTTGATGCTGGTGCGCTGCCTTCATGTCTGTTTGCAACGTGGTACAAGTGTTGCACTGAGCAAGAAGAATAAGGAGGTCCAAGGGGCTCAATTTTTTATTAAGTTGCAACCATACAATGAAAACGGACTATGAAGGAAATGAGAAAAAGGCCAATTTTCTCAACTGTCATTAAAAGCAGGCAGAGTACTGCAACCAGCCTCCTGGACATGCAAAGGACACAACTTGCTGCACAGTTAGCACCGGTCAGGGCATTGTTACTAGTGCTGACAGAGCCGGGATTCATATACCTCCTTGAAATCGTTGGAAAAACTTGAATTTAGAAAAACAGATCCAAGGGCCCTCAGAACTCCTTGAAGATAAGTGTACTTCTTGGATTCCTTGAAAACTAGGGTTGCGGGTGCCTTTTGAACATTCAGAGTAATAAACTTTTTCTAGGGCTTATTTTCTTTTAAACTTTCTATTGGGAAACAATTCTAGATATTTTCTTTTAAGAGTGTCACTGAAAAATTGCAATGCAGCATGTCTACAGCCACCAAAGGCAGGCTTGTTTTAATCACTGTTGCCATTGTGGAGCTAGACAAAGCCAGATCAAGTGACCAAGCTGTGTCACCATTTTGTTTTGCTAGTTGGTTCACACCGAAGCCATCATGGCTCCATTTTACAGCCCTAAGCTTTATAAAGGCCTGATGGAAAGTAAGTTTCAGCCATTCTACTTGAACATGACCTATATCTTCATCATCATCATCAGCCTGGTTACGCCCACTGCAGGGCACAGGCCTCTCCCATCCTTCTCCAACTACCCCGGTCATGTACTAATTGTGGCCATGTTGTCCCTGCAAACTTCTTAATCTCATCCGCCCACATAACTTTCTGCCGCCCCCTGCTACGCTTCCCATCGCTTGGAATCCAGTCCGTAACCCTTAATGACCATCGGTTATCTTCCCTCCTCAATACATGTCCTGCCCATGCCCATTTCTTTTTCTTGATTTCGACTAAGATGTCATTAACTTGCGTTTGTTCCCTCACCCAATCTGCTCTTTTCTTATCCCTTAACGTTACACCCATCATTGTTCTTTCCATAGCTCGTTGCGTCGTCCTCAATTTAAGTAGAACCCTGTTCGTAAGCCTCCAGGTTTCTGCCCCGTACATGAGTACTGGTAAGACACAGCTGTTATGGACTTTTCTCTTGAGGCATAATGGCAACCTGCTGTTCATGATCTGAGAATGCCTGCCAGCACCCCAGCCCATTCTTATTCTTCTGATTATTTCCGTCTCATGATCTGGATCCGTGGTCACTACCTGCCCTAGGTAGATGTATTCCCTTACCACTTCCAGTGCCTCGCTACCTATCGTAAACTGCTGTTCTCTTCCGAGACTGTTAAACATTACTTTAGTTTTCTACAGATTAATTTTTAGACCCACCCTTCTGCTTTGCCTCTCCAGGTCAGTGAGCATGCATTGCAGTTGGTCCCCTGAGTTACTAAGCAAGGCAATATCATCAGCGAATCGCAAGTTACTAAGGTATTCTCCATTGACTCTTATCGCCAATTCTTTCCAATACAGGTCTCTGAATACCTCCTGTAAACACGCGGTGAATAGCATTGGAGAGATCGTATCTCCCTGCCTGATGCCTTTCTTTATTGTGATTGTGTTGCTTTCTTTATGGAGGACTACGGTGGCTGTGGAGCCGCTATAGATATCTCTCAGTGTTTTTACATATAGCTCGTCTACACCCTGATTCCGTAATGCCTCCATGACTGCTGAGGTTTCGACTGACTCAAACGTTTTCTCGTAATCAATGAAAGCTATATATAAGGGTTGGTTATATTCCTCACATTTCTCTATCACCTGGTTGATAGTGTGAATATGGTCTATTGTTGAGTAGCCATTACGTAATCCTGCCTGGTCCTTTGGTTGACAGATGTCTAAGATGTTCCTGATTCTATTTGCGATTACCTTAGCAAATACTTTGTAGGCAACAGACAGTAAGCTGATTAGTCTGTAATTTTTCGAGTCTTCGGCGTCCACTTTCTTATGGATTAGGATTATGTTAGCGTTCTTCCATGATTCCGGTACGCTCGAAGTCATGAGGCATTGCGTATACAGGGTGGCCAGTTTTTCGAGAACAATCTGCCCACCATCCTTCAACAAATCTGCTGTTACCTGATCCTTCCCAGCTGCCTTCCCCCTTTGCATAGCTCCCAAATCTTTCTTTACTTCTTCCGGCGTTACTTGTGGGATTTCAAATTACTCTAGACCATTCTCTCTTCCATTATCGTCGTGGGTGCCACTGGTACTGTATCAATCTCTATAGAACTCCTCAGGCACTTGAACTATCTCATCCATATTAGTAATGATATTACCGGCTTTGTCTCTTAATGCATACATCTGATCCTTGGCTATTCCTAGTTTCTTCTTCATTGCTTTTAGACTTCCTCCGTTCCTGAGAGCATGTTCAATTCTATCCATATTATAATTTCTTATGTTGGCTGTATTATGCTTGTTGATTAATTTGGAAAGTTCTGCCAGTTCTATTCTAGCTGTAGGTGCCAGTTCTATTCTAGCTGTAGGGTTAGAGGCTTTTATACATTGGTGTTTCTTGATCAGATGAACACGCGGATTTTTTTTTTTAATCCGGTGGAAAAGTGCACAGCACCGGGATTCGAACCACGGTCCTCATGCACGCGAGGCGGATACTCTACCTCTACGCCACTGCTGCACCCTTATATCTTATATACCTATATATAGTGACCTATATCTTAATTTGGCTTAAGTCGGACACTACTAACCTTAATGCCGCAAGGTAATTGACATCATTACAATTAGAAAGTCAACTTGGAAAAGCAGCCTGAAAAGCTCGATGCATGTGTCCAACTCGGCAGCTGCTTAGCTGCAAGAAATTGTAGCTGAGCAGAAGGAGATTTCAATTTTTTTTCAGTGTATGTGTATAAATAAGGTTCGCTTACCCTTCCTTGAATTTTGGCCTTCAGCATCCTTAAAATCCATGAATTGTCCTTGAACGAGAAGAAAGGGAATTTATCAAGAGGCCAGATTTTCATTAATCATATCATGAGAAGCCAACAAACAAAGACACCAAGTACAACACAGGGGAAATTACTTGTATTTAATAATTGAAATAAAATTGAACATCCAAATATATGGAACATCCTTTCTGTCACAGGTGTCACGAGTATGTGATCTTTTTGGGTAAAGGCAACGGGTCAGTAAGCCCACACATGCTACCTGAAGGCATAAGTGTTTCCCTTTCTTCTGGTTCATTGCATAACAAGAGTCTCGAAACCGGCGACATTGATGCGTTCAGTTAGCACGTGTGGGTTTTTTGACCAATTGCCTTCACCCAAA
Source organism: Dermacentor andersoni (assembly GCF_023375885.2). Lineage (NCBI taxonomy): Eukaryota > Metazoa > Arthropoda > Arachnida > Ixodida > Ixodidae > Dermacentor > Dermacentor andersoni. Next base: position 409,959,516 of record NC_092814.1, on the reverse strand, counting down.
AAGATCGCATACTCGTGTCGCCTGTAGCAGAAATCATGCATCCGCCACCAAGGTTTGTGAGTGGTGCGCAGGCTAACACTCTCAGGGTTAGTTGCAGTAGCAACACATAAATAACCCAGAAAGTGGATGGGATGACGGCGCCGCGGTAGAGCGTCGCACGCGTAATGCGAAGCCGTGGGATCGTTCCCCACTCGTGGCAGGCTGTTTCTTCATCCACTTTCAATTCCATTAATTTATAATTTCTTATTTCAGTTTGTAAGTACAAGCAATTTCCCCTGTGTTGTGCTTGGTGACCTTGTTTGTTGGCTTCTTATGATACGATTGAATTGTCCTTGAATTTTGAGTCAAATGGGCTGTACAAACCCTGTGTGTGTGGATGATGGCGATGGAATACACAACAAACAGGATTTTGAATATTGGTAACTCAGTTCTAATGACTTCGGTCAACAGGTAGACTTCTGTTTCACTGAGGCTGTGGCACACATTTCAGGCAGATAGTAAATTTTCCCATCAAGTCCCCTAAATTTTGTCCACTTAGGACATGTTTCACAGAAACACTATTTCACAGCTGGAACAGCCGTGCTGTTTGCACTGAGAAGTGAATTCACTGAGAAGTGAGTTCATCTGCAACAAATTAAAATTTTCACAATTTGCTACTCATCTGCTCTAAATGGTACCACTGTGTAGGCAAGTGTGTGGAATTGAATCCAAAATGCAAAATTGTCAAGGAAGTAGTTAATCATGTTGGTACATTGGTTTTATTTTGATAATATACCGACCACTGTGTGGGTTGTAAGCAGGTAGTTTTGACAATACTGTAATACTGCAGGCTATAGGTCAGCCTTGTCTTTGGCGTAGTCATTTGGTTGACACCTGGCGACATCTTGCCACCAAATTGTAACATGTACCCAGGTTTCTGCACAATTCTCATGCAGAGTAAAGTGGCTATAAAATGGCACCAAAGCTGCTGTTGCCACTACAGGATGCTGGTTTACTTTATATATATTATGATAGTAATAACTGTAGTTTTAACTACTGAATGTTAACTAACCTCCCATCAACATCCCTTAAGGTACCACTGTGACATCATTGGCACATGACTATTGGTTCTGTGCGAGGTGTGGTGATGCTTCTAGCCACCATATTTGCGGGTGTTGTTATGTGCCCAGATATTTGTACATTTATTCGCCCATTCATTTCATATGCTATTGTTCACTTGCCACCTCAGTTTTACTGCGAGATTTGGCCACTCAGCACAACAAAATGATAACAAAATGTAATTCAAGGAAAAATAATAGTCACAAGGTCATATTTTGTAGCAGCAATATTCCACTGATGCATTCTCACCTTTTAACTCACCTTTTAGCCAGAGAATGTATGACCTTTCTCTGAGCGAATCAAAGCAGGTGGGATGCTGCAGTTGCAAAGCGGCCCCATCAGCAAGGTCCCGCTTCACATTTGCATGCCCCATTTTTCTGTTGTTGCAAGAATTAATGATTCTGCATATGTGTATGGTTCGATGAGCCTGTGGTCTTGCTATGCGCATTCATCTATATGCACAACACCAGAGTCTGTTCTCATGTGTAGGTGTCTTCCTATGGGCTAGTGGTTCTTGCCAAAGATAGCGTGTCGAGAAAACAGTTGAGAAACAGATACGTTGGAAAACGGGAGCGAGCATGCTGATAAGGTATTGTAATAGACTATGTATCCTAAGGGGGGGGGGGGTCTTTATGCTGACATTCCGATAATCAGATCATTAAAATAATCAATGAGTCAAGTAATAAGATGCAGCATGCTTGTACACACTTCCATCAAGCTTGCATTTAGTAGCTAAATACACCAAGCACTTTGTTAGCTAAATATTTTGATTTTTTTTGCCTCCGGTCATTTAAGAGTACCTTGAGAAGCAGCAGGTATTCTGGCAGAAATTAAAGTCTTTGCTGCAAGACTGTGTTCTTTTCTCTATTTACAGGAACTTCAGCACCACTGAATGCTGTGTTAGGTACGTATGCAATGTTGGCATGCTTACACATATATTTTAAAAGAAATATAGCCCATGAGAAGTACTCAAAACACTGGTACATCATCAGATGCACACTGTATGTACCATCTTACATTTCACATATAACAGTGATGTGTGAAAGTTGACATAGAAATATGTTTTACTCTCCTGCAAAATGCTTGCTTCATTGTAGGTGTTTCGGTGAAGCATTATTACGGGGCTCGCTCTAGATCTGCTTAACCCTTAAGTTGGCACACAATTTCAAAAGAGCAGAATGCTAAGCCAGCAGCAATTTACTGGAACTAACCATTTACTGAGTTTGTCAGGAAAAATGTGAAGAAACAATCACTTGGTGACGGCTACTGCAAGCACTTGTAGGTAAGGGAGTGTGTACTGATTGCACTCTACTGATACACTCTAAATCACCTGAAGCATGATGTCCTATAGTGTTCTGCTGACAAAAACTGAAAATTTGGGCGAGTTTGTAAGACTTAGCACTTGACTTAAAGCACAATAGACAAGGACACAATAAGGAAAACCAGACAGGACGAGTTCTACACGAAACTAAAGTTTATTCTCAGAAAAACACGCCTATTTACCAGTTGACACAGCTGAAAAGCCAAGTACATCATTGCACAAGTGCCCTCCAAACCCTCAAAAAGTTTACAAAAGTTGTTAAAGTTATGTCAGACATGGCTATGCTAGGGCCGGATTAAGAAAAATGTGGGCCGTGGGCTAACGCGCATGCAGGCCCTCTTTCCCTATATTGACCCCCCCCCCCCCCCTGTCGCCCGCTACGCTACTGGAAATATGCCATGTTTCATTTTAATTCCACCAAATTAAAAACAATGATGTGAGATGAATGGGATTATTATTATTCATCATCATCATTTATTATCCCTTAAGGGCCCTGGATTGGGCATTACATAAGGGGGGGGGGGGGGTTAACAAGAGAAGTATTCACATGGTCATATAATTATAAAGTGAAATAAAAAGGTAGACAGGCAAAGTAACGTTATACATTGTTATGGAACCGTGGTTTGAGGCAAAGACGGAAAAAAAAAGACGAAAATAACACCCATGCAGTTGATCTCTGCATATGTTTGCAATTGAATAAAAAGGTTACAATACGATTCAATATAAAATTCAGTTCAATACAACGTTCAATTCAATACAAAATACAATTCAATACACATATATATACACACAAGTCAAAGCAGAAAATGTGACATATATGTTATGTCCCATCTTAGGGAAGAGCCACAAAGTGAAATACGCATTGGATATATGAGAAAAGCAGGAAATGTTTACCGATTACGAGATTATTTGGCAAAGTGAGCCGATATTGGCTGCCTGAATTTTGAGTTGTCACGTTCATTGACTAATGGTTCTGGAATCGAGTTCCATTCTTCAATCGCCAATGGTAAGAAGGACTTATTAAATGTGTTTGTTGAACCAGTTAGGCGTTGTACACTCATAGAATTGAAAAGACGACGTGATGTCCGTACAGGTGGCACTAGAAGGGAGGTTCTCAGGTCAGGGCGATTATAGTATAGATTTTGAAACAGGCATAGCCGTGAAATCTTCCTTCGATAAGCTAATGATTCAAGATTAATGGATGATTTAATGGCACTAATGCTAACCCGTCTATTATATTCGGAAACGATGAAGCGAGCCGCCCGATTCTGAATGCTTTCAAGTGATTCAATTAGATATTGCTGGTGAGGACTCCATATTGCGCTGGCATATTCAAGTTTCGGCCTAACGTACGACTCATAGGCGAGTTTTCTGATATAACGGGGGGATAAAGAAAGGGCACGCTTAATAAAACCAAGTGTTTTGGATGTCTCTGCCACTAATTTCGTGATGTGTTCAGACCAGTTGAGTTTGTCGGTGATAACACCACCTAAGTATCGGTACGATTCAACACGTGATATGGCAGTGGAGTTTAACGAGTATGAAAAGTTAAAGGTGGAAAGCTTTCGAGATACTTGCATGCTCTTGCATTTGGATATGTTTAGATTCATCAGCCAGGTGGTGCACCAAGTTTCTATTATATCAAGGTCTTTCTGGAGGAGTCTCTGGTCAGAGGTGGCAGTTATGCAACGATAAAGAACGCAATCGTCAGCGAAAAGGCGAATTGTGGAGGAGATATTTGCAGGAAGGTCGTTGATAGACTAAAAATAAGAGTGGTCCAAGGACAGAGCCTTGGGGTACGCCTGAAATGACTTTGGAGGTTTTGGAGCGATGGTTGCCGATAACAGTAAACTGGGTGCGGCCTGAGAGGAAACAAGAAATCCATGACAATATTAAGGGGTCTAGAGAGAGAGAGGAGAGTTTAGCCATAAGACGTTGATATGGAACCCGGTCAAAGGCCTTAGAGAAATCCAGGTAGATGATATCAGTTTGAAAAGATGAATCTAAGTTCAGGTGAAGGTCGGTAGTAAACTCGAAAAGCAGGGTATCGCACGAAAATCCAGAGCAGAATTCATGTTGTTTGGTAAAAAGGAAGGAGTTCCTGTCCAGGTGAGAGTGAACTTGTGAGTATATGATGTGTTCCAGCATTTTACAAGCAATACATGTTAATGAAATTGGTCAATAGTTTGATGGATCGGAGCGGTCACCAGCCTTGAAAACCGGGACAACCTTACTTAATGTCCAGTCATTTGGAATTGCTGAACTTGAAAGTGATTGACTAAAAATTATTTGTAATATCTGGCATGAAATATCTCTTGTACCTTTTAGTATCTTGGTAGTTATGTCATCCGGCCCGGGAGCGCTTGATGGCTTCAAGTTATCAATGAGTTTAGCTATGCCTTCGACTGAAATGGAAATTGCAGGCATCTGGCTGAAATTATGACTGGGATAGCTGGGTACGTTTAGCACTGGTTCCCGAGTAAAAACTGAAGAAAAGTGTTCATGACATCTGCGCAGTGATCTGCGGCGACGTGCGAGCCATCTTGGTCGTGCAAGATTATATTTTGAGGCGAGTTTCGGTTTGGCAACAGTATATTCCAGAACTTTTTAGGGTTATTCCGAATGATGTTATGCAAGTCTTTATGGAAAAATTTCTTCTTGGAATGCCTTAAAAGATTTGTATAACCTCGGAGGCATTCAAAGTACTTGTCCCATTTTGAAGCAGAGGCAGAATTTTTGGCAGCTCGGAAAAGTCGTTTTTTTTTCCTTAGCAACCGTCGAAGGCCGTTAGAAAACCAGTGCTTATCAGCATCTCCGCGAATACAGATCAGCGGGACATATGTTTCCATGAGCGAAAGTATTTTTTGCTTGTAAAGTAACCAGTTACTATTAACGGTTCGGTTGTGAGCAGTTTTACTAAAATGATAAAGAAACGCCTCCAGTTTAAGGTTAATTTGTGCATAGTCGGCTTTGTTATAGTCGCGAATATATTTTAAAGATGGCATGCGGGTGGAAATGGGAATAGCCAAATTAAAAAATAGTAGTTTGTGATCACTAAGGCCACTACTAGTACACGAGAGAGACTGACATAACTCAGGCTTTGAGACAAATACTAGATCAAGGATGTTGTTACCACGGGTTGGGATTCTAACAGACTGGAACAGGTGATAGAAAAATGTGCGGAACATATACAACCTTTATATATAGCTTTCATTGATTACGAAAAAGCGTTTGATTCAGTCGAAACCTCAGCAGTCATGGAGGCATTGCGGAATCAGTGTGTAGACGAGCCGTATGTAAAAATACTGAAAGATATCTATAGCGGCTCCACAGCTACCGTAGTCCTCCATAAAGAAAGCAACAAAATCCCAATAAAGAAGGGCGTCAGGCAGGGAGATATGATTGTGATGTTATTGGGGCCAGATCACTCCAGAAAAAGAGAAAAGCAGCACGCGAAAGCACAAACACACATCAGACTTGTATTGACGTACACGACACAGATAACGGCACACACACGTGATAATTTCCCAAAATGCCTCATAGGCGACATGCACTATATCTATGGATCGGTGGATTATGATTGGCCTACAGTTCCGGCGGAAGCGTGTGTCACGCTTGTCACGTGTGTCTGAGACCTCGTTGAACCGATGCTGGCCAGCGGGGTCGGACAACAGTGTCGGCCGGCCGGTCGGACAACTGGGTCGGACGGCCGGGTCGGACAGCTGGGTCGGACGGCTGGGTCGGACAGCCGGGTTGGACGGCCGGGTTGGACCACCTCACGGGGCTCAGGTAGTCGGCCGCAGTCACCGGGTCGCGTCCACAGCTGGCGGGGTAGCCCTGTGGCCGCTCACCCAAACGCTCGACCGCCCCGGTTCCGGACCGCCAGCCCTCCTGGACCAGTGCCCAGCGGAAGAGCGGGGCGAGGTAACTTCCCAGCGGGCGACAGTGTTGCTTCGGCTGTGGCGTATTGGCGCAGGCGGCGATTGCTCCTATGGGCCAGACGCCCAGCAAGGAAGCTGTTTTCCGTCGACCGCCGAACCTCGCGCACTGCTCACGCCACGGGCCACGGGCCACGCTCTCTCGCGCCACGCTTTTGAGGCGCCACTGCAGACGCTCCCAAATTGGTGTCAATGATGATGATGACTCTCTTGTGGGTATTTGCAAAGAGTCGCTGTCCTCTTCGCCCCCGCACGGCACACTGCCTTCCTATCCTGAGTTACACCCTTTCCTGAGTTAAACGACTTGCTCACTTTGGCAAAACTATGTTTCAGCGTGGGGTCTTTCCGCTGTTCTTTAATGAGTTGCCCTTTGGTTACGTCACGCAAGACAATTGTCGGAACGCACAAGGGACGAATCTTGCCTTGTTCTTGTTCTTCAGTTTTGGCTTCAGCCACGCTCGATACATGCTGAGGCTTCCTAGGCGCCTTAGTCAGCTTCCTTTCTATTGACGACGACTCCGCGTTGGGAGCAGCCGGATGCTTCCAGTCAGAGTCCGGATCGTATGGTCCTCTGACGCCTGGAAGGTTTCCCAGAATTACGTTGTAGAGGGGCTCGTCCATACATGCCACTGTTAACTTGCCTGTATAATATGGCGTGTTCACTTGTACGTCAGCTTCAGGCAGGTAACTTGTTGAGCCGTCCAGAAGAACAACGTGGCTCGTTCTTCCCGTCATATATATCTCTGGAACGAGTTCTCGTCTGACAATTGCGGTATTACAACCGGTGTCTCGTAATACACGAACACTTCTTCCCAGCAGTCGGCCTTCAACCACTGGCATCCCGTCGATGAGGAAAGTCACAGTAGTCCCAGGGTTCCTGTCGTCGCTGTCACTTGATCGGCGAGTCTTCTTTCCTGGACGCTTTGATTCTTTCACTGGACGAGTCCGAACTGGTTGAGATTGGTAGAGTGCACACGCAGAACTTGGTTTGTTGTCCCCCTACCGAGTTCGGCAATTTTCAGCTGTATGTCCCGTTCTGTCGCACAACTCACACTTCAGCATACGCTTAGGTGGGGTACGGCAGTCAGGAGCCAAATGTCCAAACCGGTGACAGAGGGTGCACATAAGTTGCGGTTTCCTGGGCGCTTCAATGTTTTTCCCACCAGAATCCTTTGTGTTATCGGGACCCTTTCCTAGGTTTGTCCAGTTCTGCGCTTCAAGAAAGCGATCCGTCAAGCTAGCAAGTTCGTCAAGGGATTTACACTCTCGCTCCTTCAAGAAAATGACTAGCTTTGGCTCACAACGCAGAAACTGTTCAGAGATCATGTGATCACGTAGACCTTCATATGTTTTAGGCACATTAGCCATCTCAATCCAATGGTCAAAATAGGCTGAAATTCTTGCTGCTAACCATCTTCCAGTTTCGCCCTCTACTGCTCGTGCCTTCCGAAACTTCTCTTGGTAGCTTTTAGCCGTGAATTGAAACCTCTGTAGCAAAGCTTTCTTTACCTTTGGGTAATCTAATGAATCGGCGGCAGTCATCCGACCGATCACAGTTAACGCTTCACCAGTGAGACACAGGCTCACAGCTAGAGCCCATTTTTCTTGTGGCCACTCTTGCCCTGTTGCTACGCGCTCAAATCGCTGTAAATACGCGTGCAAGTCATCGCGCTTCTCGTCGAACAAAGGAAGTAATTTCTGTGGATTGAGGGATGACGAGGAAGTGCTGGGCACAGTTAAAATTTCAGAAGCTGCTGCCGGCACATTCCGAGCTCCTTCCTGAAGCTGCAGCTTTAGTTGGAGGATCTCGCGCTGCCTCTCGTCAGCTTCCTTGACTGCCTCTCGCTCCACAGCTCTCTCGTCCCTTTGTTTTGCCTGTTCGGCTTCAATCCATCTGCGAAGTTCTGCGCCTGACCATCCTATTTGGAGTCCTATCGCCGTGATTTTCTCTAAATCCATGGTGCCGTCTACTAATGTGCATCTGCGCTCAAGCGAAACTGCCCCCTTTCACTGTATTTGCGAGTGAATCCTGGCAGGCTCGCCAGTTTGTGATGTTATTGGGGCCGGATCACTCCAGAAAAAGAGAAAAGCAGCACGCGAAAGCACAAACGCACATCAGACTTGTATTGACGTACACGACACAGATAACGGCACACACACGTGATAATTTCCCAAAATGCCTCATAGGCGACATGCACTATATCTATGGATCGGTGGATTATGATTGGCCTACAGTTCTGGTGGAAGTGTGTGTCACCGTGTCTGAGACCTCGTTGAACCGATGCTGGCCAGCGGGGTCGGACAACAGTGTCGGCCGGCCGGTCGGACAACTGGGTCGGACGGCCGGGTCGGACAGCTGGGTCGGACGGCTGGGTCGGACAGCCGGGTTGGACGGCCGGGTCGGACCACCTCGCGGGGCTCAGGTAGTCGGCTGCAGTCACCGGGTCGCGTCCACAGCTGGCGGGGTAGCCCTGTCGCCGCTCACCCGAACGCTCGACCGCCCCGGTTCCGGACCGCCAGCCCTCCTGGACCAGTGCCCAGCGGAAGAGCGGGGCGAGGTAACTTCCCAGCGGGCGACAGTATTGCTTCGGCTGTGGCATATTGGCGCAGGCGGCGATTGCTCCTATGGGCCAGATGCCCAACAAGGAAGCTGTTTTCCGTCGACCGCCGAACCTCGCGGCGCTGCTCACGCCACGGGCCACGGGCCACGCTCTCTCGCGCCATGCTTTTGAGGCGCCACTGCCGACGCTCCCAAATTGGTGTCAATGATGATGATGGCTCTCTTGCGGGTATTTGCAAAGAGTCGCTGTCCTCTTCGCGCCCGCACGGCGCACTGCCTTCCTATGTTTATGCTTTCCACTCCTGCGTACCATATATTATGACAACGATCTCTCCAATGCTATTCTCAGCGTGTTTACAGGAGGTATTCAGAGACCTGGATTGGGGAGAATTGGGGATAAGAGTTAATGGAGAATACCTTAGTAACTTGTGATTCGCTGATGATATTGCCTTGCTTAGTAACTCAGGGGACCAACTGCAATGCATGCTCACTGACCTGGAGAGGTAAAGCCGAAGCGTGGGTCTAAATATTATTCTGCAGAAAACTAAAGTAATGTTTAACAGTCTCGGAAGAGAACAGCAGCTTACGATAGATAGTGAGGCACTGGAAGTGGTAAGGGAATACATCTACTTAGGACAGGTAGTGACTGCGGATCCAAATCATGAGACTGAAATAATCGGAAGAATAAGAATGGGCTGGGGTGCGTTTCGCAGGCATTCTCAGATCATGAAGAAAAAAGTTTATAACAGCTGTGTCTTACCAGTACTCACGTACGGGGCAGAAACCTGGAGGCTTACGAAAAGGGTTCTACTTAAGTTGAGGACGACGCAACGAGCTATGGAAAGACGAATGATAGGTGTAACGTTAAGGGATAAGAAAAGAGCAGATTGGGTGAGGGAACAAACGCGAGTTAATGATATCTTAGTTGAAATCAAGAAAAAGAAATGGGCATGGGCAGGACACGTAATGAGGAGGCAAGATAACCGATGGTCATTAAGGGTTACGGACTGGATTCCAAGGGAAGGGAAGCGTAGCAGAGGGTGGCAGAAAGTTAGGTGGGCGGATGAGATTAAGAAGTTTGCAGGGGCAACATGGCCACAATTAGTACATGACCGGGGTAGTTGGAGAAGTATGGGAGAGGCCTTTGCCCTGCAGTGGGCGTAACCAGGCTGATGATGATGATGATGATGATGATGATGATGATTTGAAAATATTTTCGTTAAAGGTAAGACAAGCAATTACAACACCAAATAAATGTGGCACTATCAAAAAGAACAAAAATACAGTTCTTTATAAGCAGGCTAAATATCACAAGAAGAACAAACAAGAGAGTAATAACGAAGATTTGCATATCTTGAATTACACTTCCCAAGCGTTTCAATGGCAACGTGGAGGCTGGGAGGCGGCACAACGAAATTATTGCAACTATTCATGTATTTAAAATGGCATCTTTCTCTCCTTCGCTTTGGTGAAATCAGATATAGTCTGTTCGAAGGATAGATCGCAAAGGAGGTCGCTTTCAAGGGACATGATAGCAAGCGAGTTCACCGTGTCATCAAGGAGGCTCGAACGAAGGCAATTTTTTATTAGCGACAACTTGGAAAACGATTGTTCGGTTTCACAGTCTGCCACGGCTATGTTTAAGTACATTTGCAAAGCAATAGAAAGGTTCGGAAAAACACCAATAAGCTTTCTTTCGTGCAGCAACTTCATTATTCCCATGGCATTCGTGTCCTGGCACACAGAGTTGTGCAGAAAGTTCGCAAGCTGAACGATTTCAGCGAAAAATGCTGGGTCCAAATCATTTTTGTAGGTTTTCACCAACCTCTCAGCCTGCTGTCCCAGAGAGGCCTCGCTCCCAACTTCTATCAGCAATTTTAAGAATCCGAACCTTTCGCAGAGTTCAGTGTAGGCAACCTTTTGCAATCGCAAAGCAGAGCCTAGACTGTCAAGTACAACATTGTAGGTCTTTACGATAAACTTTTTTCTACCTTGTAGCGCACCATCACTTTTTCCGTCCAGGTGCTTACTCAAAATGTGCGTGCTCTCTCTTCGAAGGTATCAAAGAGAGGTTGCAAAGAATTAACAAAGCCTTCTAGAGAGCTCAGCAGGTCTACAGGAGTTGAAATGTCTAGGCCTGGTTTCTGAAGTACTATGCTCGTTTTGTCAGAGCACTCCAAGATTTCACTCCAGAAAATCATCATGAATGCAGTCTCTAGTTTTGTCATTTTCTTGAAGAGAAAGTGCGCTTGGTTCCTAGTGTCACCGTTTTCTTCCTTGTTCTTTGATATAGCTTGAAGGCCACACAAGACGGCATTGAAATGTTTCATAATTTTTCAGAAATTTCACATGATTATGCATGCCTTGATCATCTGGTCTCAGAGAGACTTTTCAAAACAAGCTGCTGGCCAGTTCCGCCCATGCTGTCCAAAACATACCTCCATCGCTTAGGTGAGGCAGCAAATAACACATACAGTCTATGAATTATAGTGAAAAATTTGACTTCCTCAAGGCAACTGTCAACACTATACGCGCCAACTAAGTTCAGTGAATGACCAGCACACGGGACGTAGACTGCCAAATCGTTCAGGTGTTTGATTTGAGCTTGCAGTCCATTGTATTTTCCTAACATATTACTCGCATTATCATAAGCTTGGCCCCTACAATCATCAATTGAGATGCCATTGATCATCAAGAGGGACATCACGGTACCGAAAAGTTACAAGCCGGTATCCGATTCAATTGGAACAAATCCAACAAAGCGTTCATACACTTTCCCATTTAAATAGTATTATAACCGCTGATCAACGTGAGTAAGGTCTGGAGTTGAATCAATAATTAAAGAGAAGTATTTTGCGCGCTTCACTTCGTCAACAAGACGTTCCTTGACAGCCTTTGCCATATGCTCGATGAATTCATCACAAATGATTTTGGACAGATATGATGGGTGACCTTTTCCTTTGTTCCCGTAGTGTTTGATGTGCTTCTCTAGAAATTGGGATCAAACTTGGCTATGGCCTCAAGCACTCCCATATAATTGCCATTTCTTGGTGAACCAAAAATATCCTCACTGCCCCTAAATGCTAGGTTGCGCTCAGCTAGAAGCTTAACTACGATGACTACGTGCTTCAACACCTCAGTCCAGTAAGTGGTCTCAGTGACAAGATGCTTAGCCAGCTCCTTGTTAATTGTGCTGCTCGAGTTAGAGCGGGCGAGCCATGCTGCCGCGTAGTTCCGGTGCTCGATGCTATTTTCATGTGCGCAAACCTTTTCTTCTGCTCTTTTCCAATCAGAAAAGCCGTGCGTGGTGAAAGCACTGGGGTTGCTTGAAATCGAAAATAGTTTGCACATGAAACAGTAAACGGAACCTTTTGACTCCGAGTACATTGACCAGTGTCGCTCGTACGCCTGCCCATTTACAGCCTTTCGCACGAAAAGGTGAGGTGACATATACCGTTTTTGAGTTTTGGATTGCCTTTCGGAAGACGGAAAATTTTCTGCCCGATTTTGAACATACAATGGCCCTTTCTCAAGGCATACATTCCGAAAGCTGTCAGTAATAACGTCCGGCCACTTAGCAGGGTCACTTCGGAGAATTTCGCAACGTACCTTTTGCAGCAGGGGTGTCTGTACTTCTGTGTTGCCTCAACGAGAAGCCGTCTCATTCGTCCTCTCGAAGCACACTTTGTGGGTGGGAACATGATTTTTTGAAGCCAAACTAACAGGAGACAAGTGAGTCGGTTCTTGGAGTGTTGTTTCCTGGTGCTTGTCAGTAGAAGGAGCCTCATCGGGGAGGTTTGGCACCTGTTGATCAGCAGTAGTAGAAATTGGGCGTGGCGGACCGGACACCTGGAGCTCTGTGGCAGGGGCCCAGCCGAGTCGCATATACGTTGCTGACTCAGCAACAGGACAGGGCTTGGTTAGTGTCGGTTGCCCAGAAATATGGACGACCGGGGTTCGCACCGTTTTCACAGGATCCAGACAACCAAGATGAGTCAAACCTTGCTTCTTGCCAGGAAACCGTGGTGATGGAGTTGGCAAGTCCTCCACAGAAGCACAGTCGGTACTCTTGGGAGTTTGACACGGACTCTGGGTAGAGCGATCATACTGCTCCGCGGAAGCTGCATTCAGTAGGTACTTTGTCATCTTTGGTAGCTTCTTTTCACGCTCTTCTCTTTCTAACTTTGCCTTTCGTTTAGACCCACCACTTTGATGCTTCCGACTGAGCATTTTCGCATGAATGGATGCTAATTGTTCCCCGGGCACTTCGTCAGTCCGACGTGACTGTCCCGATGACTAGTGCACGCTGTCTGGATGGTCCGTGGCTGGGCAGGAGTGGTGCGTCCCCCGGGAGCTCCTCAGCGGGTGGGCTTATGCAAGCTTAACCAGCGGCTTGGGGCTGAATCGCAGGCCGCGATCAACTTCCTTTTATAGACGCGCTGCGTCTGTCTGTCGCCAAAGCAGGCGTTCACATATGCATAGAGTTCCTTGTAGAAATTCTCTCCTCCTCCGTACAAACTCACTCCTCCCGTTCTGGTCTCGTCTTACTGTTGGCTAGGAGCAATCGTCGGTTCTGGGAGGTTCTCGATTTTTCTTTGGCCCCGTCGACGCCGGGCGCGAGAACGAAGGGGAGAGGGCGACTCCTAGCGCGGGCGAAGTTACGCGCCCTCCGTCGCCTCTGAGTCATCTCTTTCTACCTCTTTCCGGAAAGTTCGGTGGCCAGTCGGACCTACTTTTTACGTCGAGCACGCACTAAAATGCCCAGCCACTAGGCAGGAATGGGCCCTGGAGACAAGCTCCTTGTGTCTAGCTCTCTAACTTCCCCCTGCACTGTTCCACAACCCTTGCCCGAACAGTGAACATTCCATGCCCCACGGCACGCGGACAAAAGCATGTGTGACGTCTTCTATTCTTTCCTGTCTAGACTCTGCCATCAGACTCATCATCATCTGCTATCGGACTCATCCTCCCCCGCCCAAATTACCATCACGGTAAAGAAAAGTTGAATGGGGGGCACTGTTGGGTACTGCAGCACATCCTTTCTATGAGAAGGACAGTGGCGGAACTATTTGAGAGGTGGAGGGTGCCGTGGTGGTGACGAGGGGCAAGGGAGATTTAGGTCCTCATCCCACATTACATGCTTTAGGTGTTTACCCCTTGCCCCCTCATGTCGAGACAGTACTGTACAGGCGGACTGACAGGAAACCACGAAAACTCTTCCAAGCAAACGCACCTCGCTTCGTAAGAAAGAGGGCGCCACCGGGGTGGTCGGGGATTCCTGTTTTTTGCAGCTCGACAAGCTCTCCCCAAATGATCAGGCTAAACGCATGCTGTTACATTAGGCGGGGGGCCCCGTCTGCTCATTCTGGTTTTCTCGCTTCATACATGTCGCTCGAAGTTTCGTTGCCCACGGTTCCATACACTAAGCAGGTTAGAATAAATGGGCCCCCTTCTCCTACTGTCCGGGGATGAGGCCCTGGGCAGCAGCCCCCTTAACCCCCCCCCCCCCCCTTAATCCAGCGCTTGGCTATGCTCATAAAGACACTAAAAACCAAAAGCTCCAAAAGTGCAAGACTTATAGAAACTAGCTCTGGCTCAGACCTTTATCATGTGGGCACTGATAATGCTGGATTTGCAGCAAGAAACAACTTATCAAGGTATACTACTTGTGTGAAGGTTCATTGAGGGCTGGCTTACACACGTGGAATCATTTTTTAAATCTAGAAAGCCTCTACAACCTCCCTATTTATCCTATCTCAATGCCGGAAAAGGACTGAAGTGCCTTGCAGAATGGGTTCACATCCGCATTGTCGGCAGGGTACGGCAAAATCCTAATATGGTGACTCTTTGAGGAAGCTGTGATGTTCTCTAACTCTGATGTTTAGGCAGCACCCTGTCTGTCTTATGTGTTTTCATCCGCATAGAAAAGGAATGTAGTACACAACACTGCAGGCACCAGGAACAAAGGCCGTGTCACGTGGTACACTGAGCTTGTTTTAGCATTCCCTTCTTGCGCATGCACTTTAGAAGAGCTGGACAAATAGTGCCTAGCTTGTTACGTAGGTATTAGCAGTGAAAACAACATCAACATTATAGCAGGAGGCCACTTGTTTTAAGCGATGTAAAGGCTCACGAATGTACGATATTGCTGCATACTTATTTCTGTTCTCTACCCTTTCCTTTGTTGCACATTCCGCTCCTACCTTAATGGCCTTGAGGCACTTCAAACTGGCTGTTGTAATAACAGCTTCAGGGTACCCTGCTTTGTGAAGTTTTTTGACCTGACCATCCATGCTCTGTTGTTTTCTTTTAACAGGGTGGACAAATAGAGGACAATTAGGGAGGTTGTAGAGGCCTCCTACATACCCAAAAATGGTTCCATGTGTGTTAGCCTGCCCTTGATGAACCTTCGTATAAGAGAAGTAGCATATGTTGATAAGTCATTTTTCGCTGCAAATCCAACATTATTAGTGCCCATATGATAAAGGCCAGAGCCAGAGCTCATTTCTATGCCTTACACTTTCGGAGCTGTTGCTTTTCTGTGTTTTTTATGAGCCTCTGCCATGTCACAAATAACTTTTACAACTCTCGTAAACTTTATGGGTGGTTTGAAGTGTGCTTACACAATGGTATACATTGCTTTGGACTTGTGTCAACTGATCATCATCATCATCAACCTAGTTACGCCCACTGTAGGACAAAGGCCTCTCCCATACTTCTCCAACAACCCCGGTCATGTACAAATTGTGGCCATGTCGTCTCTGCAAACTTCTTAATCTCATCCGCCCACCTAACTTTCTGCCGCCCCCTGCTACGCTTCCCTTCCCTTGAAATCCAGTCCGTAACCCTTAATGACCATCGGTTTTGGTGTCATCGGTGTCAACTGATAAATAGGCATATTTTTCCGAGAATAAACATTAGTTTGAAGTAGCACTCGTCCTGTCTGGTTTTTCTTCTTGTGTCCTAGTTAATTGCGCTTTAAGTCAAATATGTTCTGCTGAGCTTGAAGGCTGACTGCAGTGAAATTTCACTTTGGCTAAATTTGTTATTTGTTTACCACTAAGCCAATCTGGACAAAGCTGTAGGGCTGGTAATTGCATATTTTTTTTATTAGCAGCCTTTAAAGAGCACCTAAGCACACGACATGTGCACCTGGTGGTTGTCGCTATTTATTTATTTACAAATACTGCAGGCCCTATTCGGGCCCAACCAGGAGTGGTTACATCATTGCTAGTAAACAAGACTAGGCTTGACTAGTCAAGAAGTCTTGACTAGACTAGGCTAGGCTGGTGTAAATCTCGGCACGACGCCTCCTAGATTTTTTACCGCGCCACAGTCTCTACCTTATCTCTAAGGTCATGCTGACAAGCCACATCCTCTAGGTCATGCATGACTTAGGCAAGCGATAGTGGCCTTTTTTTTCCCGCAGTTTCGGTATCAAGAATGGCTATTTTTTGCTTTTGTGACACTTGTCGTATTTCTAATGTCCAATTTTGCACAAAGGCTCCTTTACATCTACGCTATCTCAAACTAGGCTTTGTGCATCATCCAAAGTTTTGTTGCAGTAGACCTTTAAGTGTCAACTGTGGCAAGATGGAGCAGTCATGGTAGGCAGTGAAAACACTCGGCTCTCTTTGCTGAAAGCTGAACTGTTGGGCACAAATTGACACAGAAAGTATTGCCAGTGCATTCCCACATGTTTGCAACTGCCCAAGGGGCATGCGCTTTGTCACTGGAATGCAAACACTGTAAAGGTTCATCGATTTATGGCTACAGTGCAATGCATGATGGCTGAGTATGCTTGTAGCAGTCCTTTTCGGCAAACATAGACTAGCTCCTTGCTTGGCACCTGCTGTTCCAATTTATGCACAGGGATTTCTCTGTGAAGTCATTAAATCTTGTGACGTGCACTCCATGTGCGTAGGCTTCTGTGGAAAAGTCAGGTTGAGGGAAGGGCAGAGCCAATGATACCGCACATTATAATTCTCAGCTCCACCAAAAGAAATTGTTTGCTTATTTGTGCTTACAATGGGAACAAAAATAAAAGTGGGTTGATTTCTGGACTTGCACAGAACATCAGTAATGTGTATCTGTTATAAGAGAGGGAAAACATTACAAAGGTGTCTTTTTTTTTTGCTTTTTCTTACCTGTAAAAGTACACTACTTGAGTGTTAATTATAGTCAAGCAGAAGTTTAGTGATGTAGTCTATTTTATGAAGAATAATAACTGAAGAGAGTTTTAGAATGACTGGAGGGACGGCATGAAAACGGTGGCATGAACTTCTCACTTCAGCATGCCATTGGCCAGTGCTGTGGGGTGCACCTGAATTCATGGAGCTGCACTCGTGCATGCAGTCTCTGTCTGCTTCAACACTTTGTATGCGTGCAGTTTAAAAAGAAAAGTTCATTACTGTTCAAGACACTGCACCATTATACGGTGTGTGTCAGTGAACATTATCAAAAAAAATCCCAAGGGTGGCCGTACATTCCTGGAAACTGAGTGCAACCAGTGCACACTAATGAGATAAATAAGGGAAGCAATTAATGTACAGTAAATTTGGCATACATGGTGCAGTTGTGGGATTGCATCCACTCGCAGTTCAAGGGGCCCTGAACCACCCCTCGGGCTTGGTGAGAAAACAGTCCGCGGACTGCGTACGCTGCTGTGAACATCTCAGCCAAATTTTCCAGTCATGCATGGTGCATGGATCTCGCAAGTAGAGCACAAAGCCACCTTTTTCTCAAACACTCTCTTTTCAACAGAAGCCTGCTCCTCACTCTTTTCTGGACGCTTTATTTCATAGGGTGACAGATTTCAATGTGCGGCTGCTGTTGGCCAATAGCTGACATCAATCAAGAAGGATGCTTGGATCAATGCGCTTCCTCCTAGTGTTACTGTGTGTATTTATTGACTCAGTTTAATAAACAGGCTGAATTAAGCAAAAATCTGCTTTTGAATTTTGATAATAATTTTGCAATTCCAGAAACAACTGACTATCATCTGCTCGTGCTTGGCCGCAGCTGCCTGCATAGGAATCAAACTTTGGCCACCCTGCTTATTGGTGCCGTAGCCACCGGGTCTCGCTGATTTCGCCTAGCTTTTAACACTCCACTAGCTTCGAACCACGCGAAACATAAGGTCAGACCACACGCATGCTTGCCAGCGCGCGCTCTCTCCTGGTTAGATGCGTTGCCAGACTTTGTAATGCTCAGGCTATTGATAGTGCTTCAAAATGCGCAAGTTGTGTGTGTGTCAGTCAAGCTGGTGCAAGACAAAGCCAGTCCACATAGCACAGCCAGGAAGGAGCACGCACTGTGCACCAAGCAGCCGCTGCAGTTGCACCTCGCTGCACTGTAGCGTAAATACGCCGCAAGGTGATGCAATGCATCCACTGGCTGAGTGCACACCGGCTCGCCGAGGACAACCGCGTTTGGCATGTTTGGCTACGCTTGGCACATCGTCGGATATAGTGGCGTTTACATGAACATCCAAAATCAAATTTGAACTGCGTGCCACGTTCAGTAGGCAAACACTGGGCACGGGCTGGTGGGCGAGTTGGTTATGCATGATCACAGAGAAGGCGCCACATAAAACAACAGTCGAAGGAAGGAGACACGAGACAACCACGTCTCGTGTCTCCTTCCTTCGTCTGTTGTTTTATTTGGCGCCTTCTCTGTAATCAGTAGGCAAAGCATTGTGAGCACACCCTGCTCCGACGTAGCCACTGCAAATCATTGAAGAAGGACCGGAAGCACCACAAACAGTGTGTTTGATTGCCAATAACTCTGCTTCTGCTGAAAGCATTCAAGAACTTTTTGCGGCAATGTATTTCTGAAATATAGTCCAATTGAACTTGAAATGCCTTTCTCAACTTCGATAAAAGAGGGATTCAGGGCCCCTTTAAAGGTTTGCTAATTTAGATTCTGAGACTAGCAGCAGCTCTTAGATAGCCATCTCTGAAATATGTGACAAAATACAGTGCTAAGAATGTAGTGATCCTAGGGGCTCATTTTTTTTAGTCACAACCATAGCAAGTAGTAACCGACAGAGAAGCCATAGAAAACACAGGAGAAGTTAGTTGTTATGTTTAATTTAAATGTAGGAATAATGAAATGAAGGGAAATGAAAGTGGACACAGAGATAGCTTGCTGCATGGGCGGACCACATCCTCTGCATTGCGCACATGACGCTTCACCAGTTGAGCTACCGTGGCAGCCATGGGTGTTTACGTATGCGTACAGCATTATTTCTGGGGCTGTTGGCTAGCACCAGCATGGCATCGCATGTACATGAGCTAAGGAGCAGGCAATTGGCATCAGGGCTGCCACATTTGAGGCCTTCACTATGCAATAAGCAAGAAGAACAAGGGGATTTGAGGGGCTCAGTCTTATGGTCAAGAATTTTACAATCTTGGGATCTGTTCTGCACCCTTTTATTGTTTAGATATTGTCGAGCAAGAATGCCCTGGATGGTTGCAATTCAGCTGTGGTGAGCACGTGCCGCCACTTTCGGGGTGTTTTCGGGCAGGTACTCTCACACAGCAGTTCAGCGCAGTTTTTGGTAGTACGTATACTTGGCAGTTCAAATTTGGTACTCACAATTTATTTCGAAGCTTGTACAAGTAAAGTGCAAAAACCATACTTGTGCCCATTTAAGATATAAAATAGTAACAATCAGGCAAAGAATGATGCAAAAATATGGTTTCTTCCAGTCATGGCTATGTCAGACAGTGTGAATATGCATCCTTACTTTCTTGCATTTGGTAAATACCTAACGTAACAATTAAGTATATTCTTTATACAATGCCAAATGTGTAGCCCTTCGTGTAGTAAAGAACTTGTGAAGTTTACCACAGTCATGACATTGCTACTTGGGAATACTCGTCACTACATTAAGATGTTCACTGAGTTGCTTATGTGCCTTGATGGCATAATCTCGATGTCATCATTACTGCATTGCCTGCCACTACAGCAACTTTAAATTGACAGAGAGTGTGAGCGAGGGTCATGACATGTCACCATAGCTAGAAATACTGTACTGTTTGCCTAGTGAACGAGATAACAGTCATATAAATACATCATCAAAAGACGGTGTTACGTAAAAGAAAGTAGTTGCCAAAAAAACCAAGAGATGATCTTTCACTTAATGTTTAGTTCATTCATATGAATTGAGTACTTGAAAAATAGGAACTGAAAATTCTCAATCTGTAATGTAATCTACCAGTCTAGTCCTATTTATTTTTTTTTCCCAGTGTAAGATTTACTGTGGTATGCCAGGTGCAGACATTTGTGTGATGGCTGCTTACAGCATCATGCCATGTAGCTACAATGCAGCAGCCAGTCAAGAGGTTGAGTGCCAGGTGCATTCC
The DNA here is from genome assembly GCF_023375885.2 of Dermacentor andersoni. NCBI lineage: Eukaryota > Metazoa > Arthropoda > Arachnida > Ixodida > Ixodidae > Dermacentor > Dermacentor andersoni. The sequence continues at coordinate 409,939,230 of NC_092814.1, read as the reverse complement.
CTTGGAGCATGTTTATGAGCTGTGCCATGCTGCAAGTTGGTTTATGTTGAGAGAGAGAGTTGAAATACCAACCTTCCTTATTGCGTACTGCCTTAATTTTTTTTTTCACTCATTTTTTTTTTCTTCAAAATGCTGCCGTGGTGCTTAAGGTAGCCCTCTCGTGCTTCCTATGTTTTGTGGCTTTCTTTCAAATGGGAAGCAATAAATAATAAAACAGAAGGCAGCATATCGTGTAAAGAATTGAATTTGACATTTTCACCCACTATTCAAAGCATTCTGGTAAGTATTCGAGCCAGAAACCTAAAATGACCAAGTCTGAGCCTGCCAAGTGCAGCACAGGATGTCATTTACTTGCCCGGGTCCACCATCATTGGTATTCGTTGGTAGCACCAGGGCTCAGTAGATTTCTGTAACAGTTGCATGTCCCTGGTGTTCATTGTCATGTGTGTCTATCGACTTGCACTTGGTACTTCTGTAGCCAGGACTAGTTCATTGAGCCATTTTGCCTTGTGCAGCAGCACTGCACCTAACTGAGAATCTGCTCCCTCATGTGCACAGGGGAGAACCTGGGGCTGCCAGAGAGTGAGGAAGCCTGGGAATTCGTGGTTAAAGACATGTACGAAAGTTTGAATCCTGACACAATAGAGCAACTGCTCCAGGAATTTGATTTCAGCCAAGGTAAATGAACCTGTTCCCGTCTTTTTGTATGTAGTGTAAGAAGAAAGTGTAAGTTAACTGGCTGGTTTGGTTAGACCTGGCCAACGAGTTTTATACTTCACCATTATCAATAGCCGAAACGACTGTTGCAGGGTGACAGTAATTGACAGCACTCATGGAGCAGCACATTTTACCACTAACGCATCAAAGCAAAACGCTTATATTGCAAACTGAAACATCAGAATTATGTGTAGTCACTCGGCTACAAACCTAAGATACAAACCTTATCTGAATTCACTTGCACCAGGAAGTAAGCGGGGTTTCAGGGGAGGTTGATGCCAAGCGTGCTGCCCACTAAGCTTTGGCAATTGATGCATTGACACATTCACAACTGAGTGCTACAGCATGCAAACAGACAATTCCTTACAGAGGACTTTTTGTCTAAATGAAGCTCCATCATTAGTAATTTTCACCATTAATGACACCCTACAGTAATGACACCTCAGAGTTGACTAAAAATTTATATATAGCAGATGTTAGCTGTGATAGGGCAACTGCAATGTTGTGTGAACTCACTCGCAGTTGTGCTATTTCTCACAATTTGTCGCTCCCTCACCCTCCTCTTCAAAGCAAAGAAACCTTCATAATGCCTACTGCTATACTGGCGACAGTTACTGTTGTATAGAGTCAAACACCTTTACAACAAAGTTCTCGGGACATCAAAAATCCTTCATTACACAGGTCACGTTGTTGTAAACATTGTTCACTGTACCACTCACGATAGAGCAGGCTAAGTACGTACTGTTGCGACTCAGGGTAGTGTTTAGGCCAGGAATCATCCAGGCACAGCAATGAGTACGTTTGGGAGTAGGAGTGAAAGAAAAGGGTTTATTTTACATTATTTACACTGGCTGCAGATATGGAGGCCCACTCCATGTGGGAGCACTTTAAATGTCTGAGCTCACTACATATCTGTGCACACATCAGGACACCTCAGAACACACCCACTGCACTAAAGGTATCCGCTTTTGAAGCAGTCGTCTTTCCTAGGTGGCTAGAATAGGGAATCTGAATGTGTCTCGGCCAGTCATAATCGTCGAATTGTTTGCAAAATCCTTCTCATGACATCACATTGTTCCGCCAGACTCTGCCTCTAATATTGCAAGATCGCCCCCGCATATGAGGTAACCGCGTGGCAATTTGGGAAACCCAAGTCGACGCAGTTCCCATGAAAGTGCTTGGCATTGGCCCCTTGCATCATTTAGTGGGCTCTCGGTGACAATCAGGTTGTTGGGGTCAGAGACTGGTCGTCGCGGTAATTACCGCATCCACAGAGGGCAGTGGTTGTTGTCGTCTTGAAGTTAGCTCATTTTGTTTGCATGTGATAGTTTATGTCAGGCCCCATCGCGATCTGGGCCGGTGCTAATGAAGGGTCTGCTTTGTGGGAAGCACCTAAGGAATGTTCGTTGCCATTTTGAGACACAACAGTATATTAAATAAAAGAAAACCTTTACCCAGCATGAATTCAAGAGAGTTAGTGAAATAGGTCGCTAATTTTTTGTGCACAATTAATTTGACAGAATGTGCAAGCGCAGCCAACCTATTTGCATCGAGGTTCACAGCATGTTCAGTGGCAAAAGACAGGAGCTACACAGGTAATGCTGCGAATGATTCGATAATGTTATTGACTGCTGTTCCATCAAAATTTATGGTTCATTTACAAGATTATCACTGTTGCCTTTGTAAACGTTCACATCCTTTCCAGCCTAGATGACTTTGAGATGTTGTCGGTCATCAGTTATGATGTCATCATCAAATGATGTCATATGACATCATCATGACGTCATCATCAAATGCGATGTATTCGCCAGCCATCACACCCACCGGTACTTTACAACAAGCAGTGTATGAGTCGAGCAATTCCTGAAGCAGGGCAGCAAGACCTCTGACATCAGCTTGTCAAGTGCATAGCTAGTGCTGCTGTTAGCAGTGGCACATAGCATGTCTCGATGACTAACGCAGAGAGCAGTGGTGGAACTGCTACGTGACGTTCATTGTAAAGCAACAAATCATCCACCGGGAACACCGAATCCTTTCGTTGTACAGCAAATTCATTGTAGTTGTCTTCATTGTAGAGCCATTCACAATGCATATGAAACATAGGAATTCAGCCTGGACATGGTCAGTCTTTCATTATACAGGTCATTTTGCTGTAGAGGCATTCGTTGTAAAGGCGTTCAACTTTAAACTGCTTCACATAGCTTGTACAAAGTGTTTATTTGTATGTTGTAGGCTGCTGAAACCAACGCCACGTTCTGTAGGTTCACGTTACGCAGGAGTATAATCAGAACGACTGACACCTGAGCAAGTTGGTATGAATCCATGGTGAAAAAAGAAAATCCAGCAGGACCCATCTCATGGTGAAGGTTAATGTGACTTGCGTTAAAGCAATGTAGTGACACACTGTATTGCCACCACAGACACACAAAGTGGCAGTCTCGCTGCCATACAATAGCACAGCATATCTTGTGGTAGTGGCTGCACCCCATTTGAAACTCCATCGTGTTCCCACTATCCTGGCTGCAGCACTGTTGCAGTGGCTCTCAGTCAAGCGGCCGTGCTCAAAGCGGAGGTGTCCATTGTGCTATCACTTTAGTGCATTTAGGGCAACACACACCTTGGCACTTCCATTCTGGGGTTTGGCCAAGAACGGGCACATCACATTCATGGTGTTGAAGTCGGGCACATACCCAGTTGCCCAAATTGTCTACTAGGTCCAACAGCAGCCAGCATCAAGCTGTCTATACGGCCACCTCCTATGTTGTCGGCTTCGCAAGACACCAGCACATACCAGGTGGCCCTAGCTATACACAACTTGGATCATTGGGTGAAAGAGGTTAGGTACAAACGGAAAACCCGGAAAGTGGGTCAGGTTCGCAAGAAATGCTAATATTGTCATTACATTGCGAAAATTAGGACGCAGATGCAAGAAGAGACTGAACAACACAAACGCTGACAATCAACTGGTTTATTGAAGAAATGCAAAGACATAGAAAATGTTCAAGGGACAAGTGGCCATGCACCAGTGACAGTTAAACAAAAAATGTCCCCCATGTTGCCTGCCAAACATCATCATCATCAGCCTGGTTATGCCCACTGCAGGGCAAAGGCCTCTCCCATACTTCTCCAACAACCCCGGTCTTGTCTGCCGAACAAACTATTGCCAAACTCTATTGCAAAACACTGTCAAGAATCAGTTGACAATTAGCGCTTGTGTTATTCAATCATCTCTTGTGTCTGTCTCCCAATTTTCAAGCTGCTTTTTACACCATGAATATATATGTTATGTAATGGATCCACTCAAATTATGAGTTGAATCAGCTCTTATTTATTATCATCTGCTTATTCTCTTATCAACCAAAATCAATTACAAAAATTTTTAAATATTGAACTACCTAAAATATTACAGAGCATGCTTGAAAATGTTTAATGCGTTTATTAGAAACAAGTTAACTCTTGCATACCTTTTTTTTTCTTCATGTATAGACGTAGGACAGGCCCCCAAAAAAGTACCCTAGAGATGAATCTTTAATGGTTCTGGTCCTGCAATGTACCACTGTCAACCATATGCCCAATAAATGGAGCTCACAAGCTTGTCACAAAACAAGAACAACTGGCTGCTATCACCACTGTTTATCAATACAACCTACTCTATTTATTCCAATCTAGGCCTATAGTTTTTTTCAAATAACCATATTTCAAACTCTAGGGTCGGCTTAGATTCGAGGATATTAAAAAATTTGCCAGTTTTTCATTGAAACTGCTAAATATGGTGCATAGCTAGCGCCATCTAGAAAAGTCAGTATCGCAGCCACTACTAGCCATGCCAGTAGCCAACCGTACACAAGCGAGGTCACCATTTTGACCTGTGTCGTGTCGGCTGTATCGGTATGCGGCGTGGTGTTATCGCGATGGCACCAAGCAGGAGATGCCGCTACAGCGCCGCTTTCAAGCGAAAAGTTATGATAGCCGCAGAGGCATCGTCGAACCTGGTTGGGACTTCGGGTGGGACTTCGGCGTCGACGCGAAAAACATCCGTCGTTGGAGGGGACAACGACAGCAGCTTTTTGCGTGCACCGCAACGAGGATGGCATTTAGCAGACCAAAGAAAGGCCATCACCATGAAGTGGAGACAGTTTTGGCTGACTTTGTTCGGACGTAGAGAGCAGCTGCCCTTCCAGTGACAACAGAAGTGCTCCAAGCGAAAGCTAGGGAACTTTCGAGGGAGCAAGGCCAACACCAAAGGATTTCAAAGTCAGCCGGGGCTGGCTTCAGAAATTCATGAAGCGCTTCGGCTTCAGCCTCCGACGCCGCACTTCAATCACCCAGAAGCTACTAAGCGATTTCGAAGAAAAGCTGATAGCTTTTCAGCGCTGCGTGCTGCGTAATCGGCAACGCCGACCAGACAGCTGTGTATTTTGATATGCCAATGGCATACACCGTACCTGAAAAGGGTGCCAAGGAGGTGAAGGTGCGCTCTGTGGGCTACGAGAAGCAGCGCGCAACTGTGATGCTGTGCTGCACAGCTGATGGACATAAACTCCCTCCTTATATGATATTTAAAAGGAAGACACTGCCTGCTCGAGAAACTGTCCCAAGAAATGTCATTGTGCGGGGAAATGAGAACGGGTGGATGACGGGTGCGATGGTGGAAGAGTAAAACTCTTGCTTGGGCTAGTTGGTTCATGCTTGAATTAGTAAAGGCAAGGCACGGAAGACCTGGACAAAAGATGAAACACAAACGACAGGACCGGCGCCAAACTAAGTTTATTTCCGCAACAAGCCTGTAGGTTAATCAAGCCGAATCACACACGAAACTTTAGAAGTAAAATACAGCAATCTATCGACCACTCAGGAATCATATCTGGCACAAAATATCAAATGAGCAAACAAGAACCACACATGGAGCAGCACTGGAAGCAATTCATTGAGCATAGTTTTTTCCAAGCCAACGGGGAGACAAAACAGGACATAAAAAGTACCGTCTACGCTTCACTATCAAACTATCCATAACATAACACACTTCAAACGCCTAAGGCCCAGTCAGTGATAAAACCTGCACGACTATGGGAATAATGACCAACGAATAACACGGAAAAAACACGAATAAAGGCGTCTAAGTACAGCGTCTGTGTCAAAACTAAAATCTCTAATAGTCACTCACCTAAAAAATTGATAAAATGTGTGACTGCGCGAGAAACGAACCACGTGACAAACAATGAAATAGACAGAACAGTTGAACGATAAAGGGTCTAAAGAACAGTGTCTGCGTAAAAAAAAAAGAGAAGAGAAAAAAATGCAACAAAAGCTTAAGAGCCACTAGAAAATCGTCAACAAAATAAAAATTATTTAAATAAAAGGAAGACAGACAGAAAAAAACCAAATGAAATCACTCTAACATGAGGCCTAAATGAAACCTTCTAAAAAAGTAGGTGCCGGTTCTGTCGTTTGTGTTTCATCTTGAGTCCTGGTCTTCTGCGCCTTGCCTTTACTAATGGTGGAAGAGTGGGTTAAGATTGTGTGGCGACAGCGTCCAGGAGCCTTTTTGACAAAGAACTCGCTCCTTGTCGTCTACTTACCGTGGGCACTTGACCGACAACGTGAAGGCTGCGCTCGCCCAAGCGAACACGGACCTCGCTGTCATACCGGCTGGCATGACGGGCCAGTTGCAGCCACTTGATGTCTGCATCAAACCTTTCAAGGATCGTCTGCGGAAATATTACACGGACTGGTTGACTGATGAAGACCGCATGCTAATTAATGGCAACGGGCCTCACCAAACGTGCATTGCTGTCGCAGCTGGCGGGCTGGGTAGCTGCAGCGTGGGATGACATCCCAGGTACTTTGATCGTGCGCGCCTTTAAAAAGTGCAGCATATCTAATGAGCTTGACGGTACCGAAGATAGTGCACTGTTTGAAGGTGACAGTGACAAGGAACACAGCGACGACGACGAGCTCTGCACGTTCAGATTCACTAAATGCTGTTTGTATTTTGTGAACGCTGTCCTCTCTTTTTTTGTTCGGCCTACATTCGAGGTAATATATATATTGTAGTGGGTAACATGCATGTGGCGCTGTGTGGACTGCCACCGCTGCGGCACGAGACCCGAGCTCGGGATGCTGATGCGAACAGCTAGGACTCACGATCAAGAGCCACTTGCGATCCCGCGTACGAGCTGCAATAAACCCCCTTTCATTTGGTGGAGCTGTGGGGTAAACCTCGGAAACTGGTACTCCGAAGCCGGACGCTACCGACTGCTGCGACCATGCCTGACGAAACCACCCAGGAAGATGCACCACAGCCTCTGGCGGTCATCGTTTCCGGTGTGTTGCGCCAGCGTGATCCTGCCATCATTAGCGGCACCGATGATCATGACGTGGAGGATTGGTTGTCACCTTACGAACGGGTGAGCCAGCATAACAAGTGGGACGACGTCACCAAGTTCCACAACGTGCTGTTTTGAACAGGACAAGATAAAACACATTATGAAAGGCATTGATGAGGACGCCTTTCAGATGTTGTTAGCGAAGGATCCGCGTACCGTGGCTGAAGTTATCAATTCGTGCCAAAGTTTTGACGAGCTACGGAAACAATGCATCTTAGCTCGGCGCCCACCGCCTACGGAAGATTCGTTAGCCGCATTCATTATTAATTAACCGGCGTCGCGAACCCCTGGTTCCGAAACCACGAACACGATTTCGCAACATGGAGCACATTCAAAATAAGTTTCGCAGAAGTGTTCGGGCGCCCCGCTGTGCGCAAGCTTCGCGCAGAACAACGCTTACGGGGGCGTGCGCAACATCACGGTGAAACTTTCACAAGTTACATCGAAGATGTCATTGACCTGCGTAAGCGCGTGAATCCGTCAATGTCAGAACAGGACAAGATAAAACACATTATGAAAGGCATTGATGAGGACGCCTTTCAGATGTTGTTAGCGAAGGATCCGCGTACCGTGGCCGAAGTTATCAATTTGTGCCAAAGTTTTGACGAGCTACGGAAACAACGCATCTTAGCTCGGCGCCCACCGCCTACGGAAGATTCGTTAGCCGCATTAATTATTGGCGACAACCACACAACTTTGCTGATGCAAATAAAAGAATTTGTGCGCGAGGAGGTCGCATGACAGCTCTCGATTTTGCCGATCACGGGGAAGCCTTCTCAATGTTTGGCTCCAGCGCTCCGACAGATAATTCAAGAGCAAGTGACCGAAGCTCTTCCGCCTCCGTGTCAGCCGGCTCCCGTGGCCGCGCCTTTGACGTATGCTACAGGGGTTCTCTCCTCCGCCTTCAGCACCTCGCCCACCGGTGTTCTCTCCTCCGCCTTCGCCTCGCCAGCCGGCGGATCCCTTTTTCAGTGCACAGCAGCAGGGTCCAAATCCTTGGCACACTGCTGACAAGCGCCCAATATGCTATGCCTGCGGTACCCCGGGTCATGTAGTGCACTTCTTCCACCGGCGCTTGCCGGCCTTCGTGGGCACCCCGCGACGACCCAGCTCCGACTTCCGACCTTTCCGTATGCCTTCACGACCACCACCAAAAGTCTACGCTGCTAATGACATACCGGCACCACAGTCACAGCTCTACGGCACTCGTCGCTCGCCTTCCCCTCGTCGGCGCTCACTCTCACCCATGCGTCGTAGACTCAGTGCCAGTACTACTGAGGCGGAAAACTGATTTCCGCAGTTCCTGAGGCACGAACTGCGTCATCGTCGGAACATCAAAGTCCTTGTTTTTCCCCTGCTAACGTTATTGAAGTGTCCGTTGATGGCATCAAATCCCTTGCGCTCGTCGATACAGGTGCTGCTGTATCCGTGATTAGTGAGAAGCTTTGTCATGCATTGCGGAAAGTGACCATGAAGCCTTCGGTTCCATTGCTTAGAACAGCCAGTGCGCAACAAGTACAGCCAGTCGCTATGTGTACTGCCAGGGTGCTGATTCGAGACATATTGTATTCGATTGATTTCTTTGTGTTAACTTGTTGCTCCCACGATGTCATTCTCGGTTGGGATTTTCTGTCGCGCCATCATGCCGTCGTTGACTGTGCACGTGCTGAGGTTCAGTTCTCCGTTCTGTGCGATTTGCCATCTCACGACTTTCAAGTTCAGGATCTTAGCAGGATCTGTGTAGCTTCAGATACTGACCTTCCTCCTCACAGTGCTGCATTTGTCCCTCTTTCATGCGCATCACTTGCCGAAGCGACGGTCATGTTTACACCCGCTGCCGTCTTCATTCGCCGCCAGCCTATATTGTTGCTTTTCGCCCTCCTCACGGTTCACCATGGTGCTGCAGAAATACTGATTTCAAACCCAAATTCGTACACTTTGGCTTTGCACTGTGGCGAGACTATTGGTACCGTCGAGTCTGTGGACGCTGACGCTATTGGGAATTTCCCTATGGCCGACGACGTAGATACTGCCAACGTAACAGCACTGACACCCCATGTGCCATCTAACAGAGTACCACAGGATGTTTTTTGTCGCTCCATTGCCGATGACCTCGAGCCGACACAACGTGAGCGACTAATTACTCTTTTAAATGATTTTCACGCCTCTTTTGACTGGAACCAAGCATCATTAGGCCGCACAAGTACTGTCTCTCACCACATTGATACGGGACATCACGCACCATTACGCCAGCGTCCGTACCGCGTGTCATCCACCGAGCGTCGTGTCATCGCCGAGCAAGTTGAAGACATGCTTGAAATTAAGTGGTGTTATTAAGCCATCCTGCAGCCCTTGGTCGTCTCCTGTAGTACTCATTAAGAAAAAAGATGGCTCGATTCGTTTCTGTGTGGACTATCGTCGCCTCAACAAGATTACACGAAAAGATGTCTATCCTCTACTGCGCATAGATGATGCCCTGGATTGTCTTCATGGTGCCGAATTCTTTTCTTTGGACTTGCGATCGGGCTATTGGCAAGTGCCATTGGATCCATTGGATCCATTGGCAAGTGCCAGTGGATGAATCCGACCGCTCGAAGACAGCTTTCATTACGCCTGATGGCCTGTATGAGTTTACAGTAATGCCATTCGGCCTCTGCAGTGCACCCGCGACATTCGAAAGGATGATAGACAATATTCTACGAGGCCTCAAATGGAAGACGTGCTTGTGTTATTTAGACGACGTGGTAGTTTTCTCCCCTGATTTCACCACTCACCTCTCTGGTCTACGCGAAGTCCTTACTTGCCTTGCCACCGCCGGCCTTCAACTTAGCTTGAAAAAGTGCCGCTTCGGCGCCCGCCAGCTGACCATACTTGGCCATGTCATTTCCAAAGACGGCGTCCTTCCCGACCCTGAGAAACTTCGTGCTGTCGCAGAATTTCCGCGGCTGATTACACTGAAAGAGCTCCGAAGTTTTATTGGCCTTTGCTCTTATTTTCAACGCTTTGTGCGCAATTTTGCCTGCATCATCGCTGCCCTGACGAAGCTCCTGGCTGGCCCAGGTGACCTTCGCGATTGGACTCCGGCATGTGACCAAGCCTTCACCACTTTGCGTCGTCTGCTTACCTCACCGCCTGTTCTACGCCACTATGACCCGACTGCACCGACCGAAGTTCATACGGACGCCAGTGGCGTTGGTCTTGGAGCCGTCCTTGCGCAACGCAAGCCTGGCTTTCTGTAATATGTGGTTGCATATGCGAGTCGTGCCCTTACGAAGGCAGAAACCAATTATTCCATCACAGAAAAAGAATGTTTGGCTATAGTTTGGGCGTTAAACAAATTTCGCCCTTACTTGTATGGCCATCCGTTCGATGTTGTGACAGACCACCACGCGCTCTGCTGGCTTGCGTCACTGAAAGACCTGTCAGGCCGTCTTGGACGTTGGGCTCTTCGGCTCCAAGAATTTGACATTCGCGTCATCTATCAATCCGGGCGCCAACATTCTGATGCCAATGCACTCTCCCGATCGCCCATGCGATCCGACGAAACGCCACCCTCACCCATAGAGTGCCTGGTTGCTACACTTGCTGTTACTGACATGCCGTCTGAACAGAGGAAAGATCCGTGGATTGTGTCTCTCATTGACATTCTTCACAGTTCTTCGACGGCTACATGCCCTCGAGCCCTTCGTTGCCAAGCCACCCATTTCGTGCTACGGGACGCCATCTTGTACCGCCGAAACTATCAGCCGGACGGTCGCAAATGGCTGCTAGTCATCCCTCGCCTTTTGCGCTCCGACATATGCACGTATTTCCACGCCGACCCACAACAAGCTCATGCTGGCGTCCTGAAAACCTACGAGCGGCTCCGCCAGCGCTACTACTGGCGCGGCATGTATTCTTATGTCCGCAAATACATTCGGTCATGTGTAGCCTGTCAGCGACGCAAGACATCTCCTGATACGACAGGTCCTCTGCAACCTTTACCGTGTCCTGCACGTCCTTTTGATCTGATTGGCATTGACCTTTATGGGCCTCTTCCATCCACTGCTAAAGGAAATCGTTGGATAATTGTCGCAGTAGACCACCTCACAAGATATGCCGAAACTGCTGCACTTGCTTCGGCTGCTGCTCGCGACGTCGCCGCATTCATGTTACGGCATTTCATCTTACGGCATGGCGCACTGCAAGAACTGCTCAGCGACCGAGGCCGTGTCTTCTTGTCCGAAGTTATTAATGAGCTACGCGCCACTTGCCGCACTATTCACCGCACCACTACGGCGTATCACCCACAGACTAACGGTCTAACGGAACGGTTCAACCGCACTCTTGGTGACATGCTCACCATGTATGTTGCATCTGATCATTCCAGTTGGGACGATGTCCTCCCTTTTGTGACGTACGCGTATAATACCGCCGTTCAGGCTACCACAGGCTTCTCCCCATTTTTCCTTCTTTATGGACGTGAACCATCCACTACCCTCGACACCATGCTACCATATCATCTGGATGCCTCTGAATTCACCCCTCTTTCCGAAGTTGCTCGCCATGCTGAAGGGTGTCGCCAACTGGCTCGCTCGTTCACGTCGGATACCCAAGGAATCCACAAAGATCGCCACGACAACGGGCAGCCCACACAGTCCTTCACCGTGGACTCTCATGTCTGGCTTCAGCTGCCCTTCCAATCTCCAGGCCTTAGCCCAAAGCTTGCTCCGAAACATCAGGGTCCGTACCGGATCGTCGCGTGTACATCGCCGGTCAATTATGTGGTCGAACCGGTGACGCCATCTTCGGACAAACGCCGCCGTAGCCGTGAGACAGTTCTCGTCAGTCGCCTGAAGCCGTACCACGACCCCCTTATCCTGTCCTCACCTTAGGTCGCCAGGATGGCTCCTCTTCGCCGCGGGGGCAATTGTAGTGGGTAACATGCATGTGGCGCTGTGCGGACTGCCACCGCTGCAGCGCGAGACCTGAGCTCGGGCTGCTGATGCGAACAGCTAGGGCTCGCGATCAAGAGCCACTTGCGATCCCGCGTACGAGCTGCAATAAACCCCCTTTCAATATATATTTATGTTTGCTTTGGACTTTAGGGGGTCGGCTTAGAATCGGGGTCAGCCTAGATTCGAGTAAATACGGTATATTAGCATTGTTATTCTTAAGATAGAAATTAACACGGCAAGCTGGGCGAGTTGGTGACTGAACATGTTCTATGGGTGGGCGGCACAACCCGGACGAAGGATGAGAGGAAGTACACAATACGAGCGCAGACTAACTGGTTTATTATTTCAAGCAACGGACTATAATATACAGAAAATGTAAACACATGTAAAGTGACGTTTACAAGGGTGTTAGCCTATCTTGCCATTCACAAAATCACTTTCTTTATCCTGCAGAGTGATAGAAGTCTGGCTGACGCATGTGCCTGAGTTCACATGCACGAAGTAGGCCTCTACAATCTCGCGGTTAATTTTATTCATATTTTTATACAGTATTTCCGTTTGTTCGAACATGTGTTTGCATGAGCAAACTCTACAATGCGCGGCCAGATTAGAACCTGTTTCATTCCTGATCTCACCTTGGTGCTCCCTAAAACGGATGTTAAAGCAGCGTGCCGTCTGCCCAAAGTCAGATCGATGTTCCTTGGCAGGAACATCGAGTGCTTCAGGTTTGTTGACGACTACCTGGTAGTTATCTGCTCTCAAAACAGTTCCAAAGATATTTGAGTTATTTTCGCAGCCTTTGATAAAGAAGGAATGGGTCTCAAATTTACTCGTGAATTGCCCAGTAATAATGAAATTCAGTTTTTGGATTTGCAGTTAAGATTAACAGTGCAACATATTTGTTGGCAGTATAACCCCAGGACAAGCAAACCAATTCTAAACTACGCCTCGGCACACTCAAAACGAGTGAAAAGAGGAATTGCTGTGACGTGTTTGGGTTCCGCACTTAGAAAGTCATGCCACCACCTCAGCAATCTGAGCTTTTTGCAACAACTCAATCGTCTAGAGAAAGCCGGTTTGCCTAAATCTATTATTGTGTCAATATGTGAAGGGCTAGTGAAGAAAATAAAAAAAGGGGAAGCACCCCAAACACAGATAGAAAAAGTTAAAAAGTACGCAGTCATCCCGTATGTACACCTGATGGGGCATAGATTAAAAAAGACATGCATGAAATATGGTGTTCAAGTAGTCTTTTCAGCAAAGAACTCCTTAAACAAGATTTGCAATCTTGTCAATAGACCTAAACAGGCGTCCAAAGCTACATGCCGCGTCAAACACTCGGGGCAGCTTGTGGCATGCTCGATGGAAATGGTCTACGTTATTCCACTTTCATGCGGCAAAATGTACTTTGGGCAGACGGGACGCTGCCTTAACATCCGCCTTAGGGAGCACCAAGGTGCGATCAGGAATGAAACAGGTTCTAATCTGGCCGCGCATTGTCGAGTTTGCTCATGTAAACCCATGTTTGAACAAACGGAAATACTGTATAAAAATATAAATCAAATTAACCACGAGATTGTAGAGGCCTACTTCATGCATGTGAACTCAGGCGCATGCATCAGCCAGACTTCTATCACTCTGCAGGATAAAGAAACTGATTTTTTTAAGGGAAAAATAGGCTAACACCCTTGTAAACGTCACTTTACATGTGTTTACATTTTCTGTATATTATAGTCCGTTGTTTGAAATAATAAACCAGTTGTTAGTCTGCGCTCGTATTGTGTACTTCCTCTCATCCTTCGTCCGGGTTGCACTGCCCACCCAGAGGAACATGTTCTTAAGATAGCATTTATTGCTGCATGTGATAAATGGTGAGAGGCAGGTGACAAAAGGCAGTTAAAGACCTGGCACAGTCTGGTAGTCAAATGCCTAAGAGCCACCGGTTTTTGCTGAAAATAAGAAATAAAAAAGTCCTTTTATTTCACTATGGCTATGTTTCAATATGTCTCAGTCTCACAGTAACATCCAGTGTGTGTGTGTGTGCGGGGGGGGGGGGGGGGAAGGGAGGGGCTTTTATGGATAAAGCCTAATCTGAAACAACCAACAAATATTTACAAACAATGCCCTTGCACCATTAAAAGCTGTAAATGGAAGGGAATGGTTGCCATCCACCTTAGAATGGTATGAAGCTACAAAGGAAATCTGTCGAGGAATCTCAGAAAGTTTCTTACTACTCACAGGTGAATGACAATTCTCTTTTGTGAACCTTCCTCCACCTTGCGAATTTCCACAGAACTGATTTGTGACAAAAGCTGTCAGTCCTAATTCTGAATACACTCAGGATATTGTAGTCATGAATGCATGACTGCATCAGTGTTGCCTGCCGATAGTGGCCAGTATACAGCAGCTTGAATATCGAATGGGAACTTGTTACTGGAATATGATAGGCATAACATGAAAATTATAGCAAAATGACAATATTGATTAGAGAGCAAATGTAGGTAGCAGATATTCCAATTGAGATTAAGAGGGAGAAATAGAGTTGGCAGATCATTTAATGCGTATAGTAGCAGATAGCCAGCGGTGTATTAGAGTAACAGAATGGGTGCCAAAGAAAGGGAGACACTCGAAGGTGGCAGAAAATGAGAGAGGCGAGATTAAGAAATTTGTAGGCCTGGGATGAAGTCATCTGACACAAGACTGTGTAGCTGGAGATCGGTGGGAGAGACATTCATCCTGTTTAAGTAGACCTAAAATCTACTACTACTACTACTACTACTACTACTATTTCCAAAATGTTAATGTGGGAAGAGCACTTGACAAAATTTATTTTACACTTTCATGCTTTACTAGATAGCTACCAACTCCACGATCATGGTATGAGGCCTTGATACCTTGAACATGCAATAAATTATGAATTACACTTTTGTCAACGAAAAGCCTTATTTAGCGCACAATTCACATGGAAGGAAAGAAGGGGACAGGGCAGAGTGCTCTTACCTGTCGCCTTCCTTCCTTCCGTATGAATTATGTGCTAAGTAAGGCTTTTCCTCGATGAAGCAATGTTTCACCAACCAACCCACGCAGCTACTTCTATGAATTATACCATCCTTTTTAATGCAACCAATTCAAAATACATGCCAAATGTAGCACTGCATCTTGGTGTAGGGTGTGTCTAAGATTCATGTCACAAAATATCAGTGGGTAGTACGTAGCCGTGCAATATTACTGTCAATGCAGTGGTTCAAGCTGCATTATGATTGTTTTGCTGAAAGAATTAGATGACATGTTGAAGTGAAACATGCTATTGGGTTGCAAAACAAGACAATAGAGGAAAGAAGCTGAAAAGGGCACTGTGCCTTCTGAGAAAAGTAGCAGCAGAGGACCAAGTTCATTTGATTAAAGGTGGAGAAACGTAGAGTGAGAGAGAAAAGAATATCCAGAGTGGTGTGTGTCTAGCTTTTGGCAATATGATTTTTGTGTGGCTTGTGGCCACTGCACTACACTGATTGATGTGCGTATCAGATGTTTCCGATACCACGTGATCACTACCTCTGTTTTTTTTGTTTTTTGTTTTTTTAACATCTAAAGGAACCCCTGTTAACACATTCTGTTCCAAAAAGGGGTGCTCCATTTGGCACATGTTTTGAATTCTCACATTGGAGGAAAATATAATTCATGATTTGGTGTGCATTTGAGGAATTGATGCATTCTGCTGTGGTTCAAGATATCTAACAAAGCAAAAAGAAAGCAAGATACCAAATTTTTATGTCAGTACTCCCTTAAGGGGTCACTGGAAGGGCTGTCACCAAAACAAGAACACACTATGTGTCATTCTAGAAGAGTTTATTGAGGATACAAACAGGATGCTTCTCTTTTTACTTGCATTTGCTTTTGCCACATCTAAAGTCCTTGTTTACAAGCCAGCCACATCTGCCCCTGTCTCCCAATTCTGACGTCTGCTTTACCCTGTTCTCTGTGCTGCTTGTTATGATGCGACAGCGGCACACATGAGCCTTCAGACATCTGAAGCTTCTTTAGACAGTGTAACAAGCATGTGACGCCCCCTCGGGCACAATCTTCGTTGGCCCACCAGGCTCAGTGGCCCGCCAGGCTCGGTAGGTAACATTGGTCACTGCACCGCAATAAACACCGACGAGCACAGCTGCTCGGCGGTCAGTCCGTTCATCACCACCACACTGCGGAGCGTCTGTCAGACGGAGGGTGCCTCGAGCACTCCCGCGTTCACGAACCCAGGCGGATCGTGACACTGCCGACGAGTACCCACGGATCGTTCCATGCCACCGTGAGCGGCGAAACACCGCCCCCCGTTGCTGCTGCAGCCATGCCGCTGTACGGAAGGCTCGAGCCGTTCGAGGGAGATGGGTCTGCCTGGCCAATTTACGTGGAACAAATCCACGTGTTCTTCCGGGCAAACGATACACCCGAGGCCAAACAGCGGCACATTTTCCTGACTAGCTGCGGGACCCCCGTCTTCAGTCACCTGCTCGACCTTCTCAAGCCAGCCACGCCGCACGTTAAGACCCCGGGTGAGCTGCTCGCCTTACTGCGCTCGCATTTTAACCCGGCACCGTCCACACTAATGGAGCGTTTCCGCTTCAACAACCGGAGCCACCGGGAAGGAGAGACCCTCGGGCAGTTCGTTGCTGCGCTACGAGGGTTAGCGAGTGCCTGCGTTTTCGGGGACCAGCTGGACTCGCTGCTCCGGGATCGTTTCGTCTGCATCATCAACAACACCGCCATGCAGACGCGACTCCTGGAGCTTCCTGACCCCTCGCTGTACGACGCCGTGAAGGCAGCGCTGGCAATGGAAGCTGCTGCCAAGGACGCCGGCGAGATCGCCTGTGCGACTGCCTCACCGTCGGTGGAAGCGGCGGTCAACACGTTGATGACAAAGGGCTGTACCTGCGGTCGCTGTGGTGGTGCCCACTCCACCTCACAGTGCCAATTCTCTCAAGCACAATGCTTCACGTGCGAGAAAACTGGGCACCTGGCACGTGTATGCAGAAGCAGGAGGACGAGCAGCAGCAGCAGCCTGGTTCAAGCCCAGGTACCACACAAGCCCACTGCTAGGGTAGCCATCGCAAGGTACGCGGCGGGGGCATGCGGCAGCAGGGTCGAGTTATTCCGTGGGCAGGCTCCACGTCATGGCCGAGGACCCGCCAATTTTCGACATGTGGCGCACAGGCCTTGTACTGTCGTCTGTGCCGCCATATATGCTGATCGTCGAAATCTGCCGGCACCCCATTTCCGTGGAGCTGGACACGGGCCAGCGTGTCGGTAATGGCCGGGAAACTGTTCAAGCGTACCGTCCCCGGCGTGTCCGTCGAGGCTTTGGGCGTGATGCTGAGCAACTACTCCGGGCATCTCTCCCAGGTCCAGGGTCAGGCACAGGTCAGCGTTCGCATTGGCGACAGTGAGGCAACCCTTCCCCTTTACTTAACCAAGGGGTCGTCGCCGACGCTGGTGGGCCGAAACTGGATTCATGCACTGGGCGTTTGTCTGCCAGAGTACCAGGAAGCCAGCCTGCATGCGTTGAAAGATGTCCCCAGCCTCCCGACCAAGTTCAAGTCCCTGTTCCAGCTAGGGGTGGGCACATTTGCTGGCAAGTCGGCTGGCATCTATGTACCTGAGGGAGCCCAGCCATGTTTTTCAAGCCTCGCCCACTGCCGTTTGTTCTAAAGGACGGGGTCACCCAGGAGCTGCAACGGTTACAGCGAGAGAGCATCCTGGTGCCCGTCAAGACTTCTGAATGGGTTGCTCCCATCGTACCAGTCCTCAAGCGAGACGGCAGTGTCAGGATCTGCGGGGTTTTCAAGGTTACTATCAACCCCGTCACTACCGTCAAGAAGTACCTGCTGCGCTGAATTGAAGATCTCTGGTCAGCGTTATCCGGTGGACAGAAGTTTGCCAAGCCCGACCTCAGAGATGCTTACCAGCAGCTGGTGCTCCAGGATGCCTCCCAGAAGTATGTCACAATATCGACAACTTTGGGGCTCTTCCAGTACATGCGCTTACCGTTTGGCGTGGCCTCAGCCCCAGCCATATTTCAGAGGTTGATGGACCACCTCTTCAGGGGCATGAGGCTCGTGGTGGTGTACTTAGATGACATCCTGGTTACTGGCAGGGATGACGGAGACAACCTGCAAAACCTGTACAACGTCCTGGCACGACTGCAGGACGCCGGCCTCAAGCTCAAGCTAGAAAAGTGCATTTTCCTTGCCCCCAGTGTTGAGTGCTTGGGACGTCATTTCCCAGGCTGGTCTAGCCCCGGCTCCCCGCAAAGTTGATGCTGTGCTCAAGGCGCCTAAGCCCCAGAACAAGAAGCTTCAGAGCTACATCAGCCTCATCATCTTATACAGGAGTTTTCTGCCGAACCTGTCGGAGCATCTACAGCCACTCCATCTTCTGCTTCAAGATAGTCAACAATGGGTCTGGAAGAAGGAGCAGGACCAGGCTTTCCAGCTCAGCAAGGAGCTAATCACCAAGGCTCCAGTGCTAGTACACTTCAATCCTGCCAAGCCTGTCATTCTGACCGTAGATGCGTCGCCATATGGCTTGGGAGCCGTCCTGGCACAAGGATGGCCAGGAACACCCTGTGTCGTTTGCTTCTTTTCGGCTTCATGCTGCAGAGCAATGCTACAGCCAGCTGGACAAGGAAGGGTTGGCCCTCATGCTTGGTGTCGAACGCTTCCACCAGTATCTGTGGGGCCAGAAGTTCGAGGAGGTCACGGACAACAAGTCGCTGTTGGGGCTGCTGCGGCCTGACAAGGCAGTTCCTGTGCAGGCATCGCCTCGAGTGGTACGCTGGGCCTTGAGGCTGGCGGCTTAGTTACCAGCTCGTTTACCATCCGGAAAAGGACCTGGGACCTGCTGACGCCCTGAGCCGCCTGCCCCTGTGTGAGGTGCCTGATGCCGTTCCAGAACTTGAGCAAGTGTTCATGCTGGAGCACGCGTACCCGGAAGTACTCTCCAGACCTGCGGTATCGCAAGCGACCAGCCGGGACCCAGTCCTGTCTCAGGTGGTCAAGGCAGTGTCCTGTGGGGATGAATTCATTCAGCAGGCCTATAGCCACAAGGCCGCCGAGCTGAGCTTGCAGCAGGGCTGCCTACTGTGGGGTTCCAGGGTGGTGATTCCACAAAGTCACCGGTCCAGGGTCCTGCAGTTGCTGCATGTGGGTCATACTGGCGTGGAAAAGACCAAGATGGTGGCCCAGTCCCATTTTTGGTGGCCTGGCCTGGACCAGGACATCGCTCACATAGTGCAGAGCTGCCAAATCTGCCAGGACCATCAGCGGGCCTCGCGTCATGTGGAAATCACCCCCTGGCCGTTCCCACAGAGACCCTGGTCCCACCTGCATGTGGATTTTGGGGGGCCCTTCAAAGGCCATTACTTCCTGGTAGTGGTGGACACCTTTTCGAAGTGGGTGGAGGTTCTGCCTGTCGCCACACCATCAGCAGGCGCGACCATTGCAGCGCTACGACAGGTCTTCGCCGCCCAGGGGTTGCCGGACATCATCATGTCCGACAGTGGTCCTGCTTTCGCCAGCACAGAGTACCTGGCCTGGCTGATGAAGAATGGAATCCGCCGGATGATGGTTCCGCTGTACCACCCTGCCTCAAACGGTGCAGCCGAGCGGGTGGTGCAAACCATCAAGGACAAGCTCAAGAAGAGCCAGACTGGGCATTTCCGGATGCAGATTGCCCGGATACTGTTCCAGTACCGGACCACGCCCCACAATGTCACTGGCCGTGCCCCCTATGAGCTCCTGCTGGGTCGGATGGTCAAGATACCCTTGGACATCTTGCATCCGGACCTCTAATCCACAGTGCTCCTGAAGCAGCTGAAGCAGAAGCTGGCTGCCGACCGAGGGTGCCGTTCCGAGCCTTTGCCGGAGTCGGGAGCTCCAGTTTTCACCAGGAACTTTCGTCCTGGCCCACCCTGGTCTGCCGGACAGCTCATCTGGTCTGCCGCCTCATCGCTGCTCATCCGTATGCCAGATGGGGCCACGGGGCACAGACATGCCGACCATGTTAGGCCTCGCCTCGGGACCTGGCCAGCACCCTTGACTGCCACTTCAGAGTTCCAGCTCACAAGAGGACTAGCGGTAGCACCAGTCGCTTCCACCAGAGCACCACCCACCTCTGCGACGGCAAGTATTGCCAGTGGTGCGGTGCCCATTGGGCCGGTGTCAAGTCCGGCACCACTGACAAGGCCGACCACTGCGAACCCTCCGGATGGAGCAAGGCTATCTCAGGCAGTACCCGGCGTTGCCACACCCGGCCCATCAACACTGGCGCCCAGGCGGAGTACTCGACGGCGGAGGCCACCGGACCGTTACTCGCCTGGGTAGCAGGCACCGTCGACCCAGCTAGGGCAGAGGCAGAGCCTCATACTTTGAACTTGGACGTTTGTTGTCAACAAACAAACTGGGCGTAAGGGGGTGTAAGAATCATGTGACGCCCCCTCGGGCACAATCTTTGTTGGCCCGCCAGGCTCGGTGGCCTGCGAAACTCGGTAGGCAATGTTGGTCACCGCACAGCAATAAACACCGACGAGCACAGCTTCTTGGCAGTCGGTCATCGTTCGTCACCACCACGCTGCGGAGCGTCTGTCTAATGGAGGGTGCCTCAAGCCCTCCTTCATTCACGAACCCGGGCTGATCAGTCCTTTGTGCCACTGTCAGGTGGATGGCAAATATTTCCCTTTAGACAGCACTGTTAGTATGGAAAAGTTTGTCATCCTACTTTGAGCTGCTGGTGCCTTGTTTTTAAACTACTATACTAGGCAAAGTCAGGTGAAGTTTGCTGAAGAATAACTCCCAGCTTGAATGCCGCCACATGTCTGGAAGTGGTTTGAACCAAGGCATAGTTGTCAGCAGGGTCACAATAAAAAGAGACAGAGAGAGTTTTACATCCCTCCCACTTTTATCCTTCATTCCTGCTGCTCCCCACATTCACCTCCAGTTCTTTCACTAATGCCATCTTCAGATGGTTGTTTTCAAGTGCTGTTAAGTGCTCCCAAAAGGCCAGTCTTCGTTCGGATGATCAAAAATGGCCGCTTCGACTACTTCAGATGGTCCTTTCCGATCGCCTGACTCAAAATCAAGAGTGCTGTGAAGCACTCTCAGCATCGCTGTCAGAGCAGCCAAGAAATCTAGTCAGTTTCCGGTCACGTGACCCCACACGTTCCTGTGGCTCTCGCTGTTTCCACTAGTGCACACGGGCAATATTTGTGCTACCTACCTTGACTTGTCGTTTGTCTTAATCATAAGTTGCTGTTTTTTTTTTGCCGGCAATGGTGGCAGCACTGGCTGCATTACCAATAGTTCCCCTCAACTTTCGCTTCCTTCTCTCAGTGCTCCAAAAAGCAGCCAACTGTTCATTTGCCTCGAAATACTTCCTACTTGGGCCCAGAGCGCCTCGGCAATTGGTATGCTCGGATTTGGAGGATCAAAGTTACCACCCAAAGATGCGATAAATGATTTCTCATCTTCCCTTTGGCTTGATCCCTCGCATTTGAGCACAACCATTCAACAGTGTGGCGGTTATGCTGCAAGTGGAATGTGCTTCATAATGTTCTGGTTTCTTCAACTCTCCATGGTCGTAGGTTTTACCCTTCAGGTGATAACACCCTCTGCAGTTGGTGCGTGGTAATTAAAGACACAAAAGTTGCCATAGAGAAGCTGCATTATCTTCATATTTTTCACTAGAGTGAAATGATGAAAAGTATAAAACAGTTATTTCTTCTAGCGAGCACGAGAGGTGTTGTTGGCTTGCACTTTGTGCTGAATGAAGTTATAAAAACGCATGACACTGAAGTTGGGATCACAGCAAACTGTGAAAATAATGGCATGTCTTGAAAGAAGACATTGTTATCATGAGGAAGTGCTCTGTACACTACAAATTTATTAAAGGGGCCCCCTGAAGCACTTTTTCAAGAAGTTGAGTAATGCATTTGAAGGTAAAATCGGATGTTTTAGAAATACTTTGCTGCAGAAAGTACTTCAGTGCATTGAGCAGAAACGAAATTATTGGCAATCAAACATACCCTTCGTGGCACTTCCACTCCTTCTTCAATGCCTTGCACTGCGAAGGCTATGGAGGAGCCGGGTGTGCCCACAACACTCCGCCTACTAAACGTCGCTTTGGTGTGCACTTCAAGTTTGATTTTGGATGTTAATGCAGACACCGCTACTTCCGATTTTGGTGCCTATGATGCACCAAACATAAGCCAAACGCGGTTGTCCTCTGCGAGCCACAGTGCGCTTAGCCAGTGGACTCAATGCAGCACCCCGTGATGGCCTGCCGCAGCTACATGCAACTGTAGTGCGTATGTGCAGCGTTTTCTTTGTCCCCGCAGGGGCGTTTGCGTCATCAGGCGTTTGGTGTGTTGCGACACCACGTACCCAAGCACACGAGGGTTGGACCCTCCTGCGTGTAGCCGTGCGCGGCTTAGCCGTGTCCGGGGAAAAGGGGATCCTGGGGGTTGAGCCAATGCCGGGTGTTTGGACCTTCACGGCCCCCCGGCAGAGGCAACACGCCTCTTTGGCCTCTGCTTCACGTAGACAGCACCCCCGGACTGACCCACCCGGGGGAAATCGGCAGTCGCCTCTTCCTGTCTCTCTCTCCTTAAATCTTCGTCTTTATCTCTCACTTTTTGATCTTTCCTGTCTTATTCTCTCTTCCATTTACTTCCTTTCTCTATGGCAGCAAGGGTTAACCTTGTGTGGCTATCCTACCTTGGGTACACCATATTTGGTTATAGTGACGGCGTACGGCTGGCGTCGTGCAGGCTTGAATACCAGCTCTGCCACGTCCCTTCGTTGGGCTCCGTGGTGGGCGGTCGGCGCTGTTGCCGAACACACACACTTTCCTATGGCAGCGCAAATCTCTGTTGTCCATGATCGGCGGCTGAAAAGATGCCGCATCGAAGTACCATTTCAATTCTCCTTTCGAAGCAACGCTCCATCTTTCCCCAAGTACTATGTAGTCCACAGCGAAACCAACATGCCAGTAAGAAAGCTATCTCCATTCCTTGTAGCCAAATGCCTGAAAGATAAAATCGGACCTACATACAAAGCTTCCAATATGTCTAGCGGGGACCTCCTCCTAGAACTGAATAATAAAGATCAAGCAGAGAAGCTCGCTGAACTTACCAGTATTGGCGACGCAACAGTGACAGTTTCAGCGCACAGAACATTTAATACAAGCAGGGGAGTAATATCTGACGAAGACTTTATTGGTTTAAGCGATGAGGAACTACTGGAGGGTTTCCAAGAACAAAATGTTACTAAAGTACAAAGAATAGTAATCCGCAGAAACGACCAAGAAATCCCCACCAAACATGTTATACTCACCTTCGGAACAAGCGTAATGCTTACCTCACTCGATGCAGGTTATGTCAAAGTCAATGTGAGACCATATATCCCGAACCTCAGACGGTGTTTCAAGTGCCAAAGGTATGGACATGCTTCATATGCATGCCGAGGACAAACAACTTGTGCTAAATGCAGCTCCAACGATCACCAATCTGAGAATTGCACCTCTTCACCACATTGTGTTAACTGCAAAGGAGATCATCCCGCTTACTCGAGGTCTTACCCTTGCTGGAAAAAAGAAAAAGTAATTGCACTAACTGTGAAAGAAAAAATCTCATTCTTTGAAGCCAGAAAGCGACTGTCATATCTTTCGCGACGTAGTTATGTTGATGTGACGAAGGTGGGGGCGTCGTCACAAAGACCTGAGGAGTCCTGTGAACCCACGCACAGTGGTCCCGTAGTGATGCCTCCCGCCCCCATGGTGGAAGCAGTCAGTACTGCTCCACCCTCTTCGAAGGCCCTGGAGACACCAGTCCCGCAGGGCCCTAAGATCAAGCGAACACCAAGGCCCGAGACACGTGTCTCGGCGCCAAACTCTTGGTGCTCCAGCGCCTCAGAGAGAGCGATGGAGGTCGACGCAAAAACCCCGGTGTCATCGACACTGAAGGAGAAGCGCTCTCTCGAGCGCTTAAAGAGGGACAAACTCCCAATAACCACCCAAAATAAGAAGGCGATAACCTAAGGGTTATCGCTCCATTGCATCTGCCTTCTTCAGATCCATGTCGCCTAACATCTTTCTTATCTCCTATTCACTCGTTAATATCACTTTTCCTTTCAATTTTATAATGGCTTTTATGATCCATTGGAATTGTAGAGGTCTCTTACATAACTTGGGTGACATCAAAGACATGTTAATAAACTTCTCTCCTGTGGCCCTGTGCTCACAGGAAACAAACCTAGGCGAAAAACACAAAAACATTTTAAAAGTTTTCACTGTTGTACGGCAGGACCGTACGCAGACGAACCGGCTGTCAGGTGGTGTAGCCATTTTTCTGCAGGGTGGTATTGCAGCTAGAGAAGTTCCTATTAACAGTCACATAGAAGCTGTTGCTGTCACCGTTTTAGCTCATAAAACTATCACAATTTGTTCAGTATACATTCCCCTGCATTCACACTTTACCATAAAAGATGTAGAGTTAATTTTAAACCAGCTAACTGAACCATTTTTAATAGGCGGTGATTTTAACGCATATAACACGTTGTGGGGTAGTAAAACAACTGACACCAGGGGTCAAACACTTGAAGATTTTATCCTAACAAATGATGTATGCATTTTAAACACCGGTGCGGCGACTTACTACTGCCCAAGCACAGGAGGGTTGAGTTGCCTAGATCTGGCACTGTGCTCTCCATCTCTTTTTGGCGATTTTCAGTGGAGTGTCATTGAGAACCCCTATGGTAGTGACCATATGCCTGCTATCATTAAAAGAGCATCTCCTTTTCCTATCATCCCACTGAGGCCACCCCGTTGGAAACTCCATCTAGCAGGCTGGCCTCTATTTACTGAAAAGGCCACCATGGGTAACATACCAGATGAGCTAACCATAGATGAAATGAATGATAAGATAACCGCCTGTATACTTGCTGCAGCAGCAGAAACAATCCCACAATCGTCTAGCTTCCTAAGAAAAAACCTAAAACCCTGGTGGACGAAGGAATGTACGCAAACAAAAAAACTACAAAACAAAGCGTGGGGTATCTTTCGGCGATATCCAACACAAGATAATCTACTCTCGTTCAAAAAAGCAATAGTGAAAGCCAGGTACACATGCAGACAAGTCGAAAGACAGTCCTGGAAAAATTATGTCTCGTCAATAAATAGCTCGATAACTTCCAAAAGATTGTGGGATCAGGTTCGTAAGTTTAGAGGCAACTACGCTCCTTACACGATACCCATACTTTCACCCCCAGACACACAAACAAATTTAGTAGAACAAGCAGTCATATTAGGGCAGCACTTTCATGATATATCAAGCTCAGTAAACTACTCTGCAGAATTTCTAAAACATAAGCAGTTAGCAGAAAAACTAAAGCTTCCGACCACAGGAAGTTCAGAAAGACTGTATAATGTCGCTTTAACACTTCCAGAAATCAACAGAGTACTTACTACTGGCAAAAAAACAGCACCCGGTCCGGACAGGGTACATTACGCAATGCTAGCTCACCTTTCCCCTAAAGCAATTGAGACCTTGCTTCGTTTCTTCAACATAATCTGGGAAACGGGAAAAATGCCCAAAGAATGGAAGAAAGCCATCATAATCCCTTTCTTGAAAGCTGGAAAACCTCCCACAACAGCAACCAGCTACAGACCCATAGCACTCACAAGTTGTCTTGCAAAGTCCTATGAAGCCATCATGAACATAAGATTAACATACGTCCTCGAAACAGAGAACCTGCTAGATAACCATCAGTGTGGATACAAGAAAGCTCTCCACAACAGATCACCTAGTCCAGCTAGAAGACGAGATACGTGCTGCGTTTCTGCACAAGCAAAACTGTCTCACTGTTTTCTTTGACCTAGAAAAGGCGTACGACACAACATGGAGGTTTGGTATTTTAAGGGACTTGGCAGATTTAGTAATCCGAGGTAGAATGCTCAAATGTCTAGCCGATTTCATGTCGAACCGAACATTCCAAGTGCGTTTAGGAACGGCGCTGTCACGTGTATTCACTCAAGAAAATGGTGTACCCCAAGGATGCATACTAAGCACAACATTGTGGTGAAAATGAACTCGGTCAATAAGGTAATTCCATCCTCTGTAATGCATTCATTATATGTGGATGATCTACAAATTGCGTGTCGTGCATCGAACCTGACATCCTGCAAACGGCAAATTCAAATTACATTAAACAAACTAACACAATGGGCGTCTGAAAACGGTTTTCGTTTCTCAAGTGAAAAAACTATTAGTGTTGTCTTTACACTAAATAGAGGCCTACAACCAGATCCCACCCTTATGCTACAAGAAGCCACACTACCAGTAAAACAAGAACACAAGTTTCTGGGTGTTCTGTTTGATAAAAAGTTGAACTTTCTCGCTCACATAAAGAGCCTTAAAATAAAAGCGAACAATGCACTTAACGTCCTCAAATTCCTGTCCCGGAAGCGCTGGGGCTCTGACTGTGAATGCCTGCTATGCATTTACCGCACTTTGGTGCGCAGCATATTAGATTATGGTAGCATCATATACGGTTCAGCCAGACAGTCTTACGTCCGACGACTTGATCCAGTTCATAACCTTGAACTACGACTGGCAACTGGTGCTTACAGAACATCGCCTGTCCAGAGTTTGTATGTTGACTGTAATGAACCTCCTTTACAGCAGCGCAGAGTGCTACCAACTCTTTCTTACGTACTCAGAATTCAGTCGTCACCACAACACATATGCTTCAACATTGTCACACAGTGTAACTCACGCTTACCCTATACAAACAAACCAAACATGATTAAGCCACTTGTCCTGCGATATAAGGAATATATTTGGGATTATAACATTCCTCGCGAAGTCCTCCAGGTTGAGAGAAAGCCACAGCATTTGCCCCCGTGGCGTGATTTCGCACCGTTATGTGATTGGACATTGACACATTTAAAGAAGAAAGACACCCCACACGAACACATTATACAAGAATTCCGCTTTCTACAGGACAAATATCAATATTACACGCAATTTTAAACTGATGGCTCTAAAACAAAAGAACACGTGGGTGTGTGGGCCATAACAGAACATTGGGAAAGAAGTATTCATTTGCCACAGCACGCCTCGGTCTACACAGCTGAAGTCTATGCAATATGGACTGTGGTTAAAAAAATCATCGCTGAAAAACTAGGAAACACGATCATATACACCGATTCACTAAGCACGTTAAAGGCTCTTCACATGAAATCCAAATGTAAACCCCTGTTAGGGGATATCTTAAACATGATAACAATAAACAAATACGGCAGGTCAATTAGGTTTTGCTGGGTACCAAGTCATGTTGGTATACCGGGTAACGAAGCAGTGGATAGGTGCGCATCAATGGCAGTGTATGAAAACATTAGAAATACAGCACTTCCATATAAAGACAGTATAAATGCGATTCTGAAGGCCTTGACGTCAAAATGGCAATACGATTGGGACAAATGTTTGAACAATAAGCTACATCTTATCAAACCTGTAATTTGCGAGTGGAAATCATGCAGACACCAGCAACGGTTCTACGAGGTGATCTTGTGTTGACTTCAAATTGGACACACACATCTGACACACAATTTCCTCCTCCGAAAAGAAAACCCGCCAACCTGCGAAAAATGCCATGAACCTCTCACAGTCATACTCATCCTAATAACATGTCCATACATCAACACACTGAGACGGAGGTTTTTACACAGCGTGTATAATTTGCACACTCCATTACACCCTGCCCTATTACTAGCAGATGACCCCCTAGTGCCATTTGCTCACCTGTTCGACGTTTTAGAAAAAAACTGGTTATTTACACCAACTTTAATGTAATGCAGGTTTACCTGCTCTAACGTTCATTCTGTCTTGCGTCTGGCGCAGCATGGCCTTAGTTGCCTTTGTGCCATTAAACCCAAACTAACCAAACCAAACCAACGTTTGCTGTGTGCATGATGGCTTGAGTGCGTGCTCGCACTCATATGCTCCAGTCTGACCATGCTATGTGGTGCGGACCTGTTGTGTGGTGTGGACCGACAGATACTAGCCACATTCCAACTTGTGCATTTTGAAGCACTATCAATGCGTCTGCCAAGGCATCTAACCAGGAGTGAGTGCACACTGGCAAGCGTGCATGTGGTCTGATCTCAAGTTTTGCGTGGTGCGAGGCCATTTGAGCATTATCGAAAGAGTTAGTCGAAATTAGTGATGCCCGACGACTTCTACACCGATAAGCAGGGCAGCCTAAGTTTAATTCCTACGCGTGCGGCCGTGGCCGAGCGTGAGCAGATGATAGAAACCTTCTTCCTGAAGTGCGTAATTATTATCAAAATTCAACAGCAGATTTTCGCTTACTTAAACGTAGTTATTTAACTTGATCAATAAACGTACACAAACAGTAGGAAGAAGTGCACTGATCCAAACACCTTTCTTGATTGATGTCAGCTATTGGCCAATAGCAGCGACATATGGGAATCTGCTATATTACGAAATAAAGCCTCCAGAAAAGAGTGAGGAGCAGGCTTTGGTTGAAAAGAGCGTGTTTGGGAGAAAAGTGATTTCACGCTCCGCTTGCAAGATCCACGCACCGTGCACGACTGCAAAACTTGGCTAAGATGTTCACCGCAGAGTATGCTACCTGCGGACTGTGTTTTTTCACCAAGCCCGAGGGGTCATTCAGGACTCTCTTAAAAATTGTATTTTCAACGTAGATATTTTACTCACTTTCACTGTTTGTTAACCTTGTCTAGGTTAGAACGACAGAAAGCTGAGCTAGTTGGTAAGGATTCATTATGCGAAATAGAAGTGAGGCGTGCACACAGGACACAAGAGTAGAGAAGTGGACAACAGGAACGCCGACTATCAACTGAAGGGAGCACTGAGGCGAAAAAAGAAAGAAGACACAAAACTCATCTGCGCATGCTCAGGAATGGTAACACCATGTGTCAATCGGTTACATGTGCCGGCCTACGAGAGAGATAACTGTTAAGGCACTTAATCTCTTCCTTATGCAAAGTAATCGAAGGCTGACTCACGCACGCACTTCCACTATTATAGATATGCCATGCCTCCACCATAAAACGCGTATCTTCATTCTTATGCCTGTACAATATTGCGCATTCGTCTAACTCTGGCGTGCAGTTACAATCTCGGCAATGTAGCGAAAGATTAGAAGGTGATCCACCATCCCTTGTCTAGGGATGTCTTTGGAAATTTGATGACAAGCTAATTGAATTGAATTGTTTATTAGTGTGCCCCAAAACAGCATACATGCCTTCTAATTTGGTGCACAATGAAAAGAAATAAGAAAGGGCACAAAATGAGGTTCAAAACGAAATACACTTAGCCTGAAGGTGTAATTCAATACTATTTTTAAAAATGGGTAATATTTCAGACATCTTCAACTCTTGTGACACTGACTTGAGAATGTGCTGCAGCATTACAGCTGTCATATCAGAAGAGAACAAAACTCTTGTGTACATTATAAGTCTGTGCAATAGTTATATCACACAAGAGCTCAGCAGTCATCGGTACAGAGGGGCACCAGGATTTTGTATTTCGCACATGCTTTTAGAGCATCTGCAAGAGCTCAGTGTACGCCAAGCCACAGCATAGGTGCATTGAAAACTAGACTTTTTCTGGCTGGTGGGTTTTATATATACCATATTTTCCCGTCTATAAGCCGCACCTTTGTATAAGTCGCACCCCCCTCAATACAGCAGTTTTTCACACAAAAAAAAAATTTGAGTCACACTGGTGTATGAGATGCACCTTTTCACTCGGTAAGCAATTGGAAAACTAATTGAGGATCAGGTAATAAGAAAATATCACGAAAATATGTGCTTGCAGTGGCCGCCACCTCTGCATGCATCCTGCGGTAGGCAGTGCTGACATCGTCATCATTTATTGTATCATATTGGGTGCATTTGGCAGGCATTCTCAGATCATGAACAGCAGGTTGCCATTATCCCTCACGAGAAAAGTGTATAACAGCTGTGTCTTACCAGTACTCACCTACGGGGCAGAAACCTGGAGGCTTACGAAAAGGGTTCTACTCAAATTGAGGGCGACGCAACGAGCTGTGGAAAGAAGAATGATAGGTGCAACGTTGAGGGATAAGAAAAGAGCAGATTGGGTGAGGGAACAAACGCGAGTTAATGACATCTTAGTTGAAATCAAGAAAAAGAAATGGGCATGGGCAGGACATGTAATGAGGAGGGAAGATAAACGATGGTCATTGTTACGGACTGGATTTCAAGGGAAGGGAAGCGTAGCAGGGGGCGGCAGAAAGTTAGGGGGGTGGATGAGATTAAGACGTTTGCATGGCCACAATTAGTACATGACCGGGGTAGTTAAAGAAGTATGGGAGAGGCCTTTGCCCTGCAGTGGGCGTAACCAGGCTGATGATGATGATTGTCCCATAAGGACCCCTTTCAGGGCATTACATAAGGGGGGGGGGGGCAAAAGCATCAATAAACACTATGGTCATTATTGTACAATGGTTAACTTATTTGTACAACAGTAAACAAAACTTAGTATACATGCTAGTAGACGATGGGCGAGAAAAATTAAAAACAAAACAAAGTACGAACTGGCAGTAGAAATGGCAACACAACAGGCAGTATAATACAGCGGTAAAAAAGACAGTTCGTACTTAAAAAGAGTAACAGCGTAGTAGTTGTAGGTTAAGGGTTTAAAAAATATGACAATAAGTTCCTAAATTTATTTGGATCCCCTTCATTTACTATACGGTTGGGTAGCGCATTCCACAATACAATAGCACTAGGTAAGAAAGAGTTGTTGAAGGCATTAGAGGAACCATGAAGACGTTGTAGTCTCAGGTTGTTAAGTAGACGCTTAGAAGAGCGGGTGGGTGGAAGTAGAAGAGTGTTCCTGAGATGTGGGAAATTATAATAGAGTTTGTGGAAAAGGGAAAGTTGTGAAATCTTCCTACAAAGTGTTAGACTAGGGATGCTGAGGGATGATTTAATGCCGCTTATACTTGTATGCCAGTCATAGTTTGAAGCGATAAAACGTGCTGCGCAATTCTGCACTGTTTCGAGGGAGTTGATGAGGTAAGTCTGGTGAGGGTTCCAAATGGGTGAGGCTTACTCAAGTTTAGTCTGAATGAATGTTTCATAGGCGAGCTTGCGTACGGGAACAGGAGACAGAAAAATCGATCTTTTGAGTAGGCCAAGTGATTTAGAACTGTCGTTTATAAGTTGAGTTATGTGTGCAGACCACGTAAGCTGATTAGTGAAAGTAACGCCTCGATTACGGTAAGAACCAACTTGAGAAAGAGCTGTGGATTTAAGAGAGTACCGGTGGTTAATCAATTCCCGCTTGCGAGTTACACACATGTACTTGCACTTGGAAACGTTGAGGGACATGAGCCAAAGAGAGCACCAATTTGCTATTTTGTTTAAGTCTTCCTGGAGTATTAGTTGGTCATTCATCATCATCATCAGCCTGGTTACACCCACTGTAGGGCAAAGGCCTCTCCCATACTTCTCCAACTACTCCGGTCATGTACTACTCCGGTCATTGTGGACATGTTGTCCCTGCAAACTCCTTAATCTCATCCACCCACCTAACTTTCTGCTGCCCCCTGCTACGCTTACCTTCCCTTGGAATCCAGTCCGTAACCCTTAATGACCATCGGTTATCTTCCCTCCTCATTACATGTCCTGCCCATGCCCATTTCTTTTTCTTGATTTCAACTACGATGTCATTAACTTGCGTTTGTTCCCTCACCCAATCTGCTCTTTTCTTATCCCTTAACGTTACACCCATCATTCTTCTTTCCATAGCTCGTTGTGCGTCCTCAATTTAAGTAAAACCAGTTTCATAACCCTCCAGGTTTCTGCCCCGTACGTGAGTACTGGTAAGACACAGCTGTTATAAACTTTTCTCTTGAGGGATAATGGCAACCTGCTGTTCATGATCTGAGAATGCCTGCCAAACGCACACCAGCCCATTCTTATTCTTCTGATTATTTCAGTCTCACGATCCGGATCCGCCGTCACTACCTGCCCTAAGTAGATGTATTCCCTTACCATTTCCAGTGCCTCGCTACCTATTGTAAATTGCTGTTCTCTTCCGAGACTGGTAAACATTACTTTAGTGTTCTGCAGGTTAATTTTTAGACCCACTCTTCTGCTTTGCCTCTCCAGGTCAGTGAGCATGCATTGCAATTGGTCCCCTGAGTTACTAAGTAAGGCAATATCATCAGCGAATCGCAAGTTACTAAGGTATTCTCCATTAACTTTTGTCCCCAATTCTTCCCAATCCAGGTCTCTGAATACTTCCTGTAAACACGCTGTGAATAGCATTAGAGAGATTGTATCTCCCTGCCTAACGCCTTTCTTTATCGGGATTTTCTTGCTTTCTCTATGGAGGATTACGGTGGCTGTGGAGCCGCTATAGATATATTTCAGTATTTGTACATACGGCTCGTGTACACCCTGATTCCCTGGTGCCTCCATGACTGATGAGGTTTCGACTGAATCAAACATTCAAAAGACTAGCGCAAAATAGCAGGGACACAGACAGAGAAGACGACAGGACGAGCGCTAATAATGATGACACACCAACTAGCCCAGCTTTCTGCCTTGATCGCTTTGAATCAAACACTTTCTTGTAATCAATGAAAGCTATATATAAGGGTTGGCTATATTCCGCACACTTCTCTATCACCTGATTGATTGTGTGAATATAGTCTATTGTTGAGTAGCCTTTATGGAATCCTGCCTGGTCCTTTGCTTGACAGAAGTCTAAGGTGTTCCTGATTTTATTTGCGATTACCTTAGTAAATACTTTGTAGGCAACAGACAGTAAACTGATCGGTCTATAATTTTTCAAGTCTTTGGCGTCCCCTTTCTTATGGATTAGGATTATGTTAGCGTTCTTCCAAGATTCCGGTACGCTCGACGTCATGAGGCATTGCGCATACAGGGTGGCCAGTTTTTCTAGAACAATCTGCCTACCATCCTTCAACAAATCTGCTGTTACCTGATCCTCCCCAACTGCCTTCACCCTTTGCATAGCTCCCAAGGCTTTCTTTACTTCTTCTGGCGTTACTTGTGGGATTTCAAATTCCTCTAGACTATTCTCTCTTCCATTATCGTCGTGGGTGCCACTGGTACTGTATAAATCTCTATAGAATTCCTCAGCCACTTGAACTATCTCATCCATATTAGTAATGATATTGCCGGCTTTGTCTCTTAACGCAGACATCTGATTCTTGCCAATTCCTAGTTTCTTCTGCACTGCTTTTAGGCTTCCTCCATCCCTGAGAGCATGTTCAATTCTATCCATATTATACTTTCTTATGTCAGCTGTCTTACACTTGTTGATTAACTTCGAAAGTTCTGCCAGTTCTATTCTAGCTGTAGGGTTAGAGGCTTTCATACATTAGCGTTTCTTGATGAGATCTTTCGTCTCCTGGGATAGCTTACTGGTATCCTGTCTAACGGAGTTACCACCGACTTCTATTGCACACTCCTTAATGATGCCCACAAGATTGTCGTTCATTGCTTCAACACTAAGGTCCTCTTCCGGAGTTAAAGCCGAATACCTGTTCTGTAGCTTGATCTGGAATTCCTCTATTTTTTCTCTTACCGCTAACTCATTGATCGGCTTCTTATGTACCAGTTTCTTCCGTTCCCTCCTCAAGTCTAAGCTAATTCGAGTTCTTACCATCCTATGGTCACTGCAGCGCACCTTGCCGAGCACGTCCACATCTTGTATGATGCCAGGGTCAGCGCAAAGTATAAAGTCTATTTCATTTCTAGTCTCGCCATTCGGGCTCCTCCACGTCAACTTTCAGCTGTGCCGCTTGCGGAAGAAGGTATTCATTATCTGCACATTATTCTGTTCTGCAATCTCTACTAATAACTCTCCCCCGCTATTCCTAGTGCCTATGCCATATTCCCCCACTGACTTGTCTCCAGCCTGCTTCTTGCCTACCTTGGCATTGAAGTCACCCATCAGTATAGTGCATTTTGTTTTGACTTTACCCATCGGCGATCCCACGTCTTCATAGAAGCTTTAGACTTTTTGGTCACCATGACTGGATGTAGGGGCGTAGACCATACTGTATGAGCTTCAATTTGTACCTCTTATTAAGTTTCACAACAAGACCTGCCACCCTCTCGTTAATGCTATAGAACACCTGTATGTTACCAGCTATATCCTTATTAATCAGGAATCCGACTCTTAGTTCTCGTCTCTCCGCTAAGCCCCGGTAGCACAGGACGTGCCCGCTTTTTAGCACTGTATATGCTTCTTTTGGCCTCCTAACTTCACTGAGCCCTATCATATCCCATTTACTGGCCTCTAATTCCTCCAATAGCACTGCTGGACTCGCCTCACTAGATAACGTTCTAGTGTCAAACGTTGCCAGGTTCAGATTCCAATGGCGGCCTGTTCGGACCCGGTATTCTTAGCACCCCTGCTGCATCACAGGTCTGACCGCCGCCGTGGTTCAGTTGCTTTGCAGCCGCTGGGGACTGAGGGCCGTGGTTTGATTGTTGTGTTCATATAGGAGGTTGTGGCCAAGTACTGCACCATGGTAGCCAATCTTGCTCTGGTGAGGGAGTGCATTACCGGTTCTGGTCACCGGGATCAGGCCACACTCCAGGCCTGTTTATGCAATTTTATCAACATGCAGATTTTTTTTGTTCTTTTAATCCGGTGGAAAATTGCACAGCACCGGGATTCGAACCACAGTCCTCTTGCACGCAAGGCGGATACTCTACCTCTACGCCACTGCTGCACCAGGGTGAGTAGTTCTCTACTACTCAACCTCAACTTAATATTTTCTTTAGTTTTTCAGATGCCAACCTATCATGGACTTATGTACAAAACTACAGCCTTTGCTGTAGTAAAAATGAGCTACGTTAGCTGTTTGTGACACAGATGGTGCTGAACATGTGTCTTTTATTGCGAGGTCAATTTTTGCTCACAAGCAAACATAAAGACAAATCACCAATAAATGCTCTACATCTTTGGCCCGAAACTGTCATGTGGCCTTTGTAATGTGGCAAGCAGAGTAACCGGCTGATGGCTATCCTTGCGCCCATGCCACAAGGACTCTGGAAGAGTGCCCCAGGTCATGGAGCTATGCAGCATCACCAAATCTGTTCCAGGGCCCCTGGGAGGGGCCACAATGGCTGCTATTCTATTATTAGTTTTATTTAGCAATACTGCCAATCTCATACGAGATCACACAATGAAGGACATGCACTGAAGTTCAGCATATAAGCAGGGTCCTTTTTTGGGGGGGCAAAATCCGATAATGCTCGATTTTCGCACTTAGAACAAAATTTATAAAAATCAAGTTAAACCCAATATCTTCCTGAATTTTGCCCTTTTGCAAAGAATAAATGGGTGTTGCAAGAGTAATGAAGGTAGTCAAGACATATCATATTTATTTCTATTATTAGTATTATTAAAAATTATTATTATATGAATATGGCAGATGCTTCTTTCTTGCTTAACACTGAAGTGAAAACAAGCATATATGAAAGTATACATACTTATTAATCAGTGTGAAAACAACGGAATACACAGAGTTAGAAGGATACATGACGAGTGCTGTATAAAGTATAATATACACAGTGCGTGCCAGCCTTCATTGAACAAAAGCTTGTAGCTTTTTAATAGTCGCATTTAAATCAATACTTCAATGGCAGATTAATAAAGGGAAAGTGAGACATCCACCCAAATGCAGCCAAGCACCACAAAGAAAACCCATATGGCCTCCTTGAAATGAAAGCTTCACATTTGAGGAAAAATTCGTCCTGGTCATGGACTCGAACCCTGGTCCTGGACTCAAACTCAGGACCACCACCTTTCCGCGGCAGCCGCTCCACCATCTGAGCTAACCAGGTGGCTAGCAGATGGCGGGCGAAGTCAAATTTACGTTTGGGTGGGCGTCTCACTTTCCCTTAATAATTACTTCTCTCCACCTTGCGGCTTTCTGCAGAACTATTACGTCAAACTCTTGCCCTCTGCTAGCCAGCTGCTTAGCTCAGATGGCAGAGCGGCCGCCCCAGAAAGGCGCTGGTCCCAGGTTCGAGTCCCAGACCAGGACGAACCCCTCTTCAACTGCGAAGCCCCTCTCTCAAGGAACCCATATGGGTCCTCCCTGCAGCACTCAGTGACGCTTTGGCTGGATGTCTCACTTTCTCTTTATTAATTACTCCACCTTGCGGGTTTCCGCAGAACTATTACGTCAATGACAGATTACATTGCATTTTCTGCACATCGCATAATGTAAACAGCCGTAATGCACTACGAAGCCAATTAGTGCAGCACTAACGTTGCTGGGCATTGCAAATGGTAGCCGTGACTTCAAGATGATGTTTGCCTAACTACTCTATGTTCAAAGAAGTGTGACTGATTTGTCTAGTTGGTGTTCCAGTATTTTTGTTGCAAGATAGTGTATTGGGAAAAAGCAAAATAAGACAACAGACAAGCATGAATAAGCTTGACAGGTCTCCCCCCTTCTCTGAGATGGACACAGAAATTCTCCCAAAGCATATATCTACATCAATAAGTGCTTGTAATATAAGGAAAAGCATCACATCTGCAGTGAAGCACGCCTTCGCGCATTGCATTTTGTACTTTCTTTCCTGTGTTAAAAAAGGGCACAGAACAATGTAAGGAAAGGTTTAACAAGCCCATGTGTCTTTGTTGTTTTTGTCAGTGTGGTTTCTTTAAACTGTGTTAAAAATGCCTGACAATAAGAATTTGTCGAGATAATAATATAGTTAGTCATTATGGCAGGATATACACTAATACAGAATGCAGTCATCAGTGAATAATCGAATTGATGAAGAATGCTGTTAGGGAGGTCATTTATAAAAATGAGAAACAAAAGAGGCCCGAGCACAGAGCCCTGTGGTACACCTGACAAGACTGGACTACTTGACGACTTGAGGTTATCGATGACAGTGTGCTGTGAGCGGTTTGTGAGAAAACATTCAATCTAGGACAGTACAAGTGGGTCAAGATTAAGGCGAGCAAGTTTCACAGTAAGACGTAGATGGGCGACACGATCAAATGCCTTGGCAAAGTCAAGATAGATAACATCGATTTGAAAACGGCAGTCAAGGTGGAGGTGAAGGTCTGTGGTGAATTCGAACAGTTGTGTTTCACATGAGTGGCCTCAGCTAAATCCATGTTGATTGGGAAAGAAAAAGAGTTCTTGTCTAGATGAGATGCAATGCAATGATGCTCTAGAATTTTACAAGGTATGCAGGTTAAGTAAATAGGTCGGTAATTACGTGGACTGGAACGGCTACCGGATTTGTGCATAGGTACAACACTGCTAATTTTCCAATCACTCAGAATAGTAGAAGAGGCAATAGATTGAGTGAAAATCAAATTCAAGAAGCGGCTAGACTGCGATTTGGTGCGCTTCAAAGCTTTTGCCATTATGCCGTCTGGGCCTGGCGCACTGGAAAGTTTAAGGTTATCAATTAAATTGGAGATTCCTTGAGTAGGTATAGTAGCAGCCGGCATTTCTGATTAGTCAGTAGGTGGCAACATAGGAATATCAGTAGGAGGGTCATTAGTGAAAACTGAGCAAAAATAAGAGTTCATGACATCGGGACGCTGATTCACTGAAACAGGAGACCCATCCGAGTTGATCAACGCGATACTTTGACAAGAAGTATGTTTAAGTGATAATGAGTTCCAGAATTTGCAAGGGTTGTCACGCAGAATTCTCAGCAAGTCCTGGTGGAAATATTTGCGTTTAGATTGCCTCAGCAAACTTGTGTAGTCCCGCAATACCGTAAAGTATTTTTCCCATTTTTGCAAATTGTTGTGTCGTTTGAGTTCGCAGAAAATGCGCTTCTTTTTTCTAGATAGTTTTTTAAGGTTGTTCGAATACCAGGGTCTGCCGGCATCCCTGCGAATAAGTACAAGAGGAACATGAGCATCAAGAAGAGACAAAAGTTTATGTTTATATAGTAACCAGTTTTGCTCAACTGTTCTGGAAGAGGGTGATTGATGGAAGTCTACAAAGAAAGATTCTAGCTGATTGTTAATTTCTGGAAAGTTTGCTTTATTGTAATCTTGGATGTATTTAATAGACGGCTGGTGTGTAGGAAGCTCTATAGCTATGTTAAAAAACAAAATGTTGTGATCGCTAACACCTTTAACATATTGTAAAGAATTAATTAGCTCATTATTGGTAGTAAGTACTAAATGAAGAATGTTAGTAATGCGAGTAGGTCTGGTAACTACTTGGCTAAGGTTGTACATAAGAACTGCTTCTAGGAAATCTTTAGACATGCGGGTTGAAGCAATACAGTTTTCCTAGTCAATATCCAGAAAGTTGAAGTTGCTGCATAGCACGAGATTAGCACGAGGAAAACGGGAGATTAGATTGGATATGATGGAATTAAGTTCGTTTGTAAATGAAATGTCGCAATGAGGGGGACGGTAACAAGAAATCAGTATGGTCGTGCTTGTCGGCAGTACTATCTTGAGGCAAAGGATCTCGTGGTGACTTTCAGTAGACAAGTGAGAAGAGACCAGCCATTGTTTGACAAATACCAAGATGCCCCCCGACAACCGGTCCTATCGTGCCTATAAACAGTATACGATGGGTTGTTCAGAAGTTCATGGTCCTCGATATCAGAGTTTAGCCATGACTCTGTGATAACAGCAGTGTCAGTGTCATCATCCGTTATGATCATTTCCAGTGTTTCTTTTTTTGGCATGAAGCTTCGAGCATTAGTTAGCGTAACTCACACCGTGTGAAATGTGGGGCTCCTTGATGGCGCATAGCTGGGTAGGGTAGAGTGGGAAAATGGAAGATTTGTAATTCGAGTTGATGGCTAGTTTGTTAGTTCTATGACTGAATCAGACTCGGCGTCATAGACAAACTGTTTGTCATCTATGATGAGCCTGTCAAAACGAATTTTAAATTGGGAGCCCATTTGTATACCAAACGAATATAACTTTTTCCGGGCTGCGTGCAAGCGCGCAGAGAAATCCTCACGAACTGCAAAAGAAGAGCCTTTAAGTTTGGAAGCTGCTTGAAGGATGGCGTTTTTATCTTTAAAACCTGCGAATTTGACGATGATGGGACGATTTTTGTTTTTCTGGAAGCGACCTAGTCTGTGTGCACACTCTAAATCGGCCATTGCAGTGGAAATGGTAAGCTTCTCGTATAAGAATGAGGTTATGTGCATTTCTGATTGTGCCCAGCTTTCATTGTTAGCATCAGGAATTCCCAAAAACAGCAGGTTAGAACGCCTCTGTCGGTTTTCCGTGTCGTCGCATTTTTCCGCCAGCGCTTTTAATTGGCAACCCAGATTAGCAATGCAGTCACTTGTGTCATCAAGAAGGCTGTGAGTGCAGTGATTGAACTTCATCAACTCATTCTTCTAAGATATCAACTCGAGCAGAAAGTCTGCTGATCGTAGCGTCAATGCTAGTTTGGGAAGTACGTATTAGTGCGAGTTCATTTAGCACGGTGCTTTGGGAGGATTCTAAACGAGATAGTGCTTTGGAAATAGATTCAAGTGAAGAAAGAGTGCCTGTGACGGGGCCGGGGTTCCATTCAACGTCGCCAGCCACTACTAGCAGAAAAGATACAACGTGAAAAGTAATAAACAGGAGCATAACAACTAGCATAATCGATTGCGTGCAAGCACCTTCCAACGTCTGGACAATAGTTTTCAGAAGTATTTTATTCTGATAGCATGAACAATGGTAGTGATAGCTTACATAACGGCGTTTAGTCAAAGCCATCGAAGTCATCCTCCTCCAAGTTGCTTACAAACAATGCAGCTATTTCAGGTTCCACTGGCACATCACTGTCATCTTCTGACTAACTGGTAGAGCACACTGGAGCCTTTGTGCCAGTCCGGAATCATTTTCGTGCCGACTTCCCTCCCTGCTGCTCAGTTTCTATGCTCCACTGCAAATTCAACTGCACTGTACCAGCTTAAATTTCGCGTCATAACTTTTCCAACTTTGCTTTGCATGTGGCATC
This sequence comes from Dermacentor andersoni, assembly GCF_023375885.2. Taxonomy (NCBI): domain Eukaryota; kingdom Metazoa; phylum Arthropoda; class Arachnida; order Ixodida; family Ixodidae; genus Dermacentor; species Dermacentor andersoni. The sequence continues at coordinate 409,899,111 of NC_092814.1, read as the reverse complement.
ATGGTTAGCAAGGATGTGACAACACACGCGCACAACAACAATGGCAACAAGTGCAGTGAATTGTAGTTGCTGTGCATGGCAGTAGGTGACATGCGGTGGAGCGTCATTTGATGCCTGCTCAATACAAAGGGCATGGCGATAGCATCCAATCCAATTTTGACTGTATATATGTTGTACCATTCTATGAGATGCACCAACAAAAAAAATTCAGAAAGGAAAGCGTGTGCGACTTATAGACTGGAAAATACGGTATGTCATGCTCACATGGCTTGAGAACCTAAGAGTGCAAAACACAGATTCAAAAATGGAGCTGAATGCCATAGGGCGATTTTTTTTTTAGATAGCATAATTATTCTTTAACACTAAGAGTTAGCTAGCCATGGTGAGTTGTTGCCACGGTCTTTTAGTGTTTAACTATTTTCTGACATAAGACTTCCACTTTTGGCAAGAGGAATTTGCCACTTGAGAGGCATAATATGTCAGCTAGCTCAGTTTCAGGGTTTCCTTTAATTTCTCATAACATTGCACCACTTTGCCACTTTGCCAGTGTCTACTCCTACCCTGGAATCAATCGTCATGGCCACCGATGGAAATGGGCTCGAGGCCTCCATGGGCAGACTCTCCTTGGGTGGCGAAGGAAACCGCAATGAAACAGAACCTGGATTTCAACACAGTAGCATGGCCTGTCCCTGTGGGAGCTCCAAAGAGGCTGTCATCAAGGTTGAAGACGAGTCAGCCCACAGTTCAGGGCATGACTCGTTTGATGGCTCAGTCAGTGTTTGCACCAGTAAGACAAGCAACAGGCTTGGAACTGCGATGTATGCAGTAATGTGCTGGATGACAAAAGAGCTCATGAGCAAGTGCTCAACAAAAACCCTGACCAGACTGGTTGCAGAAATGATTCCAATCTCTGACCTGCATGGCAACAAGTAAGTGATGCTCACAGAATCTAGCTAGTGTAGCTGGTTGGACACTCATAGGAGGAAATAACCTTCAAATAAAATAATGTGTGTGCGTGTGTGTGTGTTTATTGCAGATAGCAGGCTAAAGCCCTTGGGCTGTCAGTGCTTGTGTTTGTCTTTTCCTATTTGTTCCCTCTTCATGTGCTGTTATTTCATTCTTTGAATCTGGCTACCATGCATGACAGAGATGGGTGTGTAACATGAGCATGCATTGGGCATCCAGACCATAGAAAGCTGGTCTTATGCATTTATATGGTGTTAACACCTGCAAACTAGATGGAAATCAGTCAAGCTGCACCTAGTCACTCCTTCAGTCCCATCACTCTTCCCATTCATTAGAGGTAGAGCTAGGCATTATCAAAGTACATATATCTTAGATACCACCTTAGATACTTTTTGGGTATCTTGTATCTGTATCATGATACGTCAGGCAAGATCTGTATCTGCATATATATTTCTGATACATGAAAGAATGTATCTTGCATCTTAAGATACAAGGCTATCGCAACATCACCATTGGCCGAACTTCGCAAGCTGATACTGCTGCCACTAAGCTACCTGAATAAAACTAAAGGCGATGGAGCAGGCTCATGCGCTCGCGCTGTCTCAACAAAGCGCCTGACCACCTGCACGCAGCCGACCTTTTCTCTTGATTTTTTTGTGTCTAGTTGTGTCGCTGCCATGAAGCTTACTCGTAGCCACCACACTGTGGTGTGTATGCCAATGCATGCGGCGTCTTTCGTGCAAATTCTGATGCCGCTCTAGTGTTATTGAACTTTCTCTTGCTTTGTCACAAAGTTTAAAGAATGCAAAAATTGGGTTGCCTTAAAGGGCCCCTCACCAGGCCCCCATAGTAAATGTTTGGTTATACGCTGAAAGTTGTTACGTGTCCTCTGGGGAGCGTTCTGCCACAAAAAATTTTCAATTCTGCTCATTAATAGCCGAGATAGAAATATTTCAGTACCGCGAACCCTTGATTTCAGGAGGCGAGCTGCACTGCATAGCGAGACACTCTCTCCACTCGCGTCATTTAGCCTTCGCAAGCGAAATTCCTTTCCTGCATTCTCCCATATCGAACCTCGAGGATTGCGTGACGTATACGTCACGGGCCCCACCTTCATTCTTTTTTTCTCCTCACTTTTTGCTTTTTTTCGGCACTGCCCATGAGCTGTTGTGGTTGTCTGGTTTCGCACAGCGCATGATTTTGCACGCTGTGCACAAGGATCCTTGACTAGTGGTATAATTCAGTGTTACACGAATACTGAGGTAGAACAAGCAGATCGCAGAACATGGTCATGAGCTCGAACACGGTAGAAAATGGCATAGTTTCGGTACCTGCGCACATGACTGTACGATCATGCGAACAAGCAGATGAAGAGGAAGTACATCTCTCTTGCTTCGGTGCGAAGAAAAACAAAAAAACACACATTTGTGTGTTTTATTATTTCTCTAAACTTCAATTTGTCAATTCAAGCAGCAGATCTCACAAATAACAGATGGTGTCTTGAATAATTCTCCAAGTCACGTGTCACCACAAGCAATGTCACACTGCGGACCCAAGTACGTTGGCGCAGGGACGCTAGTACGTCACCATCCGGCTTGGAGCACAGCGGCCGCGAGGAGAAGGAAAAACGGCGTTCGGTTTGAAATTCAAGATCTTTCCGTGGCGCGTGGTGATGTAATACTTTGCAGACACAATTGTTAGTCCGCATTGTATACTCTGCGCTTGTCAGCTCAAAATGGCCAGACTTTGTTAAGGGCCCTTAAGTCTAGTGGTTTTCACACATCAGTGATTTGAAAGATCTGATGGTTGTAAGTTTGAATGTTGTGAACCAAAGCATGGATGGCGCTGCTTCCAGGAGACTTGTGTATAACACAGCCATTTTGTGTACGTGATTGTTACTCGCAAGCCCTAAAAGTGGGTTTTTGAACTACGTTACACGCATAAACAGTAATACGTTTATGGACAAGGTAAAGCTCCACATCAGTATTTGTGCCATCGTGCTGAGGCTTATTGACGTTCTTGTAATTAGATGGACACCCACTAGCTAGTCGGCAAGCAGAGCAGCAACTCCCAGCAATTACAAGAGTGACAAACAAAAACCATTGACAGTGCAGCGTATAAAGAGCTTTCATATTAAGCAGCAAAAGCTACCCCAATAAATTGTTTTGGAATGAAAATATTGTACTTTGAGCAAGAAAGACAAAAATTTTGAGATATTAACAGACATTTATCTCAAATGAAACAAGCTTGGTCGGAGTTATGAAATTTACAAGCAAACGTTTTTGTGCATGCATGTTTGTTGCTACTTTATATCGATCTATAATATGAAATTTGCTAATGTATCGAAGTATCTTAAGATACAAATGGAAAGTGTTGTGTCACATACAATAATTGCGGTAATATCTTGTATCTACATCTCAAATACTTGTGGCCTGAGTATCTTGTATTGTCCCATGATACAATTGCCAAGTATCTTTGTCCAGCCTTGGACGATATACACTCTAGTAATTGCAAGTGGAGGTTTATCTCCACTGGTGCATTTGTGTCTTTATGTACCAACATGTCGACTTTCCGTAGTTCAGTGTTGTGGATGGCATGTTATCTTGAATGCTATCCCTGACCCCAAATGCCCGTGTACATAACTTTATGAGACGAGGTGATGCAGACTGCCATGCTGGAATATGCAAGAATAAAATTTAAACCATTTGCTTGTGTTTAAAATAGTCCCTGTAAGCTTTCTTGCCTTTGTAATATAGACACCAGGGGCAACTTGCCACTGAACACTTATTTTTCATTGTTTCACTGTGTTGTTAAAGGGACTGACAACTGATTTTCAAGAATGTGTGGATATTTTTTAAGAATACAATGGAACCTGCTTATAACAATATTCAAGTGCCAAGGAAATTCCATTGTTATAACCGTTAATATTTATAACTGAGTTACACGAGAAAAAAAAAAATTTAGGGTACTGACATCCAATATTTTAATTAGACACAAAGAAGTAGATTCTAAACAACCTATAATCGCACGAGAACTTTTGTGTGTTCTACGGCAAAATAAACCACTTACTGCAATGTTTCCATAAATCTGGCTACTGAGTGCATGTCTATGCTCAAAGGAAAAAGAACGGCGGGTGCTGGGGAGAAAGAAACGCGAGCTGCCACACACACGCCGGCTAGCATGCTTGTGACACTCTGAGAGCGCGTTTCCCCCTCGTGTTTTGGAGCTGTGAAAGGGTGCTGTCGCTCGATTTTTTCTTTCTAGATTTTGTCTTCTTTCTTTGGGCCCCGTGGCCAGATTTAATTGCTCTAACCAATAATGCAGAATGGGCATATTGTATTAGGCTGTTTATTTTACCATAGAACAGACAAAGGTTCACAGCACTGAAGCTGCAGCTCATTGTTGTGTCCGATATATTGTTAAAACCAGTATTGTTATAAGTCAGTTCAACTGTATTTTTATCTAAAAACTTAGCTGATTATAGATGATGGCAACAATGAAAATAGAGAGTGAGGGTGATGGCAGTGTAACAAATATTGATGCCACTAGCACACTACAAAAATGGAGCAACTGGAAACTTCACCTATTTAGTGGCAAGGAATTAAATTTTTATGGAATTATGGAATTGCAGTGCTGGCATGCTTTTTCACATCATTAAACATGGTCCCCACGGTGTAGACGCAGCAACTCGTGCAGCAGCACTCATGCCATGCCGTGAGGATGTGAATTGTGCCACAGCATTCCGTTTGTTTGTGCAGAGGCAGCTTTCAGCAAAAGCTGTTTGCAGATGGCAGAGGCACATTTTGCTGTAAATACGCGTCCTGCAATCACTGCAGTTTTCAGTGGATGTGAAAACGGGTTCGCGCTATTCGAGTAGCGCACGCTAGTAGTGTGCCCTTGTGCCATCCACAAGCTTTGATAAACAGGCAGAGTTGAAGCTGAGAGTAAAAGGCAAGATTCAAGTAATGTTTGGTGGTGACACATAAAAAGAGATGTCGGAGCAACAGTGAATGAATACATGTAAAACAGGCTGCCTTGCCAGGCCCCTTAGTGTAACACTAGCAGCTTGTGTGTTTGTCCTTCTGTTTTGTGCCCACTAGTGAATCGCTGTTGCTTCACTGTCCTGTTGTAGGGCACCAGTTCTGCATTTCCACAGGCATTGTGGAACCCCGTGTGGCACGTGTGAAAAAAAACATGAAGCTGCTCTGGTGGTGTGCAGCTGCATAAAAACAACTTGCATATCTGCTGGCATCGGTGGTCCATAACATTTCACATAAGGCGCCCTTTTGTCATAATGTCAATAATACCCCTTATTTCTTTTTATTTATTTATTTTATTTATTTATTTATTGTTGCGATCATTGTGATAGCTATGTTTGCCAATATGTAGTTTTTACATTTAAGAGCTGCATCATTAGTACAGCTTTTCTCACATCAATGCCATCTTGACAGGGCCTCAATTTAATGGTAATTGATATGTAAATGACACAAGGGCAAAGAAGAAAGGTATGCTGGATGTAATAGTACCATACTTTCTGGATTATAAGTCGCACAAGTATATAAGCTACACCTATGCTAACCCAGCTGGCATAATGAAATGATGCACGCTTGTACACTCGCTGTGAAATTCGAAACTTACCCATTTCAGGGTTCTAAATTTTAGTAAACAAAATTTTCATTTAGCTGCAAATTCTAGCAGAGAAAAATCTTCACCTAACACTCTTCTTGGCGCAGTAAGCCAATATTTATTGCACTTCGTTTGAAGGCTTTGAAGGCCTTGTCCTCCAATACACTGTTAAAAAACTTGAGCTACTTCAGCTGGCAGCATCACTGGATAACCATCATTGTCCTCTGAACAACTTTTATGCGATGTTGTAGGCATGCCCCTGTCATTGCCCCTGCGGCATATTGCACTCAGGACGAATACGCAAATGATCACAACACGCCTGAACCAGCCTAATGACGTGCATGCAAAAAGCGAAGCAGCGATCGAAAGCTGGAAGCAATATAGTGAGAAACTCTATGCTGGAAGCACTGTGACTTCTCACACGGGCAACTGATAATGATAACGAAGTGGTGCTTTTTGTAACTGGTATATCTTGGGCACCGCAACATAACAGTAAATATTGGGGTACCCTTTAGTTAATGCATCAGTTTCGTGGGGTTACCCTTTTATTTAATAAAAACTGAACTGTAACAGCAAACTATAGCATGACTTTCAATCACTGAGGCACCTGTATCACGGAAGCTGGCGGCCTTCATCGCTGCCACTCGACTGCTGTCGTTGTGCTGCCCACACAGTGAGCTCTAGAAGCTAACATGTGTACCAGCAGTCACTCCACTCTTGACACAAGATTTCTTTCCGCCCAGTTTCCCTCCCCCCCAAAGAAAGGAAGAAAGAAAGACTGTACATATTGGGGTTGCACCATCACGCATGATTTTATGCATATATAAATTGCACCATTTTATAAAGCACACCGGCGAAGATTTAGTGAAAAAAAGTCGACTTATACGCCAGGAAATACGGTACCTTGCAGTGGTGCATTGGATGATCATGGCTCCATGTGCCCTCCTGCAGTGGGTAACCATCGTCCCAAAAGCAAGCAACCACAAGCAAGCTGCAGACATGTCTGAAACGTGTGATTTCTTTTGCTCTCACTTTCCCCTTTCACCACAGTGCCCTGCACCTGGCTGTGAGGCACTCGCCGCATTTACTCACTCTCCTTCTGAAGATGCTGGCAAACACAAAGTGCTGCGCATGTATCAACAAGCAAAATGATGGAGGCCAGGTGAGGCTTGGTTGTCACCACAGCAGCATGCGCGTATGTACTGGTATGTGAGAGTCCACTGTGGGCCACAAGAACAGGGCAGGCCCGAGAGGTGCACAGAGCACAACTTTTGTGGCCCGTCACTCTGGCAACCTTGGCCCTTTGATAGCTAAATTAAAGGGGTACCAACATATTTCTTAATTTTTGTTTTCCTTCATACTACGCTTTGCAGGATAGTATGAATCCTGTGGGAGGAGATCTATAAGCCAAACTGGTCATTTCCTTAATGAAAGGCTAAAATCAAATTATAATAATGTGCACAGAGCAGCTCGGATACTTATATAGGAATTCACTGCCGTGATTGTGGATGTACACCGAATTTCGATCGGTGTGAGGTGCTGAAAAAGCACCGATCACCACTTAGGCGAGAGAATATAGAGAGAATATATTAAAAATGGCAACCGTACGCAAGTAAACAATTACCGACCCATATCCTTGACGTCAGTTTGCTGCAAGGCCCTAGAACACGTTATTGCAAAACATATTACAGTAAAAGCTCGTTAATTCGAAATCGCTTAATTCGAACCGCCGGTTAATTCGAACTGATGCCCGGGTCCCTGCAAAGCCCTATGTATATCAATGGGCCGGAACGCCCGATAATTCGAACGTACCGGTACTCACGTCGGTTAATTCGAACTAGGAGCCGGCAGCCGACATTGCTTCTCGTAAATAGAAGTCGCCTCGTAACGAGTACAATGCATTGAAAATTTTTTTTTAATATGCACAGCGACGAGAATAAATAAGCCAGCGCGCATTTTTGCACGCACGAGGCGAGCCGCCAATTTCCTTGCTGGAGCCTCCGGCGTTGTTGTTGTTGCGACTGAGGGAAGGACGAAAAGGAAAGTGCACGGGCCTGCCGATTGGCTCAGGCCGAGCCATCACCGCTGCCGCGTGCAGATAGAGGAGAGTTCAAAGATAAGAGGAAAGAAAGAAAAGAAAAGACGCGCGTCGCAACAACCGCGTACGCCGCAGCGGACGCTGGCAGAAATAACAGATAAGCGGCCGAAGCCGCGCTCGCTCATCGCTCGCTGCACACCACTCTCCGGCGCATGCCGTAGCAGGTTTTCTCTGACGCGCGGGCGCCGCCGCCGCCGATGCTCCGGAGCAAGCCGTTTCAGGTTTTCGTTGCGCTGCGGCGGCTGCGATCGGTGGAATGCACGAGTAGTCTTTTCTTGTCGCATTTTGCATGAGCTTGCTCGTTATGCTTCGATCATTATTCTTTTGTTAATAAACATGTTTTTGAAGCATAAATAGTGTCATATTTCATCATTAAGCCTGACGCTCACGTGGGTACATTTACCATTAGTTCCAGGCGCATAAATTGATTGTATATCTTTATTTCCTTTGGTGTTTGGACTCGCATGATTTTAATACCCGCAATCGCCGACCTCAAAGAGTAGTAGTGCGTATTCCTCGATGACGATCCCAGATATGGCTATTTTGGCTTCGGCCCTAGCAGCCAAATGCAATGGCCATCTTTTTTTTTTTTTTTGCCGCCTGCTCGTTAATTCAAACTCCGCTTAATTCGAACAATTTTTCAGTCCCCCACGAGTTCGAATTAACGAGCTTTTACTGTATTAGTTTTCTTGACACTAACGAGTTACTTTGCACAATCCAGCACTGATTTAGGAGCGGTCTTTCTACGGTCACACAGTTAACAGAAACACTTCATGATTTCTACTTGAACATGGATGCACACCTACAAACGTAATAAGTGTTTATTTTAGGGAAGCTTCCAATAGGCTTTCTCACCATAAATTGCTTCTTAAGCTCGATAAAATAGGAATAGGTAAAGAAGTAATACAATGGATAGAGGCCTATTTATCTATGCGTCAACAGTCTGCAAGGATTGAGGATTGCATTTCAAATCCATTGCGTGTGTACTCTGGGGTTCCCCAAGGTTCTGTTTTGGGACCAATACTGTTCTTGTTGTTTGTTAATGATATCGGTGTGCTAGTTGAACCGCCTGTTAAAATGAAACTTTTTGCCGATGATTGTTTGATTTATTCCCCAATAGGTTGCGAAGGTGACCAAATTAATCTGAACAGAAGTTTACAGGCCTTAGACGAGTGGTGTTTAAAATGGGACATGGAAATAAACTATAGCAAAACAACATTTACGCATATTCGCTCAAGTAGGAGCGAACTTTCCTTCATATACCACATCGGAAACCATCCTCTGAATAATGCAGCATCTTTCAAATACTTAGGAGTCAGTATTATGCACACATTGCAATGGCATTCACACATTGATAATATATGTTCCAAGGCAAACCAAAAACTATACTTTTTAAAGAAAAAACTGGAATGCGCTACACGGGACGTGAAATTAACGGCCTACAAAACTTTTGTACGGCCAATCTTGGAGTACGCTTGTGTTGTGTGGTCCCCTCATCAGAAAGTCCTGAAAGCAAAAATAGAAAGAATACAAAGATTGGCAGTCCGTTTCATATGTGGAAAATACCGACGCATGGAGTCTGTTACAGCCTTGTTAAAATCTTGTGAACTAGAGCCTCTGGAGGAACGCAGACATAAGCATAGGCTAAAGTTTCTTTTTAAAATCATGAGTGGGCGAACAAAAATAACCAAGAATCTATATCTACAACCTCCAGGAAGGAGATGCGATCGTCTCAACAATAGCAGAGCTATTCAACCTTATCTAACACGTACTGATGCTTTTCGTTTCTCCTTTTTTCCTGACACAATTGAAATGTGGAACAGATTGCCTAATGCAATTGTGAGCAACGAGGGCTCTGCTGAATTTGAAAATGCGTTAGATACTTTATTTTGCGAGGATGTATACTGAATTTTTACTACGAGCATTTTTGTTGACTTTTCTTTGTATAACTACTGTTTTTTGCTCCTTTTTTTGCTCCTTTTTTTGCTCGTTGCTGTTAACTAACAAAAGCGCCAGTGAATTTATATGTTGCATAGAAAAAAAATTATGTATCGTGTATTCTTGACACATCACCCTCGCTGTAATGGCCCCAAGAACGGGGTTGAGAGTATCAAATAAATAAATAAATATTGGAGCTGATTTCATAGCAAGCGCTGGAAGCACGTGTGTTAGCACCCCATCCTTGTGCCTATGTTCACAGGAGATAAAATTTCTTGATCAGTTCAACTGTGCATGAAAGATTTCTGTTTTCAGTGACTAATGATGCTGCGGTCCTCTCTCGATGTGACGTTTTGCGACGTGTTTTGACAATATTGTCTGATGCTTTCTCGTGGCTGTATATTGAAAAATCGGGGACAACGAACTTCTCGCAGCTTCCGCATACGACATGCGAGGCTCTGGTGGCCGTACCTCGTGCTGTTGTGTCTCGCTTTGCTCCGGGACTTGTACTGCCTGCCTGGTTTCCTCCCGGACGACCTCAGCCAGAGCGAGTCGCGGTACTGATACCGGAGCCACCTGAAGCTTTTGAAGCTCTTCTCGGACAACAGACCTAATGAGCTCCGGCAAGGCGTCGGTATTGTCCAAGGGTATAGCGAGAGGGTCACACAAGAGGGTCGACACGTCGTGGTTTTACTGCCTTGTTCGCTGCTGCAGTGCCTTTTCCATTGATATGGCTTCAGCGAGAAATTCTGCAACGGTCTTTGGTGGGTTGCATATTAGGCCACCGAATAGTTCTTGCTTGACGCCGTGCATCAAGTTCCTGAGCTTCTATTCTTCCGGCATGGTCTGATCTGCGCGTCGGAAAAGTCGGCACATATCTTCGACAAACATTGCGACGCTTTTGTTCGGCCTCTGCACTCTTGCCTGAATTGCAGATTCAGCTCGCTCCTTGCGATCGAGGCTGGCGTATGTGCTGATTAGCTGCCATCGGAATTCGTCCCATGTCGATAGGGCCGCCTCACAAGTCTCAAACCATGTCCGCGCATAGTCCTCAAGGGCAAAGTAGGCGTTGCGTAGCTTGCGCTCTGGAGTCCAGCCGTTGAATTCTGCGACACGCTCAAAGTGATCGAACCAGTCCTCGACATCTTCGAAGGTGTCCCCATGGAAGGACGTAGGGATTCGCGGCTGATTAAGGACGACTTTGGGGTGTGCGGTTGAGGAAGAAGACGGAACGGATGTAATCATCCTTCTGACTCGATTGGGTAAAGACTCGTGTTCAGGTGGCAGACCTTGAAGTCAATGGCTTGTCCGTACGTGAACAGGAGTCAGCTTGACCGGACTTCGTACTGGTACGACTTGTAGACAGTGTTCGATCTGGGAGTGGTCGCATGTGCCCAGCACCTCCACCAGAAAAATGTAACGTAGATTGAAGCCGGGGTCTTACAAAATAGACGCTTCTCTTTAATGGCGGGCCAGAAAAAGAGCGTGCAGCCTACACGCTTCGTCTTTCATAGCACCGATCTTTGCATGCGCTGTCTCGTGGTGCGGGAGCCCCACAGTACTGTGTCAATATATTTCGGGCAATCTGCTAATATGTAAACCAGTTGGAAGTAAGCGCTCTATTCCAATTTTTGGCCACATCAGCTTCAGAGGACGTGGAAACACATCAGAGGACGTGGAAACGAAGGAAAAAGTGTTAGCGTGTCGAATTGAGAGTGAAGGAACGCTGTGTCCAAACTAAAGGAGGAAAAATTACTAGATAAATACCAGCGCAAAGATATTAGAGCTGCAGATCCACCCAAAGAAACTAATGTAACCCCTGCAGCACGTAGCTCCACCGACAGTCCTACACTATTCGCTATGCTAAATGTCAAGCTATAGGCAACAACACTTAGTTTGATGTCTTGGCGTATCCCCCCCCCCTTTTTTTCCCCTTTCCTTTCCTTTACTTCTTCCTTTTTTTTTTTGTGTTAGCCGGCGTGTCAGACGCCCTTGACACGCCGGCTAACGCGTGTGTGTTGACAAACCGAGGGGGGGGGGGGGAGGGGGGGTGCCCTGGCTTTGACTTGGACACAGCGTTCCTTCACTCTCAATTCGACACGCTAACACTTTTCACTTTTTCCTTCGTTTCCGCGTCCTCCCCGCCTCACACTCTCTCCCCTTTAGAAGAACCCCACCTATAAATACCGTGGCGAGGAAAGCATATGTCGCCTTGAAGAAGACAAGTCCACTTGTCGAAACGTTGGCTCCTGCATTCACCTTGTTCACGTTTTGCTCATCGTCTTGAATTTCCATCTCCCGCATTCCCCATCTTTTCCCTGAATCCTGGTGTAATTTTGGACTACTTGCAGTAAGTCGAACGCGAAGGCCATATCTATCAGTATTTCACAGTGATTATCATTTCGGTTTCGGGCTGTGAATGTTGACCAATCCACCTCGTGCAGGTTGAAATCACCTGATAGGATTATTTTGTCCCCAAGCCTGACTTGTGTGTCTAGATACTTTCTTAAGTTTTTGAGGATGCCAACATCAGAACCAGGAGGCCAGTAAGTAGCGCCTATAACATACCTGGTGTTGCCACAATACACTTTGCAAAAGACAGCTTCGACACCAGGCACATCAGGCATTTTTTTCATGCCTAAGGATTTGTTAAAAAGAACAGCAACCCCACCACCCTTATTCTCGCGGTCTTTTCTATGTACACTGTATCCAGCGGGCACAAATTCACTGTCATAAATGGACACATTTAGCCATGTTTCAGTGAGGATGGCTATATCAATGCTATGGGTCAACAACAATGCCTCTAGCTCAGTAGCCTTGTTAACGACACTTCTGCAGTTTACATTAAGTACTTTCAGTGACAGTGCGTCATGCTTTTGTCGTCAATTAGCTTTTTTTCTTAACTGATAGTGTGAACCAGTAGTTTAGTTCCACCCAAACATGACGTCATCCATGCTTAGTTTATCAAAAAAGAGTTTCACTTTGCATCCGTTTTTCCTTTCATCAGCTGATGTGCCCCACAATGTTTTCCTTATTTCTCTTATCCTGTAGGAAAAGTCTTCCGAAATCGACACCATACTTCCCTTAAGTTTGTTACAGTTCTTTAATACAGCTATCTTCTCTCGGTAGTCCAGAAACTTTAGAATAACAGGACGGCATTTATTTTTGGCCTTCTGCCCAATTCGATGACATCTTTCGATACCCGTGACTGTAACCTGTAGTGTGTCTTTGAAAATTTCATCTTTTACTTTTTTTAATAGACCATCTGCAGTTTCGCCACGTGGCTCTTCTATGCCTTATATAACCAGGTTTTTTTGGCGGCTTCTATTTTCTAGCTCATCTACCTTGCTCATCAGGGATACAATCTCTTTATTTAATCCTGTAACTGTTGCTTCTACTTCTTGAACTTTGGCGGTTAGCACCGTGAGGTTTTCTAGTTGTTTATCAACTTTGTATATGCACTCCGTTAGAGCAGAGATCTTCTTTTCTATCGCATCTTGAGTTGTCTGCATTTTTTCAATGCAGGAATGTGTTTTGGCTTGGCCCTCTAAGATTTTAGCCAACATTTCGCTATAACCGGGACCAGGGTTTGCCTCGACATCTCCACAAACAAGGAAATCAACGGGCAGTGAATAAATACATGTTAGCAAAGATTTTACACCCAGTGGGCAGGGCAGCAGCAGCAAATAACGATTACCGCTTCTGTAACAATATCCAGGTAGGTAACTACTAACCTGTATCACGAAGCAGAAAGAATTTCTAGGCGTGTTGCCCTTGCTGCTGCTGCAGTACCCACAGAAGATCCAGGTTCCTGGCGATGCTTTTGTAGCCTTCGGAGGGGTCACGTGATGAGTCGTCGCTCCTGTGAATCGCCACGCAGTCTCAGTGTGTGACTCGATGAACGGTGCACTTTCGGAGACCCGGCGGCTGTCGATGATCGTTGATGCAGGGTGCCTCATGATAAGCCAATCGACACGTGCGGCGTCTTGTGTTCCGTTGTGGACAGTCAGATGATTCCCGAGTAGAACAGCCGTAACCTGTATCACGAAGCAGAAAGAATTTCTAGGCATGTTGCCCTGGCTGCTGCCACAGTGCCCACTCTTTGGGCTGTATCTGCAGCTCACGGGGTCATCTGATGAAAAAAATAATCTTCAGATCTAGCAACTGAATAAAGTTATGTTTCGTCATTTCAAATGTAGCCCCTGGGAAAGGTTAGTGAACAATTTAAGACAATCAGCTACAGCATCGTCAGGGCAGATCTGGTGAGTTATTAAAGACTGTTAGATAGTTGTCAACATATCTATACACGTGAATAATTATTTTGCCAGTTCCACATTAACACGGTTGTCAAAGGACACTAAAAAATGTTGCATAGTATAGGGGCCAATGATGAACCAATGCAGATTCGTGTGCTTTGAAAATAAAAACCATTGTGACTAGTGGCAGTCAAATGCAGGTAAAATTCTAGCAAAGTTATAAAATTGTTGCATTTCATGCACACTATGTCCTGAAATTTTCATTCACCCACTTCATCGACTTTTCCACGAACAGCTCAAAGATACCTTCACGTGTCACTGAATAGTACAGTCCTGAATGTCATTTCACTGAGCACTGCAAAAAGTGTGCATGTGTATAATTATGTTTGCCAACACAACTTTTTTATTCAATGAAAGAAACTAAGACAGAACGTGAAAAAGAATAGCTGAATCGTATTATATAAGGAAAGCAAGTGATAAAGGTGCCAGCTGTCCGTATTTGACGATGCATGAAAAAGAAGTATAATGTCTTGCCAGGTATCCAGCCCTATTGGCCCTGAATTTTTTTTATTTAGGCAGAGATTTTTTTCGTTTGACATATTTAGTTGAGAAAGCTCTTAGAAGCAAAATACAAAACAAACATCAATTTTAAAATATTTAGTAAAGTGACGGATACGGTGTCAAATGATGCCACCAGGGCTCGAAGGTTGTGAATCAACAGGTGACGTATTCTAATTCACAATTCGCGCTGTGTTCTTGATATTCGTACGCCAAGCCCCTTGAAGCGATCTCCAGTTTCCTTTTCATCTAACACACAGGTTAGGCACATAATAATAATAATAATAATAATAATAATAATAATAATAATATATTTTATTCAATTCGTACAACGTGTTCCAGCCTGCATAAGCGTTGCCGCTTGTGTGCGGAGCTGGGCAGCCAGGTTAAGCACATGAAACAACAGTGAATAAATCATAGTACAAAAAGAAGAGAAATAAAATCAACCAAATACGCAGCACCTGCTTGTGCGACATAAGAACAAACAAAAACCAACAGTACAAATGATAGCAAATTTTCCACTGTGCAAACTTTCGTACACGAAATGAAAACATTAAGAACATGGCAAATAGTAAATTACCTCAATCTGTATTACCATTCAACCAAGGTTGAAGGAACTTCTTAAGGTCTTTTAATCCGGTAATGCTCGGGAGGGTTCATATTTTATTGAAGTAATAAGGAACATTGTAGGTGCGGGTTCTTTTGTCATAAGTGGTGAAGATGCAGGGTATGACATACTTTTCCAAATGACGGAGAGGCCGTACATTAATGTTGCAGATTTTAAAGGAGCTGTGAAATAAATGCTTGTACAATATGTCAAAGATAAATTGCTTGTGTACAGGTAGCATGTCAAAATGTTCCATACTGTCTCTGGCTGACTTATCGTGATAGTTGGTTCCGTAGGTGAGATTGGTAGCAATTCTGTGATCTATGCGGCTTAGTGTGTTTAATTTATATAAAGATGCGGTTCCGTAAATTGTTATTCCGTATCGTAATATAGACTCTCCCAATCCCTTATATACCGTTTTTCTACCTGATACATCACAAATAGATCGTAGAGCATATATGTAAACACACCCTAGGCGTAAGTGTTTGGCTAACTCTGCAATATGTACGTTCTGCGACAGTGTTTCGTCAAATGTGATACCAAGATATTTAAAATTGGATTTGTGTTCCAAAGGTGGGCATGAACAGCACGTACAGTTCCTCCCGTGAAGGTATATATGTGAGAATGTTCTAAGCACTTTATATGGGCTATGAAAACAAAGTAGGCAGGTTTTTGTAGTATTAGTAAAAATCTGATTAGCGTTTGATCATTCTATCAAAAGATGCACATCCTATTGTTGTCGGAGGCTTCTTCATATGTTTCACTTGGTATCGCCAGGGCAGTATCATCCGCGTATAAAAAGAGTTGTGAGTTCAGTGGAAGACGGGTCATGTCATTGACGTAAATATTAAATAACAAGTGTCCTAAAATTGAGCCCTGAGGAACACCTGTCGAAACGTTCAAAATTGAGCTGTATGATCCGCCTAGTTGGACACATTGGGCTCAATCAGCAAAATAACTTTTAAAGAGCAACATGTACCTCTGAAACCAATATTGTCAAGTTTATCTAGTAATAGATTGTGAATAATAGTAGCAAAGGCTTTTTACAAATCAATAAAAAGTGTAAGGACAATGTTATTGTTATCTATTTCTTTGCAGACTAGGTCATTAAAATTCTCTAGTAGGTTTACCTACTTTTACCTATGCGGAAACCATACTGGCCTGCATTTAGTAGATGGTACTTATCAAGAAATGATGTCATGCGAACAGGTATAATTTTCTACATGATACAAGTGAGGGAGGATGAAATTGCGATTGGCCTATAATTATTATAATCCTTTTTGGAGCCTTTCTTGCGCAATGGTCTTATTACGCTTATTTTCATGTACATGTAAATTTGCCCAGTTATTAAAGTTTTGTGGATAATGAAAAGTAATATATCATAGCCTGGTGATTTTGTTATTGGCATTGTTTTCAACACATCCCATGATTCCGGCTCAGTGACCGTAGGCATGTAAGCTGAATGAATGCTCGCAGCAACTGCAGTAGCGTTCGCCATTTTCCTTCCCTGCCGACACAAGAAAGTAACAGATTGAACTCAGTGGCCGATGCTACTTTGTTTTTATCTGGAAAGGCCTGTTCTAAAGTATCATCAATGTTTTTCTTGGATGGTTTTCCTATGGTGATTTGCACTAATTTCCAAGTTTCTTTTACATCCCTACTGCATGCCGAGAATTGATTTAGCTAGTACTAAGTGTGGCAGTTTGGGCGAGTTGGTATGTCATGACTTTTTTAGGCTTGTAGCGCAGCTCAGAAAGAGCAAGGAAGGGAACGGAGTGAGCACTCACTCTGTTCTCCCTTCCATTACCCTTTCCACCTTCCTTTTTGCTCTTTCTGAGCTGCGCTGCAAACCTAAAAAAGTTAGCTGGTACTGTTTTTTTGCCAGTCGTATTTTTGCGGTAATTTTATTTCGCAGTTGCCTGAATTCTTCTCTTAGTACAAAGTCAGGAGGGTGCTCGTTGCGCCTTCTTAAATATTTACTGTTGATGTAGGATAGCTCAATAATTTCCTTGTTTATCCAAGGACTTGCCTGATTTCGCCATTTCATCCTCACCTTAGTTTTCGAGTTATTGTAAATTGATTTTAGTTGCTATACAAGCAGTTCGTAAGCATATAGGTGATTGTGCAGCAAGAGGGAATTCCAGTCATACAACTTAATTAGTTTATCTACTTTTTCATTGTTAATTGCAAGCCTTTCTGCAGGTCTCTCCTGTGCCGCCATTTTACTGCCTTTTAATAACATAAGTGAAACAAAATAAGGATTAACAACTTTTTCTTTAATAATACAGCAGAACGTTTCCTATTGCCTTACGGTTGTACTGATATGGTCAATGCATGACTGTGTAAATTCCTAGAAGTTCTTCCATATAGCCCTGAATTTTATTCTCCAAGCCAAAACTGGACAACATTAAGTACTCACTTGCGCCTACCTTATTAGTTACTGAAATGTCAGTATTTAAATCTCCCACGAGAATCACACGTTTATTTACTCCATACCTTTTAAGGAATCTAGTGAGCTCCTCTAAAAAAACTGCAATATTCTTGCTAGGAGGCCAGTAAATTGCACAAACTAACAGTTCCTCTTCATTGTTTGAAAGGTAAAGTGCTATAACTTCCGCTTCATCAAATTCAGCTTTCAAGCATTCACAAAACCAGCAGTTTTTCACAAATACTAACACTCCTCCACCACATTTGCCCTCTCTGCACAAGGCATACAATTGATAGTGCTGTATATTATAAAGAGAGCAATCAAACTCACTGACATTGATCTCAGTAAATATTATCACCTCCAGAAAAGTTAAAACATTCTCCAAGTACATTTGTAACATGTTCCAATTCTTGTGAAGACTTCTCACATTCACATGGATAAGATCAAAACTTATGCAAGATTCAACTGACACGAATTCCCGGCGTATCTTCATCCATTCAGAAAATGAATGTACAATCTCAGTCATCACGTTATCTTGTGCAGGTCCGCTTCCTTCTCAACAAGAATAACAGGGGAACCTTCAATTTTCTTAACAAATGTACAACTGTTTCACACCAAAACGTATTTGTAGTGTTTTTGAGTTGCTAGGTGCTTTGCCATCCACCGAAGGCTAGAGGTGTCAGATTTTCATTGATGTAAATGTTCTCATGTTTCAGCGTGTTTTGTTTTGCAAGCCACTTTTCTCTTGTTTCTCTCTTGGTGAAACGGACTAGTATGGGAGCCTCAGAATCTGCTTTGCCTTTAATCCTGTGTACTGCTTCGATTTCCCCATTGCTGAGAATGGAGAGGTTGAGTCTCCCTGCAATTGAATTTATAACTGCTCTCAACTCTTCACTCTCATGACACTTGACCCCATGTATCTCCAAATTATTATGTCTTGAATAGGATTCCATCCTATTCACCTCCATTTCCAGTTGAGAAAGTCTAGTGTCCTTTGCTAGCAGTTGAGCTTCCATATCTGTAGTTTCTTTCTTTAGCTCTTTTACTTCTTGATTCTGGGTTTCAAGAGTTTCAAGCACTTCATCATACTTAGAAGAGAGCAAATTGAGGGATTCTTCTATGCTCTGTGTTGTTAATGTTTGCTCCTCAAGTTTTCCATTGGTGGTAAGTCGAGCCCACTTATAACGGCCCCACTTAAGATGAACGCTCGCTTATCACGAACAAGTCCGGCGAGACCGTCAAAATATACGTTTAGGCTATGGCGCTCGGTCTCAGCTACAACGAACGCCCGCGAGCCTAGCCGATCGGCTACAGCGAACGCCTTGGTGTCGCAGACCACTTTCCACGTGGCGAGATCTGCCGACCCTGTGCTGTGCACGCTCCGAGAATTGGCTTTTCCGCGGCGTCTCACCGGAGGCACGGAGGAGCGGCGATGCGGCGAGGGGATCGCCGCGATAATGAGAGAGAGAGAGAAAAAAAAATGCCGGCCCAGCACGCATCAGCAACGTGAACACACAAGTCGAAAGTGCCAGCTCATTCGCCACGGGACCCCACTCGCCATCGTCGACGTCAGGGCAGCGGCGAAGTTTTCCACCAATTGACAACGTAGCAGCCTCACACCTCACACGACTGCGGGACTGTCTTATTCTTACTTGTGGTTGTGCGAGCGTTGTCGGCGTTGTTTCCTACTGGTGTGCTCCCGTGCCTATCCGAGATGGCAGATTCGCCGGCGTCTACTTCGACAGTGAAGCGAAAAGCTTTGGACTTGGCCACGAAACTGTTGATCTTGAAAGACCTTTCCCAAGGCGCGAAAAACCACGAACTGGTGAAAAAGTATGGTTTGTCGAAATCGACAATATCCACGATACTAAAAGAGAAGGACAAAATCTACAAGAGTGCCGCCACGGACTCCGCGACGAGGAAGCGCCTACGGAAAGCCACATATGCAGACGTTGAAGACGCGCTTATAAAGTGGTTCCTTGATACTCGAGCACGCAATGTTCCCATCAGCGGGCCGCTGATGTTGTCCAAAGCAAAGGACTTAGCGTTCCTCCTGGACTTCCCAGATTTTTCTCCTGGCAATGGCTGGCTCCATCGCTTCAAGCTCCGCCACGGAATTATTTTCAAGACCATCAACGGCGAATCGGCATCGGTAAGCGACGAAGACATCAACACGTGGATGTCTAAAAACTTGGCCCGTGTATCAAGTTATGCTGAAAGGGATGTGTATAACGCCGATGAAATGGTGCTATTCTATCAAATGCTGCCTGGCAAAACGCACGCTATGAAGGGTGACAAATGTGCTGGCAGCAAGCACAGAAAAGTTCGCATAACTGTGCTTTTGTGCACCAACATGGATGGAAGCGATCGATGCTTGCCATTTGTCATTGGTAAATCAAAGAGGCCACGTTGCTTCCGCACATATGTACCAGTGCGTTACAGGCATAACAGCATGGCGAAGAAAGGGCGCAAAGTTTTTCTGATTCTTGACAACTGTACCACCCACCATGTCCAAGCTGTCTTAACGGCAGTTGAGTTGCTTTTTCTGCCGCCAAATGTAACTTCAAAAGCGCAACCGCTGGACATGGGTGTAATACGATCGTTTAAAGCGGCCTACAGGCGCCGTGTTGTGCAGCGGATGCTGATTGCAGTTGATCGCCCCGCTGCCAATGTGCCTCTGCAGGTCTCGCTGTACTCGGCGATAGAAATGATCAAAGCGGCGTGAATGAAAGTGACACCCGAATGCATCCGGAATTGTTTTCGCAAGGCCGGCTTCGCTGACGCACCTGAAGCAGGCATTGAAGACACCGAACAAAGCCAGCCTGACGACGACTTGTGGCGACGCGTTGTTGACGCTAACCTGGCCGGCTGCGATCTTGATTGGCAAGATTTTGTTGATGTAGACGACGCTGCTGAAGTTGCGGAGTCGTTTTGCGACGAGACCACCGTCCGGGAAGTGCGAGCATCAAGCGACGCCGAAGCATCGGACGATGACAAGGATCTGTCGGAGCCAGCACCCGTAAGTGTGACCACAGCAGTGAGCCATATTGAGGCACTTAGAAATCTTGTGTATTTTAAGGCCTTGGGTGACGAACACATCGCAGCTTTGAACAAGCTTGAAACCGCAGTCATTGGGTGTGCTCTGACGAGGCAGACAACGATCACCGATTTTTTTTCTCAATAAATTTTTGTTTTGATTGATGTCAATTTTTGTGTGTGGCCCACATACCACGAACTTCTGGACAGAACGAACGAATTCCGCGTGACGCTCGGGTTCGTTATAAGCGGGCTCAGTATCATATTTAGCCAGCTGCTCCTCCTGTTTTCTTTCGAGCTCATCAAAACGGCATAGCATAGTGTCTAGCTTCGACATGACGTGAACCAAAGAAGGTTTCTCACTGTCTGCCATTAAGTTCGTACGCTGAGAGCCAGCCCCGTCTCCAGCGTTCATCAATCATGTTTTGTGATTTGCACATGTGGGACATAACCAAGTATGGATTGTTTCTACTGACACGCTTTTTAGGTTAGTCTTTGTGACGCCATAACATTTGCCGGCATGATAACAGTTATCACATTCGCTGCAAAGAAGGCACTGGCTATCAGGTGCAATAGCTTTCAGGCATGCGAGGCAATCATCGTTAGACATAGTGAACACAATTTTGTGCTGTCCAACTTTGTGCAGTCTAGCGGAGCAGAATTTAAATTCAGACACAAGTAGTTAATGAGACGGTGCTGTCACCTACACAAGTGAAGAAAGAGCGTTATGCCATGCTCACATACTCCGCTGGACTGCGCTCGTTGACAATCGGTGTTGGCTTTTTAAGCGTAGTTGCCCAATATTGCTTGCCTGGATTGGCTGCACCCACAATGACGCACTCGCAGCATGGACTGTGTAGCCATGGGAGTTCACACTGAATCTTCTCCGGTATATCACGTCGATAAGGGCGCCGAAGATGGAAGCATCCAAAGCCAGGGAAGCGATAGTCAGGTGCCTTGGGTCTGACGGTTCCTACACAAGCGAAGAAAGAGCGTCATGCCGCGCTCAAGTACTCCGCTGGACTGCGCTCGTTGACAACCGACGTTGGCTTTTTAAGCATAGTCATCCGGTGTTGCCTGCCTGGGTGGCTGCCCCCACGTTGACGCACTCGCAGCATCGACTGTGTAGCCATGGGCGTTCGCACCAAATCTTCTCCGGTATATCACGTCGATAAGGGCGCCGAAGATGGAAGCATCGAAAGCCAGGGAAGCGACAGTCAGGTCCCTTGGGTCTGGCGGTTCCTACGCAAGCGAAGAAAGAGCGTTATGCCACACTCATGTACTCCGCCGGACTTATTGAACATGAGTTCAATAAGTCTCCTTTGTTTTTATTGCTAAATAATCGACATGCACTGGAGTGTCCTGTGGGGTTTTATTACATTTTGAAGTAAATAACAATCCCAAACAAGTAAATATTCTGAAAAACAACAGAAATGGCCACTATGTATCTAGAATAAACGCTTTGGGAAACATGAAAGAAAACAAATCGACTACTCGCAATTTCTATCAATCAGGTGATAGAAAAATGTGCGGAATATAACCAACCTTTATATATAGCTTTCATTGATTACGAGAAAGCGTTTGATTCAGTCGAAACCTCAGCAGTCATGGAGGCATTGCGTAATCAGGGTGTAGACGAGCCGTATGTAAAAATACTGAAAGATATCTATAGCGGCTCCACAGCCACCGTAGTCCTCCATAAAGAAAGCAACAAAATCCCAATAAAGAAAGGCGTCAGGCAGGGAGATACGATCTCTCTGATGCTATTCACAGCGTGTTTACAGGAGGTATTCAGAGACCTGGATTGGGAAGAATTGGGGATAAGAGTTAATGGAGAATACCTTAGTAACTTGCGATTCGCTGATGATATTGCCTTGCTTAGTAAGTCAGGGGACCAACTCTTGGAGGGGACCAACTGACCTGGAGAGGCAAAGCCGAAGGGTGGGTCTAAAAATTAATCTGCAGAAAACTAAAGTAATGTTTAACAGTCTCGGAAGGGAACAGCAGTTTACAATAGGTAGTGAGGCACTGGAAGTGGTAAGGGAATACATCTACTTAGGACAGGTAGTGACTGCGGATCCGGATCATGAGAGTGAAATAATCAGAAGAATAAGAATGGGCTGGGGTGCGTTTGGCAGGCATTCTCAGATCATGAACAGCAGGTTGCCATTATCCCTCAAGAGAAAAGTTTATAACAGCTGTGTCTTACCAGTACTCACGTACGGGGCAGAAACCTGGAGGCTTACGAAAAGGGTTCTGCTCAAATTGAGGACGACGCAACAAGCTATGGAAAGAAGAATGATTGGTATAACGTTAAGGGATAAGAAAAGAGCAGATTGGGTGAGGGAACAAATGCGAGTTAATGATATCTTAGTTGAAATCAAGAAAAAGAAATGGGCATGGGCAGGGCACGTATTGAGGAGGGAAGATAACCAATGGTCATTAAGAGTTACGGAATGGATTCCAAGGGAAGGAAAGCATAGCAGAGGGCGGCAGAAAGTTAGGTGGGCAGATGAGATTAAGAAGTTTGCTGGGACAACATGGCCACAATTAGTACATGACCGGGGTAGTTGGAGAAGTATGGGAGAGGCCTTTGCCCTGCAGTGGGCGTAACCAGGCTGATGATGACTCGCAATCTCGATTACACAACCATTGTGCCCTGGTAGCATCAAATTTGCACTCCACAAAATGAGCTATTATCCAAGTCTCGAAAACCACTTCACTTATTCACTTCACGTTTTTATTGTACAACAACATTACGAAGCCAGTTCCCCAAGTTGTTTGGCGCTGATGAGGTCCTAACGTGAAATGAACGGTGTTACTGCTACTATTTATTTTCTTGGTTAGATTTTTTCACAGAACAATGGCTGTCTTGCACCATTGAACCTAAATTTCTGGTGGCTGCTTCAAAACTATGCTGGCATCATGTTGAAAGCTTAACTTTTTCTATTTGCTTTTTTTTTCATGAATTCTGTGAAACTTTTTCTGTAATGTCGTCAATTGCCCCCACCAGGGCAGAAAGGGCTAGGCATGTGAACTGATTGACTTGTGCAATCTTTCATGGTAATTAGGCGTCCCTGATGTGAAGTCTGCATAAAATAGCTGGTCGTTTGAAATAATTAGTTGGAAGTCCAGTGCCCATCCTGTCACATGTGTTCTTTTCGTCTTCGTCCTTAGCACTGTTTTAAGAACGCTGTCAAGATGAACCAACTCGCCTAAATCAAGGCATTCTTTCAAAGTGTTCGCTGAGCACAATTTGTTTTCCCATATCCACATGTGCAAAGAAAATACAGAAGTATGCAGTGTCACATTAAATGGTTTGAGAAGTGAAGACAAAAGATTCTCTTTAATAACATATTAAACAATTAGCAATATCACCTGATACTTTTGTAGACCTAAAAGGACAAACAAATAATTAAAAACTTCAATGCACTTCGAACCAATTATTTTCCAGTACAAATATTCTCATTTTAGGTCTCAACTGCAATTGGCTTAAAGAAAAAGATATTAAATGCATGCATCATCAAGAATGAAAAAATTTCACATCCCTCTCCACATATTTCATCTCAATAGGAAATATTTGTAATATGACTGTAAAAATATGCTCCTATTGATGAACTCATTAAATGTTGTTGTAAGGCAAATGTGAGAAGAAACTGTCAAAATGCCTTTTGCTGAATGCTTCCCATTTTGTGCTTCCACTTTGCTGCCTCCTTTTTGAGACTTTCAAGGCGCTTACATGATGTTCAGAGGCTTCACTAAGTGAAAACTGTTATACAAATAGTTACATTGGTAAATTGAGGAAAATACATGATCTATTGAATGATTTAAGAAAAAGAAAAGCTCAAGTGCTCACTGAAAATTTATTGCCGTCACACTTTAATGCGTTTCTGTTCTTCATTGCTATTGCAGACTCCATTGCATGTGGCAGCACAGAGCGGGCGGCATGACTTAGTCATGATTCTGCTGGTAGGTAGTGCTGACCTTTCACTTGTGGACCGCCTAGGCCAAACTGCCTTGCACTGCGGGGTGCTGGGCTCTCTGCCCTTGAGGGTTCTCAGAGCCATGCTGTCCCAGCCACAGCTGCAGCCCAATGCAGCCGACAAACAAGGTGCGTATAAACCATAATAAGTTGCTACAGCTTGAGCAAATTAACAGCGGTTTTTGCATGGAAGAGATGACATGAGTGCTCATGCATGTCGCCTGCCTTTGCCCTGTTCAAAAGCACCATTTCTTTCATCACCCAAGTATGCATCTGTGGGTCCAAATTAACAGGGTTCTGAGCTTGGTGACTCCGCAATGAAAGAAGCCCGCAAATGCACGCAAAGTGCCTCAAGCGGCTAGTCGCGCGGCAATTTTTTGTGTATTCACAGGCTTCTTTCATGCTTCGAAAAACACTTCTGTGTTGTACATATTGCACAACAGCAAACTGTATCAGGAGTGTTTCATGTTTCTCTACAATTGTCTCATTGAGTCTTTTCATCTGATTATAATATTTAAGAAGTTGATGAATTAATTAAGACTAATTATGTAATCAGGCAGAATGCAGAAAATCTGAGTATCTTCAAGCAACGGCAAACAACATTGCCTTGGCTCTGTCCAGCTACATGGCATTTGCATATTTTTAAATCTTGGTGCATGATAGTTGAGGCACCCTGTATATATATTTCCTTTCTTTCCTTGCGGTTTGTGGTGTCAAGCATCCATATTTTTACCTTTGACCACGACAAATATTATGCTGCGTGATGGAGGACAAATGATACACCAAAGCAAACATTCCATTCCTTTGTGGATTTGCACTATTCATTTTTTATCGACTGCAAATGCATGCGTTGTACTCCAGAATGGGGTATGTATGGTATCTCCCATGTTTAGAAATCATTTGTCACCCATTTCTCTTCCATCACTTGGAACTTTTGGGATCGCACATGCGCACAACGCAAGTGCTGAGTTAGCAGCTGAGTAACTTTGATGGGTGCAGCCAGTTGAGCCTCGAACCTCTAGGACTGTCTTTCTCTACAACTTGCTGCCAAATTTCTCGTCTCCTCGTGCAACAGGCAAGACGGCCTTGCACCTTGCTGTGGAGAAGAGAGACTCGGCTGCCCTTGAGACACTGTGCCGAGCAGGCCTCAATGTCAATGCTGCTGTAGAGGGCACAGGAGACAGGCCTCTCCACTTGGCTGTCAGAGGAGATTTTGTGGAGGGCATCAACATTCTCATAAAACAGGTAACCAATGTTATTACTGCTGGCTGGGGCAGCGTGGACACACCCTATGTCAATGACATTCCATGTAGCAGTAGGTAGTGTCGAGCTTACTGTGGTCTAGGTTTCTAATTTGACTTGGATCGAGAAATCGTGTCCATCGTCTTCATAACAGTAAATATACACCACAGTAAATATAACTGAGTAGGGTACTGGTGAGTAGTAGGGTTTGGGCGAGTTGGTATCTATTATCCACGACTTTGTTTTCATCCCCCAGCCCAGAAGCTTGACATTATAGTAAACATTTTATGTGAATGCATGCCCTGGGAATGCTATTATATTTAGCATCTAGGTCCGGTTGCAAGGGCGCCAATGAAAAAAAAAATCTCCTTGTTTCCCTCCCGACACGGACCTGTGGCACAAATGGGAACCAGCCACTCTGCGGCTGTAGACTCTCTGCTTCACTTTTGACTTGAAACACATTCGCATCTGTGAAATAAATATTTGGTGCAGAAGACACTATTTGTGAAGACATATGCACAGGGAACAGAAATGTTGTGTTACTGTAACATCAGCAATCTAAGCTCAAAGCAGAAGCCATTCTGAGGATTTTTGAAGGCCTGCTGGCTCACTTTTGTCTAAACTAAAAGAGCAGCCTCATCCAGTGACATGGTATCGTCCACTGCCACAATAGCTGTTCGCAGTTACTGTCTAATAAGTGCTTTATGATGGCAAGTGTTCTGCCCTTTCGTGAAGCAGACAGGCCGTATGGCAAGCGTAGCTAGCACACTGCTCAAAGAGGTTTTAAATAAACTTTTCCTACCACACCTGAGTTGCCACTCAAGTAAATGAGCCAACTAATAAGCTTTGTCTCTTTCTTAGTCGTCAGCTTCATCTGATTTACTACAGTGTTCTTTATCCACCATGGTGGCTCAGTGGCTATGCCATTTTTTTTTCTTTTTTGTGAGCACAGGTGCACAAGTTCCGAAGCCCTCCACTTGGACGGTCTCTCATAGCCCTATTTTAGGACATTAAATACCATCAATGAATGAATGTAGAAAATTAATTTTTCCAGCTGAAAGGTAGAATTTCTACATGTAAGCCAAGCGTGCTGCTTATAATGAGCACATGCTCTTTACGTGCAGCTTCAACTTGTGCAAAGGAAGCTCATCGTGAGGCAGTACTTGGCTTGCGCCTGTGTGAGAGGCCTGTGCCATGTTATAATATTGTTATAATAAAGTTGGGGGGGAAAGAATTAGCCAACCGTCATGGCATGGCTTGACTGAGTGGAACTCTTTGTGCAAGCAATGCAACTTGGCAGGCCAGATCCTTTTTATTTTATTTATTTCAACATACTGCATCCCCGAAGGGCTATCAAAGGAGTGTGGAGTAAAAAATCGGAGATGGCAAAGAAGAAGGGAAAAAATCAATATAAAAAAAGATGCAATAAAACTTGGTGGCTAACAGTATACAAGAGGGCCAGTTAAAGCACTGTGCAGTTCTATAGTGTGGACAAAAAAAAGCTGTTTAAACACATTGGTTCACAGGTGAAAAGGAGATATATTGAACTCATGATGGTGTCTGGTGGATGTGATTTAGCTGCTGAGTAGAGGAAATGGTGGAGAGTTAATCAGAGTATGGAAAAGCTTCGACGATTCAATGTGATGACAAGAAGAGAGTGGCAAGTTGAAGATTGTGAAGATGGAAACTACGTGAAAAATACCTGTCGTTGCAATGATCAATGAAACGTACAGCTTTCTTCTGGATGGACTCAATTTTATCAATATCATATTTCTTGTGGTTTTCATATGACCGAGCCATACTCGAGTACCGGACGCACTACTGTTTTATAGGTAAGAACAAGTGTTTTATAAGCATTATGTTAAGAGGGACCAACCGTAAGGTGCTTTACAGGTATCCTAGCTTTCTAAGCGCGCATTTGCACATCTGTGCAATGTGAGGCAAATATAAGACCAAGGTATTTATGCTGAGGCACATTTTCTAGTGGAGGGCCATTAAATCAATAAGTGACAGAAGATGGAAGAAGACAGTAGATTAAGACAGAAGACAGAAATTACAGAAGAAATTATATGCCACATAGCACTGTGGAGTATAATTTAAACACAAATGCATTACACGGTAAATTATTTTGCCTAAAATTTCCATTGCATGTTGAGTCTGCAAACATGCTGAAATAACTGTGGGAGAGGTGCCTTTCCTGGTTAAAGATTTGCATTACTGCATAGCCTCGGCCATGCCACCACGGTGGATTGATGCCTTTCGAGTGGCACCATCTGTCTCTATGTGAACCTTTGGAGAAAGTTTCCTGACCGGAAGTATTGAAGGACCCTGGTGTTATTATCATGGTGCCTGCATCCATGGCACTATGTAGCAAGGCACTAGTATTCTAAACAAATGAGTATGGGTGCATTGCACATCCATAGTTGGTGTTATAACCATCTTTTTTGCAAAATGCGGGGGGGGGGCATTGAAGATACCCTCCTTCCCCTTCACACCCCACATTATATTCGTGGTTGCAATATATTGTCACATGGTAGTGACATATAAAGAACACAGTAGTGATACTGTGTACGATGAAACCAACCTTTATTGGGCGAACCTGTGCCCACAAAAACAGGCTACATTTAAAGAACGGTGACAACGGCGAACACAGTTAGCGATCGTCAAAATCTGATCAGCGGGTCAAGCACGTCGGCTTTTATACATCAGTCGTCGAATGTTCCAGAGTAATCGCTGGGACCCGCGTGCGTTCCACAAAGTTCTACACCATTCGCGCTGCACATACATGCAATCAAATTACACAAGTTTCGGCGACAACTGACAGCAGATAGAAGCATTGATAACATTCTAGAAACTTCCGATACATGTAGGCAGGCACGTCCTGCGCTGAGCGATAACATTTGTTAGGCAGTCAAACGTGGGCACCTGATAAAGATACACTAGTACACGTGCCAATATCCTTGCAAGCACAGAATTCCCAACAACATTGAGTTAGTCAGATGTCACGCACTGAAGGAAAACAATAGGAGGGGCTTGCCACAGGTGCTGTTCTCCAAGAGTCCTGCATACATGTCGTGCAAAACGCAGGCAAAAGAATAGGCACTATGCTTCTGTGGTTCTTTTCCAAACAGTGGCCATAGCAGACAGTTCACCACTACTATTTTTTTTTTCTTTAATGCTAGCCTAGGAGGTTATATACTTGAACTTCTGGAGTGGAGGTGGCTCTCCGAAAGCAAAGCCGGTCGCTGCCATTTTGCTAGGGGCAAGAAGCCTGAATCGGCATAGCCGCCGTAGCAAGCTGTGTTACGCATTCATCATGCTTATTAATTAACAATAATAATATTAATAAGCATTCGTCATGCTTGTTAATTGTGTGCAGTTGGAACAGTGTTTAACTGACTGTGGCATGCTATCCAAGGGCATTACAACATCTTAGTCGGTCATGGCTGCACCAATCACATAAAGTAGATGCCTCTGGTACAACATTCTGGCTGTAACATCAGCTCTCATTGTTTTCTCATGATTGGATGTTGTGCATACATACGTTTGGTTCAGTTGGGAATGGTTAGGAAGGTGCAAGTACTTGCACACATGAAATTTATGCATAAAGTAGTCACTGGCACATCACTGCTTGTGGTATTACTGTATTTACTCAATTCTAACACACCCTCAATTGTAATGCGCACCCGTTATCCATGTCACAAAAGAAAAAAAAAGGTGGATTGTAATGCGCATCCATTTGCCGTGACCTCAAAAAAGAAAAGTCTTTTACAGTACCGCGCACCTCATTCTTTCATACAGATATACAACTTTCTTTCATGTGGAAAAAACAAAAGATGTACTCCCAGTGCACTAAAGTTGCGATAAATAAAAGAAGTCGCAGTTTTGCCCGAAAGGCAAAATATTGATTACAATATGAAATTAGCATATTTATTCGATTCTAACGTGCACCCGTTTTCCGTGACCAAAATATAGAACAATTAAAACCTCAGTTGTAAACGCACCCGTTTTCTATGACTGAAAAAAAAAAAATAAAGAGTACAATACCACGCACCTCGTGCTTTGATATCGAAATACTATTTTCTCTCATTTGGAAAAAACAGATTTATTCCCAATACACTAACGTTGCGATGAATAAAAACACAAATGGAATAGGTGTACTTTGCCACCAAGGTTTTCACTTCGCCAATACGAGTCGCATGGGGCAATAGATATGACTCGTCGTCGCTATCAGACAACTCCTTATCGATATCAACAGACCAAAGCATTTCATCCACGGTGTCGTCCATGGCAGTAGGGATCGTGTACCATGCATCTATCCCCCATCCAGCAAAGTCCTGCAGCAAGGCATGCTTCATTTTATTGCCGGGCGTGAATTCATGCCAGCCACTGACAAGCCATTCAGTGTAGACCACCCGAATTCTATCTTTTACTGGCTTGTTCAAGCAAATATCGAGCGGCTGGAGCTGCGATGTCATGCCACCGGGTATCACGACAAGGTCGGTGTTGCATGTAGGCAGTGTCACGATCTACCCCGGGTCGTGAGCAAGGGAGGGCTTCTGGCACCCTCCGATTGACGGACGCTCCGCAGCGTGGTGGTGCTGAACGATGACTGACCGGCGAGCAGCCGTGCTCGTCGGTGTTTATTGTGGTGCGGTGACCAATGGTGCCTGCCGAGCTTTAGCAGGCCACCGAGCTTGGTGGGCGAACCAAGATTATGCCCGAGGGGGCGTCACATACTTGCTACACCCCCTTACCCCCAGTTTGTTTGTTAAATGAAAAACAAACGTCCATCTTCACACTATGAGGCTCTGCCTTCACCCTAGCAGGGTCGACGGTGCCTGTTATCCAGGCGAGTAAAGGTCTGGTGGCCTCCGCCGTCGAGTACCCCGCCTGGGCACCGGTGTTGACGGGTCGGGTGTGGCAACGCCGGGTGCTGCCTGGGCCAGCCTTGCTCCATCCGGAGGGTTCGTAGTGGTCGGCCTCGCGAGTGGTGCTGGGCTCGACACCGGTCCAACGGGTGCCGCACCACTGGCTATGGTTGCCGCCTCTGAGGTAGGTGGTGCTCTGCTGGGAGCGACTGGTGCTGCCGCTAGTCCTCCTGCGGGCTGGAACTCAGAAGTGGCAGTCGGGGGTGCTGGCCAGGTTCCGAGGCGAGGTCTGACATGGTCGGCGTGTCTGTGCCACATGGCCCCGTCTGGCATGCGCACGAGCAGCGATGAGGCGCTGGCAGGAGACACCACCTGTCCCGCAGACCAGGGTGGGCCAGGACGGAAGTTCCTGGCGAAAACTGGAGCTCCCGACTCTGGCAAAGGCCCGGGACGGCACCCTTGGTCAGCAGCCAGCTTCTGCTTCAGCTTCTGCGTCTCTGATTGGGCCTCGCAGCTTGCGCTTGCTGCAGGAGACCTCGCTCTTGAGCTGCCTGTTGTGGCTCTGCAGACTCGTTATAATGTGCCGCATCTCCCGGTTGATTGGCTGAGCCTGCTAGCTGAACACTGACGCCTCAAACTCAATGTGTAGATTCTTGTACTCTCGACGAATCTGCGCGATGTTGTCCTCAAGGCGGATGACCTCCGAGCGAAGCTTCTTCTGGACAACAGCTCCTCGCTTTCCATCTGCTCAATGTGGCGAAGGTGTGAGTTTTGGCTGTCGACAACAAGGAGCAACACTCGTCCAGCTGTGTCTTGAGTTGCATGCTCTCATTGTTCAGCACAGAGAACTGGCTCTGCAGCCACTTGTACTCGGCCGTGCTCACCACCAGGCTCTCGGGCAGCGACCGCAGCTCTATCCGCAGCCGCTCCACCGTCTTCAGGGCCTCCTTGTGGTCAAGCTGAAGCTGCTCCAGCTCCAGCAGCCGTGCCGATGCCAGCTCCCGCTGTTCCTCGAGCTGGCTCTGCAGGTCCCCCAAGTGCAGCAAGGCTGCTCCGCCACCACCGCCAGAGCCCCCAAAATCCACATGTAGGCGGGACCAGGGTCTCTGGGGGAACGGCCAGGGGATGCTTTCCACATTACGCGAGGCTCGCTGATGCCCCTGGTAGATTTGGCAGCTCTGCACCACATGCAGGCTGGCTTCCGGGTACTCTGGCAGACGAATGCCCAGTACATGAATCCAGTTTCGGCCCAGCAGCGTCGGTGACGACCCCTTCGTTAAGTAAAGGGGAAGGGTTGCCTTCCTGTCGCCAAAACGAACGCTGACCTGTGCCTGACCCTGGACCTGGGAGAGTTGCCCGGAGGAGCTGTGCAGCATCACGCCCGAAGCCTCGACGGACACACCGGGGAAGGTACGCTTGTAGAGCTTCCCGGCCATTACAGACACACTGGCCCCTGTGTTCAGCTCCATGGAAATGGGGTGCCCGCAGATTTCGACGGTCAGCATGTATGGCGGCACAGACGACGGTACAAACCCTGTGTGCCACATGTCGAAAATCAGCGGGTCCTCGGCCACGACGTGGAGCCTGGCCGAGGAAGAACTTGAGCTTGCTGCCGCATGCTTCCGCCGCGTACCCTTGCGGCGGCTACCCTGGCCGCGGGCTTGTGTTGTACCTGGGCTTGAATCAGGCTGCTGCTTGCTGTTCGTCCTCCCACTTCGGCATACACGTGCCAGGTGCCCAGGTTTCCCGCACGTAAAGCATTGTGCTTGAGAGAACTGGCACTGTGAAGGGGAGTGGGCACCACCACAGCGACCGCAGCTACTGCCCTTTGTCGCGAACTTGTTGACCGCCGCTTCCGCCGACGGTGAGCCAGTTGCACGGGAAATCTCGTCGGCGTCCTTGGCGACAGCTTCCATTGCCAGCGCTGCCTTCACGCCGTCGTCCAGCGACGGGTTGGGAAGCTCCAGGAGTCGCGTCTGCATGGCAGGGTTGTTGATTCCGCATACGAAACGGTCCCGGAGCAGCGAGTTCAGTTGGTCCCCGAAGGCGCAGGCACTCACTAACCCTCGTAGTGCAGCAACGAATTGCCCGAGGGCCTCTCCTTCCCATCGGCTCCGGTTGTTGAAGCAGAAACACTCCATTAGTGTGGACGGTGCTGGATTAAAATGCGAGCGCAGTATGGCAAGCAGCTCACCCAGCGTCTTAATGTGCGGCGTGGCTGGCTTGAGAAGGTCGAGCAAGAGGCTGAAGACGCGGGTCCCGCAGCTGGCCAGGAAAATGTCCCGCTGTTTGGCCTCGGGTGTGTCGTTTGCCCGGAAGAACACGTGGACTTGCTCCTCGTAAATTTGCCAGGCGGACCCATCTCTCTCGAACGGCTCGAGCCTTCTGTACAGCGGCATGGCGGCAGCAACGAGGGGCGGTGTTTCTCCGCTCGCGGCGGCGTGGGGCGCTCCGTAGGTACTCGTCGCCACCTTCTTCGCCGGTGTCACAAGGATCCCATCTTCGTCGCCAGCTTCTTCGCCAGTGTCACGAAGATCCCATCTTCGTCGCCAGGGTCACGAAGATCCCATCCTCGTCGCCAGTGTCACGATCCACCCCGGGTCGTGAGCAAGGGAGGGCTTCTGGCACCCTCCGATAAACGGACGCTCCGCAGCGTGGTGGTGCTGAACGATGACTGACCAGCGAGCAGCCGTGCTCGTCGGTGTTTATTGTGGTGCGGTGACAAATGGTGCCTGCGGAGCTTTAGCAGGCCACCGAGCTTGGCGGGCGAACCAAGATTATGCCCGAGGGGGCGTCACATACTTGCTACAGGCAGCTTGTCCTTGATGCACTGGTCAAGGTGGCACCTGAACGCATCGAGCACAAGCATCCCACGCAGACCCAAACTGCCGCCGGGTTCCTTCCGCCAAAGGTTATCAATCCAGTCAGCGACCAAGTCCGTGGTTATCCAACCTTTTTCATTTGCACGCACAATCACGCCACTCGGAAGCACGATTCATTTCGGGAACGTCTTCGGTCTGAAGATAAGATACGGGGACAGCTTGTTCCTATCCGCAGTGCAACGAAGCATTGCGGTGTCTCTAGTTTTTTTCGTGACCGGAAGACAAAATACACACTTGCTTCGCCTTCTTCTCTTCAACGGTTGTGGTGGTTGGTTCTGGGGTGGCAGGCATGTCAAAGTAGAGCGCTGTCTGATTGGCATTTCCAATCTGTCCGAAGTGGTAGCCATTTCTATGGCGCAACTTCAAAACATACCGCTGAAAACTGTGCAATTTCTCTTTATATTCTTTGGGCAATCTGTGGCATATCCCTGTCCGCCTTCGAAGAGAAAAGTGTTTTCATAAAATTTGATAGCCAGCACCTACTCGCTTTGAAGTCACTCCTCATTAGCCCTATCTGTAGGGCTAACTGCATCGCTCGTACCATGGTGTAAGATCAAGTGATCCGATGACGCAGGGACCACCAGGGAGAAACGCGTCTCACTAATGGTGGTGTTTCATGTCTGCACTGCAGCACGGCAGCACACGTAAGGAGGCTGAAAAGGCGGGAAATTTGAAAGGGTAAATAGTTACAGCTGCACGTAAAACGCATTGAAAGAAATAAAAACTTATTTATTTAGTGCATCTTTCATTCACTATAATCATTCAAGTTCTCAAGTTCCTCAGGTGCCGTAACAGACGATAATGTCTCCAATATTGCGGTCGCGTCGCTTGCTCTAGCAGATGGCTTTTGACAAAGCCTGGAAGCAGTCGTGGAAAAGCGGTGCGGGCAGACAATAAGTTATCTTTTTTGTGTTGCAATGTGTGCTTTACCGTTAAGCAATTAGTCATCCTTATTCTTGGTAGGCGCTTAATAATGGAAATAATTGAAAAGGATGAATAAGGAGAATCGCAAGAGAGGGAAGAAGAGCGTTGCCTGGCGGAGACGGATCGAACCGGACTATGGGCAAAAAGTGTTTCGTTCCAAACTGCAAGAGCAGATATGACTCTTATAAAGACAAAGTATCGATGTTCAGTGTCCCTAAAGAGAAGAGTCGACTGCAAGCATGTCGGGATGCCATACAGCGTGAAGACCAAGTCCTGCAACCAGGCGACTACGTGTGCGAGAAGCACTTCGACCCAGTGCATGTGACAAAAACATGGACGGCAATGCACAGTGGGGTTGTTTTAGCTAACATGACCCGAAGAGCTTCTTTAGCTATAATTGCTGTGCCGAGTAATTTTCCTGCTTCTTCACTCTTCACTTTCAAAGAACGGTGTTCCATGACAACTGACGCTTGCGGAGCACTTCCGAAAG
Source organism: Dermacentor andersoni (assembly GCF_023375885.2). Lineage (NCBI taxonomy): Eukaryota > Metazoa > Arthropoda > Arachnida > Ixodida > Ixodidae > Dermacentor > Dermacentor andersoni. The sequence continues at coordinate 409,864,207 of NC_092814.1, read as the reverse complement.
AAGGAACAATAGGCAGAAAACACAAACGAAAAGGAAGAAACAGAAAGCAAAATGTAGTAAATCAGGAGTTACTGGAGTTGCCAGCTGAAGTGCTAGCAGAAGGCGGCCCGAACCAGATTAGCACTGCCAACACAGGACGCTCTCCAGTTGACAGCAAGTGCAGAGCGAAACCTGAAGGCAGTGAAGTACAAGAACCTTGCATGTGTCTTGCATGTGTCATGCAAGAGACAAGAGCTCAAGTAACTTCTCGGGTGGACAAGGAAACGTTAGCCATAGCAGCGCAGCAGTCTACAAGACCTCTAGAAATTCAAGACTTCAGTGCAGTGTCGCATGATGGTAACACCAACAGCATCACCTTCAATGTGCTCTTTGGAAATCCCTGTCTCGCCACGCTGCCTACAATATTCTGGTCCTGCAATAGCGTTCGCATGGCCGGTGTGAGAAGCTTAGTTTTTCTTCATCTTGAAAAGTTTCAACCGGAAGTTCCTGTGGGCCCAATGAGCCTGCTTTGATGTTTATGAAAAAGTACCTTGAAGTCAAAGACCAGATTAATGCCCGTGATTATTATGGGTAAAGCTATACCTCCAGAAAAACTTGGAATTACAGTGAAACCTCGTTAAACCGTAGTTGGCTGGAGCTCGGAAAAAGTACGTACTAAACGTTAGTACTGCTTAACCGAAATAGTATGAGATCGCCCACTTACCTGTCAAAAATGGAACTCGGAGAGAGTGCCATGAAAGGAGAAAAAACAAGCAGTATTTATTTACTTCGTGCAACAAACATGTTATTTCCGCTTGATGCCGCGGCAGCCTAGCAGCAACGACAGCGGCCTCAAACTTGCTGAAGCTGTGAGCCAGCTTTCCAGCCAGCCCCCTCTTTTTATTTATTTATTTTTATTTCATATACCTCACAGGCTCCAGAAGGAGTATTGCGTGAGGGGGGCGGTACAGATAACAATTGTGGAGCAAAAACATAGTTTTCGTTACATAAATATGAACCGAACGAGAATTAAATAACAAACAAAGAACGCGAAATATAAGAAGATAAAAAGCAAGGAAGGAAAATGAAGAGCAGTTAACTTTTCAGTATACAGTAAAGCAAACAACCTTAGAACAACTGCATCCATAAATAAATAACAATGAAATTAAAAGTAACAAAACTAAACGCTGTTTTTAGCTAAGTACTAGCCAAATATGCAGTGATATTTTTTTTGAAGGTTCATCATCATCATCAGCCTGGTTACGCCCACTGCAGGGCAAAGGCCTCTCCCATACTTCTCCAACTACCCCGGTCATGTACTAATTGTGGCCACGTTGCCCCTGCAAACTTAATCTCAACCGCCCACCGAACTTTCTGCCGCCCTCTGCTACGCTTCCCTTCCCTTGGAATCCATTCTGTAACTCTTAATGACCATCGGTTATCTTGCCTCCTCATTACGTGTCCTGCTCATATCTTTTTCTTGATTTCAACTAAGATATCATTAACTCACGTTTGTTCCCTCACCCAATCTGCTCTTTTCTTATCCCTTAATGTTACACCTATCATTCTTCTTTCCATAGCTCGTTGCGTCGTCCTCAATTTAAGTAGAACCCTTTTCGTAAGCCTCCAGGTTTCTGCCCCGTATGTGAGTACTGGTAAGACACAGCTGTTATAAACTTTTCTCTTGAGCGATAATGGCAACCTGCTGTTCATAATCTTAGAATGCCTGCCAAACGCACCCCAGCCCATTCTTATTCTTCTGATTATTTCAGTCTCATGATCCGGATCCGCAGTCACTACCTGTCCTAAGTAGATGCATTCCCTCACCACTTCCAGTGCCTCACTACCTATCGTAAACTGCTATTCCCTTCCGAGACTGTTAAACATTACTTTAGTTTTCTGCAGATTAATTTTTAGACCCACCCTTCGGCTTTGCCTCTCCAAGTCAGTGAGCATGCATTGCAGTTGGTCCCCTGAGTTACTAAGCAAGGCAATATCATCAGCGAATCGCAAGTTACTAAGGTATTCTCCATTAACTCTTATCCCCAATTCACCCCAATCCAGGTCTTTGAATACCTCCTGTAAACACGCTGTGAATAGCATTGGAGAGATCGTATCTCCCTGCCTGACGCCTTTCTTTATTGTGATTTTGTTGCTTTCTTTATGGAGGACTACGGTGGCTGTGGAGCCGCTGTAGATATCTTTCAGTATTTTTACATATGGCTCGTCTACACCCTGATTTCGCAATGCCTCCATGACTGCTGAGGTTTCGACTGAATCAAACGCTTCCTCGTAATCAGTGAAAGCTATATATAAAGGTTGGTTATATTCCGCACATTTTTCTATCACCTGATTGATAGCGTGAATATCGTCTATTGTTGAGTAGCCTTTACGGAATCCTGCCTGGTCCTTTGGTTGACAGAAGTCTAAGGTGTTCCTGATTCTATTTGCAATTACCTTAGTAATTACTTTGTAGGCAACGGACAGTAAACTGATCGGTCTATAATTTTTCAAGTCTTTGGAGTCCCCTTTCTTATGGATTAGGATTATGTTAGCGTTTTTCCAAGATTCCGGTAGGCTCGAAGTCATGAGACATTGCGTATACATGGTGGCCAGTTTCTCTAGAACAATCTGCCCACCATCCTTCAACAAATCTGCTGCTACCTGATCCTCCCCAGCTGCCTTCCCCCTTTGCATAGTTCCCAAGGCTTTCTTTACTTCTTCCGGCGTTACCTGTGGGATGTCGAATTCCTCTAGACTACTCTGTCTTCCAATATCATCGTGGGTGCCATTGGTACTGTATAAATCTCTATAGAACTCCTCAGCCACTTGAACTATCTCATCCATATTAGTAATGATATTGCCGGCTTTGTCTCTTAACGCAGACATCTGATTCTTGCCAATTCCTAGTTTCTTCTGCACTGCTTTTAGGCTTCCTCCATCCCTGAGAGCATGTTCAATTCTATCCATATTATACTTCCTTATGTCAGCTGTCTTACACTTGTTGATTAACTTCGAACGTTCTGCCAGTTCTATTCCAGCTGTAGGGTTAGAGGCTTTCATACATTAGCGTTTCTTGATGAGATCTTTCGTCTCCTGGGATAGCTTACTGGTATCCTGTCTAACGGAGTTACCACCGACTTCTATTGCACACTCCTTAATGATGCCCACAAGATTGTCGTTCATTGCTTCAACACTAAGGTCCTCTTCCTGAGTTAAAGCCGAATACCTGTTCTGTAGCTTGATCTGGAATTCCTCTATTTTCCCTCTTACTGCTAACTCATTGATCGGCTTCTTATGTACCAGCTGCTTCCGTTCCCTCCTCAGGTCTAGGCTAATTCGACGTCTTACCATCCTGTGGTCACTGCAGCGCACCTTGCCGAGCACGTCCACATCTTGTATGATGCCAGGGTTAGCGCAGAGTATGAAGTCTATTTCATTTCTAGTCTCGCCGTTCGGGCTCCTCCACGTCCACTTTCGGCTGTCCCGCTTGCGGAAGAAGGTCTTCATTATCTGCATATTATTCTGTTCCGCAAACTCTACTAATAACTCTCCCCTGCTATTCCTAGTGCCTATGCCATATTCCCCCACTGCCTTGTCTCCAGCCTGCTTCTTGCCTACATTGGCATTGAAGTCGCCCATCAGTATACTGTATTTTGTTTTCACTCTACCCATCGCCGATTCCACGTCTTCATAGAAGCTTTGGACTTCCTGGTCATCATGACTGGATGTAGGGGCGTAGACCTGTACAACCTTCATTTTGTACCTCTTATTAAGTTTCACAACAAGACCTGCCACCCTCTCGTTAATGCTATAGAATTCCTGTATGTTACCAGCTATATTCTTATTAATCAGGAATGCGACTCCTAGTACTCGTCTCTCCGCTAAGCCCTGGTAGCACAGGATGTGCCCGCTTTTCAGCACTGTATATGCTTCTTTTGGCCTCCTAATGGGTCGTTAATGTCAGCGATGTTATCAGGAAGACCATTCCACAGATCAATCGCACGTGGCAAAGCTGAGCAGTTGAATGCATTGGTGTGACCGAAGATGCGTTGGAAACTGAGATGATTATGCAGACGTCTAGATATGCGGGAGGGACGAACGAGTGGTAAAGTAGATGGGCGTACATTATGCATGATTTTGTGCAGAAGACAAAGTAATGCTATATTCCTGCGCGATTCCAAAAATGAAAGCGACTACAACTTGATGTTAGTTACGCTTGAAAATGGGCTATAATCTCTGGCAATGAAACGTGCTGCACGGTTTTGTATCGACTCCAGAAGATGGATTAGATATGCCTGATGAGGTGACCATATAGAAGCTGCGAATTCGAGCTGTGCTTGCACTAATGTTTGGTAGGCTATCTTTCTAGTGAGGGAAGGAGCACTGCGAAGGTTACGTTTTAAATATCCGGGAGTGCGCGATGCTTTAGCCGTTATTTTCTCAATGTGGAATGACCATGAAAGGCTAGGTGTTAGAATAATTCCAAGGTACTCTTCTCGGCAAACACTCGCATGGCAGATTCCTCATTGGAGTTGCATATTCTTCACAACGATAATGGAAGAGAGAATAGGTTAGAGGAATTTGAAATCCCACAAGTAACGCCGGAAGAAGTAAAGAAAGCCTTGGGAGCCATGCAAAGGGGGAAGGCAGCTGGGGAGGATCAGGTAACAGCAGATTTGTTTAAGGATGGTGGGCAGATTGTTCTAGAAAAACTGGCCAACCTTTATATGCAATGCCTCATAACTTCGAGCGTACCGGAATCTTCGAAGAACGCTAACATAATCCTAATCCATAAGAAAGGGGACGCCAAAGACTTGAAAAATTATAGACCGATCAGCTTACTGTCCGTTGCCTACAAAGTATTTACTAAGGTAATTGCAAATAGAATCAGGCACACCTTAGACATCCATCAACCAAAGGACCAAGCAGGATTCCGTAAAGGTTACACAACAATAGACCATACTCACACTATCAATCAGGTGATAGAGAAATCTGCGGGAATACAACCAACCCTTATATATAGCTTTCATTGATTACGAGAAAGCGTTTGATTCAGTCAAAAGCTCAGCAATCATGGAGGCATTACGGAATCAGGGTGTAGACGAGCCGTATGTAAAAATGCTGAAAGATATCTATAGCGGAATCACAGCCACCGTAGTCCTCCATAAAGATAGCAACAAAATCCCAATAAAGAAAGGCGTCAGGCAGGGAGATACGATCTCTCCAATGCTATTCACAGCGTGCTTACAGGAGGTATTCAGAGACCTGGATTGGGAAGAATTGGGGATAAGAGTTAATGGAGAATACCTTAGTAACTTGCGATTCGCTGATGATATTGTCTTGCTTAGTAACTCAGGCGACCAATTGCAATGCATGCTGACTGACCTGGAGAGGCAAAGCAGAAGAGTGGGTCTAAAAATTAATCTGCAGGAAACTAAAGTAATGCTTAACAGTCTCGGAAGAGAACAGCAATTTACAATAGGTAGCCAGGCACTGGAAGTGGTAAGGGAATACATCTACATAGGGCAGGTAGTGCCCACGGATCCAGATCATGAGACGGAAATAATCAGAAGAATAAGAATGGGCTGAGGTGCTGGCAGGCATTCTCAGATCATGAACAGCAGGTTGCCATTATGCCTCAAGAGAAAAGTCTATAACAGCTGTGTCTTACCAGTACTCACCTACGGGGCAGAAACATGGACGCTTACAAAAAGGGTTCTACTTAAATTGAGGACGACGCAACAAGCTACGGAAATAAGAATGATGGATGTAACCTTAAGGGATAAGAAAAGAGCAGATTGGGTGAGGGAACAAACACAAGTTAATGACATCTTAGTTGAAATCAAGAAAAAAAAATGGGCCATGGGCAGGACATATAATCAGGAGGGAATATAACCGATGGTCATTAAGGGTTACGGACTGGATTCCAAGCGATGGGAAGCGTAGCAGGGGGCGGCAGAAAGTTATGTGGGCGGATGAGATTAAGAAGTTTACAGGGACAACATGGCCACAATTAGTACATGACCGGGGTAGTTGGAGAAGTATGGGAGAGGCCTTTGCCCTGCAGTGGGCGTAACCAGGCTGCTGCTGCTGCTGATGATGATGATGATGCTGATGATGATGATGATGATTCTTCGTGCACAGGCACGGTAGCATTGCAGAAGTCGCGGGGCACCTTTTCATTGCGGGGTGCTGTTCTCGTCACGACAATTGCATTTATGAGGCTGACGTAACGTGCAGCTTCTGCCACTGTCGTGCCTGAATCGCCCATGCTGTCGCTTTCCACGTCGTCCTTATCACTATCGCTAGGCGACACTTCGGCAACAACAGTGGCAACGATGGTGAAAAGTCGGACCTTGTAGCCGACATCTCTTCGCGGCAGCGCTGCCAAGCAACTTCTTCGCATTCCAAATTTCACACACCGTAGTCAACAGTAAACCCATGTCATGTGCCAGCGCCGACTTTTCGCGTCACATTCGACAGCACGAACAATGTCTAATTTTTCTTCTATGCTGAGCACCCAGTGGCTTTTTTATCCGAGTTTCAGCATGATGCGAGTTCTCGCTTGCACGACGCCACAATGCCATAGAATAAAGAACCAACTGACAACGCTCTCTGGCAGAGTGCTGAAATGATCTTTTTTTGATGTTGATGTGGCTTCACGCACAAACGCACAGGGCGCTTCGAGGCTGTTGTGCCTATTTCTGAGGCTTGTTCACTCAATGCAGACGACGCACCGCCATGTTTGCGTGACGAAAAGTGGAGACACTACGTGTTAACCGATACGTACGCAATAAGCTGGTACGGTTTATGTGGATACAAAACACATTATGTTTAAGGGCCGCTGAATCAGGGATTTAACTTTACTACTTTTAAAACGAAACTACTGTTTAAGCGGGTACGGTTTAATGAGGTTTTACTGTATGAGTAAGCTGTCAATGCTAAGTGATTTGAACAGTGCCTTGTGCAGAATCGACAAGGTCAGTGTCTGCAAAGGTGGCCCTGGTAGACGTATATATATTTTCCCTGACGTATGCCCAAAGGATGCCTACGTCAATGTATCCGGCCACTGGAGGTACAGGGAATGTTCTATGTTCCAGTGTGAATGTTCCAGTTGTAATATAAGGATTTATTATAAGACGCAAGAGGCACAGGTCTAGTTGCACCGGCAGTACACGAACGCTGGTTGCATGCACAGTCGACACAAGAGCCGGCTTCTTCGTTCTCCTCTTCACTATATTGGCCCCCGGGAGAGAAGAGGAGCCATCCTGGCGACTTATGGCGTAGGTAGGATGAGGGGGTCATAGTATGCTTAAGTTGGTTGACGCAAACCGTGTCACACCCGCAATGTCTACGGTCGGGTGATGGCATCACAGGTTCTACAACGTAGGTGACAGCGGAGGTACGGTCTATGACGCGGTAGGGGCCATCCTAGCATGCAAGGAGTTTGGTTGAAAGGCCAGGGCTGTGAGGCGGGACCCACAACCAAACAAGGGAACCAGTCGGGAAAACTGGTGTAAGTGCGCCACTGTCATGCCGCAGCTTTTGGCGACCTTGAGCAGCGGTCGTAAGGGTTCGCGCGAGCTGCCTACAGTCCTCGGCGTATTTGGCGGCTTCAGACACAGGAGTGCATTCGGAAGCGTCGGGTCGGTTTGGGAACAGTGTATCTATAGTACACGAGGGCTCTCACCCATACAGCAGAAAAAAGGGCGAAAAGACAGTGGTAGCTTGGTGGCCTTATTATAGGCATACTTGACATACAGCAAAAGAGTGTCCCAGTTACTGTGGTCCGAGGCGACGTATATAGTCAACATGTCACCGAGTGTGTGGTTGAACCTCTCTGTCAAACCGTTCGTTTGTGGGTGGTAGGCCGTAGACTTGCGGTGAACGATGCTGCATGCAGCGAGAAGGGCTTGGATTACTTCGGACAGGAAGACACATCCCCTGTCGCTGAGCAGTTCGCGTGGTACACCATGTCGAAGAACGAAGTTCTGCAAGATGAAAAACGAAACTTCGCGTGCAGAGGCTGCCGGGAGTGCGGCCGTCTTGGCATAGCGTGTCAAGTGGTCAACACCTACAATTATCCATCTGTTACCCGATGAGCTGCAGGGAAGTGGCCCGTATAGGTCTATGCCGACGCGATCGAAGGGCCGAGCTGGACAGTGCAGCGGCTGTAGCTCACCAGGAGGCCACTGTGGAATTTTACGCCGTTGGCACGCCGTGCAAGCACGTATGTACTGGCGCACGAAGTGATACATGCTGTGCCAGTAGAAACGCTGCCTTAGCCAAGTATACGTTTTCAGAACACCGGCGTGACCATTATGAGGAGCAGCATGAAAATAAGTGCATATGTCAGAACGCATGTGTCTTGGTATCATAAGGAGCCATTTGCGACCATCAGGCAAATAATTTCTGCGGTAAAGGACGTTATCGTGTACAGCAAAGTGAGCGGCTTGGCGACGAAGTGTTCTAGAAGAGGGTGTGACAGATGGGTCGTGGAGGAAATTTAGCGTAGTTGAAAGCAGGGGATCCTTACACTGCTCGTCCGGCATATCAGCTACGCCAAGACAGCCGCACTCCCGGCAGCCTCTGCGCGCGAAGGCCGATACGGATGTGAAGAGCATAGACACTGAAGCCACATCAGAAGGTAGTGGTGATCGGGAAAGTGCATTGGCGTCAGAGTGCTTTTTGCCCGATCGGTAGACAATGCGGTTGTCATATTCTTGTAAGCGAAGTGCCCATCGGCCTAGGCGACCTGACGGATCCTTCAACGAGGACAACCAGCAAAGGGAATGGTGTTCAGTGACAATATCAAGAGGGCGACCATATAGGTATGGATGAAATTTGATGAGAGCCCAAATAATGGCCAAGCACTCTTTTTCTGTCACAGAGTAGTTGGCTTCTGCCTTGCTTAAAGTGCGACTCGCATATGCGACGACATAGTCATCATAGCTGTCTTTCCGTTGTGCAAGGACGGCACCAAGTCCAATGCCGCTGGCGTCCGTGTGTACTTCTGTAGGCGCTGTGGGATCGTAGTGTCGAAGAATCGGTGGCGAAGTAAGTAGGCGATGTAGTTGTTTGAAGGCTTCGTCACATGAAGTTGACCATGCGGAGATGCCATTGGTAGCGGTAAGCAAATTGGTCAGTGGTGCGATGATAGTCGCAAAATTGTGCACAAAATGCCGAAAGTAAGAGCAGAGCCCTATAAAGCTGCGGAGCGCCTTAAGAGTAGTGGGCATCAGAAACTCTGCGACAACGCGAAGCTTGGCAGGGTCAAGAAGCACACCGACCTTCGATACAACGTGTCCCAATATTATTAATTTGCGGGCAGCGAGACGGCACTTTTGGATGTTAAGTTGGAGGCCAGCAGAGGTGAGGCAGATCAGTATCTCACGCAAGCGAATGAGGTGCGTCGGGAAATTTGGCGAAAGCACCATAATATCATCAAGGTAGCACGGACATGTTTTCCACTTGTAGTTACGAAGGATGGTGTCCATCATGTGCTCGAAAGTAGCGGGCGCGTTGCAGAACCCAAATGGCATTACGGTAAATTCGTACAAGCCATCGGGCGTGATGAAAGCTGTCTTCTCACAGTCATCTTCTGCCATTGGCACTTGCCAATAGCCGGAGCGAAGATCCAAAGATGAGAAGTACTCCGTGTCTTGTAAGGAGTCGAGGGCGTCATCTATCCGAGGCAGCGGATAGACATCTTTACGAGTGATCTTATTGAGTCGACGGTAATCCACACAGAAGCGTATTGACCCATCCTTCTTGCATACTAATACCACAGGAGACGCCCAAGGACTGTGGGAAGGGCGAATGATGCCACGGTGCAGCATATTGTCAACTTGCTCGTTAATTATCTGTTGCTCGGCTGCCGACACACGGTATGGTCGCTGGCGTAAAGGAGGATGGGAACCAGTGTGGATGCTGTGAGTGACGGTTGCCGTTCGCCCAAGAGATGGTTGTTCACAATCAAACGACGAGCGAAAATTCTGAAGAAGCGCGAGGACTTGCTGGCGATATGGAGGCGGCAGATCAGCGTCTACGACAAAATCAAGAACGTCTGACGACGACGACGAGAATGATGATGATGACGTGCACACACGGGAGGAGTGAGGGCGTTGAGTTCATAACAGGCTGTGTCGTCTGAAGCATCGAGAATGTGAAGCGGGTCAAGGGGCTGGACACGACCTAGTGATTCGCCGCGCAGTAAGGTGACAGGGTAGTGAGACGGGTTACACACAAGCATAAAGGATAATCCAGATACAGTGGTGAGGACAGCAAACAGGAGAGGTAGGGCCTTGCGACGTAGAAAAATAGGCGACGGTGTAAAAAGTACTGTAGCGTTTGGCGCGGTAGAGCAAGAGACATACACAAGCACAGACATTTCGGGTGATATGTCCGTATCGGATGCAACGGTGAGCTTGGAGGCTTTGTCTTCAGAAGGGTCAAGCAGCGGGGCATCGGCAAGTGGGAAAAGCACCATTTCGGCCCGGGCACAGTCGATGATGGCACCATGGTGAGACAGGAAGTCCCAGCCGAGAATGATGTCATGTGAACATGAAGACAACACGATGAATTCAACAACATAGACAATGCCATCGATGACCACCCTTGCAGTACATTGAGCAAGCAGGGCTATAGGCTGTGCAGTCGCGGTGCGTAGAAGCATACCAGACAACAGCGTTGTGACCTCATGGAGGTTATGACAAAGCTTTTCGTCGATAACAGAAATTGCAGCTCCAGTATCAATAAGCGCAATTGCGGCGGTCCCTTCGACGAAAATGTCCAATAAATTGCGTGGCGACTGTGCAGGCCTTGTAGAAGTCGCGAAGCTTGCAGTTCGTGCCTGCAGAACTGCAGCAACTAGTTTCCCTCGCTAGGTGACTGGTGGAGACACAAGGGGGAAAGCGAGCGACTACGCGGTGATGGCGAACAATGGGTGCCAACAGGGCGTCGAGGAGGCGGCGAGAACTCTGGGTTGGGAAGCATCGCATGCCCGGTAATATCGTGGAAATAGCCATATCCAGACGTTGCGACAGCAGCGTTAGCAGGTGGCATGCGACAATGGCAGAAGCGCGCGACATGGCCGGCGACACCGCAAGCAAAGCATATGGGCCAGTTGTCGCGTGTGCGCCAAGGGGTCTGAACTGTCCTTCGAAACGGAATTGGAGGCGACGCGGGAGGAGGTGCAGCTTGAAGTCTCATTGGCGCAGGAAATGCGAACGTCGGCGGCGCAGGTCACGCGGAGTTGGAGCAAAGCGTGAGGCACAAGAGAGAGTCGCCAGGTGCAACAGCGCTGCGTGCAAGGGCCCTTTGTCGACGGAGCTCATCGAAGCTCTGGTGAAGAGCGACGACAGCATCAACAGAAGTGGGGTTTCGTGCCAAGAGCATTTTAAATGCGTCGTCCTCGATGCCCTTGAGGATGTGCTTCACCTTGCCCTCTTCACTCATGGTGGAATCGACGCAGGCGCAAATATCCACAACATCCTCTATGTAACTGGTGTAAGTCTCGCTGGGCTGTTGAGCGCGCTGGCGTAGGCGCTGTTCAGCACGGAGTTTTCGCAAAGCCGGGTGACCGAAGACTTCTGTGAATGCTGTTTTGAAAGCGGACCAGGTTTGTAGTTCCCGTTCATGGTTGTGGAACCAGAGGATCGCAACATCAGCCAGATAGAAGATGATGATGCGTAGCTTCGTCGGGTCATCCCACTTGTTGTGATCACTGACGCTCTCATAGGTAGAGAGCCAATCTTCTACGTCAGTCTCACCTAATCCGCTAAAAACAGGAGGGTCCCGCTGCCGCTGGACGGCGCTGCACATGATAGGAGCGGCGGATGCTCCAAACGGATTGTTGGGAACCACTTTCATGGTAGTGGCTGGAGCAGTTGTCAAAGTTCGGCTGCGAAGTTCCAGGGTGAGGTTGGGGAGTGCAGCACCTTCCACCAAATGTAATATGAGGATTTATTATAAGACGCAAGAGGCACAGTCTAGTTGCACCAGCAGTATGTGAACGCTGGTCGCGCGCACAGTCGACACAAGAGCCGTCTTCTTCGTCCTCCTATTCACTACACAGTGAATGTTCCAGTGAGAAAACTTGCAGTTGCTGTGAGAGGTTGCCGGATACACTTCACATTCACCACAAGAGGCTTCTTCGGAAGAAACAAGAGCGCAGGCCGTACCAGTGATTTCGCATACCATCTAGCCCTCAGCAAATGGCAGCCGTAAGGAGGGCAAGATATGCAGTGATGAAGTCAAAGAGCCGACTGATCAAGCGAACAAAAAGACTGAAAGAGGAATTAATGAAAGAACGGAGTAAATTGAGCGCAATGTCTGATGCAACAGTGGAAGAAAAACTTAGCAAACTTGACTTACCACCAGCTCGGCGAGTGCTCATGGAAGAGTGCTTCTCAGCAGCCAGAGCCACCACTAAAAGGAATCAGCGTTACACTGAATCATGGCTTATGATGTGCCTACTTCTCCACATTCCCAGTCCAACCTCCTACAAGTTCTTGCGAGAGAACGACATTCTGCCTCTTCCGAGCGTTTCGATAGTCAGGAAGTACATGAGCATGGTTCAAGTCAACTACGGATTTGACAAGAGAGTCTTTGCTGCATTTCAAAACAGGATGGCTACGAAGTTTTCATACCAGCATCATGGTATTCGTGTCTTTGACGAAATTCAGGTGCGGCAAGAGATGACTGTTCACTCAAGAACAATGACGTACTCTGGGTTCACTGACTTCGGCAAATGTTTGCCATGCCAACAACAACTAGCCGACCACGAACTTGTTTTTATGTTCCACTCTTTTGGGGATGCACACTCTCAGCCGGTCGCCATTTTTGCCAGTAAAGGCCCAACAAAAGGGACTGACCTCACTCGTCTGGTCATGGAAAGCAGTAATACTTTTAGACACGGGCAGGGGCATTTGTTGATGCTTTGGTCTGCGATGGCACTGCTACCAACCGTTGGATGTAGAAAGAGTACTCAGCGAGTGGCAAGTTGGAAAATCCCATCAATTATTTTATCCATCCTCTTGATGATGATCGCAAGGTGTTTGTCTTTGCAGATGCCCCACACTTGATCAAATGCATTAGAAACCGCCTGCACATGGAAAAAATTCTTCAAACTGCTGAAGACCGCACCTTCTGGGCTCACTATGACAAACTACTAATTGCAGACACCAGCACCCCAGGTTGTTTGCGCGTGTGTCCGAAGTTGTCATTTGCCCACCCGAACCCTACAAATGCCGAAAAAATGAGGGTGAAGCTGGCGACACAGATCTTCAGTTGAAGTGTGCCTGATGGCCTATAGTACTATTCTAAACAAGGTGTTTTTGAACTGGAAAATATCCAAGGAACGGTCAAGTTTACCATGAAGTTCAATGATGTGTTTGACGCGTGGCTCCACGTGGCTCGATTCTTGCGAAACAGAAGTGTCTGCAGGAAGAATCCCGAAAGAACGCTTTTTAATGGAATCAATGGCTGAGGAACTTTGAGTAACAGTTTTGTCTACAATAGAGTTGACAACCTACTTACTCTAAGTCTGGCACTTCAAGTATGTGCGGACATCTCGCTTCTACCAGGACATTTTGGAATGCTTTTTTGGCACTATTTGCCAAGCTGGGGCTCAGAACGATCATCCTTCTATGTCAACTTTTCTCCAGTTCTATTACATGTTGTCTCTTTACGGCCCGGTAAAGCCCCCAAAACCTGGCAACTGCAGTATTGCAGATGGCTGCGACAATTGTCTCCTCACGTTATCGGATCTCACAACAGCCTTCCGATACAATAACGGAGAGTCAAAGCTAGAAATGCTCAAGAAAAAACTTTACAAGAACGTAGATGATGAAGTGGAATGCGAGACCCTTTTTGACCATGTTTACTATTGTCAGAAGCAGTGGACTGTGTAGTCTACTACATAACTGGCTACATGTGCCGCAAGCTCTTAAAGAACACATCATGCGAACAATGCACCTGTGGGCTGGCAGTCTCACTTGTAAGGTCAGACCACCCTGAAGCTTCCCTTGTTAACTTGAAGACTAAAGGCAAGCTGATTCATCCCGCCATTCACATCTTTTGCATGCTGCAATCAGCAGAGTGCATCTTTCAGAAGGACACTGCAAAACATTCTGCATACTGCCTTACGATAAATGAATTGCTCAAGAAGCACTTTTCATTTCCATGCCCTCTGCACAAGGTCGATGTGGTTGCACATGCTTTGCACTACTATGTCTTATGAGGATGATTCAATACACCATGCAAAATACGATCCAATAGCGGCAAGTCGCACAATTTAAGAAAGTTGGCTAGCTCGTTTAAAACCCAGTTATGAAGAATTCCACAGGGATATGTGTATCCTACACCGATAAACTTCCTTTCTCTTGGTTTGCAAGTTGATTCCATATTGGTTTTCTGTTGCGTCGTGAATTTTTAATATAAAAAAACAAGAAAGCGCTCAACATCTCCTATCATGAACATTATAGTATTAAGGAGCATGCATACACTGATTCCATTGAAGGCTATAAATGCATAAAAGGCGCAACATAGTTCATATGAAACAAGCAGCCTTTGTACTTGTGCTTTATGAACTCTACTATTCACGAAGCCCGTTTGTGAAATGCACAATATTTAATTTTCGTTTGAGTCTACACAACAATGATGGTACAGCTCACTGAATTACGCGAAAACGCTTACATACACGCAGGAGCACATCGTACGCGGCACTCCCCAACACACTGCCTTCACAGGAGAAATGAAAACGCAGCATGACGACAGATAGCAACTCTTCATCTAAACGGAATTTGCAAATTGAATTGTCAGCTGCTCCAACAAAAATGTGGACTGTGAGCACTGCGTTAAGCCAAATATACATTTTCGATTTAAAAATGCAGCACGCGTTGCGGAGTTGTCAAATAACTCTATAAGCTTTCGGGAAATTAAGATAGTAACCTCAATATAAGAGCGTTAACACTTGCATGCACTCTAAAAAATGCAGGCTGAAACATGTGCGCTCGGGGCTTGTCAGCCTCCGGTGCCAGCCTCCTAGTCGCATGTGCCACCTGGCGGCCCCCCGATATTAGTGAGAAGCGCTGTGCGCTGCTGTCGGACCATCTGTTCTTCTTACACCGTGGCCCATACTTTGAGCAGATCGGTTGTCACAGGCCGCTGTGCCACTCGCTGCTCTTGCACGTATTCTGCGAGCAGCTCTTCTATTTCGGCGAAGCGGCCCTGCTTCAGTCCACTGCAACCCTTCCTTACTGCTTTGCTGGCGAAAATATTCTCTTTCTGTTTGCACGAGTCCCGCACGCAAGTTTCGGGAACTCCAAACGCCCATGATATGGCCCGATTTCCATCCATCTCCGCGCACATGATAACTTTCCTTTTAAATGCGGCATAATGGTGGACTCGGCGTGTCTATCAGCGCTGGATTAAGGGGGGGGGGCTAAGGAGGCTGCAGCCCAGGGCCTCACCCCGGACAGTAGGAGAAGGGGGCCCATTTATTCTAACCTGCTTAGTATATGGAACCATGGGCAATGGAACTTCGAGCAACATGTATGAAGTGAGAAAACCAGAACGAGCAGACGGGGCCCCCCGCCTAATGTAACAGCATGCGTTTAGCCTGATCATTTGGGGAGAGCTTGTTGAGCTGCGTTAAGAGACAAAGCCGGCAATATCATTACTAATATGGATGAGATAGTTCAAGTGGCTGAGGAGTTCTATAGAGATTTATACAGTACCAATGGCACCCACGACGATAATGGAAGAGAAAATAGTGTAGAGGAATTCGAAGTCCCAAAGGTAACGCCGGAAGAAGTAAAGAAAGCCTTGGGAGAAATGCAAAAGGGGAAGGCAGCTGGGGAGGATCAGGTAACAGCAGATTTGTTGAAGGATGGTGGGCAGATTGTTCTAGAGAAACTGGCCACCCTGTATACGCAATGCCTCATGACGTCGAGCGTACCGGAATCTTGGAAGAACGCTAACATAATCCTAATCCATAAGAAAGGGGACGCCAAAGACTCGAAAAATTACAGACTAATCAGCTTACTGTCTGTTGCCTACAAAGTATTTGCTAAGGTAATCGCAAATAGAATCAGGAACATCTTAGACATCTGTCAACCAAAGGACCAGGCAGGATTACGTAATGGCTACTCAACAATAGACCATATTCACACTATCAACCAGGTGATAGAGAAATGTGAGGAATATAACCAACCCTTATATATAGCTTTCATTGATTACGAGAAAACGTTTGAGTCAGTCGAAACCTCAGCAGTCATGGAGGCATTAAGGAATCAGGGTGTAGACGAGCCGTATGTAAAAATACTGAAAAATATCTATAGCGGCTCCACAGCCACCGTAGTCCTCCATAAAGAAAGCAACAAAATCCCAATAAAGAAAGGCGTCAGGCAGGGAGATACGATCTCTCCAATGCTATTCACAGCGTGTTTACAGGAGGTATTCAGAGACCTGGATTGGGAAAAATTGGGGATAAAAATTAATGGAGAATACCTTAGTAACTTGCGATTCGCTGATGATATTGCCTTGCTTAGTAACTCAGGGGACCAATTGCAATGCATGCTCACTGACCTGGAGAGGCAAAGCAGAAGAGTGGGTCTAAAAATTAATCTGCAGAAAACTAAAGTAATGTTTAACAGCCTCGGAAGGGAACAGCAGTTTACGATAGGTAGCGAGGCACTGGAAGTGGTAAGAGAATACATCTACTTAGGACAGGTAGTGACTGCTGATCCAGATCATGAGAGTGAAATAATCAGAAGAATAAGAATGGGCTGGGGTGCGTTTGGCAGGCATTCGCAGATCATGAACAGCAGGTTGCCATTATCCCTCAAGAGAAAAGTGTATAATAGCTGTGTCTTACCATTACTCACGTACGGGGCAGAAACCTGGAGGCTTACGAAAAGGGTTCTACTCAAATTGAGGACGACGCAACGAGCTATGGAAAGAAGAATGATAGGTGTAACGTTAAGGGATAAGAAAAGAGCAGATTGGGTGAGGGAACAAACGCGAGTTAATGACATCTTAGTTGAAATCAAGAAAAAGAAATGGGCATGGGCAGGACATGTAATGAGGAGGGAAGATAACCGATGGTCATTCAGGGTTACGGACTGGATCCCAAGGGAAGGGAAGCGTAGCAGAGGGCGGCAGAAAGTTAGGTGGGCGGATGAGATTAAGAAGTTTGCAGGGACGGCATGGCCGCAATTAGTACATGACCGGGGTTGTTGGAGAAGTATGGGAGAGGCCTTTGCCCTGCAGTGGGCGTAACCAGGCTGATGATGATGATGATGATGTTGAGCTGCAAAAACAGGAATTCCCAACCACCCCGACGGGGCCCTCTTTCCTACGAAGCGAGGTGCGTTTGCTTGGAAGAGTTTTTGTGGTTTCCTGTCAGTCCATCTTTCTAGTGCTGTCTGGAGAGGAGGGGCAAGGGGGAAACACCTAAAACATGTAATGTGAGATGAGGACCTAAATTTCCCTTGCCCCTCGTCACCACCACGCCACCCTCCACCTCTCAAATAGTTCCACCGCTGTCCTTCTCATAGAAAGGATGTGCTGCAGTACCCAACAGTGCCTCCCATTCGACTTTTCTTTACCGTGATGGTAATTTGGGCGGGGCAGGATGAGTCCGATAGCAGATGATGATGAGTCTGATGGCAGAGTCTAGGCAGGAAAGAAAAGAAGACGTCACAGGTGCTTTTGTCCGCGTGCCGTGGGGCATGGAATGTTCACTGTTTGGGCTAGGGTTGTGGAAGAGTAAAGGGGGAAGTTGGAGAGCTGGACACAAAGGCCTGTCTCCAGGGCCCATTGCTGCCTAGGGGCTGCGCACCCTCGCGCGCACTCGACGGAAAAAGTAGGTCAGACTGGCCGCTGAACTTTTCCGAAAGAAGTAGAAAAAGATGACTCAGAGGTGACGGAGGGCATGTAACTTCACCCGCGCTAGGAGTCGCCCTCTCCCCTTCGTTTTCGCGCTCGGCGTCGACGGGGCGAAAGAAAAATCGAGAACCTCCCAGAACAGACGATTGCGCCTAGTCAATAGGAAGACGAGATCGGAACAGGAGAATGATTGAGTTTGTACGGAGAAGGAGGGAATTTGTACAAGGAACTCTATACATATGTGAACACCTGCTTTGGCACTAGTAACAGACAGACGCGGCGCGCGTCTATAAAAGGAAGTTGATTGCGGGCTGTGATTCAGCCCTGAGCCGCTGGTTAAGCTTGCATAAGCCCACCCGCTGAGGAGCTCCCGGGGGACGCAGCACTCCTGCCCAGCCACGGACCATCCAGGCAGCGTGTGCTAGTCATCGGGACAGTCACGTCGGACTGACGAAGTGCCCGGGGAACAATTAGCATCCATTCATGCGAAAATGCTCGGTCGGAAGCATCAAAGTGGTGCGTCTGAACGAAAGGCAAAGTTAGAAAGAGAAGAGCGTGAAAAGAAGCTACGAAAGATGACAAAGTACCTACTGAATGCAGCTTCCGCGGAGCAGTATGATCGCTCTACCCAGAGTCTGTGTCAAACTCCCAATAGTACCGACTGTGCTTCTGTGGAGGACTTGCCAACTCCATCACCACGGTTTCCTGGCAAGAAGCAAGGTTTGACTCATCTTGGTTGTCTGGATCCTGTGAAAACGGTGCCAACCTTGGTCGTCTATATTTCTGAGCAACCGACACTAACCGAGCCCTGTCCTGTTCCAGAGTCAGCAACGTCTATGCTACTCGGCTGGGCCCCTGCCACAGAGCTCCAGGTGTCCGGTCCGCCACGCCCAATTTCTACTACTGCTGATCAACAGGTGCCAAACCTCCCCGATGAGGCTCCTTCTACTGACAAGCGCCAGGAAACAACACTCCAAGAACCGACTCACTTGTCTCCTGTTAGTTTGGCTTCAAAAAATCATGTTCCCACCCACAAAGTGTGCTTTGAGAGGACAAATGAGACGGCTTCTCGTTGTGGCAACACAGAAGTACAGGCACCCCTGCAAGAGGTACGTTGCGAGATTCTTCGAAGTGACCCTGCTAAGTGGCCGGACGTTCTTACTGACAGCTTTCGGAGTGTATGCTATGAGAAAGGGCCATTGTGTGTTCAAAATCGGGCAGAAAATTTTCAGTCTTCCGAAAGGCAATCCAAAACTCAAAAACGCTATATGTCACCTCATCTTTTCGTGCGAAAGGCTGTAAATGGGCAGGCGTACGAGCGACACTGGTTAATGTACTCGGAGTCCAAAGGTTCTATTTACTGTTTCATGTTATTTATTTATTTATTTACACAATACTGCAGGCAGCAATGCTGCCAAAGCAGGAGAGGGTTTACAAAAGATGCTTTGTCTACATATTTTCAAATGAAACATAAGAAGTGCATTCAACAACACATTCCGGTAAATGATTCCATTCTTCGCTCGTAAGTGGAAAAAATTGTTTCTGAAAGATTTTAGTTCGAGCAAAGTATGACCGATCTACTTTTAGAATGAAAAATATGCGACGACCTTTGTGGAGCATGGGTAATATATGTGGCATTTGTTAAACCTGTTTGATTATGAAACAATGAGTAAAAATTTCAGCCTGGCGATTTTACGGCGCACGTGGAGCGGATCCAGTCCAAGTTGGCCTAACATGCCAGAAACTGATGAAGATGTTTTGTAATCGGAGCAAATAAACCGTGCAGCCAGGCGCTGAATTCGTTCAAGTTTGTCAATTTTCTTATTAATGAACGGGTCCCACACTATGGAGGCATACTCGAGGACTGGGCGTACGAGGGAACGATAAGCCTGCAGCTTGACAGATGAAGGGGACTTTAGCTTTCTACGCAGAAAACAAAGTTTTTTGAAAGCTTTGTTGCATATGTTGTTAATATGGGTGTCCGATTTGAGGTTACTGTTAATTGTTATGCCTAAATATTTAACAGAGGTAATAGATTCAAGGTTCCGATTGCCAATGTGGTAAGTATAAAGTAGTGGTTTTCGTTTCAATGTTATTGTCATTGACACAGTTTTGGAAAAGTTTATTTGCATTCCTCTGTTGTCGCACCAGTCCGCAAGTTTACAAAGACTATTGTTAAGTGTATCCTGTCACGAAGAACTCCTTACAGTGGAATAAATGACACAATCATCAGCAAACAATTTCACCTTGACATTAGGATCCAAATTTTTAGCAATATCATTTACATAGATAAGAAACAGCAGGGGTCCCAACACTGACCCCTGAGGTACACCGGATAAAACAGGCAGGCTATTAGATTTCACACCATCGATTTCCACAAACTGAACACGATTAGCTAAATAAGCTTGAATCCAATGCACTATATTTTCTGGTAGTCCAAGTGATTTAAGAATTTCAATTAGATTTGCATGTGGCACACGGTCAAATGCCTTTGACAAGTCTAGGAAAATTGCGTCAATCTGCAGGCGGTCATCAATGGCACTGGCAAAGTCATGTACAATGGATAACAATTGAGTTGAGGTTGAAAACTTTCTACGAAAGCCATGCTGAAAAATCAACAAAAAAATTATTCGCTTCCAAGTGGTTAGATATGTGATTGGCGATAATATGCTCCAAGAGCTTACAACATGTGCTTATGAGGGAAATAGGTCTGTAATTGTTAGGAATAAGTTTATCACCTGATTTAAACACCGGGATTACTTTGGCCGTGAGCCAGTCTTTCAGTACTGAGCTCTGCTTAAGAGATGCACTAAAAATAATGTATAGGAATTCAGAAGTTAGCTCAGAGTGGCGTCGAAGAAAGTTGTTAGGCAAACCATCGGCTCCAGGCGATTTTTTTACGTCAATACCCAGCAACATAGTAAGAATTCCTTCACGACTAATTGAAATGTCAGGAATTGATTGAGATGTAGGTAGCGTATATGATTTATCATGGGCGCTGAGAACTGAAGGTCGAGTGAATGCTTTATAAAATGTGTCATTTAATTCATTGACGATATCATTAAGATTAGAATTTACGCTGTTGTTTATTCTTAGCTGCTGAACACTACGATTAGAGTCAGATAGGAAACGCCAAAACTTGTCTGGGGAGCTTTTTAGGAATGTAATCATAGTCTCATTATGAAATTTGTCACGGGCGTTACTTAGTTTGATGAGTAAAGCATCCCTTAAAGAGCGGAATTCGGTAGTCTGAGCTAGCTTATACTTGCGTTTATGCTTTATTCTACATTTGAGATGAATGATTTCACGAGTGATCCATGGATTATGACGTTTAGTTTTCTTTCTACGCATTGGTACGAATTTATCAGTACAATACTTAACAACAGAGTTAAACTTGTCCCAGAGAAGTATGACGTCATCATCGCGTTTTAATTCATCGAGGGAAAGGTGTAAGCAATCCAAGATAGATTCGTCATCAGCCGATAAAAAATCTAGAAAGGACTGCATGATGGGTGTAACTTGGACGCTTTTTTGTATTTCTAAGTCAACATGTACAAGTTTGTGGTCAGCTATACCTTCAGTTAAGACAACAGTAGGATTTTCCGACAAGCCTTTGATAAAAACAAGATCAAGAATTGATTGGGTGAGTTCTGTGACACGTGTGGGATGTAGTACAACCTGTTTAAGATCATGAAAGAACATGGTATCAAGAAGAACGTGTGTACTGTCAGCATCATGAGAGCCAGAGATTGATAACTGTTCCCAATCAACGTTAGGTAGATTGAAGTCACCGGCCATCAGAAATTTATGATTAGGTCAGAGCATGCGCTCTAGGTAGCCGGCAAGAGATTCCACGAATGACACTGGGCTTTTGGGAGGCCTGTACACAACACCGACTAAAATAGAAAAATCTCAACATTTAACGTCACACCAAATGCTTTCATGCTATGGTATGTTTGGAAGCTGGACACAATTTATTTCCCTTTTTGCGATCAAGGCAACGCCCCCTCCTCACCCAGTGCGGTCATGTCGAATTATTTTGTGGGATGGGGGAATTATTTTGGAGTCATTTATCTCCGGTGTCAACCAAGTTTCTGTGACTGCCAAAATGTGTGGGTCATAGAGGATGAGGATATCTTCTAATTGGGTTGACTTGTTGGCAAGACTTCTTGCATTAAGCAAAATAATATGAAGCATCTCTGTTTGCAATCGAGGACCAGCTCTAGGGAAATTAGTCTGAGGTAGCGTAACTGGCTGCAAGGTGGCCTCATCCCAAACGTAAACGCTATCGTCTACCCGAAGTTGCTCATAGTCCAGAGAAACTTTATGGCCTTTAGCTTTAAACTGTTTGCATGTTGCCATAGTTTAGAACGTTTCTTTAAAGTAGCCACACAAAAGTCGTGGCTAACAGAAATAGTTGAGCCTTTGAGTTTGAATGAATTATGTAGGATGGGCAATTTCTCATTGTAATCAAAGAAGTTCATTATGACTGGTCTATGTTTATCAGGCCGTTTTTTTCCTATTCTATACACCCTTTCTACGGTACTGACCGATAATCCCAGCTTTACGCGGAGTAGGTCTTCAGTAATCGCTTGCTCTAAAGTGCTCGGACTCTCGTAATCAGACTCAGGAAGGCCTAAAACAACTAAATTGCGGCGCCAACTTCTCGTCCAATCGTCCAATTTCTTTTGTTGCGCATTGATCACCTTCTTAAGAGAAGCAACTTCAGATTGCAATTGGCTGATTGCTTCGGTATGCTGCGCGAATACTTTTAGTGTATCATTTAATTCATTGAAACGTGCGCTCATCGATTTTTCGAGATCAGAATGCGACGTAGCTAGGTTATTAATAGATGCTTGTAAGGATGAGGACATGTCGGAAAGAAGAAGCTTAATCTCATCCCTAGAAGGTCCGGGATTTTGCTCAATATCACCAGCAAGCAACAGCAAAAGCACACTTCATGCATCATCAAGTAAAGAACGGCACTGTTCAGGGCACGGCAGGATGGGAATACCCCTGTCATCACTACGAAAGCAGCGACAGGAATAATAAGGACGAACCTGTACAAAGAACATAAGGCGGTTCATGGCTGCATCTGCGATGGTCTCGCCGTGCCCTCTGAAGGTGTGCTTGTGTTGCCCGGGTATCTGTACTGTCAGTGGTGGCGCTGAAGGTCGGGGCTGATGAGTAGATTGCGTGACCAAGCCACGGTTGATATCGGCAGCCACGTGGTCGACAAGAAGAATTCCGTCATCAACACTGCAAGATGAGTTGACCGATGGTGCGCACAGGATTGAAGTGGACAGCGTGACCTGTACAAAGATCATAACGCAGTTCATGGCTGCATCTGCGATGGTCTCGCCGTGCCCTCTGAAGGTGTGCTTGAGTTGCCTGGGTATCTGTACTGTCAGTAGTGGCGCTGAAGGTCGGGGCTGATGAGTAGATTGCGTGACCAAGCCACTGCTGATATCGGCAGCCACGTGGTCGACAAGAATTCCGTCATCAACACTGCAAGATGAGTTGACCAATGGTGCGTACAGGATTGAAGTGGACAGCATGACCTGTACAAAGAACATAAGGCGGTTCATGGCTGCATCTGCGATGGTCTCGCCGTGCCCTCTGAAGGTGTGCTTGTGTTGCCCGGGTATCTGTACTGTCAGTGGTGGCGCTGAAGGTCGGGGCTGATGAGTAGATTGCGTGACCAAGCCACGGTTGATATCGGCAGCCACGTGGTCGACAAGAAGAATTCCGTCATCAACACTGCAAGATGAGTTGACCGATGGTGCGCACAGGATTGAAGTGGACAGCGTGACCTGTACAAAGAACATAAGGCGGTTCATGGCTGCATCTGCGATGGTCTCGCCGTGCCCTCTGAAGGTGTGCTTGAGTTGCCCGGGTATCTGTACTGTCAGTGGTGGCGCTGAAGGTCGGGGCTGATGAGTAGATTGCGTGACCAAGCCACGGTTGATATCGGCAGCCACGTGGTCGACAAGAAGAATTCCGTCATCAACACTGCAAGATGAGTTGACCGATGGTGCGCACAGGATTGAAGTGGACAGCGTGACCTGTACAAAGAACATAAGGCGGTTCATGGCTGCATCTGCGATGGTCTCGCCGTGCCCTCTGAAGGTGTGCTTGAGTTGCCCAGGTATCTGTACTGTCAGTAGTGGCGCTGAAGGTCGGGGCTGATGAGTAGATTGCGTGACCAAGCCACTGCTGATATCGGCAGCCACGTGGTCGACAAGAAGAATTCCGTCATCAACACTGCAAGATGAGTTGACCGATGGTGCGCACAGGATTGAAGTGGACAGCGTGACCTGTACAAAGAACATAAGGCGGTTCATGGCTGCATCTGCGATGGTCTCGCCGTGCCCTCTGAAGGTGTGCTTGTGTTGCCCGGGTATCTGTACTGTCAGTGGTGGCGCTGAAGGTCGGGGCTGATGAGTAGATTGCGTGACCAAGCCACGGTTGATATCGGCAGCCACGTGGTCGACAAGAAGAATTCCGTCATCAACACTGCAAGATGAGTTGACCGATGGTGCGCACAGGATTGAAGTGGACAGCGTGACCTGTACAAAGATCATAACGCAGTTCATGGCTGCATCTGCGATGGTCTCGCCGTGCCCTCTGAAGGTGTGCTTGAGTTGCCTGGGTATCTGTACTGTCAGTAGTGGCGCTGAAGGTCGGGGCTGATGAGTAGATTGCGTGACCAAGCCACTGCTGATATCGGCAGCCACGTGGTCGACAAGAATTCCGTCATCAACACTGCAAGATGAGTTGACCAATGGTGCGTACAGGATTGAAGTGGACAGCATGACCTGTACAAAGAACATAAGGCGGTTCATGGCTGCATCTGCGATGGTCTCGCCGTGCCCTCTGAAGGTGTGCTTGTGTTGCCCGGGTATCTGTACTGTCAGTGGTGGCGCTGAAGGTCGGGGCTGATGAGTAGATTGCGTGACCAAGCCACGGTTGATATCGGCAGCCACGTGGTCGACAAGAAGAATTCCGTCATCAACACTGCAAGATGAGTTGACCGATGGTGCGCACAGGATTGAAGTGGACAGCGTGACCTGTACAAAGAACATAAGGCGGTTCATGGCTGCATCTGCGATGGTCTCGCCGTGCCCTCTGAAGGTGTGCTTGAGTTGCCCGGGTATCTGTACTGTCAGTGGTGGCGCTGAAGGTCGGGGCTGATGAGTAGATTGCGTGACCAAGCCACGGTTGATATCGGCAGCCACGTGGTCGACAAGAAGAATTCCGTCATCAACACTGCAAGATGAGTTGACCGATGGTGCGCACAGGATTGAAGTGGACAGCATGACCTGTACAAAGAACATAAGGCGGTTCATGGCTGCATCTGCGATGGTCTCGCCGTGCCCTCTGAAGGTGTGCTTGAGTTGCCCAGGTATCTGTACTGTCAGTAGTGGCGCTGAAGGTCGGGGCTGATGAGTAGATTGCGTGACCAAGCCACTGCTGATATCGGCAGCCACGTGGTCGACAAGAAGAATTCCGTCATCAACACTGCAAGATGAGTTGACCGATGGTGCGCACAGGATTGAAGTGGACAGCGTGACCTGTACAAAGAACATAAGGCGGTTCATGGCTGCATCTGCGATGGTCTCGCCGTGCCCTCTGAAGGTGTGCTTGTGTTGCCCGGGTATCTGTACTGTCAGTGGTGGCGCTGAAGGTCGGGGCTGATGAGTAGATTGCGTGACCAAGCCACGGTTGATATCGGCAGCCACGTGGTCGACAAGAAGAATTCCGTCATCAACACTGCAAGATGAGTTGACCGATGGTGCGCACAGGATTGAAGTGGACAGCGTGACCTGTACAAAGATCATAACGCAGTTCATGGCTGCATCTGCGATGGTCTCGCCGTGCCCTCTGAAGGTGTGCTTGAGTTGCCTGGGTATCTGTACTGTCAGTAGTGGCGCTGAAGGTCGGGGCTGATGAGTAGATTGCGTGACCAAGCCACTGCTGATATCGGCAGCCACGTGGTCGACAAGAATTCCGTCATCAACACTGCAAGATGAGTTGACCAATGGTGCGTACAGGATTGAAGTGGACAGCATGACCTGTACAAAGAACATAAGGCGGTTCATGGCTGCATCTGCGATGGTCTCGCCGTGCCCTCTGAAGGTGTGCTTGTGTTGCCCGGGTATCTGTACTGTCAGTGGTGGCGCTGAAGGTCGGGGCTGATGAGTAGATTGCGTGACCAAGCCACGGTTGATATCGGCAGCCACGTGGTCGACAAGAAGAATTCCGTCATCAACACTGCAAGATGAGTTGACCGATGGTGCGCACAGGATTGAAGTGGACAGCGTGACCTGTACAAAGAACATAAGGCGGTTCATGGCTGCATCTGCGATGGTCTCGCCGTGCCCTCTGAAGGTGTGCTTGAGTTGCCCGGGTATCTGTACTGTCAGTGGTGGCGCTGAAGGTCGGGGCTGATGAGTAGATTGCGTGACCAAGCCACGGTTGATATCGGCAGCCACGTGGTCGACAAGAAGAATTCCGTCATCAACACTGCAAGATGAGTTGACCGATGGTGCGCACAGGATTGAAGTGGACAGCGTGACCTGTACAAAGAACATAAGGCGGTTCATGGCTGCATCTGCGATGGTCTCGCCGTGCCCTCTGAAGGTGTGCTTGAGTTGCCCAGGTATCTGTACTGTCAGTAGTGGCGCTGAAGGTCGGGGCTGATGAGTAGATTGCGTGACCAAGCCACTGCTGATATCGGCAGCCACGTGGTCGACAAGAAGAATTCCGTCATCAACACTGCAAGATGAGTTGACCGATGGTGCGCACAGGATTGAAGTGGACAGCGTCACCTGTACAAAGAACATAAGGCGGTTCATGGCTGCATCTGCGATGGTCTCGCCGTGCCCTCTGAAGGTGTGCTTGAGTTGCCCGGGTATCTGTACTGTCAGTGGTGGCGCTGAAGGTCGGGGCTGATGAGTAGATTGCGTGACCAAGCCACGGTTGATATCGGCAGCCACGTGGTCGACAAGAAGAATTCCGTCATCAACACTGCAAGATGAGTTGACCGATGGTGCGCACAGGATTGAAGTGGACAGCGTGACCTGTACAAAGAACATAAGGCGGTTCATGGCTGCATCTGCGATGGTCTCGCCGTGCCCTCTGAAGGTGTGCTTGTGTTGCCCGGGTATCTGTACTGTCAGTGGTGGTGCTGAAGGTCGGGGCTGATGAGTAGATTGCGTGACCAAGCCACGGTTGATATCGGCAGCCACGTGGTCGACAAGAAGAATTCCGTCATCAACACTGCAAGATGAGTTGACCGATGGTGCGCACAGGATTGAAGTGGACAGCGTGACCTGTACAAAGAACATAAGGTGGTTCATGGCTGCATCTGCGATGGTCTCGCCGTGCCCTCTGAAGGTGTGCTTGAGTTGCCTGGGTATCTGTACTGTCAGTGGTGGCGCTGAAGGTCGGGGCTGATGAGTAGATTGCGTGACCAAGCCACGGTTGATATCGGCAGCCACGTGGTCGACAAGAAGAATTCCGTCATCAACACTGCAAGATGAGTTGACCGATGGTGCGCACAGGATTGAAGTGGACAGCGTGACCTGTACAAAGAACATAAGGCGGTTCATGGCTGCATCTGCGATGGTCTCGCCGTGCCCTCTGAAGGTGTGCTTGAGTTGCCTGGGTATCTGTACTGTCAGTGGTGGCGCTGAAGGTCGGGGCTGATGAGTAGATTGCGTGACCAAGCCACGGTTGATATCGGCAGCCACGTGGTCGACAAGAAGAATTCCGTCATCAACACTGCAAGATGAGTTGACCGATGGTGCGCACAGGATTGAAGTGGACAGCGTGACCTGTACAAAGAACATAAGGCGGTTCATGGCTGCATCTGCGATGGTCTCGCCGTGCCCTCTGAAGGTGTGCTTGAGTTGCCTGGGTATCTGTACTGTCAGTGGTGGCGCTGAAGGTCGGGGCTGATGAGTAGATTGCGTGACCAGGCCACGGTTGATATCGGCAGCCACGTGGTCTACAAGAATTCCGTCATCAACACTGCAAGATGAGTTGACCGATGGTGCGCACAGGATTGAAGTGGACAGTGTGACCTGTACAAAGAACATAAGGAGGTTCATGGCTGCATCTGTGATGGTCTCGCCGTGCCCTCTGATGTGCAAACTATTTTCAATTTCAAGCAACCCCAGTGCTTTCACCACGCACGGCTTTTCTGATTGGAAAAGTGCAGAAGAAAATCACTAGGGTTGAGGATTGGGCGAGTTGGTATTGCATTCTAGAACTGGTACAGCGCAATATGCTAGTCGCATGCAGCGGTGGCGTAGAGGTAGAACACCCGCCTCACGTGCAAGAGGTCCGTGGTTCGAATCCCGGTGCCGTGCAATATTCCACCGGATTAAAAAAAAAGACAATCTGCGTGTTGATAAAATTGCATAAGCACGCCTGGAGTGTGGCCTGATCCCGGTGACCTGAACCGGTAACGCACTCGCTCACCAGAGCAGGATTGGCCACCCTCTTGCAGTACTTGGCCACAACCTCCTATATGAACACAACAATCAAACCCCGGCCCTCAGTCCCCAGCAGCTGCGAAGCAACTGACCACGGCGGCGGTCAGACCTGCGACACTGCAGAGGGTGCTAAGAATCCCTGGCTCTGGACAGGCCGCCATTGGAATATGAACCTGGCAACGTTTAGCGTTATCTAGTGAGGTGAGTCTAGCAGTGCTATTGGAGGAATTAGAGGGCAGTAAATGGGATATAATAGGGCTCAGTGAAGTTAGGAGGCCAGAAGAAGCATATACAGTGCTAAAAAGTGGGCACGTCCTGTGCTACCAAGGCTTAGCGGAGAGACGAGAACTAGGAGTCGGATTTCTGATTAATAAGAATATAGCTGGTAACATACAGGAATTCTATAGCTTTAACCAGAGGGTGGCAGGTCTTCTGAAACCTAAGAGGTACAAAACAGGGTGTCTACCAACCGGGAAAACCGGGAATTCTCAGGGATTTTGAGTAGTCTGGAAAAAGTCAGGGAAAACTCAGGGAATTTGGGCCTCTATCAGGGAAAATTAGCGGCAATTTTACTGAAAGGGTCGAAAGTCGCGGTAATGCTGGCTCGAGTAGCAGACAGGAATCATAATGAATCGTCTTTGACGCCCTGTCGTCGGCAGGAGGAGTTGCCAGTGTACAGTCAACGAGCGACTTTCCGGATTCCCGATAACTTGGACGGCTTCGCGGCACCGCCACGTACCCCATAGAGTCAACGTATCAGAAAGTGTGAAATTTCCGACGCAAGAACTCTTTGCCGTCCGATTTTCCGGACGTTTTGCCGTGACCGCAGGTCCGAAACGGCAATAATCAAAGGCACCACCGCTGCCGTTTTGATTACTTCGCCACCTCGAACCGGCTCTCTCGCACGCAGATCCGCTAGCACCCGTTGCCACCACTGCGGCAACGCTAGGCCTAGCTGCTTCGACGTTCGCTATGAAGCTTCTTGCTGTTGGGTGCCGAGTTTTTTATTTAAAGAACTAGCTGCTGTCAGCAATGGCACGGACTCCACCTTAGTGGTCCTCGCGATTGGCTTAGAAACTTAGAAAACACGGTGCGCTGCATAATGCCGGTTCCTGAAAGTCAGCTTCGCCTCTGTACAGAAATGTTACTTGATAAAGCTTACGGAAAAGTATTGCAGTGAAGCATAACAAGCGTGGGAAGGGGCTATTGCCACGGAACACAGTATGTATTCCTTAATTATACACCCGGGCACCCGGTATTTCCTGTCAGAGTACGAGCACCGGTATGCCTAATATGTGTACCGACAGGCCTTCAGAGCGTTTTCGAACGTGCCTGTGGCGGTTTGAGCCCATAAGGGCAGTAAATTACACGCATTTATTTTTTTCCAACTGGCCGATTTTTCGGACGTTTTCGCGGCCCCTAGGGAGTTCGAAAAATCGGTCGTGGACTGTGCAATTGATCAAGATGCTTCAAATGGTCCTTGGGGCGAACGAGTGGCGGAAGGCGGACAAGAACAGAAGTGACCTACGTATTGAGGAATAAACGAGAAAAGATGTTTGCTGCCACCGTTTTGAAGGAGCTTGAGCTCAAAACATAAAGTTTTGGCTTATGCCGAGATGCAGGTGTCCCTCATCCAAACCAAAATAAACTGTTTAAAGCAGTGAAACACAACGCTCGGGCGTCGTGCGCGGGCTGAGAGTATGTTAGGACTGTTGAGGTTGACTTACGAGCTGTTGAGAGAGAATCTCAATTGTGACAGAGTTCGGGCCTCATCCCACCGAGGTTTCTATCAGTTGATAGAAATAGCTCATAATAGAAAATATTTGCTTCTATATGCATCTCCTTTTTATTCGTATTTGATAATGTCCGACCCCATTTGCAATTTGTTTCGAAGACACTTTGTTTGCTGTGCATTTTACTAACCCCTGCCTTCTATTCTGTTTTTGAATAACATAAACACTGCTCCTTAGTATTCAAATTGGATTAAGTCGCTTTTTTATTTTTTTCATGTGCTTACTAGAGAGTAACAGCATCAGGCGGTATGGTTTCAGTCCGTCTTGACATAAAACACAGTTCTGCATCACTCAGGGAAATTTGCAATGGCACTCAGGGAAAACCTGGAAAACTCAGGGAATTTGGAAATGTCAACTTGGTAGACACCCTGCAAAATGAAGGTTGTACAGGTCTACGCCTCTACATCCAGTCATGATAACCAGGAAGTCGAAAGCTTCTATGAAGACGTGGAATCGGTGATGGGTAGAGTGAAAACAAAATACACTATACTGATGGGCGACTTCAATGCCAAGGTAGGCAAGAAGCAGGCTGGAGACAAGGCAGTGGGGGAATATGGCATAGGCACTAGGAATAACAGGGGAGAGTTATTAGTAGAGTTTGCGGAATAGAATAATACCTTCTTCCGCAACTGGGATAGCCGAATGTGGACGTGGAGGAGCCCGAACGGCGAGACTAGAAATAAAATAGACCTCATACTCTGCTCTAACCCTGGCATCATACAAGATGTGGACGTGCTCGGCAAGGTGCGCTGCAGTGACCATAGGATGGTAAGAACTCGAATTAGCCTAGACCTGAGGAGGGAACGGAAGAAACTGGTACATAAGAAGCCGATCAATGAGTTAGCAGTAAGAGGGAAAACAAAGAAATTCCAGATCAAGCTACAGAACAGGTATTCGGCTTTAACTCAGGAAGAGGACCTTAGTGTTGAAGCAATGAACGACAATCTTGTGGACATCATTAATGAGTGTGAGTGTGCAATAGAAGTCGGTGGTAACTCCGTTAGACAGGATACCAGTAAGCTATCGCAGGAGACGAAAGATCTGATCAAGAAGCGCCAATGTATGAAAGCCTCTAACCCTACAGCTAGAATAGAACTGGCAGAACTTTCGAAGTTAATCAACAACGTAAGACAGCTGACATAAGGAAGTATAATAAGTATAACATGCTCTCAGGAATGGAGGAAGCCTAAAAGCAGTGAAGAAGAAACTAAGGATTGGCAAGAATCAGATGTATGCGTTCAGAGACAAAGCCGGCAATATCATTACTAATGTGGATGACATAGTTCAAGTGGCTGAGGAGTTCTATAGAGATTTATACAGTACCAGTGGCACCCACGACGATAATGGAAGAGAGAATAGTCTAGAGGAATTCAAAATCCCACAGGTAACGCCGGAAGAAGTAAAGAAAGCCTTGGGAGCTGTGCAAAGGGGGAAGGCAGCTGGGGAGGATCAGGTAACGGCAGATTTGTTGAAGGATGGCAGGCAGATTGTTCTAGAAAAACTGGCCACCCTGTATGCGCAATGCCTCATGACCTCGAGCATACCGGAATCTTGGAAGAACGCTAACATAATCCTAATCCATAAGAAAGGGGACGCCAAAGACTTGAAAAGTTATAGACTGATCAGCTTACTGTCAGTTGCCTACAAACTATTTACTAAGGTAATTGCAAATAGAATCAGGAACACCTTAGACTTCTGTCAAGCAAAGGACCAGGCAGAATTCCGTAAAGGCTATTCAACAATAGACTATATTTACACTATCAATCAGGTGATAGAGAAATGTGCGAAATATAACCAACCGTTATGTATAGCTTTCATTGATTACGAGAAAGCGTTTGATTCTGTCGAAACCTCAGCAGTCATGGAGGCATTACGGAATCAGGGTGTAGACGAGCCGTATGTAAAAATACTGAAAGATATCTATAGCGGCTCCACAGCCACTGTAGTCCTCCATAAAGAAAACAACAAAATCCCAATAAAGAAGGACGTCAGGCAGGGAGATACGATCTCTCCAATGCTATTCACAGCGTGTTTACAGGAGGTATTCAGAGACCTGGATTGGGAAGAATTGGGGATAAGAGTTCATGGAGAATACCTTAGTAACTTGCGATTCGCTGATAATATTGCCTTGCTTAGTAACTCAGGGGACCAATTGCAATGCATGCTCACTGACCTGGAGAGGCAAAGCAGAAGGGTGGGCCTAAAAAATAATCTGCAGAAAACTAAAGTAATGTTTAACAGTCTCGGAAGAGAACAGCAGTTTACGATAGGTAGCGAGGCACTGGAAGTGGTAAGAGAATACATCTACTTAAGGCAGGTAATGACCGCAGATCCGGATCATGAGACTGAAATAATGAGAAGAATACGAATGGGCTGGGGTGCATTTGGCAGGCATTCTCAGATCATGAACAGCAGGTTGTCATTATCCCTCAAGAGAAAAGTGTGTAATAGCTGTGTCTTACCAGTACTCACCTACGGGGCAGAAACCTGGAGGCTTACGAAAAGGGTTCTACTTAAATCGATGATGACACGAGCTATGGAAAGAAGAATGATGGGTGTAACGTTAAGGGATAAGAAAAGAGCAGATTGGGTGAGGGAACAAACACGAGTTAATGACATCTTAGTTGAAATCAAGAAAAAGAAATGGGCATGGGCAGGACATGTATTGAGGAGGGAAGATAGCCGATGGTCATTAAGGGTTACGGACTGGATTCCAAGGGAAGGGAAGCGTAGCAGGGGGCGGCAGAAAGTTGGGTGGATGAGATTAAGAAGTTTGCAGGGACGACATGGCCACAATCAGTACATGACCGGGGTTGTTGGAGAAGTATGGAAGAGGCTTTTGACCTGCAGTGGGCGTAACCAGGGTGATGATGATGAATATACATAGGAAGAAACAAGCCGAGCTGGCCAGATAAAGGAACAGAGCGCTGAAGAAAAAAAGGTTTGCGCACATGAAAATAGCGTCGAGCACCGGAACTACGTGGCAGCATGGCTCACCCGCTCTAACTCGAGCAGCACAATTGACAAAGAGCTGGTTAAGCATCTTGTCACTGGACAGAGGTGGACAGAGGTGGACAGAGGCTTACTGGACAGAGGTGTTGAAGTGTGTAGTCGTTGTAGTTAAGCTTCTAGCTGAGCACAACCTAGCGTTTAGGGGCAGTGAGGAGATTTTGGGTTCACCAAGAAATGGCCATTATATGGGAGTGCTTGAGGCCATTGGCAAGTTTGATCTATTTCTAGAGGAGCACATCAAACACTACGGGAACAAAGGAAAAGGTCACTCATCATATCTGTCAAAAACCATTTGTGATGAATTCATCGAGCATATGGCAAAGGCTGTCAAGGGACGTCTCGTGGACGAAGTGAAACGCGCAAAATACTTTTCTTTTATTGTTGATTCGACTTCAGACCTTACTCACGTTGATCAGCTGTCAGTCGTTTTATGATAATTTTTATATGGGAAAGTGTACAAATGCTTTGTTGGATTTGTTCCAATTGAACCGCATACCGGCTTGTACCTTTTCGATACCGTGATGTCCCTCTTGACGACCAGTGGCATCTCAATTGATGATTGTAGGGGCCAAGCTTATGATAATGCGAGTAATATGTCAGGAAAATACAAAGGACTGCAAGCTCAAATCAAACACCTGAACGAATTGGGAGTCTACGTCCCGTGTGCTGGTCATTCACTGAACTTAGTTGGCGCGTTTAATGTTGACAGTTGCCTTGAGGCAGTCAAATTTTTCACTGTAATTCAGAGACTGTATGTGTTCTTTGCTGCCTCACCTAAGCGATGGAGGTATTTAGTAAAGCAATGAAGGGGGCTAGTTGGTAAACGTTCATGGTTATATTGCTCTTAGCTTACAGTGACGATATTAGGGACGTACGCCCACGTCCTGTCCTTCACTTAATATCGTCACTGTAAACTAAGCGCAATATAACCATGAACGATGGAGGTATCTTTTGGACAGCATGGGTGGAACTGGCCAGCAGCTTGTTTTGAAAAGTCTCTCTGAGACCAGGTGGTCAAGACACGCTGAACCATGTAAGGCCATTCTGAAAAATTTCAATGCCGTCTTGTGTGGCCTTCAAGCTATATCGAAGAACGAGGAAGAAAACGGTGACATTAGGAACGAAGCGCACTCTCTCTTCAAGAAAATGACAAGACTAGAGACTGCATTCATGGCGATTTTCTGGAGTGAAATCTTGGAGTGCTTTGACAAAACGAGCGTAGTACTTCAGAAACCAGGCCTAGACATTTCAACTGCTGTAGACCTGCTGAGCTCTCTAGAAGGCTTTGTTAATTCTTTGCGACCTCTCTTTGATACCTTCG
Organism: Dermacentor andersoni; assembly: GCF_023375885.2. Taxonomy (NCBI): domain Eukaryota; kingdom Metazoa; phylum Arthropoda; class Arachnida; order Ixodida; family Ixodidae; genus Dermacentor; species Dermacentor andersoni. Next base: position 409,829,705 of record NC_092814.1, on the reverse strand, counting down.
AAGAGAGAGCACGCACGCTAAGTACCAATCAATGTTGTCAGGATGAGGGCAAACGCATCGTTTTGACTAAGCACCCGGATGGAAAAAGCGATAGTGCGCTACAAGGTAGAAAAAAGTTTATCATAAAGACCTACAATGTTGTACTTGACAGTCTAGGCTCTGCTTTGCGATTGCAAAAGGCTGCCTACACTGAACTCTGCGAAAGGTTCAGATTCTTTAAATTGCTGACAGAAGTTGGGAGCGAGGCCTCTCTGGCACAGCAGGCTGAGAAGTTGGTGAAAACCTACAAAAATGATTTGGACCCAGCATTTTCCGCTGAAGTTGTTCAGTTTGCGAACTTTCTGCACAACTCTGTGTGCCAGGACACGAGTCCCCTGGGAATAATGAAGTTGCTGCATGAAAGAAAGCTTATTGATGTGTTTCCGAACCTTTCTATTGCTTTGCGACCGTACTTAAGCATACCCATGGCAGACTGTGAAACCGAACGATCGTTTTCCAAGTTGTCGCTGATAAAAAATCGCCTTCGTTCGAGCCTCCTTGACGACAAGGTGAACTCGCTTGCTATCATGTCCATTGAAAGTGACCTCCTCCGCGATCTGTCCTTCGAACAGACTATATCTGATTTCACCAAAGCGAAGGCGCGAAAGATGCTATTTTAAAATGCCATTTTAGATGCCATTTTTTTTCATGTTTGTGCTATACATGAATAGTTCCAATAAGTTCATTGTGTCGCCTCCCAGCCTCCACGTTGCCAGTGAAATGCTGAGCAGTGTAATTCAAGATATGCAAATCTTCGTTGTTCGTCTCTTGTTTGTTCTTCTTGTGATATTTAGCATAGTTATAAAGAACTGTATTTTTGTTGTTTTTGATAGTGCCACGTTTATTTTGCGTCGTCCTTGCTTGTCTTACCTTTAACGAAAATATTTTCAAATAATGTTTTGTAATTACAGTTGGTAATTTTCATCAGTATTCTAGTGCATTTTTATGGTGTTTGTATTGTCTTAAGTATTGTTTATATCTATTGCATATTTATAGAGTAACATGTATCACGATTAGTGCAGTCTGATGCTTGAATTTTAATAAAGAATGTTTTGGATACAATCATGCGTCTTCTTACGGGATTAAACTTAGTGATGGAAACAACGCCTAGCTTCAGAAGGATCGACATCTGAGCTGTGTTGTCTTTTCTACGTTCTTGTTCGTCTCGAGTGCACTAAACTTTTCCTTAAAGCCTAGCTTTTGCTGAAAACAGAATGCAGATTAATCACAAAGTGAACATATGTGTTGGTGTTTACAACAGCACGCGTTTCAAGCAAGTTTTGTTGTTTTCCTTATAATAATACAATAATAATAATAATCCTCTTGATCTCACTTGGTTCTTTTTAATTTGGCGGAATTAAAATAAACATGGCATATTTCCAGTAGCTAGCAGGTGACAGGGGGGGGGGTCAGTATAGGGAAAGGGAGCCTGCATGCGCATTAACCCAGGGCCCCCCATTTTTCTTAATCCGGCCCTGCGTGTCTTCACAGTCGGTGCTTCCATGCTGATTGAACAAACGCAGAAAACGGGAAGACAGGCGGTAGACTAGGGGCTCTATTCTGGACATTCCGCCATTTTCTTCGAGGCATGACGTAGATGCGATGCATTCAAAATGGCGCTGATGGCCCCATTTTGCTTTTGTAACATGACGTAAACTTGACGTTTTGCCTAAGAAACTGAAATGAAGGCACCGAACCTAACGTTCTTAGTAAAGCAAAACAGTTTTCCTCCTCAGTAAAAAATAAAGCAGCTAGCACAAATCCTACGATTACTCCGTTGAAAACGCTTCTTGCTTCCATCATCTGCTGTGTACGAGCTGTCTGCTTCATTAGCTAGGATGCGTGTACCCGGGAAACAGAATGAGTCATCATGCGTTGGCGCCACCGCGCTTGTTTTATATGTTTGTTTCACCATCCATCCATTGTTTTCTACCTTGAGTCAACACATGTGACCTACCAGTGGTGATGAGCGCATGTTCTAGGCCACATTATCGCTATCTCACGAAACACAAGTGACTCAGCCGGACTCAGCTGGCTGAGAAACAGACGAATATCAGTAGTGCCATTAGATGACACAGCCTAGAAGTACAAGAAAGGAGCCCAGTTGCCTCATGACACGTTTCTCAGCGTTGGCACGCACTGGCATGCCATGCATTTCGGATGCCTCATGCAGGCTTCACGGCAGCAGCTCTAGGTGGTGCAGAGTGCTGTTAGGGAAGCACAAAGGAGGAATCGCGCTGCACCACATGCCTCATACATAACTCGTCTTGATAGTGTCGATACCTTGTGTCGTTATATTGATTCAATGCATTATTTATTTATTTATTTATTTATTGTACCCTCAGGGCCGAAGCATTACAGAGGGGAGTAGCAAAAAGAAAACATTTCTGTGAAGAGATACACTTATACATGGAGATACATAATGTACCAATACAAATACAATACTCTAATTAACAAATCAAATCAATAGAAATCGCCAAACTACAAAACAATGTAAAATGACTAGATGATACAGGTAAGCACAAGCAAACAAAAAGAAGCAACGAAAAATAACATGAGGTAAAGAACTAATTAGTTACTGTTAGTTAAAGCATTTTTGAAACGTTGATGGTCTGTAATTTCTGCAGTAGTAGTAGGAAGCTGGTTCCACTCCTCACAAGTCCTGGGAAAAAATGAATACTGAAAACTACAAGTCCTACAAAAAGGAACGGCTACTTTATGGTGGTGGTCAATGTGTGATGATACATACTGGGGAGGAAAGATGAAATCATCGTGTAGTGAACGATGGTGCAATATGCGGTGAAAAAGACACAAGCAATGAATCTTACGGCGAGATGCTAGTGATGGTATTTCAAGGCTCGATTTCATATTAGTCACACTAGCGGTTCGAGCATAATTAGACATAATAAAACGTTCAGAGTTATTTTGAACCATTTCGAGTGAGTAGATTAGATTGTCATGGAAAGGGTCCCAAACAGAGGCGGCGTATTCCACCTTCGAGCGAATTAGTGTTTTATAAAGTAAAAGTTTAAGAGCCTGAGGAGCGCGTGAGAAATTCCGGCGAAGATATGCAAGTGTTTTGTTGGCGCTGGCAATTGTGGATTCAATGTGCTCATTCCAGGTTAGTTTCGAGGATATAGGGATGCCAAAATATCTATATGACGATACTACTTCCAAAGGAAAGTTATCAAGATGACATGAAACATTGTCGACAGTGATCATGAGATGGGTTCCTCTGAATTTTTTCAAATTAACGAGGATCAAACAGACAGGCTTTTACAGTACTGGTTTACTAATGTATTGTTTCCCCTGTTGGAAACATAATTGCAATGTTTCAGCATATTAAAGAGGCCCTGAAACACTTTTTCAACATAATAAGAAAATGTTGTTAATCTGTAGATGAGGCTCTTGTGAACACAGGAGCCAAATATTATTGCACTGCATGCAGCAGGGATATTACAGTCTCATGTCAAAAACAGAAAAATCACCTGCTCTCACCTTAGCAATGTCATCATTGCAAGCAGCGAAGCCCACCAACAGGTATTGACCGATGTTGTGATCATACTATTATCGCAAATTTTGAGTTAAATAAGTGAAGTGTACGTGCACGTCTGCAATCCCAGAAAAGACAGAAGAAGCCTGTCGCCTGTGCAGTGCCAGCCTGCGGGCATGACATAGCCGCGGCCTCCGAGACGGCAGCAGCAGCCCAGGGCAGAAACCGCTGTCACCACGGGGGCCCCGCGGCCGGCCTTCTCGCCGGGCAAGACACTCAGCTTTTGGGCGGGGCCTCCTTGCCATATCCCCTGTGTCGCTTCTAACGTGCTAGTAAAGACAAGAGAGAAGGCCACTCATCGATGCAATAACTACATCTAACTCCACTTGCACTTGAATTATTCAAAATAATTTTTGCAGCAGGATATTCATGAGGCGGCATTTTTTAATAGTGAGACCATTCTATGATTATTTAAAAGTTTTTCAATATAAAAAGTTGACTAGTGGATTCGTATTCGAAAACTTTCATTTCTACACACCTCTATTTGGAACACGTGAAGAAAGATTATAATGAATGCAGCTTTATTGGGAGTGATGTTGCAGGTTGTTGCTGCTTAATGCTGTAAGCAAAATTTTACTTGTCCTCTTAAGTGAAACAAGTTATGCTGCTGAAACAAATGGCAGTATCCTAACAAAACCATTTCTGACTTTCCCGTGTGATGTGAATGGGGAAAGTAACTGAGCCAATTTTGTTAGGCTAGTTGGTGCCTTTGATCAACTGTTCGTAATCCCCGACAAGAAAGGCCTAGGCAGTCGAGGAACATGTGCTGATCCTGTGCATTTATTATCCCCCAATTTTTGTTCTTTTGCAACACTTTGCAAATTATAGATTAGAGCAGGTTCTTTCTACTCAGGCAGGGAATAGTAGTGCAGTATGCAAATGTAAGTTCAACTACGTATGTATTTTTACTGAGTGATGGAGAGAGAGAGATCAGCATTATTTTACAGACAGCTTTTTCTCCAAGCGATGACAGAGGACAACACAAATAAACATAATCTAGCATGGTGAATGCAACCAGAAGAGGCACAAAAGGAACCGTTAAAAGCACACAAAAATAAATACATGTTCGGAGCACAAGGCAGCAGCACATGTGATGACAGACAATGTGATGACAATTATGTGATGACAATTATGCATGATAGATAACCCTGTTACTAAATAGCCCACTTACAGTAGCAAAGGCATTCCTGTAAAAAAACGTTCCTCCCAATTCACCGTTTTTGCAGAAAACGATCCAAGTGGCAGCGATCAACAGCTGTGGTATAGATGCGTTGAACCTTGCCCTGGACATGAAACGAGAGGCCATCGTGGAAATCTTGTGCTCACACAGAGAGGCAAGTAATCAGGAAATGGAACACGCTTGACCAATTTCATATAGAGCAGACAGAAACTAGAAAAGTTTGTAGAGGAAATTGAAAAATGTATACTGCTTATGCTCCCACCAAAGTGACAAACTTTTTGTGTGCCGTTGATTTTAGAGCATTCTTTTTCTATATATATCTCGAGTACTATGCTTGTGCCTGTGTAATGTCTGTATTTATACCCACTCCTCTAATAATTCCGCCCATGGGGTTGACAATATACCCAAAGAAAAACAAAAGAAAGAGCATTGGCAAACATAAAATGGTGACAAGTTCGTGCTGGTGCATTGGTTTGCAATGTTGGGTTGGCTTCTTTACAAAGCAAGCATTCTTGCAAAAGCAAGGTGTCAAAATCTGAAAGCACGTGTATTTGCTTTGCAGTAAGCAGGTTAAGTGTGCAAGCTTTTTGCTGTTGACAGAAAAATTTGGTGCTTTTATGGTCAGCTGGGTGTTTCACTTTTCCTGCTTCAGCAACTTTTTTCTTCTTCCTTGCCTTAAGAGCATCAGTTCTAAATGGTGTATTGACCGTTTTTACAATTGAAATAGTACATCAAGGACTGCAGGCTAGCCTGTCATGGTTGTCTGCTTAATGTCACCAATCAGCTCCATTTGTCTCTGCCCTTTACTGTGAAATATTGCATGTTTGCAACATAGCAAAAGGCATCAACAAAACAAGTCCTTGTGACATTTTAGCCCTTCTGTCACATTATTGCATTTCTTCCAATCTTGCACCATCACATACTCGCATCTACTCCACAGCAGTGAAAGCTAAGCGCAAACAAGCATGAAAGATGCCTCACAAACACACCCTCAGTGAGTCAGGTAAACATTGAACGTTGCAGGTTACTTTCTGGGCATATTGAAGCAAAATAAAGTATATTCAGTTGTTAGCAATATATATATATATATATATATATGTTTATTGAGTAGACGCTAAAAGCCTTTATTTTATGCTGTCCTTGGTGTCATTGTTTGTTGGCTTCTTATGATCCGACTATTAAAAATGGAACCCCTTAGTATCCTTTCTTCTTGTTTAATGTATGAGTAATTTGTTTGCATGGCAGGAAGTTGCTATGTTGAAATAATGCGCCCCAGGATGTCTTTTTGTCACAGAACAGGCAAAACAAATTCTAAGCACTTTTATGACCAAATAATACCATCTGATTACAAAGACATTGATTTGTACAGGAGTGATGATGAACCAGGCTATATGTTGTTTTGGAACTCAGACTTTTAGAGTCATAGAGTTGAAGATGTTTGTGAAAGCTGCTTTAAGTGAATTTGAGATTGAGTTGGGCCTTGCTACATCACTCTGTAATGCTGGAAAGCAGCAACTAGAAAAAAAAGGAGGAAAACCAAGCCATCATCATCATCAACAACAGCCTGGTTACGCCCACTGCAGGGCAAAGGCCTCTCCCATACTTCTCCAACTACCCCGGTCATGTACTAATTGTGGCCTAGTTGTCCCAGCAAACTTCTTAATCTCATCCGCCCACCTAACTTTCTTCCGCCCCCTGCTATGCTTCCCTTCCCTCGGAATCCAGTCCGTAACCCTTAATGACCATCGGTTATCTTCCCTCCTCATTACATGTCCTGCCCATGCCCATTTGTTTTTCTTGATTTCAACTAAGATGTCATTAACTCGTGCTTGTTCCCTCACCCAATCTGCTCTTTTCTTATCCCTTAACGTTACACCTACCATTCTTCTTTCCATAGCTCGTTGCGTCGTCCTCAATTTAAGTAGAACCCTTTTCGTAAGCCTCCAGGTTTCTGCCCCGTACGTGAGTACTGGTAAGATACAGCTGTTATACACTTTTCTCTTGAGGGATAATGGCAACCTGCTGTTCATGATCTGAGAATGCCTGCCCAACGCACCCCAGCCCATTCTTATTCTTCTTATTATTTCAGTCTCATGATCCGGATCCGCGGTCACTACCTGTCCTAGGTAGATGTATTCCCTTACCACTTCCAGTGCCTCGCTACCCTATCGTAAACTGCTGCTCTCTTCCGAGACTGTTAAACATTACTTTAGTTTTCTGCAGATTAATTTTTAGACCCACCCTTCTGCCTTGCCTCTCCAGGTCTGTGAGCATGCATTGCAGTGGGTCCCCTGAGTTACTAAGCAAGGAAATATCATCAGTGAATCACAAGTTACTAAGGTATTCTCCATTAACTCTTATCCCCAATTCTTCCCAATCCAGGTCTCTGAATACCTCCTGTAAACATGTAAGACCAAGCCATGAATCAGTTAATGAAGGTTGGTCACTGGTTGCCTCGGGGGCAAAAGCAGCAGTGGTGCAAGTTCTCCTGGATGCAAGGAATCTGAATGAGCTGCTGTTCAGAGTGTGGAAACTAATTTTGCTCTACAAACAAAAATAATTGTTTCCTCTTGGATTGCACTTACAAATAAGCATACATTTTTTCATGCGAAACTGGGTGCTTTCAAAGCAAAAGCAGCTTCGATTCAAACGTTCTGTACCTAATTGAGTGAGTTATTGCTTCAAGTGTCGAGCCCAGCTTTGTTCAACAAGATCAATTGCTTTCTCATGAATCACACTAACAAATTATATATTTTCCTAATGAGTCATCCTAAATAAAATTTTTATATAAACTGCATTTTCCTACTTTAAAAATTCACCTACATATGCATATTGTTGCAAATTTACAACAGACCTGTTTTTTGCAAAATAAATTATGTGCAACCTCAAAACAAGTTTTCTACTGCAGTGCGATGATTATTACAGTTGCCCAATTCACATGGAATAATATTATTAATAAATAAACATTGTGCTGTAAAGGGTTAAAGGCTTCTGCAAAAATCATAACAGTTTAGACTGATTAAGAATATTTCTTTAGTATTGCTTGAAAAAAGAGAACTGGCCATTTTCAGCCATTACATCATCTGTAAATGAAGTGGAATTTCTTTTTCTGGGGTGCTTTCAGTTTTAAAAAATGCTATTTATTTTACATGTACATCTTGCCTGCTATCACACAAGTCTCTAAAAACTCTCCTGTTGCCAATTTAGTATGTTACAATAGACGTCACATATGTAAAAGTCTTGTAAAACTTACTCCTTGACTGTCAGTAGTTCCATGTGAAGAATAGCAATTGTATCTGTATTGCATCCTGCTAAGCTATGCAGGTTTATAGAGAGAGTGCTGGCTTGTTTGCTTTTTTGCAGAGTCAGCCTGGTGGCAGGGATTCAGAAATATTTTCAACCAATGCTCGGACAGAACCAGGTATGAGCACAACTCAGATATGCTCACTTAGGACGAAAACTAAATTGCGTAATAATTTGGGAATTTTATGGGAAGTTTAATGTGTTCATTGAGGTAGTTGAGGCAACACCAGCTTGTTCGCGCATCTGTGTAACCATTGGCAAATGCTGTCGCAGGCACAGTGGCACATCCTAATTCGCTCTGGCCTGCAGAGCGATTTGGGTAAGCCCACCTGTGCCGCATGCAGTGTCGCCCACACTTGGGGTGTGTGGCCGCACTCCAGCATGTGGCCACTGTGCAATGTGGCTGCGCTGCTGGCACACGTGATGGCACTACAGCTGTGCTTGCACTGCTGTGCGTGAACGCCACTTGTGCATATTACTGCGCCCCCTACTGCACGGGATCTGAGAAAAAATGATGTTGGCTTGGCTTATGCTTCACAGGGGCTCTAGAACCAGGGAAAGGGGGTTGAGCACCCCGCAAGTTGCATTGAAGGGGGGTGCAGTATTCTTCCACAGCCCCAAGGTCCAAATCCCCCTCTAATACTATAGTAAATTAAGCCTTCGTTCCACAATAAAAAATGATCATCCAACCCCCTCGCCCCCCTACTCAAAATACATTTTCAGGGCATCTGCGCTGTTAGGATGAAAAGCTCCAGTGAACGCCTTGTGCACCTGCTGTGTGACTTGCCTACACTTCCAGATTTGGTGGCGACGTCTCGAGGAAATTTGGCTCTCCGAAAACTTTTGCCAACACAGAAATAACACCCGCAAAACCTGGGATACCATCAGGTCCTTTCTTCATCTGTCTTCACCAAACCACGCACTGAACCAACTTAATACAGGAACAAGGGTAGTAACGGAAGCAACTGATATCGCAAAGGAATTCAACACTTTTTTCTGTCCTACACATAATCATTCACTAGACAGTATACCACAGCTAGTACTCGGGCAAACCCCTTATACATTTTACTTGTTCCCTACATCACCCAAAGAAGTATCCGATTCACTCACTAGTTCACTAGTTCGATCGCTCCATTCGACGCTATGTTGCTGCCTGTGATCCCTGCCAGCGTCGGAAAACACCTCAGGTGCTACCTGCCGGTCATCTCCAGCCGATCACCGTCCCTGTAGAACCGTTCTTTCGTGTTGGATTAGACTTGCTCAGTCCCTTTCCCACGTCATCCTCTGGGAACAAATGGGTAGCCGTTGCGACTGATTACGCCACCCGATACGCTATCACTCGGGCTCTCCCTACCAGTTGCGCCACTGACGTCGCGGACTTTCTCTTGCCTGACATTATCTTGCTTCATGGCGCCCTGCGACAGCTGCTTACTGACCGTGGTCGAAACTTCCTCTCGAAAGTTATCGCTGACATTGTGCGTTCCTGCTCCATTCAACACAAACTGACTACCTCATACCATCCTCAAACCAATGGCCTGACAGAGCGGTTAAACCGTACTCTTACCGATATGCTGTCCAAGTACGTTTCCAAGGACCACCACGACTGGGACATTGCCCTTCCTTACGTCACATTTGCGTACAATTCTTCCTGGCACGACACTGCCAGATTTTCTCCATTTTATCTACTCTACGGTCGCGAACCGACCTTGCCCCTAGACACGGCACTTCCTCCTGCTGCGATCTCAACAAGCGAGTATGCGCGCGACGCCATCGCCCTCGCCGACCATGCACGCCAGCTTGCCCGTGCACGAGTGACGGCCTCAAAAGCCACTCAGCAGTGTCATTACAACGCCCGCCATCGTGACGTACAGTTTTCGCCTGGTGCGCTCGTGCTCCTGTGGTCGCTCTCCCGTCACGTGGGACTTTCAGAGAAGCTCCTTTCGCGATACACAGGGCCATACCGCGTGCTGCGCCAGGTTATGCCTGTGACTTACGAAATTGCTCCTGTGGGTTCAACCTCGTCCTCTCTTCTGGCATCAAGTGATGTCGTGCATGTCAGTAGGCTCAAGGCCTTCTACACTGCTTCCGAGTCCGATCTTTAGTCGCTCCGGGACGGCGCTTTTGCAGCCGGGGGTAGTGCTACCGAACAATATGTGCGATCACGAAAAGGCGAGCCGTGCGAAGACGACGACGACGATGAGAAGCTAGCGCGGGCTGTTGCCTCTTGGCCAAGCGCGGCGTATTTTCTTGTAAATATACTTGTACATAGCTTTTCCTCTGCGTCTTCCTACGTAACAATATTAACATAGGCTTTTTCTTCCTAAATTGGATTTTAAAACACCTCGTGTTTGGCGCAGCAGTGGCTTTTGCGCCACTAATCCACATTTAACTAACTACCTACACTTGGTAATACCAATAGAGAAGTTCAGGCTGAGCAGTGCTGATATAATCTCCACGTTCTGAACTGATATGAAGAGCACATAGACACATCTACCAATGCATTACCTACAAACTGTGAAAACATTTATAAAATTAAAAATAGCCATTCTCGGAGCAACTGTATTCAAATGTATTCAACGGCAAAGGCACTGTAATTCACGTTCTATACAGATATGCATTTTTTGGTAATTTGTTGAGCCAACACGTAAACATCACCATGAGCTGGCTCTGGAATCTAGTGGCAACATCACTATGCATCCTCTGTTTCACTTTCTGCCCTACTAGTTTTCTTCTGTTTGTGTTAAATGTCCTTTTAGCTATACACAGTACTTCGGACAAATGATCACCCCAACTTGCTGCATATTGTGCAGGTGCAACTGTAATTGCACTTGGCTTTTGTTTTGCAGAGAAATTCAACAAATTTAACCTCTGTTTCTGGGACGTGTGAGGAATTCCCAGAAAGTTTCAAGTGTCGCGGAACATGAGGAAGCCTATAGACGCTTCTTTTTTTTTTACGTCTGAAGGAATGGCAACAGTCGACATAAGTTTACTGTTTGACCAAAGGTCATGCAGTAGGACAGTCTTTCAGTGTCTGTTCTATCCTTGAGGTGCATTAATTGAGAATTTTAGTGCATTTGGTATTCCGGCAAGCGCGGGCAGTTTGCCGGTTGAGCGGGGGCGTAAACGCGAGTGGCCAGATTGGTGGCGCAGCTGGTGGCGAAAAGCTGAACCACACAAACATAAAGCTAATTACTATATTCTTCTTAGCTGCTGGTGTAAATTTTTGACATCGGCGTAATCGTGTTCACAATTACGCCGCTGCCAAAGATTTGCACCAGCAGCGAAGCAGGATATAGTGGATTACTGCAGTTATAGCTCTGTGTTTATCTGGTTGAACTCTACAGCACCAGGCAGCTGCACCGCTCTGTCTGCTCACGTTTACGCCCCCGCAAATCTGGCAATCCGCCCAAACCGCCCTCGTTTGCCGGAATAGCGGACAGGCTAAAGTCTCTAATACCATAAATGAATAGCTAACTGAACTCTAGGTTGAGTGGGCTTCAGCCAACCTTGAGTGTTGTTCTGCTCGGTGGGTCCATTGGTGATCACTGCTGCAGTGGTCATCATCAGATGCTAAATATTTTTTATGGCTCAGTATCTAGAGAGGTGTGCCTGTGGTGAGAAAAGCTGCGAGGTTAGGAATAAAACACAATATCCCTTCATGCCGTAATGTACTTCTATGTTGGGTGTTTAATTCTACAAGTACAAGATAGAGAGAGATAGTTTGTGCTAGGCAGGGGTATTGCTCTTTGCTGAATCACAGTGCAGAGGAAAGGAAAGCTATGGACACACATTTGCCTCTGGCAGGCATAGTGCAACTCCACTACTTTAGCTGCGTTGCTTGAGGAAGCTGACAGTACGCTGGGCCAATCTTCCTTCTCACCGACGGCCAAGGTGGATGACGTGCTTTTCTAACTGAGCAATGCTACCACTCGTGTTTTGTACACAGGTGCCCCAGAAATAGTGCTGCAGTAGCTTAATAGGCGAAGCACAGCCAGCGGAACGTGGAGATGTGGGTTGGCTCCCTACTTGCAACATGTTATCTTTTTGTCCACTTTCATTTTTCTCTACCTTATTATTTCTACATTACAATTAAACATAGCAATTAACCTATACTTTTGCTAGCTTCATTTTCTGTCTTTTCATATAGTTGTCACTATGTAACAAGAAATCAAGCCCCTTGGGTCCCTCATATTCTTATTGCTAGTTACATAATTATTATTTAAAATCTGGCTGGTGCATACAGGATGTCTCAAACTTAAACAAATAGTTGCACTGTACGCATGTTGAAAAATACGCAGGCAGTTTAGCTGGTAGTTATGTATGTGGCAGCCAGCGCCTTCAGTGTCAACAAGCCTTTTAGATATCTCGAAATCTAAAACTGAATGTTCAAGCATTATTTTACTATAAAAATGAACATGGTAAATGATGGAGAAAAATAATTATTGTTGATGTATCATCTGAGGAATATTAGGTTAGCGTGCATTAGTTAATTATCTTTCAAGAATATCAAAAAGCTCACACTTACCGTTATCAGGCTGAAAGCCAGAAAATATACAAAAATGAGACTCATTGCAATGCCTTCTTTAAGTTTTCACAACAGTGTCCCATGAAATTATGACAGCGTCCCCTCTTGTCTAATAAACTATTTATCAATAATGACTGATTAAATTGTTTTTCAGGACATTGAAATTTTGAGAATTGTCCTCCAAGAGAACCCAAATGCGGAAAAATGTTTTGAAATCCATGGCATCCATGACTGTCTACTTTATGTGTACTTTGGTTTTTGTATTGGTTGTCCCATTTGATACGGTATTTTTCATTGATTGCACCATGGATTATATAATCAAATTTTGCATTTCGCTATCCTCACAGTTCATTTGCCTAGTTATGTATCCAAACTATGTGAACTTGTCCATGTACCCCTCTCCCTGTAGTAATGCCACCATGGTGGTGCAGTTCTCCCATAAATATGAAATGAAATCTCACTGACGTACCAGCACTGCTGTATGGGCACAAAATTCAAGTAATGGAAGTTTTACCTTCTCTGCTAGCAATTTAAAATTTTGCACTGAAGGAATGAAAACACAGTTTGGAAGAATTCTTCACTCTTTAATATTTCCTTATAGCACCCCATTAACGTTACCACCCCTGCAACCTCTGCATATGTGCCGCAGATCAGCTAGTGTACATAGCTCGCAGTACGAGCTGTCATTTTATTGGGAGCTTTAGTGGCACAGAAGTGTTGTCGATTGTATCGTTTGGCACACACATTGCATGGTCGCAGAACGGGTGGAAGGTGGCAATGCGGCTAGTCTTCGTTCAAGAGTGGTGGAAGTGCTAGAGTCAGAAGAAAATGCCGCACGTGTCCTCAAACTACTGGAGGATGGCAAAGACACTGTTGTGGAAAAGATGATTGCCCTCCTAAAAGCTTCTGGGCTCGGTAATACCATCTATCGCAAGTATCTTCAGGTGAGTTGTTTTTCAGCATTCTTTACACAATTTCTTATTTGATTGATCAGACCAAGTCCCAATGAATGAATCACAGATAACTCTTGAAGAGAGGGTCACCTGGCTTTTCATTGTCATCACTGTAGTCAGCATGAGTGTGCACCACTTTTTCGAAATGTTTTGATTTTTGGCAGGGGCAGGATGAAAGCCGAAAAAGAAATACTTGAGGCATTCTATATCAGTATACAAGGAGAAGGAAAATGCATCAGTGTTCCGTCTATCTCTCTGAGCGATAAAGAGACAGCTTTTGTAAAAGTCTGAGTTTGAAGATGAATAGGGCAAAATGGTGTGCTCATCAATTTAAAAATTTTGTACCTTGCTAAGAGCGTTGCACATGCTTTGACAGTTTGATGTTCGAGGGCGATCCGTATTTCAAATATATGTCAGTTGCTAGTCCAGCGTTGTGGTGTCTCTTCTTTATGTCGTGTTTGCATTTCAATTTTTTCACTGGTTTTCTCGAGCGTAAGGTGTAATTAATTTTGCTTGAAAATTAATCTAAATGAAATGGTGTGCATTAGCATCACAAACAAAAGAGCACCTTTATGCTATACTTTCGAGCTACGAGATATTGAAATGAGACATACTAGTACTCAATTAAAGCACCTCGGTGTAACAGTTACTGACAACCTAAATGGGACTAAGCACACAGAAAACATGACTGGGTCTGCTCGGAAGAAATTTGGGGGGGCTGTTCTGTAAGTGTCCACCTAGTGGACATGTCCATTTCGTCTGCCGCTGAAGTGCTGATTGGCTGAAGGCACCTGGCTCGTTCTGACAAGTACCCCAGCCCAGCCAATCAGAGATTCAGCAGCACACGAAATGGACATGTCCACTAGGTGGACACTTGCAGAATACACCCACAGGTCTGTTAAAATGCAAATTAAAGGATACCACACCTTGCTACACCTGATGTCAAGGTAATGGCTTATGGTAATGCTGGTATAGTCTGGGACTCACATAGCTAAAAACACATTAACATACTCGAAAAAAGTAAAAAATTAGCCATCAGAAACATTTTCTCATGTTATGACAGAAATCGATCGGTAGCAACATTGATTCAAAGAACTTTTTTTTGTTTCATGGGAACAGCATCATCAGCTAGAGCAATATGACATCATGGATTTCTATCTGTATTCTTGTATTTGGGTCAATTTGGCACAGTAAAAGTTTTTGGACTTGCTTGTTTTTTGTTCATTAGCTCTTATTAATAATCGACTATGCCCAAGCAGACATTGTTGAAGTCTATGATACCACAGTTGCTGAAAACTTAAGGGTGACATAGCTACCCATCTTCCATATTTGAGTCGCCGTTTTCTTGCCTCCCCTCACGGCAACAGTGACAGAAAGATGCAGATTTCATTAGTATAATTTAGCTTAATATCCCTTTCAATCGCAAATTATAATACACAGTCAATAAACGTGTCACATTTATATCTTTACCACTGCACCAAATCTGTGCTGTCACATGTTTAACTATTTCCCCTACCATAAGGAAAATAGGCGTTTTTGTAGGTTACGCCAAACATTTTTTTTCTGAGGGAACTACTGCACTCAATATTTTATGTAATACATGAACAAAAAGCAGATTGAATGCACTTTTCATAGATAAAAGTTTTATTAACGAGATATATGCCATAAAAAAGATAAATTGCTGGAATCAAGATTATCATAAGAAGCCAACAAACACTGACACCAAGGACAACATAGGGGAAAAAACTTGTGCTTAATAAGTGAAATGAACGATAAATTAATGGAAATGAAAGTGGATAAAAAAACAACTTGCCACAGGTGGGGCACGATCCCACAACCTTCGCATTAACCTTAACCCCGTTTCTTCTGGAACCATGATGGTGGCATAAAATTGAACAAAGTTTATGAAGGCATGCTTGTAATCTACTAAGAAAAAGATGTAATAAAAATTATGATATATAGTTTATATAAAATGTATTGCCATCTAATATTCACTATAACCGAAAAAAATCAAAAAATTTCCTTGAAGCCACTACAAAAATTTAAGTGCCAGCACCAACAGTTTGGCGTGCCGGGCTTCGGATGCTTATGCTCCGGGCTGGCTTACGTCGTTCTCAGAGTCCGATGAAAAGGCAGCATCCTCGCTCGATCCATCGATAAAATCAGCCGCAGATGCTGCGAAATCGCGACATTTGCAATCTTTCGGAGCGTCTGCGCCGCTCCCGGAGGCAGCCATTTTTGCTATCTACTTTGATGATCGCGTAACTCAAAAGTGCGTTCAAAAATTAACATCTAGTTAATATAGTTAAAAATATAGTTCTCTCCTTCACGTCCTATGGCGCAGAGTGTACGTGAGGTCTCGAAAGCGGCGTTTCAAGCCATCGTTAGCGGCCTAACGGTGCCCAATGGGCGTGGTACAGAAAGAGTTAAGGCTTGCACAAAAAAAGTGTAGATGTTGTATTTGGCCTCTTTGTTTTCTTTCTTTAGGAACACGACGATGATGCCCTTCGAAGACTGTTCGTTGATGTCCTGGAGATCTCTCTCAACTAAGATGGCACAGTGCCACAACATTTCAGCAGCATTTCTACTTGCATATTTTGAATAAAGAACTGCTTTGTTCTTTAAACGAATGTTTTTTTTTTCACACCCTGTTGCTATCAGTGCAGAAGACCATGTGTACCGAGCCAAACACATGCGTGAGCATTTTACAAAATGGCACAGCCATTGCGCATGTCTGCGATGATTAAGAATAAGGTCGCACGACGTCATAACGGTATCTCCTAGCCACGCGCTAAGCCGCAAACACGCTTAGCGAGAAACTTGGAACTGCCTTGACAGGTGATTAGTATGGCTATTGCAAATTCCGAGTTATTTACAACTGCATTAAAGCAGCACCTGTCAACTCTGGGCCGTTTGTACCAGCATTAATGAAAATGCATACCCGCGTGTCCTGGAAGTCAGGTGTAAACCACCCACGCCATTTGCAGTGGTGGAAATTCTGGAGCACCATTATTTGCTACAGCACTTATCCTACAACCATATTGGTAATAAAATGGTAGAGCGTCCGCCTCATATGTGGGAGGTGCTGCCAGAAACTCACTGGCCTTTTCTAATGGGTAGAAATGTACCACAACCTGGTGCTCGGTTGTTTATATGGTTTCTTCACCACAGCTTCGATGCCCAGCATCCGCCACTGCTGTGAGAGGCAAACGAGTGCTCACGACAGGTACCTACCAGTAAAATAGGCACAAGTGCGCTCCCAGCCAGCTGAGAGTTCCACACGCTTGGAAGGACATAGTATGCACGTGACGTCACATCCGCTGCTGTCGTCTGCTTCCGCTACCTTCCGCCATCTTGGGGTACCTTATCAACAGGCGCGCGCATAGGCCTATTGGCCTCGAGCTCCACCACTGGAAAAGCTGGCACCACCGTCGGCGTGACGTGCTATTAGGGATCACGTGGACATAGCGCCCGCGTCGGCTGCTTCGGGAGCGCCGAAGGGAGCTGAAAACGAGAGTTTAAATTTCCTCGTACGCTGCGCTCCTCATTTAGTGGCGAGATATTTCCGCTTCGAGTGTCTCCTTTACAACGCTTGAAAGCACTACAATAGGTAGTGGCTGCCTTTGAAGGCGCGCAACATGGTAGGATACTGCTCGGTGCCGCAGTGCCGGACGTACGCAAAGGAGCCCGGTGTCAGCCTTATTCACACGTAGCCGCAGGACAAAAAGCTGCGTGAAGCTTGGCTCGCGAATCCTAAAACGGGCAAACAGTCATCGGCTACAGCTCGGGTATGCAGCAAGCACAGACCCGAGGAAGATTTCTGCTACGGCGCCGGGTCTGCGATGTTCGGAAAACGCGCACTGAGACGCTCGCCCGAGTCCGCTGCCCGACTGATGTCATGAGTCGATGACGGTTTGGTCTATGAACTTGTCGATGCTATAGATATTGGCAAGTTTACTGGAGTGAAAAGGGAGCGGTAAGAAGCACATTAAAAAAAGCATGGCATATGGTCATGTTTGTGTTGTGAATTAATGCACTGGATTACAAAAAAGAAGCAGCGGGAAATCGCACGCTGAGAACACCGATAAACATACAGTGCGACGCAACTCGAGAAATAATATTCAAACGTTCAAGAATTTAGAAGAAAAAAAAAAGATTGAGTCGTCGCAACGGCACATCACTGTCCCGGTAGGCGTCGGAGTCTCTACAATGAAATTCTTTTTTAACAGCTCTGATAGCGCCCACGCAACAATGGTTGCTTGTATACTGTCAAATGCTCATATTCTGCGGCCTAAAGCTCATGGTACGGTGCGAAAACGCGCACGCGGCGAAAGCGAGACAGTGCGCGGACAAACGTGCAGACGCGCAGTCGGTTGCTGCGAATCTGTGCGATCGCTGTATGGAGGCTTCATTCTATTACGCTCCATTTAGTTATACAAAGACTATAAAAGCATATTTCACATAGTTTGCTCTCAACGTTTACCTACCTTTCACGCAAGAAGCCGGTTCGGGAGACTCCATTGCGGCGACCGCGCGCAGTGGCGTTCACTATACGTATTCGGTAAAGCGATAGCGTCTGTAAACGATTCTGTGCTTTCAGTTTGCCCAAGATTATTATTTAGACAGTAAAAAACTTATCTCGTTTCGAAAGTACTTACAGAAATGTCCGGGAGAGCTCGCGCGTGGTGTTTTCAGTGAGCGCTGACTGCAAAACCTATGAGGAGCGCGCCGCGTGATCCTTCATACTACGCCAGCAAGGCGCTTCCGATAGATGGCGACTCCGTAACTCCTCGCCGCCAATAGGTTCCCCACCATGGCGCTGCCGTGAACCGGAAGTCGTGGAGTATCGTTGAATGACGTACGTGCATACTATGCGGCATGGGACCTCCAGACCCCTTTCCCATTGAGCCACATCTATCGCGCCGTTGTGGGCATCCTTGAGATTGCATCTGCGTGCCAGCAGCCGGAACAGCGCCCGAAGGGGGCCATGAACCCGCCTCTGGCAGCTCCGTGGTCTTCCGCAGACTGAATCCCCTACTTTAATCTGCATTATTAAAGGTGCTACAGCCATGCTACAAATGGAAGAAACTGTGCCAAGGACAGCTGCAGTAAACGCAGATGCCGGATATGCTAATGATGCATCTGTTATCACTATATGAGCAATTGACAGCAACCATAAAGATGATGAGTAGTAGTCGAACAAGGAACGTCGCTTGAAGCCAATGTTTCGACAAGGGGACTTATCTTCACAGGGTAGTAACTGCTTTCCTTAGCAGTGTTGACAGCAACTAAGGAACAGGTTGCAAGTGATATGTTTATTAACGATGCACTTTTGTATATGTTGATTCATATTCTGTCATTTATCTGTTGTTTCAGAGATAAAAGGTTAGTATGATTTATATTGGCTGCCAGTGAATTCATGCTTTATCACTACAGTCGCGATCTGAACGCTTTGCCCGCTCCATAGAACTATATGTGGGCGATAAAAATTTCGGAAGCTCTGCATTGTATTGCTGGATTTTTATGACATGATTCGTGTGCATCATGTCACAAGAAGGACAATTGTTAACAAAGTCATAATTATTCACAGTATTTTACAAGCAAACGTAAATGTATTACATACGTAATAGCCTTGTCCTCACTGCACATACACATTATTGGCTTTCTGTGGTTTATGCATGTTACGTTAACATATGCGAGTTTAAGTAAGAAATAGCGCTGTCACAACATCGCAGTACCTGTACATAGCTCCCGCTTGAGCGTAAATTGTCATGATGGCTACGCTCTCGCTAGAGACACTTGCCAGTAATTGTTGAAGTGAGCTTCCACCTAATCCAAGGTCACCTGGGACGCTACTTTTGAGCACGTAGCACGTTCGATTTCAAGATAGTTTGCCGATTCTGGCATACATAGACCTGTTGAGACGTGTTGGCACAGAAACGACAGGATGGTTGCTAATGGATCGTCTTGGATTAGACATGTTTGGCATGTGGCACCAGACAGCACCCTATCTTTTAATGTCTTTACATTTGCATTCTCATACATTAAACAAAGTCTGCAACACACACAATCAGTAGCGTCCTTGAAAGGTCTTGGCGTTTTGCGTAAGACGCCAATTGCTATTCTCAAACAAGCTGTCTATTGTCCTTATTCTTGTCATTGGTGAGGCAATTCAATGGATTTCCACGTGCCATTCTGATGCTGCGAAAAAATGGTTTGTCGACTTGGTGACCAATCGTAACTTTCAGTAGCCAACTTTCCATGAAAAGCAGGCACATTAGGCCTAACAACACAGCATGACCGTGACGAAAATTCATCTGTAGCCAGCATATGGTGGCGGGTGGCAAGCTATCGGGGAAGGTTACTGATTAGAACAGGTTCTAATCTGGCCGCGCATTGTAGAGTTTGCTCATGCAAACCCATGTTTGAACAAACGGAAATATTGTATAAAAATATGCATCAAATTAACCACGAGATTGTAGAGGCCTACTTCATGCATGTGAACTCAGGCGCATGCGTCAGCCAGACTTCTATCACTCTGCAGGATAAAGAAACTGATTTTGTGAATGGCAAGATAGGCTAACACCCTTGTAAACGTCACTTACACGTGTTTACATTTCCTGTATATTATAGTTCGTTGCTTGAAATAATAAACCAGTTGTTAGTCTGCGCTCGTATTGTGTACTTCCTCTCGTCCTTCGTCCGGGTTGCGCTGCCCACCCATAGGAACATGTTCAATCACCAACTCGCCCAGCTTGCCGTCTTAATTTAGAAGTGTTTTTTCAAGAAAGAAGCTCGTGAATACACGCAAAGTGCTGCGAATGGACAGTCGCGCAACAATTTTGTGTGCATTTGCAGGCTTCTTTCACGCTAGGAAAAACACTTTTATGTAGCACGTATTGGTCATATTTGAGAAGTTGATTAATTACCAAATACTAATTATTTAATCTGGCAAAATGACAAAAAAATGAGTATCTCCAAGCGTGGGCAAACAACATTACCTTGGTTCTGTCCAGCTACGTGGCATCTGCATATTTTCAATGTTTGGCTCAAGTTACGTGGGACACCCTGTATGCCACGCCAGCTACCAGCATTAAATATCTACATGCAATATGATACGTTTCCTCGTCCACCAGTTTCACTCATCTGAAAAGCGAAATCTACCCGTTTACTATGCATATAGCAATGAGCATGACAGATTTCACGAAACATATCAAGAAAAGCAAGCATTTGCGCCTGATCACTGTGCTTTGTCTTAAAAAAAAAACACAAGGACTAAAGTTGCAGCAATTAGACCACTCATGAAAACCTCGCATTATGGCACATGAAGCATCGATTTAACGGAAGCGATAGCTTAGTGCATGATATTTGCTGTCTGGAACGCGCAAAGTACACATAAACACACAGCCTCATTTAAAACATGGCGTCAAGCCCGCGTGCATCTTTTTAAGACAGCCGTCGTCTGCTAGCTACTTGCATATGTCTGAACAAATATCTGCTGACAGCTCTGAGAGACTGCAGAGTCTGTGACTTCTGGTAAAACGAATGCGATACTGGCTGCTCTCGGACTGGTGGGTGGGGCTTCCGAAGCTGATTGAGAAAATCAAATGCGGGACAGCAGTGCTAAGCAGTCCAGGACTGTCAAGGACTGATAATCGAAGAGGCCCACTAATGCTTTGTGTTCCTATCCTATGTAATGTCTTACTGATCAGCTCAAGCTGCATGGTAAAGAAGTCCCAAACATTGGCTATAGAGACAACCATCGTTCGACAACTGTTGATCTGTCCATAAAAGTGAGAATTCCGCGACAAACTTTTAAATGAAGTATGTAATATGATGATGAACTTGTTGCGTAAAACTTCATAAGTATACCTGACCTTTGACTCACTTTTGCATGTAAGTAAATATTACGAAATTGTCACTGTGAACCGTTGTCCCCGACTGCTGTACACTTGTGATAAAAAATTAACCGTATTTGAAAGTTTGTATAATTAGCCAGGAGAGCCGCACTTGCTTGATGGCTCATCATTTAATTTGGAAAAAAATTCAGCAGTGAGCAGTAATTGTATCACTAATGCCCTTGAACATCTTTTATAATTATTGATTTGTAAACACCTGTTGTCGAACAGCCTACTTACTGAAATTTTGAACACATTGTACACAATTATAGCATGCACTACACGAAATAAGATCTGTAATAGACCTTACCAAACACAATATTAGTGTGGCGGCAGGTCAAATGGCTCCTCAGCAATGCTTGCGTCCTTCCTGGGAGAACAAAAAATGACATTAGGCTTACACTGACAGCGCCAAACCACATAAGCTTAAGTTGCAAACAAGTGCCCTAGACCATAGGAAGTTCTAATTAGATATGGTCAACCTGCTTAACCATGTCACAGACATTGAATGACAGAATGTACTTTCATGGAGCCTCAACTCTATGAAATACATGCTAATACAAACATGCTAGTACACAGAACCAAATTGGATGTATGAAAATTCTCAGTAAACCTTTATTTCCTAGCAACCACAAGTCGCTCTTCGGGAAGTGCAACAAGTGAGTGTGTAACCTACACTAAGAAGGTGGAAAATTCGGGATCCTTTCTGGTGAATAACTAACCATATCTCTACCGGTACCCAGCAATACAAAGGTGAATTGTAAGTATTATATGGATTAAAGAAACAGTTCAGTGCTACCAAGCAAGTACAATAAATAAATTATCTCGAATTCATCTTCATGTCAGGCCAATCAAGTTAATTTTCTTTAGATCACATGAGAGAATGGTTAGAAAAACACATTGGAATCTGTCAACAATGTTGAAGCAATTTTATGACGGCCTGCAGATAGCAGTTGTGGAAATAAGACCTGGGGCAGGGGCAGAAAAGACAAAGAAGTGTGATAAAACAAAACGGGGCCTGTGCTGTGCAGCTACTAAATGCAGTTTTATTACAATTATGATGTGCAAAACAGCAGATGGAAGAGATGGAGACCCTTAGGTGGTATTTTGCAATGTTGTTACGAGAAATTGTTTCAAGGAGCGTGACTCCTCAACCCTTCGAGGGTCAATGACGTAAATTTACCGCACTGCGAAGTACAAGAATGGTCGATGCCGTGCCACAGTGCACTGTGGATATTTTATATATGAAAGACGTCCAGTAGAATATTACCCTGCACTTTTTCTGGCACATATATACGAAAAAAGGCGTTTAATGTGATCGAACTTTCAGTTTCAGCGTTAGAATATATATAAATGTTTTCTGGTTCGTATATGGGGCTATGATGTCCTGCCGCGCTCAATATGAGCTACAACGCGAATGCGCGAGGTAAACTGGTCGCGCGTTGTAGCTCGCACTGAGCGCATGTCCCATGCGCTCAGTGCCAATCGAGACAACCGCACGTCCGAAATAACGTCTACTTGTTAAAAACATATACCATAATGCATAAACGTAGATTTACACCTAATTGAGCATTTATAGTTAACGACATAAAGATGCGAATGGGCCCAACCACACACAGAGACACACGTAGCTTGAATGTCTGGTTGCTGGCGTAAGTTGGCCATTGTTGACAGTTCCAATCAGTCGGCCGAAGTGAACGGACGTGTCGTCGGCGCGCTCCGCAACCATCGAGACTACGCAACCTTCACCGACCGCCCTTGACCGCCCTTGCCCGGGCCGCTTTTGACGGGAGTCATATGGGAAGCGGCTTTCTCGCCGTTTCCCACCGACTGCCTTTTCTTCCCGGGATTTTTTCCCGCTCCCCGCGCCTCTACAGCTCTGAAGCAGTTCCAACGCGGCTGCCCCTGCCGGGGCCATAGCTGCCTTGGCGTGTTTTCTACACCATGAACCAAGAACGCCAAGCGACCAGCTCTTCCGAGGCCCATGTTCTAAACGGGCGTGCAAAGGGCCTTCGGCCAATTCACCGCTCTGTTTCCGTGGAGCATTTATCTACCGCAACGTCATTTTCCAACCAGCAGAAGACGCAATCGGCGACGGAGAACGCCGCCGCGTGTTCCTCGACAACAACGAAGACGCCCGAGGTGGATTCCGCGGGAGTGGCCGCCGATACCATCGTCGCCGATTTCCCCTCCCAACAACGAGTGGTAGACACTCCGACCGGGGAAAGGATGGAGGAGGATGCTACCCCGAACATTTACGACGACAAAGCTGACGCCGACACAGGTGGCTGTTGGAAGACAGTCATACATAAGCGACGCATCCGTCAAACGCACGCTAAGACGCAACCCTCCGAGAACATCTTGGGCATTCCGGACGCCTCCCAGCCTACCGTACGCAAGCGCAGTCGGAATCAGAACCTGCCTCAACTTCCTTTGCATGACGAAAAGATAATTCTGCGCCCCCACGGAGGACTTTGCCTCGATAAGTGGACGCGCCCAGAACTCGCCAGTGCCTTATGGAGTGCAGCCGGCTTGACCACCGACGATCGTCAGGACATCATATTCCGAATGCGACCTCAACAGAACTTGGTAATCATCAGCACACCCCAGTCACACGTAGCCGATGCATTGTACAAGGTGAGGGAGCTGAACCTTGGTCAGCGGGTCTATCCCATCACAACATATTTTGCGGCCCCAGACAACTCATGCAAGGTAATTGTTCCTGGTCTTTCGCCCGGTACAGCGTCTTCCAAGCTAGTGGATGAGCTTTTGGCTCCTGGAACTCAAATACTTCAAGCACGAATGATGGGTCAAACCAACGTTGCGTTGGTAACATTTGAAGGACTTAAAGTGCCTCGCTACGTGCGTTTCTATGGTGCAGAACTCCGCGGCTACCCCCATCGACCGCGCCAACTGGTCTGTAAGATATGTCACAAGCTCGGGCATTGGGCTGATTACTGTCCTACGCCGCACGTGGTCATTTGCGCGACGTGCGGGACTGACAACCCCATCCCGTCACATCCGCGCATTCCACACTGCAGATCCTGTGACGGGGCCCACCCTACAGCGGATCCAAACTTCCCGCGGCGTGCTAGGCAGACACTGAACAAAGCTTGGGTGCGGAAAGCTCTCGAGAAAGAGCGGCGTGAACTCCAACCCTACAACGACCCGACCACTACCACAGATATGGCGGAGACCCGAACGTCGCGCGCCCCAACGAAGCAGACCAGACAAGACTGGTTGGAGACCCGTTCCAGATCCCGTCACAAGTTCCGGACCCGCTCCAAGTCTCGGTCCCGATCCCGCGAGGCATCGGTGCGCCTCCCAGAGAAGCGCCCTCCTTCCCCATCTTCCCAACAACCTTACAAGAAGGCCCTGCAGACCAACGCCCTAGTCAAGGTGACCCTGGTCCCTTCAGGGGTGCAGCGGACCCCGGAGAAGAAAACAGCAATGGAGGCGCCTCGGGAGGTAGGTCGGGCGAGGGGCCCCCACAGCTCGCTCCGCCCCGTAAATCTCTCCCTACCCCTTCCACTATTACCAATTTGTTATGAAATCCCGATCCTCTAATAGAAATAGCCCGCCTACGTCGTGACATGGAGGCGCGCTGTGAGCGCCTGCAAAAACAAATGGACGCGCTGGTGGCAGACACGAGCACTAGTATGCAGGCGGCTCTGGATAGGATAGAACGCCAAATGGAGGCCCTTCAAATAGGGATTACGGAGCAAGTGAAATCATGTATAGAGGGCACTTTCGCACGCATGCAAGTTCCTGAGCTTAGCGGTAACTAAAGCGCGCTTTCCGACCAAGGCTCTCGGCCGCAAGCTTTAAATGTGGGCATCCGGCGCCCGCATCCCTATGCACGACCGCCTTCTTCCTCTCGCGATGATGATGGCGCCGCGTAACGCGGAACAACCAGTGGTGTGGCAGTGGAATTTTAGGGGATTCCGCCGAAAACGAGGTTCCCTACAGCAGTATAGCGCTCTAGAAAAGCAAATCCTGGCTGTCCGGCGGGCCCGCGACCGGGCCGGTGGGCTAGACCTGCCGGTCCCGACGTGGGACTAGCCAGGTGCGTGACGAGTTCGCGTCCTCGCCGGACCTGCAATAAAAGTTTCTTCACTCACTCACTCAGTATAACGCCACATCCACGAACCCTCCCGATGTCATCCTCTTACAGGAAGTCAATTGCACCCCTTCTTTATCCGGCTACAGCAGGCTCTCGGGTGTCTCTCCTCTTGTGGGAGCCTTAGTTTCGAAACATGTTACATGTCGGATGCATACCACTAACACTGACATTCCTCACCAAATATTGGAAATAATTACGCAAGGTAAACGCAGCAAGAGTCTGTTTATACTCAATGCATACAGTTCCCCCCGTTCGCGAACGCACTGTTTTCAGCGCCTACTAACAGAATTTGGTAGGTTTGGACGGGTTTGTGTGCTGGCCGGCGACTTTAATGCTCCGCATACTGCATGGGGTTACGTTAAATCGCAGGCTAAAGGGACCCGCTTATGGAATGCCATCTGTAACATGAGATACACACTGCTTACCGACCCAGAGCACCCCACTCGGATAGGCAACAGCGTATCTCGTGACACCTGCCCTGACCTTACCTTCGTGCGCAATACTGGCCCAGTCGTTGCGCACGGGCCTTTAGAGGAGCACCTTGGTAGTGACCACTACATGGTGGCGACCACCTTGTCATCACGGGGTGCGCGCAGGCCCGAGCGAAATGTGCGTATAACGGATTGGGCGAAATTCAGGGAACGTCGCCAGGACCCACCTGAGCGCCAAGGGTACGGACGCTGGCTTGACTCGCTCGCACAAGATCTAGAGGCCACCACGAGCACACTGCGCACCACAACCGAGACACCAGACATAGACCCGCATTTACTTCATCTTTGGAACGCCCGCAGAGGGTTGACACGACGATGGAAACGACAACGCCTCAACCGAAAACTTAGGAAACGTATAGATCAAATTACACGGGAATCTCAGGAGTATGCAGAGATCCTTACGAGGAATAACTGGCGAAGATATTGCGATCGCCTCTCAGGCACATTGAGCACAGCAAAAACGTGGTCGATTCTTCGCTCACTCACAGATCCCACCACAACAAATGGAAAAACATTTCAACAGCTGCACATCCTAATGCACGAGTACAGGGACGATGTCTCGACACTCCTCAGAGAGCTAGAGAAGCATTTCATACCCACAGGCCCGCCGCCGCAGTACCCTGACTATCCTTATGTAGGCGAGGAGAACGAATTGCTTCATGCAGACATCACATCTGACGAGGTGCGGGTGGTCCTACAAGACCTACGCCGCAACACGGCACCGGGAGCCGACCACATCCGATTCGCCACCCTTCGTAACCTCAGTGACGCGGATATTAACCGCCTCACCCATATTTTCAATGATTGCTGGCGCAAGGGCATTCTTTCCCAAGCATGGCGACACGCCAACATCACACTGATCCCCAAACCGGGCAAGCCTGTTAAGGTTGAAAACTTACGACCCATCTCCCTAACATCCTGCATTGGTAAGCTCATGCAGCATATACTCTTGCGGCGTCTGCAGCCCTTCCTCGAAGAAAAATAATTCTTTTCTAACTCTCAATTCGGATATCGTGCTCACCTGTCTGCCAAAGATGTGCTTTTACCATTGCGGGAGGAAGTCATAGGACCTCCGTCGTCCGCCCAAACGAGAGCACTCATCGCCTTAGACCTAAAAGGGGGATTCGATAATGTTGAACATGACCTAATCCTTCGCAATGTTGCACATTCACACTGTGGAATTCGTATGTACAACTATATCCGCTTATTTCTTCGAGATCGCACAGCCACCGTAGGAATTGGACCGCATCGATCCGGTACGATTCGCCTTGTAGGACGTGGGACACCCCAGGGCTCAGTTCTTTCCCCTACTCTATTCAATATCGCGCTCGCAGGGCTCCCCCGGCTACTCGACCAGACTTCGCATAGACGCAATGATTCGCAAAGTGACGAAGCTGGCCCATGGCCTCCCGAATTATACTTCCACACGCCGTCTCCTTAACTTAGGGACACATTTTTATTTATTTATTTACAAAATACTGCAGACCGTATCGGTCCAAGCATGAGAGGGTACATACATTTGTTAGTAAGCACTATGCCTTAGGATCAGCAACAATGGTGAAGTTACAATTTACATCCAGAAAATATAACAACAAAACTAAAGAAGGTTACAAAAAGAATTTGTGAGAGTACATGCCCCAAACACAGGTACATAGACAAAGAAGCACACTATGCACAGTTAATAAGTAATCATCATTTCTAACCATACATATACATATCTATATACAGGCTCTCAAGAAGAAGAAAGGAGAGGTGAGTCATGAGGCAGGGAATTCCAGTCGGATATTGTTTTAGGGAAAAATGAATGTTTGAAGAAATTCGTGCGGGCAAATGTTGGCTTGATGCTATGGCCATGTTTATGTCGTGAGGGTCTGGTTATGTCCCTTTCGAAGTAGTCCTGTGGCTGAATGCCTAGTTTTTGAAAATACAATAGAGTGAAAAAAGCGCAGCTGGGCAGCCTTTCTTCTTTCAGCCAATGGCTCAAGGGCTGCCTGATGTAACATGGCGGACGGAGAGTCCCTTCGCTTATACCGGTTATATATAAAGCTTACTGCTAATCTCTGAATTTTTTCTAGTTTACCTATGTTGATTGTGGTGTGTGGGTCCCATACTATGCTGGCGTATTCAAGAGTAGGTCTAACAATTGATTTGTAAGCTTGAAGTCTAAGTACGCTTGAAGAATTGCCTAATTTATGTTTTAAGAAACCTAGCTTTTTCCTTGCAGAGGAACAGATGTTGGAGATATGGGATGACCATTTAAGATCAGATGTTAAAGTCACGCCCAGGTATCTGTATTCTTCCACTTGACTAATTATGTTGTCCCCAATGCCATACGTAAATTTCATTTTGTTGACCTTATTCGTAGCACATACATAAACGGTTTTGTCATAATTAATTGTCATATCCCACTTGTTACACCAGTCTGCAAGGAGCTGCAAGTTCGAATTTAGGACAAGCTGATCGGATCCGGACAGGCCGCCATTGGAATATGAACCTGGCAACGTTTAACGCTAGAACGTTATCTAGTGAGGCGAGTCTAGCAGTGCTATTGGAGGAATTAGAGGGCAGTAAATGGGACATAATAGGGCTCAGTGAAGTTAGGAGGCCAAAAGAAGCATATACAGTGCTAAAAAGCGGGCACGTCCTGTGCTACCGGGGCTTAGCGGAAAGAAGAGAACTAGGAGTCGGATTCCTGATTAATAAGAATATAGCTGGTAACATACAGGAATTCTATAGCATTAACGAGAGGGTGGCAGGTCTTGTTGTTAAACTTAATAAGAGGTACAAAATGAAGATTGCCCCTACATCCAGTCATGATGACCAGGAAGTCGAAAGCTTCTATGAAGACGTGGAATCGGCGATGGGTAGAGTGAAAACTAAATACACTATACTAATGGGCGACTTTAATGCCAAGGTAGGCAAGAAGGAAGCTGGAGACAAGGCAGTGGGGGAATACGGCATAGGCACTAGGAATAGCAGGGGGGAGTTATTAGTAGAGTTTGCGGAACAGAATAATATGAGGATAATGAATACTTTCTTCCGCAAGCGGGATAGCCGAAAGTGGACGTGGAGGAGCCCGAACGGCGAGACTAGAAATGAAATAGACTTCATACTCTGCGCTAACCCTGGCATCATACAAGATGTGGACGTGCTCGGCAAGGTGCGCTGCAGTGACCACAGCATGGTAAGAACTCGAATTAGCCTAGACCTGAGGAGGGAACGGAAGAAACTGGTACATAAGAAGCCGATCAATGAGTTAGCGGTAAGAGGGAAAATAGAGGAATTCCAGATCAAGCTACAGAACAGGTATTCGGCTTTAACTCAGGAAGAGGACCTCAGTGTTGAAGCAATGAACGACAATCTTGTGGGCATCATTAAGAAGTGTGCAATGGAAGTCGGTGGTAACTCGGTTAGGCAGGATACCAGTAAACTATCGCAGGAGACGAAAGATCTGATCAAGAAACGTCAATGTATGAAAGCCTCTAACCCTACAGCTAGAATAGAACTGGCAGAACTTTCGAAGTTAATCAACAAGCATAAGACAGCTGACATAAGGAAGTATAATATGGATAGAATTGAACATGCTCTCAGGAACGGCGGAAGCCTAAAAACAGTGAAGAAGAAACTAGGAATTGGCAAGAATCAGATGTATGCGTTAAGAGACAAAGCCGGCATTATCATTACTAATATGGATGAGATAGTTCAAGTGGCTGAGGAGTTCTATAGAGATTTATGCAGTACGAATGGCACCCACGATGATAATGGAAGAGAGAATAGTCTACAGGAATTCGAAGTCCCAAAGGTAACGCCGGAAGAAGTAAAGAAAGCCTTGGGAGATATGCAAAGGGGGAAGGCAGCTGGGGAGGATCAGGTAACAGCAGATTTGTTGAAGGATGGTGGGCAGATTATTCTACAGAAACTGGCCACCCTGTATACGCAATGCCTCAGCACTTCGAGCGTACCGGAATCTTGGAAAAACACTAACATAATCCTAATCCATAAGAAAGGGGACGCCAAAGACTTGAAAAATAATTAGACCGATCAGTTTACTGTCCGTTGCCTATGAAGTATTTACTAAGGTAATTGCAAATAGAATCAGGAACACCTTAGACTTCTGTCAACCAAAGCACCAGGCAGGATTCCGTAAAGTCTACTCAACAATAGACCATATTCACACTATCAATCAGGTGATAGAAAAATGTGCGGAATATAACCAACCTTTATATATAGCTTTCATTGATTACGAGAAAGCGTTTGATTCAGTCAAAACCTCAGCAGTCATGGAGGCTTTGTGGAATCAGGGTGTAGACGAGCCGTATGTAAAAATACTGAAAGATATCTATAGCAGCTCCACAGCCACCGTAGTCCTCCATAAAGAAAGCAACAAAATCCTAATAAAGAAAGGCGTCAGGCAGGGAGATACGATCTCTCCAATGCTATTCACAGCGTGTTTTGAGACGAGGTATTCAGAGACCTGGATTGGGAAGAATTGGGGATAAAAATTAATGGAGAATACCTTAGTAACTTGCGATTCGCTGATGATATTGCCTTGCTTAGTAACTCAGGGGACCAATTGCGACGCATGCTCACTGACCTGGAGAGGTAAAGCAGAAGAGTGGGTCTAAAAATTAATCTGCAGAAAACTAAAGTAATGTTTAACAGTCTCGGAAGAGAACAGCAATTTACAATAGGCAGCGAGGCACTGGAAGTCGTAAGGGAATACATCTACTTAGGGCAGGTAGTGACGGCGGATCCGGATCATGAGACGGAAATAATAAGAAGAATAAGAATGGGCTGGGGTGCGTATGGCAGGCATTCTCAGATCATGAACAGCAGGTTGCCATTATGTCTCAAGAGAAAAGTGTATAATATCTGTGTCTTACCAGTACTCACCTACGGGGCAGAAGCCTGGAGGCTTACGAAAAGGGTTCTACTCAAATTGAGGATGACGCAACGAGCTATGGAAAGAAGAATGATAGGTGTAACGTTAAGGGATAAGAATAGAGCAGATTGGGTGAGGGAACAAACGCGAGTTAATGACATCTTAGTTGAAATCAAGAAAAAGAAATGGGCATGGGCAGGACATGTAATGAGGAGGGAAGATAACCGATGGTCATTAAGGGTTACGGACTGGATCCCAAGGGAAGGGAAGCGTAGCAGGAGGCGGCAGAAAGTTAGGTGGGCGGATGAGATTAAGAAGTTTGCAGGGACGGCATGGCCGCAATTAGTACATGACCGGGGTTGTTGAAGTATGGGAGAGGCCTTTGCCCTCCAGTGGGCGTAACCAGGCTGATGATGATGATGATGATGATCGGATACAGAATGAATGCTTTTGAAGACAATGCAGTCATTGGCGAATAACCTGGCCGACGTGCTTAGTTCCAGAATACCTAACAGGTCGTTAATATAAATATTAAATAAAACAGGCCCCAATACTGAGCCCTGAGGAACACCAGAGTGAACATCTAAGAAGCGGGAGCAGTTGCCATCAATTTCCACATATTGTTTTCTATTTTGTAAATATGACATAACCTAAGCGATGATACAGGAAGGGATACCTATTTCTTTCATTTTGGTTATTAATTTGGAGTGAGGAACCCTATCAAACGCCTTGCAGAAATCCATAAAAATTATATCTACCTGACCGCCACTGTCGAGAGTTTTTGTTAGATTATGTACGGTATCAATTAGTTGCGTAGTAGTGGAAAAACGCTGCCGGAAGCCATGTTGCCTGTTGTTAATTATTTTATTCGTGTCTAAAAAGCTGTTAAGGTATTTGAGTATAATAAGCTCTATTAGTTTGCAAGGAATAGAGGTGAGAGATATGGGGCGGTAATTTTTGATTTCCGATGGATTTCCTTTTTTTAATACGGGTACAACACGCGCAACTCGCCAGTCATGGAGTACGACGCCTGACTCTACAGATTTTTGAAAGATTACGACGAGAAATCTGGCCAGAATTTCTGCATATCTTTTTAAGAATGCTGCGGGCATGTTATCAGGGCCGGCTGATTTTTTTGGATCCAATCCCAATAGAAGTTCGGTAACACCTTCCAAAGAGATGGTAATGTTGCTTGCGCCATCACTAACAGACGTGTTATCAATCCTTGCATCAGGTCTGGAAAATACGCTTTGAAAATGGAGGTTGAACCTGTATGCCATTTCCTTTTTGTCCGTGACAACTTCCCCGTCAACCGTTACTTGGTATAACTTCTTATTGTCCTTATTCGAAATGTACTGCCAGAATTTTCGAGGATTTTCCGTTGCAAAACGACCAAGTGACTCCGAAAAATGTCTGTCTCTTGCTTTTTGCAGTCTATGCTTGAGGGAGGCGCTTAATTCTGTAATTAGTGACGCATCTTTATTCTTTTTCTTCCTGCAGCGCTTGATTTTCCCTTTTAATTGTATTAGTTCTCGGGTTAATCAAGGGTTTGTTCTCCCTAGTTTCTTTACTTTTTCCGGTACAAAGTTTCGTATGCAGTAATCGCAGAGGTACTTAAACCTCGACCACAACGCATTTACGTCGTCCTCACAAAACGATAAGAGGGCATTTTGCAGAAAGTGCATAATGCGTGGGTTGTCTGCCGCGTCAAAATGCTTTACAGTTTGTAATTTTGGCGTGGACGTTCCCAGTTGGCGTGGGAGCATGCAGTTAAAGTAGACTAGTTTGTGATCAGAAATGCCTTCGTAAACTTCAGTAATGCAATTTTTTATGCCTGCGGAACATAAAATGAGGTCTAGAATTGAGGAAGCTGAACTAGTTACGCGTGTAGGAGAGTGTACAGTCTGGACTAGATTATACGCCAACAATATATCAAGTAATACTTCCGAACTATGCACATCGGGGGGACTAAACTTCATGGTGGCCCAATCAATGTGGGGAAGATTAAAGTCACCTGCAATTATGATATTCTGATTTCAATACTTTTCTAGGTAATCATATAATTCCAGTAGATATACTGGTCCCGCCCCAGGAGGCCTATAGATACCAACAATAGTTATTTGGTTACCTGAGAACATCAGCATACACGAAACGCTTTCATGAAAGGTGGAAACATCGGGCAAAAGGACAGAAGACAATCCAGCCTTAACGAGAATCGGAATTCCGCCGCCCCTCGTGGCGCGGTCCTTTCTGTAGCATGTGTATAAAGGCGGTACGGCGCAGCTATCAGGAATGTCGGCATGAAGCCAAGTTTCAGATATAATCGCCACGTGTGGATCATAGAAGAGCAATAAGTGTTCGAGCCAGTCTTGCTTGTTGCACAAACTTTGCACATTCAAACATATTAATCGAAGTGATTTTTCCACAACGCGTGCGGTGGTATCTGTTCGTCAATCTTGGGACGTGTGGGCTGCTTTGTGCAGCAATACCCTGCAGTTGTTCTGCTCGTCCCACGCATAAATGTTACCAATTACATGCAGTTTGTTGTAGACGAGCTTTATTTTATCACCGGGGCGCTTATCGCTCTTATAGGATTGCCAAAGCAGTTTCCTTATTTTTACTGTTGCCTGCGAGTAGTCTTCAGATATTGACACTCCGAAATCTTTAGGTTTGTGGCCATTTGTAAGTACGGCTATTTTTTCGTTATAGTTGTAGAGCCGAAGAATAACAGGCCTTGGTTGATTATCGCATTTTTTGCCAATTCTGTGTGTACGTTCCAGAGAATCAATATTCACTCCTAGTTTGTCCTTGCAAACGTCTTGAAGAAGCTTTTTTTCTAGATCGGACCGGGTTTCACTAGCATTTTCCTTTATTCCGAAGACTACTAAGTTATTCCAGAGTCAAAAACATGGAAGGACTCTGGTTATTCCTACGGCTGCGGTCCTCAAAATCTATTAGTTGTTTTCCCTGTGCAGCCAGAACATTCTGCGAGTGCTGTACTGTTTCCTCGAGCTTAAGTATCTTTTCTTCGTTTGCCTTGGATATCGTGAGAACTTCGTCTAGTTTGGACAGCTTTTCGTTAATTTCAGCAAGGGTAGCGTCGCGCTTTGAATCGGCAAGTTTCAGACTCTAATTCTGCCAAGATTGTGCTAAGTGTTGGTTCATTATCACCGCGAGTTACGGGATTCGTTTCCACATCACCACATAAGAGAAGTAAGAACACAGACCAACAATCATCAAGAATGCTTATGCAAGTCCGAGGGCACGGCAGCATCACAAGACCGTAACAACTGGTACGTAAGCAATGGTATGAATTGTGAAAACTGACCTGCACAACGAGCCATGCAAAATGTGACATGTTCCGATGAACGCTGCCGTGCCCTCTGAGCCCATGGGGGTTGATTGCAGCCTTTATAGGGGGATCCGGTGACTTCACTGCCCTGTGGTTCCAGTGCAG
Source organism: Dermacentor andersoni (assembly GCF_023375885.2). Classification (NCBI taxonomy): domain Eukaryota; kingdom Metazoa; phylum Arthropoda; class Arachnida; order Ixodida; family Ixodidae; genus Dermacentor; species Dermacentor andersoni. Next base: position 409,795,301 of record NC_092814.1, on the reverse strand, counting down.
TGAGACGCTGATTGGCTTGTCGTAGTCCAGATAACTGTCAGAAGAAGTTGCAGTTTCCCAAGCATTTCTTGATTGAAGGTTCCGCGGCGCCTGCTCTGTGGAAGCCGGGTGCGCAGAACATGGCAACGGCCGGGAAAGAAGGAGCACCTGCACAACGAGCCATGCAAAATGTGACATGTTCCGATGAACGCTGCCGTGCCCTAACACACTAGGCGAGCATAACATAACACACTAGGCGAGCTGCTAGAGGCACATTGCGTCAGCCATCGCCAGCGCCTCCTACTCACTCCTACTGGCCGCCATTTTCTCACACTGCTAGGATACTCTGTCCCACCCCTTGAGTCTGAAACCCGTCCAACGATCTTGTCGTCAGCGATACGCCAAGCACTAAGTATTCATCCATTGCCACGTAATATGCACCCCGAGCATGACAAAGGGCGGCGCAAAGCCCGTGTACGATACATTGGCCGCATGCTTGCAAACATCCCGGAAACACATACTTTATACACGGACACATCACGCACTCAAGAGGGCTATACCTCGGTAGTTTTGGATGGCACCGAATCCCTGAGAGACTCTGCTGCAATGCTGGAACAAATGCCGTTCACGGAGAAATTCTCGGTGTTGCTCTTGCAATTCGATACGCCATCCATGTTCCTCAGGAAGTGTATATATTGACGGACTCGCAACAGGCATGCCGGGCGTTCCTATCAGGACATGGCATCCCGAGAGCGGCGCACCAAATTCTCAAACAGATCCCGCAAAATACACCAACCACATCTCCCCGCATTCACTTACTCTGGACCCGTGGTCATACCTCGCTGCCAGGTAACGAACGCGCAAATGCGGTTGCCCGAGAAATTTCCCTCCGGGCGTCTCGGCGTGGTGAGGCGACTAGTTCAGATCCCTTGCTCCGTTACAAAGACATACTCCGTCATTATACACGCATTCGTCGCACCCACGCCGCACCACCACCGTGCTTCTCGCGGGAGGAAGCAGTGGCATTACGCCAGTTACAAACCACAGCTTTTCCAAATCTTGTCTCTCTCTCAATAAATTCTACCCACACTGTTATGCAATTCGTTGCCCTGGCTGTGGCAACTCGCCCACAATCTTCCACGTCACGATTGAGTGCACTGCAAACCTCTTTCCTCCCTTGCCAACTCTCCTTTCATCATCATCAGCCTTGTTATGCCCACTGCAGGGCAAAGGCCTCTCCCATACTTCTCCAACTACCCCGGTCATGTACTAATTGTGGCCATGTTGTCCCTGCAAACTTCTTAATCTCATCCGCCCACCTAACTTTATGCCGCCCTCTGCTACGCTTTCCTTCCCTTGGAATCCATTCCGTAACTCTTAATGACCATCGGTTATCTTCCCTCCTCATTACGTGTCCTGCCCATGCCCATTTCTTTTTATTGATTTCAACTAAGATATCATTACCTCGCGTTTGTTCCCTCACCCAATCTGCTCTTTTCTTATCCCTTAACGTTACACCTATCATTTTCTTACCTCGCGTTTGTTCCCTCACCCAATCTGCTCTTTTCTTATCCCTTAACGTTACACCTATCATTCTTCTTTCCATAGCTCGTTGCGTCGTCCTCAATTTAAGTGGAACCCTTTTCGTAAGCCTCCAGGTTTCTGCCCCGTACGTGAGTACTGGTAAGACACAGCTGTCATAAACTTTTCTCTTGAGGGATAATGGCAACCTGCTGTTCATGATCTGAGAATGCCTGCCAAACGCACCCCAGCCCATTCTTATTCTTCTGATTATTTCAGTCTCATGATCCGGATCCGCAGTCACTACCTGTTCTAAGTAGATGTATTCCCTTACCACTTCCAGTGCCTCACTACCTATTGTAAACTGCTGTTCCCTTCCGAGACTGTTAAACATTACTTTAGTTTTCTGCAGATTAATTTTTAGACCCACCCTTCGGCTTTGCCTCTCTAGGTCAGTGAGCATGCATTGCAGTTGGTCCCCTGAGTTACTAAGCAAGGCAATATCATCAGCGAATCGCAAGTTACTAAGGTACTCTCCATTTACTCTTATCCCCAATTCTTCCCAATCCAGGTCTCTGAATACCTCCTGTAAACACGCTGTGAATAGCATTGGAGAGATCGTATCTCCCTGCCTGACGCCTTTCTTTATTGGGATTTTGTTGCTTTCTTTATGGAGGACTACGGTGGCTGTGGAGCCGCTATAGATATCTTTCAGTATTTTTACATACGGCTCGTCTACACCCTGATTCCACAAAGCCTCCATGACTGCTGAGGTTTTGACTGAATCAAACGCTTTCTCGTAATCAATGAAAGCTATATATAGAGGTTGGTTATACTCCGCACATTTTTCTATCACCTGATTGATAGTGTGAATATGGTCTATTGTTGAGTAGACTTTACGGAATCCTGCCTGGTGCTTTGGTTGACGGAAGTCTAAGGTGTTCCTGATTCTATTTGCAATTACCTTAGTAAATACTTCATAGGCAACGGACAGTAAACTGATCGGTCTAATTATTTTTCAAGTCTTTGGCGTCCCCTTTCTTATGGATTAGGATTATGTTAGTGTTTTTCCAAGATTCCGGTACGCTCGAAGTGCTGAGGCATTGCGTATACAGGGTGGCCAGTTTCTCTAGAATAATCTGCCCACCATCCTTCAACAAATCTGCTGTTACCTGATCCTCCCCAGCTGCCTTCCCCCTTTGCATAGCTCCCAAGGCTATCATTTCTTCCGGTGTTACCTGTGGGATTTCGAATTCCTCTAGACTATTCTTTCTTCCATTATCGTCGTGGGTGCCACTGGTACTGTATAAATCTCTATAGAACTCCTCAGCCACTTGAACTATCTCATCCATATTAGTAATGATATTGCCGGCTTTGTCTCTTAACGCATACATCTGATTCTTGCCAATTCCTAGTTTCTTCTTCACTGCTTTTAGGCTTCCTCCGTTCCTGAGAGCATGTTCAATTCTATCCATATTATACTTCCTTATGTCAGCTGTCTTACGCTTGTTGATTAACTTCGAAAGTTCTGCGAGTTCTTTTCTAGCTGTAGGGTTCGAGGCTTTCATACATTGGCGTTACTTGATCAGATCTTTCGTCTCCTGCGATAGCTTACTGGTATCCTGTCTAACGGATTTACCACCGACTTCTATTGCACACTCCTTAATGATGCCCACAAGATTGTCGTTCATTGCTTCAATACTAAGGTCCTCTTTCTGAGTCAAACGCAGAATACCTGTTCTGTAGCTTGATCTCGAATTCCTCTATTTTCCCTCTTACCGCTAACTCATTGATCGACTTCTTATGTACCAGTTGCTTCCCTTCCCTTCTCAGGTCTAGGCTAATTTGAGTTCTTACCATCCTGTGGTCACTGCAGCGCACCTTGCTGAGCACGTCCACATCTTGTATGATGCCAGGGTTAGCGCAGAGTATGAAGTCTATTTCATTTCTAGTCTCGCCGTTCGGGCTCCTCCACGTCCACTTTCGGCTATCTCGCTTGCGGAAGAAGGTATTCATTATCCGCAAAATATTCTGTTCTGCAAACTCTACTAATAACTCTCCCCTGCTATTCCTAGAGCCTATGCCATATTCCCCCACTGCCTTGTCTCCAGCCTGCTTCTTGCCTACCCTGGCATTGCAGTTGCCCATCAGTATGCTGTATTTTGTTTTGACTTTACCCATCGCCGATTCCACGTCTTCATAGAAGCCTTCAAAGGAGACTTCTGTGAACTCTCCTTTACCCCCTACGCAATAAAGAGCTGTGGGACGATGCCCTCCGCAATGGACCTCCCGAGATCCTCCGAGCTGTGATACAACGGGCTCGAAACATCGCCGGAATCATCTTAGGGACGCTGGACTGAGGGTTCCTCCCACACTGCTCTCGCCATTCAAGTATTATTAATAAAGATGCTTTACTCTCTCTCTGGCCATTGTTGGTGTTTACGTTGTACAAGAACAACGTAATAATGATAATAATTATAAAATAACAATACTATAAAAGGAGGTGATATTTACGTGCTGCTACCAGTGTCGCCGGCTATAGGAGAGGTGCAGCGTGAGAGCACGTGAGCCACAGCAGAGGCGACACACGAGAGATATGCACTTAATATATTTGCACGAATATAGCGCGAGTTTTTCCTCGGAAATTTCCAACCTCGGAACGCACCTCGCATTATATTCGGGTTCGTGACATAAACATAACGTGTTCTATTTTTCCTTTACTTTATCTAGCGCTGAGATTCCACCGTGCCCAAGAGCGCACGAGCTGGGAGTTGCCACTGTGTATTTTGCGCCGCCTTTATTCTCCCCACTTTAAAAGGTTCTTAGTGCCGCATCAATGTGGTTACGGCGTATTACTCGAAACCTTGTGCAAGACGTTCGCCGGTCATGTGTAGGCGCGCCAAGCGAGCGGCCTTCGTCGCACACTGTGTGAAAGGCTTTGCCGTGTTCGATTCTATTGCGGGTATTTCTGAAGTGCTGCCTGTGGAATAATTTTTGTCGCATGGCGGGCAGAAACCGTTCTCGCCGACGGTGACAAAAAATTCAGCAGTAACAACGAGTAATTCTGCAGGCACTCGTCCTTCCACGGTATTTTGCGACGGCAGTTCGCAGTAACGAAGGATAAATTGCATCTTGCGAGCACCCGCTTTTATGGGTCGCTTCCTGTTTATATATATATATATATATATATATATATATATTTTCTGAGACCGAATGTTGTACGTTATATTCGTGTTCGCGTCATATACGTGCATATACGGTAAGTATTTAATTGGTTTCTGAGTGACATGTCACCCGTCACACGGGACCATGCACACAGTCCGACAGCCTGCCTCTGAGCCGATTCTTATATTTAAGAAGCTGCGTAGGTGCAGCTTTGTCTTGCAGAGGCCGCCAAATTTAATGTCTTGTCATCGGTCACAAGAAAAGCGAGCATAATAAAGTAACGTGTCACGAAAAGTCTTCACGAGTGGTTCAGGCAGCAGTTGAATAACACTGAAATTGAGCCTTCAGGCCATGCGTTTACACGTGCCAGTGCGTTCCGACAGGCTGTGCAGTGCTTTGAAGAAGAAGTGAGAGGCAGCATTTTTTGTGTTGATTTTGCGTAAAAAATGTTGACGGACGAATATATATAATGACGGAATATAGGCCAGCTATACAAAAGCGATGACGGTGGTTCATCACACGGGGAAAAACAGCAACCATCACATACAGACGTTAGTGGCAGTTCATCTGGCAGTTAGATCAGCTTCCGGCTAAAGGATGGTTCTGTGTTTTGTTCTGGACTGATCGAGCTCTAGTAATTGGAGCGAATTATGAAATCAGAATCAAATTTATTTTCGCCATATATGCGGGTGCGCATGGAACGACCACTATTTGAGAGCAAGAGTACGTGGAGACCAGTGTGCAAGTCGCAAGAAGACATATCGCGGAAGTATTACATTCCTTTACCAAAAAGCACAAGATTTCAATACTTTAAAACCGGATATGTTTGTAACACTATTGTATCGTTCATTATTGCTTTCTTTTTTGTAGGTAAACTATCGAGAGAATAACCATTTAACGGGGAACAATATCGAATCAAGTGGATATTGGGTTAGACAGTTCTCGTAATAGTAATAGTCGTAATAGCACAGCAGAAAGAGTCAAGCAATATTGTTCGCGAACGGCGTGTTAATTGTAAACGGCCTTGTCGCATCACAGCAGAAGTCGTCAGACGATATAAGCGCAGGTGACTCGCGGACTGTACAGTTCATGAAAACATTTCGGTTGGATGTTTTCACTGGGGAGTGTGAAAGAAGTGATAATACGAAGCCAAGAAATGTCAGAATCTGCAATTTTTGTAGCTATTGTGAATTCGTTTGAGAATAATTAAGGCTGCATGCTAATCAATGTCAGTCATACAGATGGAGCGTTTCTGCTGTCAACGTGTATTTCATTGGGAAGAACAAGAGTTCGAAGAAATTATTACAACCTTTGCACAATGAACTAATGAGAGTCAACAATCAAGCAGTTGAGAATTAATAAATTTATGGTACATCATGAGTGTTTTTTGAAGTTCCGTCTCCTGTGAGGCATATCTACCATTTTCATGCACGCACATATCGAACTACGTGGATATATAGACGCAATGCAATGAAGATGAATATTTATTAAAATTCAAATTAGTTATTTCTGCCTTGGTAAAGGTACAGACAGTGGAGTCGCAGAAAAAGCTGTCAGATACAACTTGACAAAGCCGTAGACCCCTTTCGCTTGGCAGCGTCTTCACAGCAAGACTTTTAAAACAAAGGTAATTGCACAGTGTAACAACAGTTACACAATAATGAGCAAGAACAAAAGGAAAGAAAGCAGGATTTTACAATATTTAAACAATATTCACAAAAAGGAAAACAGAACCTACATGGTAACAAACATAGCACCCAAACTACTGTTTGACGCATTGAAGAGGTCAAAATTATTATATATATATTAGCTATCACATGTTCGTATAGAGCTACAAATCCCTGCAAAATCTAGATCGCTGGTTTTCATTACACACACACACGCACAACACACGCACACACACACACACACACACCAAGAAGGAAACAGCGAAAAAAGAAAAAAAGATGAAGGACGCTTAAGCTTCGCCTTTAAGAGTGGAACGCGACAGCGTTCCTGTCGACCCGCCAAGGGGTGTAAGACAATGCGCAACGGCGCAGCGATCACTTACGAGACGCTCCGCATCGGACTTTGCACCCACCAATTGCGGTGAGCGCCAAGCAACGCAGCGTTCGGCGCGGCAACGAAACGTGCGCCTGAGTAAGCAGAACGAACCAAAGAACTCGGTGTCTCGGAGGGGGAAACGATCTACGCGAGCCAAACGTCGTAATCGGCACGAACAGCCGGGCCGCGACGCGCCTCGCACCGGTCCTCCCACAGCCCGTATGCGCTCAAACGAGACGAAGGCGAGAAGCGGGCGAGTGGCGCGCCACCTGTCAGGGCAGCGCCGTACATTGCGAGGAGGGGGTCTTCTGTGTTTGCCGCAAGATGGCTCTGCGTGTGCGGCAAGCGCAGAAGAAATGTAGTGGAAACGTAGTTCGCTACGCATTTAACTGCGACTTCTGTAATTTACAGGCTCATAATTACTGATATACACCGCAGTATAACTTTCTACGGCACGTTTCTAAGGCAACATCGGATTCACTAGAGGCGCTTTTGTCGCGCTTTGAACAATCGAACTCATGGCTACTCTGCCTCTGGACACGGACGCGTTCGGACGCAAGTTGTAGAGCTCTGCAGGAGCGGTTTCAGCCGCCGCGTCTGGCCCTGGTAACAGGTCTTCTGTCACCCCACCGGGGTATCGGTATGTACTACCGACTTTGCCATCAGGCGAAACTATGAAGGAGTGTTTGTTCTTACACTGTGACGTTGCCGGGAGACCATGCCGCCTCGAAGATTTCCGTGACCCGCTGCAAGAACTCGGTGTACTGAAAGACGTGACCGGTATTGGGCCCTTCCAAATGACGCATGTGTGGCTCATCAAGCTACGAACTACAGAGGTGAAGGAAGTGCTGGTTAAAGCGGGTGGCCTGGAGGTAAAAGGGCGCTTTTGCGTCGTCCATGACCCAGTGCAACAAGACATCACACTCAAAGTGCCCTGGGTTCCATTCCACGTTACCAGGGAAGCATTGAAGAAGGCTTTCGACCACTATGGCGAAGTGAAAGAAGTAAGACAAGAGGATTGGAAGGTGAGGATCTTCGAGCAAGCTGAGTCTACCACGCGTATTGTGCGGAGGACGCTCCGAGAGAACTTAACACCGGACGCTCTGCCCCGTTTGTTCAAGATCTTTGGTGGCTCTGTGCTGGTTGTCGTTCCGGGGAGAGCTCCGATTTGCCTGCGGTGTCGACGCAAAGGACACATTAGAAGAGACTGCAGAGTGCCAAGGTGTTCTGAGTGCCGGGAATTCGGCCATGAAGCACATGATTGCATACGTAAGTATGCAAGAGTTGCTGGCAGCACGCAACCTGACGACGAAGCTCTCGAATTGATGGAAGAGGAGGCAACGGAGAAACTGACAGCGTCCTTGGAAACGCCGATTGAACAGGTGGCAAGTGTCGCGAAAAAAGTGGCAACGCCATCCGCGTCGACACATGACGCCACAGCTGGAAGAAAGCAGAGAGAAAGAATAATGAACGAAGAAGAGGGGACACGGCCTGCGCCCGAAGAAACGGACCACGGGTGTAACGCGTATAACGTGGAGATGGACGCGGAGCCAGAGACGCCATATGAGACGCCGGTTGAGACGGTCACTGAGGAGCCAGCCCTACCTTCCAAGCGGCACCGAAGCGATGCTCCAGATGAAGAGACGCCGTCTGACAATGTTCAGCGCCTGGAGCCGCAGTGGATGGTGGTCCGGTCGACCCGGGCCAAGAAAGGGAAGTCCGCCCCAGCGCAACGGTCAGCGTCGCTCACCCGAGAAGGGCAGGCGACGCAGTGACCAACGCGACTGGCGTCGCGGGTGCCCGTTGAAGCTATCGTGCCGACAGGGACGCCCAGTTTGTGAGGGTTGATATTTGCTGGGGGCCTTATCGTTGTTTTACTCTTGCTATTTGAAATGGCTATGTCGTTAGCTCCATTGCCCGTGGGAACCCTCAACGTTAGAGGTCTCAGGGCGAGACGGCGGCAGCGTCAGCTCCGACGCGTAATGTTGGAAGAAGATTTAGATATATTGGCGATTCAAGAGACTAAAATAGAGAGTGAGAGTCAGACTGATGGTATGGTTGCACAGTTTAGTGAGCGCTATACTGTATGCGTTAGTCATGCTGTTGGCACAACGGCCGGTTGCTGTATGTTTAAGAAAGGTTTGGGTATAGTTGAGGAAACAGTTATAAGTTGTCAGAGTGGACGATTCGTGCTGTGCAATTTTGTATATTGCAACATAAAATACCGAATATTATGTGTGTACGCACCAACGAAAGTAAATGACCGGCTAAGTTTCTTTCAAGAAATATCACAGTATCTGAAAACAGACAGATGCTTGATAGTGTTAGGAGTTTTCAATTGCGTTTTGAGCTCGGACGATCGTTCGAGTGATGGATACTGGGCTAAGGGCGTTGTCTTTCTGAGGGGGGGCATTGGAAGAGCTCTGTTGGAAGACATAGCACATTACGCTAAAGGAGGCAATAATCGGCATCATACTCATTTTCAAGGCAATAGCCATGCAAGGTTAGACAGAGCTTATCTTTCGCAAGAAATCGCCACAATGTGTGATGATTACAAGGTGCTGAACATAGCATTTAGCGACCATTGTTTAGTAGCCTTCACGATAAGAAAAAAGATCACCGCAAAACCTAGAATGAAATGGGAAACATGGGAATTAAACGCGAAACTCTTAAAGGACGACCGATTTCTAGAGAGTGTATGCACAGAAATTGATAAAGCAAATAATTACTGTGAAAAAGGGTGGGGTGAGCGATGGGAGCGATTTAAAGAAGTCGTAAAAATGAATGCCATAGAACGAGCAGTAGAAATACGTTTTGAAGAGCGCCAAGAGGAAAATAACATTTAAAAATGCTTCAGGAATTTGTGGATGCTGAAACTGCAACGCCAGGCACCTTTATGGAAGAAATAAGGGAAACAAAGAATAAGATTGAGGCTATCGACACGAAAAATTACCGTGGCGCACTTATTCGCGCACGAATGGGAAAGATCTTGGCTGACGAAATGACAACAAAGCGTGCTTTGGGAACTGAGAAAAAGTATGCGAGGAGAAACGAAATAGTTGAGATTGAATACAAAGGGAAAATATCTAGAGATGCCGAAAGAAATCAATTATGCGTTTACGGAATATTACAGGGCGCTCTTCAAGTGTAGAATACCGAGTAAGACTGAGTATGAAAGCCATTTTCTAACCACTCTACCTAGGTTAGACGCCGAAGAAACAGATAGATTATCAGAAGATATCACAGCGAAGGAGATCGAAATGGCCATTGAAGACCTTAACCCTGGAAAATCGCCAGGACCTGATGGTTTAACAGCAGTTTTTTACAAAGTCTTTTGCTCCAAGATAGCCATCTTATTAGAACGTGTTTTTATGGAGGCGTATCAAAAAAGGTCATTTGCTACCGTCCTTTAAAAGGGCGTATGCAGACTTGATACCAAAAAGCGATGACGCAAATAAACTTAACAAAGTAACAGGCTACAGGCCAATTACGCTGACAAACGTACATTATAAAGTTTTAATGAAGATATTTGCGCGGAGACTACAAGGGGTTATCGGTGCTTTAGTAGGACCGCATCAGACCTGCGGGTAAGAGCGAGGTCTATATTTACTAATATCCATGTGGCTCGCAGCATTCTTGAAACTTGTGATGCAGATTTTAGGAAAGTCGCTATGTTACAAATTGATCTAGAAAAGGCGTTTGACAGAGTATATCCCAATCTCCTGTTTCCCAATTCTTGGTTATGTCGGTGTTGTATCACGGATAACAGAGGCAGTTAAAATGACATACAGTAATTGTACAACTAACCTCATTGTCAGCCATAAGCTAACTGAAAGGCTTGAAGTGAGTTCCTCTGTTCGTCAGGGGTGCCACCTGTCACCTCTTTTGTTCGCTATATATCTAGAGGCGCTCTGTAAAAGAATTATTGATAGTCCGGATGTGCGAAGATTCAGCCTAGAAGGGTGTGAGGTGCGTTTATTAGCTTACGCTGATGATGTTGTTGTTTTCTGTGAGGATAAGGAGAGTGTTCGAGCTACCATGACAATTATGCGTTACTTCTGTGACATGACGGACAGCAATATAAACCTGAATAAGTGTGTCGGCTTGTGGCACGGCTGGTGGCAAACAACGCCGCGTGTTTTTGAAGGTATGCAGTGGAAGCTCACGCCTGGGATTTATCTTGGTGTACTGTTAGGCACACATCGAGACACTAAAGACTTATGGAATGGCAAAGTGCAGGAATTAAAAGCTCAAAATGATAAGTGGGCCGCACGTGACCTCTCTATATTCGCACGTGCGGCTATCTGCAGAATCTTCTTGGTGAGCAAGCAGTGGGATCTCATGCAAGTCCTGAGCTGTTCCCGATTCAACTTCCACAGAAATTCCATAGAGTATTTGCTGTTTTTGTGTGGCAGTCCGAATATGAAAGAACAAGCTGGAACAACTTGTTTCGCAAGTTGGGTCAGGTGGTCTTGTCATTACCAAATTTATACTTAAAGCAACTGATTTCTAGATTTTTGTTCTTACGAGACACAACAAAACCTTTCTTGCGAACAGGTATTCAAGTCCGATTGAGCGATGTCTTACCTAACTTTGTTGTCTCGACGAGGGAGGGTGGGCGTTACGCAACGAGTAAATTTTTACGTGAGGTGGTCGTAGCATTCCGATTCTTAAACCACCACTTTTCCATAGAATATTTGGCTACAGTCAGTCGTAAGCGGATAAGCTCGGATTTAATAGATATTATGTGCCCAGAACCATTATATCGAATAATGTACCGCGAAGGCCAAGGGAAAGATGTGCTAAAACGTGTGAAACGAATGATTGTACCAGGGGGAGTGAAAACATTCTTTTTTAAACTACACACTAATACCTTGCCTGTGAAAACATGGTTAGAAGAAAGAGGGGACTACTTACCATGGGGAGCTAACTGTTTGATTTGTAAGAAACCAGAAACTATAGAACATGTTTTTCTAGACCATTGGAGTGCGGTCTTCTTTTGGGATATTATGCAAAGAACTATTGAAAAAAAATTGCCGTTAACAGCTCATGGTATTTGTTACCTAGCCACAGTGCAAGACAGTATACCTTATGGCATGTTCTTCTCGGCCTTCACAGTATCTGGAGAAACCGCATGGCTGTAAGGAATTGTGATATAAATGTGAGAACAGTAAACGCCTATTTTGCTGAAAATATCTGTAAACAACGGGAAGTGTTTCAGAAGTTAGCGTATGACGATGAACAGTTGTTATTGATGGATGCCCTTGCCAAAATGAAAGCTTTGTAATCTCAACCGCAAGCTCCAAGCGCAGTGGTGGGAAAGCGAATATTGTCAGGTAGTGGCAGCAGTGTGTATTGATGTATTTGTCGATTGTCTGGAAATAAAGAAAAAAAAATCGAACTCATGGCTGAGTGGTAGCGTCTCACACTCCGGAGACCCTGGTTCGATTCCCACCCAGCCCTTCTTGCAAGTTGTTCTTATTTATGGATTGCCTTCCAGGATTTTTCGCTCATGGCCAACGCCGACAACGATGACACAGGCTTTTCTGCGACACGAGCTCCTTAACGCTGTCGCGTTAAAAAAAGAAGAAAGGAAAAGTATGGGGAACCGCGGTCGCCTTGCGCCGTCGCATCTCCCTTTCCCAGAAGAAATGAAGAGGTTCTTGGAAAGCAGGGACGGGCGATTGTCAGCATCAGCTTCCACCAGCGAGGACGGGGCGAGGAAGCGAAGCGGGGCTTTGCTATTCGTCAGGCGCAACGCCGTCCGCTCGCGGGGCCCCAGTCAGCTAGGGTAGCAAGGGCGCGAGTTCCCGCCAAATGCTAGCCCTGGATGCCAGCTCGTTTCGCGTCTCGACAGCTTGGTAGACTAGTTGGTGCATTTCTATTATCATGGACTGCGCATATGAACGCAAACTACACGAGGTAACATTGAACAAGAGCTCAAGCCCTTTTTCCACGGAGTGGAGCCGCCGTGTCTCGCCGTTCAGGATATGCGTACTCGTAAGTGGCATTTTAATTTTATGTTGTGTAGTACATGACCGCCTTTGTCAAGTGAACAAAACTCGCTCTGTATTGCGCAAATGGTTTTGCAATGTATGATGAACTCCTTGTTCTTGTGTTGTTGTTTTTCTGGCAGGAAGAAAAAAAGAAGAGCTTTATATGAGAACGGATCAAGCGTTCGAGAATTGGGAGAAGAAAATGTGAGACGTACTTTCATATATACATTTTTAATGTTATTTTTTTCGTCTTGTAAGCGTGGCGTATTTTCCTTAAATTTTTTTCTTGGAAACATTGGAACGACACTGCTTAAATTGAAGCATGGTGTGCGAATGACATGCTACGCTCGGAACTGTTATCACCATAAGGGAAGAAATCAGGTAAGACGCTTGTTTGGTTGTCATTGCGGAAAAGTCATAATTAATTCGAAGTCGCTTTTGTTCCCACAGATGAAAAAAGAAAACTGTAAACACCCATTACTGTACGATATACGTCTGGTGCATTGCAGGTAAGAATGGATTGTGTGTGGCACTTTTCCGCATATCATCATCATCATAATCATCATCATCAGCCTGGTTACGCCCACTGCAGGGCGAAGGCCTCTCCCATACTTCTCCAACTACCCTGGTCATGTACTAATTGTGGCCATGTAGTCCCTGCAAACTTCTTTATCTCACCCGCCCACCTAACTTTCTGCCGCCCCCTGCTACGCTTCCCTTCCCTTGGAATCCAGTCCGTAACCGTTAATGACCATCGGTTATCTCCCCTCCTCATTACATGTCCTGCCCATGTCCATTTCTTTTTCTTTATTTCTACTAAGATATCATTAACTCGCGTTTGTTCCCTCACTCAATCTGCTCTTTTCTTATCCCTTAATATTACATCCATCATTCTTATTTCCATAGCTCGTTGCGTCGTCCTCAATTTAAGTAGAACCCTTTTCGTAAGCCTCCAGGTTTCTGCAACGTACGTGAGTACTGGTAAGACACAGCTATTACACACTTTTCTCTTGAGGGATAATGGCAACCTGCTGTTAATGATATGAGAATGCCTGCCAAACGCACCCCAGCCCATTCTTATTCTTCTGATTATTTCCGTCTCATGATCCGGATCCGCCGTCACTACCTGCCCTAAGTAGATGTATTCCCTTACCACTTCCAGTGCCTCGCTACCTATCGTAAACTGCTGTTCTCTTCTGATGCTGTTAAACAATACTTTAGTTTTCTGCAGATTAATCTTTAGACCTACCCTTCTGCTTTGCCTCTCCAGGTCAGTGAGCATGCATTGTAGTTGGTCCCCTGAGTTACTAAGCAAGGCAATATCATCAGTGAATCGCAAGTTACTAAGGTATTCTCCATTAACTCTTATCCCCAATTCTTCCCAATCCAGGTCTCTGAATACATCCTGTAAACACGCTGTGAATAGCATTGGAAAGATCGTATCTCCCTGCCTGACGCCTCTCTTTATTGGGATTTTGTTGCTTTCTTTATGGAGGACTACGGTGGCTGTGTAGCCGCTATAGATATCTTTCAGTATTTTTACATACGGCTCGTCTACACCCTGATTCCGCAATGACTCCATGACTGCTGAGGTTTGGACAGAATCAAACGCTTTCTCGTAATCCATGAAAGCTACATATAGGGGTTGGCTATATTCCGCACATTTCTCTTTCTCTATCTATAATTCCTCATATGGACTAAGAGTATATCTAGGAACATCAGACAAAAAAGCATGTACGTGAAACACTGTGGACAACCGATATGTAAGTTGTTCCTCAATTGTTCTGTTGCCACATGTTCATAGTTTACGTGTGAAACTTTCTCACTGCAGTCTCGACGTTGTGTGAATTTATATACTTTAATCTCGTGGCTCTTTGCGTGCTACTTTATTTGTGCAACCATGTGTTGTGCTATTCATTGATCGCGTTGCCTGGATGTATATTTATTGCAACAATATTCCGAGCCAGTCAGTAAATCGATCCTTCCTGTCCTCGTGTTTGCTTGGGCGGTTCTAAAGCGTGAATCACGTCGCAGAAGTTGAACGCACTAATTTTCACTGGAAGTGCACAGTATGTGTCTATACGTACATCTGAAACGACGAAATAATAGTTTTGTCTGTGGCTGTACCAGGATCAGGATTTCTTGCACACAAATGTGAAAAAGTCCATGAAATCAGCAGCAGGGTTCAAGGAGTTATTCATTATTATATTAGTTGTTTCTTCGTTTGTTTCAGTTTGTATGAGCACTGTAACTATCCAAGCTTCACTCTACGGGGACAGAGAAATACCGGTTGCTGTATCGTTCAGAGCCAAGAACATGGAACGGCTGAAAAAGAGACTCCCAGGCAGTATGCAAAACTTTCACAGCAGACCAGCACTGTCCTTTAGCTGTATCGTACTATTTCAGTGAACAAAAACTGCTTGCAAATTGTTAACACTGCTGCACGAAAACAAATAATGTATTTTATGATTGCAAAATAAAACCCTAAAAGAGAAAAGGTTACGTTCACGTGTTTCTTTTGTTGCGTGTTACGTATTTATACTAACGAGTACTGAGAGTAATTAGTGGCGTTTAATTATGTTTTACATATAAATTATACGCGCATGTCGCGTATAATTAATGTCAGCATGAGTTAAACGCCTCTAATAAACTGTATATCGTTGACCTAAAAACGTAACACGCAGCAAAAAAAGAAAAAAAACCTGATGTTTTTTTTTCATATAATAAATAATAAAGAAAAAAACGACCGCACCCAGCCGATGGCCAACGGCAAACCGGTGCTTACGAAATATTGGGTCGTAGTCGGCCCGCGTGCAGTGTGCAGTCGGCCACGTCGGCTACAGTGGTCGGGCCTAAGTCGTTTGCCGATGGTCGTTAGACGTGAGGCCAGTATCAATTTCCGAAGCCGGCCCCCCATCGGGTGCCGAAGTCGGGCCAACCGTTTTGCAGTCGGCCAGAGAGGTTGGGCCGAGTTTGTAACGGGGACTTTCTGTTGCTTGGCTGGGCACTGTGCAACGGTGAACGCTGTACGTTGTTGCGCGCTGGCTCGGCTGCTGAACCCGAGGATGGGTGCAATCCCAGCCGCGGCGGCCGTGTTTCGATGGAGGTGAAACACAAGGCGCCTGTATCTGTAGTGTGCGTCATCTTCAGTGCACGTTATAGAACCCCATATGGTAGAAATTATTCCAGAACCTTCCACTGTGCCATACCTCATTACCAATGTGTCGCTTTTGCCACTTAACCAATGTCACCAAGTCAGGAGCTGTGTTTGACGATTTGAGCGCACTGTGCAATTATTTTATGCCTAAGTAAACTGTCTTTATACAGCCTTGAGCACAATTTTCCTGATACCTTTGTAATCATATTAATTGCGTAGGTCAGATGTATGATGCACTCTTGCAGTACAGAGCAAGCAATTGGTTTCGGTAACCATGAACGTTAAAAGGTGGAGAATTCGTTTCAAATGTCTTAGGCGCATGCCTCATTCATGCACTAGCCGAAAATTGCCTTATAAGCTCACATATGATGTTACTGTAACTAAAAAAAATTATAGGGTTTTACGTGCCAAAACTAATTTCTGATTATGAGGCACGCCGTAGTGCAGGACTCCGGAAATTTCTACCACCTGGGGTTCTTTAACGTGCACTTAAATCTAAGTACACGGGTGTTTTCGCATTTCGCCCCCACCGACATGCGGCCGCCGTGGCGGGAATTCGATCCCGCGACCTCGTGCTCAGCAGCCCAACACCATAGACACTGAGCAACCACGGCGGGTATGTTACTGCAACTGGCAGCGCTGTGCATTGCGTTTCTCATAGCCCATGTACACCTCCCACGGGTTAAACACCACATACCATACCATACATAACAGTAAGCGCGGACGTTCACAGAATCAGCAAATGTCAAACGCCTAGTGTTGTGTACCGATTCTGGCCGCTGAGTTCAGCGGATGACGTATCTTCGTCAGTCAACCCTGGTGTTGAAGAGCGCCCTCTTCCGGCTCCAAGGGTCTATATATATCCCAGTTATCAAGTTCCCGTTCTGTGTTTGCTTCGTGACGGCAGTAAAAGGTTGTTGCCGATACGCCTTGTAGCGATGGTGCCTCGCGATATGACGCACGCAGCAACTTAACACTGGCAACGAGGATTGAATTGAATGAGACCGCCGCAATGGGAAGCTAGCTCCGTCCAGTTCACAATGATGGCCAGCACAAATGAGGGGCTCGAGCCTTTCGACATCACTCACCCTGAAGAGTGGGAGAACTATGCAGAACGTTTCCAGTTCTTCCTCGAGGCGCAGGACGTCACGGATGCGAGCAAGAAGAGATCGACATTCCTCAGCCGCTGCGGTCCCGCCACTGCTCAATTAGCCAGGGCGCTCGTGGCACCGGCCCAGCTGAATGATACACCGTTCGAAACAATCCTCGCCGTTCTGCGCGACCACCTAGTGCCAAAACCACCGGAGCTTGCCAGACAATATGAATCCCATCGCCGCGACCAGGCACCAAGTGAGTCAGCCGCCGCCTACCTCGCTGCTCTTCCAACGACGGCACAGCACTGCAACTAGAACGACCTCGACACTGTGCTACGGGATCGATTCGTGCTCGGACTGCAGAACGACACGGTGAAGCGGCGACTATATACTGTCGAAAAAAGAGGTGTTCCTCACCAGTGCTGTCGAGGAAGCAGTCGCCGCTGAGGCCATTGCCCGGGAAGCCAGCCTAGCCTCGTTTCAAACCACCAACACGCCGCGTTTCGAGCCCGTTCATCAAGGTACGACGACTGGCGATGATGGCGAGCAAGACACCGCCGAAGATGTTCTTCGGTTACGTGCGAGCCCCACTCAGCGACGCGACACCGAGAGATTGGTGGGCGGCCCCTGCTCCAGCTGTGGAGGCCCGCACGAACGCTGCCTGTGTCGGTTCCGTGGTGCCCAGTGCAGGGAATGTGAAAAAAAAACCGGGCAAATTGCTAATGTCTGCCAGTCCCGGAGGCAGCTTAGCCCACGTCGACATGCCAAAGAACCCGCCGTGGTTGCTCAGTGGCTATGGTGTTGGGCTGCTGAGCACGAGGTCGCGGGATCGAATCCCGGCCACGGCGGCCGCATTTCGATGAGGGCGAAATGCGAAAACACCCGTGTATTTAGGTGCAGGTTAAGGAACCCCAGGGGGTCGAAATTTCCGGAGTTCTTCACTACGGCGTGCCTCATAATCAGAAAGTGGTTTTGGCACGTAAAACCCCATAATTTAATTATTTTTTTGAAATGCCAAAGACAAAGCCCGGACGCAACAATTGAAGACCACTCCTCGCACAAACATTTCATGCTGCGACGACTTGGCAGTTACTGCTATCGACGAAGTGTCTAAACCCGCCAAGAGGAAGATACATGTGAGTAAAAATCGAAGGCACTCAATGTCAGATGGAGGTGGATTTGGGATAAACTTTTTGCGAGCCCCACTCAGCGACGGGACAGCGATAGATTGGTGGGTGGCCCCTGCGCCAGCTGCGGAGGCCCGCACGAACGCCGCCTGTGTCGGTTCCGTGGTGTCCAGTGCAGGGAATGTGAAAAAACCGGGCACATTGCTAAGGTCTGCCGGTCCCGAAGGCAGCTTAGCCGACGTCGAAATGCCAAAGACCAAGCGTGAACGCAACCATTCAAGACCACTCCTCGCATAAACATTTCATACTGCGATGACTTGTCACTTTCTGCTATCAACGAAGTGTCGAAACCCGCCAAGAGGAAGATACATGTGAGTGTAAAAATCGAAGGCACACAGTGTCAGATGGAGGTGGATTCGGGATCAACCTTTTCCATTATCTCCGACGCCACAGCCAGACGCATTTTTCCAAAGCGGCGTGTCCAAAACCTACAGCCACTTGATGTTATCATGAGGGACTATCAAGCCAACCGTATCGCTGTACGTGGAGTTGGTACCGTCCGAATGCAGTTCAAAGATTTTGACGGGCCATTGCGCCTGGTCATTGTCAAGGGCGAGCACCCAAGTCCTCTCGGGCTAGATTGGTTTCCGGCACTCGGTATCAATATCACGGGAGTGCAACACATCGATCAGCAACCATCCTCACTTGATAACGTATTCCGGGACTTTGCCTCTGTGTTCGATGGGACGTTGGGCTGCTAGAAGAAACCGCCCGTGCAGTTTGCACTTAACCCCGAGGTTGTGCCTATCCGCCTGAAAGCAAGAAGGGTTCCTTTCGCACTGCGACCAAAAATCGACGCCGAACTGGACAAACTGACACAACAAGGAATCCTAGAGCCGGTTGACCATGCTCGTTGGGAAACCCCTATTGTTACGCCACTGCGCAGACTACAAGTGCACCATCAACAAAGCCTTGCAGCAGCACTCATATCCGGTACCAGCTGTCAACAATCTGCTGGCATCCCTCTCTGGTGGAACTGTCTTTGCGAAGCTAGACTTAGCACAGGCCTACCAACAGCTCCCAGTGACTGATGAATCTGCAGAGGCGCAGACCATTGTGACGCATCGGGGTGCTTTCTGCGTTCAACGATAACAATTCGGTGTCAGCGTCGCACCTGGCATCTTCCAGAGTTTGATGGAAAACCTACTGCGCGGACTACCAGGCGTCATTCCATATTTTGATGTCCTCATTTCAGGTGCATCGCACCAGGAATTGCTTAGTCGCCTTCGAGAGGTCCTTCTGCGGTTCCAAGATGCAGGGCTTAAGGTCAAGAAGGAGAAATGCCAGCTAGGAGTGACTCAAGTGGAATTTTTGGGTTTCCGAGTCGATGCTGAGGGAATCCACCCCCACATTGGCCAAGACGCAAGCCATCCTTAATGCACCGCGGCCGTTGAACAGAGCCGAGCTGCAGGCCTTCCTGGGTGTTCTCGATTTCTATCATGCATTCCTTCCACCCAAGGCCACTGTCGCTGAACCCCTTGACCGTTTGCTGGACAAGAAGGTCCCCTGGCTGTGGGGAAACCTACAAAAAACTGCGTTCGACTATGTGAAGAAGCTACTGGCGCCCAACCAGGTGCTGACACACTTCAACGAGAAGAAGCCGGTAATCCTTTCCTGCGATGCGTCCCCGTACGGAATAGGAGCGGTGTTGAGTCGCAGAGCGCCGGATGACACGGAAGCACCAATCGCTTTTTATTCAAGAACCTTGTCCTCTACAGAGCGGAATTACGCCCAGATTGATAAGGAGGCACTCGCTGTGGTTGCCGGAGTAAAGAAGTTCCATGACTACGTATTCGGCCGCCCATTTGAGATCCATACAGACCACAAGCCGCTCATGGGGCTCTTTACATCCGACCAGCAAACGCCAGATTCCTTCACCGCGAATGTTGCGTTGGTCCATTTTTCTGAATGGATATCAGCATACTCTCCACCACCGACCAGGAAAACAGGCCACGCAGATGGTCTCAGCAGACTGCCCCAAGCGGACCAGTGCCAGGATGACCCTTCGCCAGCAGAGATCGTCATGCTTCTGGACGTACTTCTAGAATCTCCAGTCCATGCAGACGATGTGGCTAAGTACTCCGCCAAGGATGCTATCCTCTCCAGTGTCCTCAACTGGGTGTGGAAGGGGTGGCCAAGGTGCGCTCCGAGTTCCGAATTCACACCATTTGTGTCCAGGCAACATGAGCTGTCCGCCCACAAGGGATGCTTACTGTGGGGTGACCGTATGGTGATTCCACAGAAGTCGCGTTTCCAGGTCCTCGAAGCTCTGCATGTCGGACACCCCGGCATCGTAAGAATGAAAGCGCTTGCCGGCAGTTATGCCTGGTGGCCCGGCATGAATGCGGCCATTGAGGAATGGGTCCGGGATGCGTTTCTTTCCAGGAAACACGGCCCGAGACGCCTCGGGCAGCTGTGCACCCATGGGAGACAACCCGGACTCCATGGTCATGCCTGCGCATTTATTTCGCTGGTCCATTCTAAGGACAGACCTTCTTGATTGTGGTGGATTCTTATTCCAAATGGCTGGAGGTCATACTAATGTAGTCAATGACATCGAGTGCTGTAACCGCTACCTTACGAAGATTGTTCGCAACTCATGGCTTACCAGATACCCTTGTCTCAGACAATGGCCCGCAATTCACATCCATAGAATTTCGAGGGTTCCTGGATGCCAACCTCATCCGCCAAGTGACAGCTGCACCGTTCCATCCATCCACGAACGGGCCGGCTGAAAGGATGGTACGGACCACCAAAAAGGCATTATTTCGGATAATCCGAGGAAGCTGGGCACAGCGCCTGGCAGACTTGTAACAGCATGTTGGTGGATGTCTGATTTTTCTTTCATTAATTCATTCTCTCCACCTTGCGGGTTTCCGCAGAACAATTACGTCAAACTCTTGCCTTTGCTTGGAGTTGTTGACAAATTTGACTTCGTCCTACCATCTGCTAGCCAGCTGATTAGCTCAGATGGTAGAGCGGCTGCCCCGGAAACGCGGTGGTCCCGGGTTCATGTCCCGGACCAGGACGAATTTTTCTTCAACTGCGAGGCTTTTCTTTCGAGGAACCCGTATGGGTTTCCATTGTAGCAATTGCTACGAATGGGTGGATGTCTGATTTTCCTTTCATTAATTACTTCTCTCCACCTTGCTGGTTTCCGCAGAACTATTACGTCAAGCTCTTGCCTTTGCTTCGAGTTGTTGACAAATTCGACTTCGTCCTACCATCTGCTTGCCGCCTGGTTAGCTTAGATGGTAGAGCGGCTGCCACGGAGAGGCGGTGGTCCCGGGTTCGAGTCCCGGACCAGGACGCATTTTTTTTCAACTGCGAGGTTTTTCCTTCGAGGAACCCGTATGGGTTTCCTTTGTAGCAATTGCTACGAATGGGTGGATGTCTGAGTTTCCTTTCATTAATTACTTCTTTCCACCTTGCGGGCTTCCTCAGAACTATTACGTCAAACTCTTGCCTTTGCTTTGAGTTGTTGACAAATTCGACTTAGCCCTACCATCTGCTAGCCGCCTGGTTAGCTCAGATATCCCATTGGACCACGAATATTCTCTGGACATCCTGATTAGATCCGAACGTCCAAGTCCCGGTCAGGACGTCCAGTGGACAGCATGACGACATTAATTTCAGGATGTTCTATAAGGACATCCTTCCGACATCTACACGATTTAACTTCTGTGATCTAAACACAATTCCAAAACTTTAATCCTATGGATGTCTGAAGGATGTTTTCAACGGGATGTCCCATACCGGCCATATGTGGGACCAACACACACAGTCCAACGCGTACTACGTGATCATATCGCGGAATATTGTCTCTCACGGCTGCCTTCAGCCCACGCTCTTCCGAAAAGAGATGTCAGCCAGCAATGTGAAGTTGCTGCACTCAGAATCAAACTTCCACTGCAGACGATAAATGGAGAAGTTGAAATGAACGACCGAAACTGCACAAGCATATCGGGAGGAAAGGTCACAAAGCGACAGGCAGAACGCCGGAACGGCCGCGCATTACCACGTACCGCAAGGCGTAACCGGATCAATCGTGTCCAACGCTCTCCGAACATGTCGAGAAAGAAGAGTACGACAACCTCTGCAACGCCTGCAACTCCTGCCGTTGTACAGAGCAGTGACTGCCTCTACCCAGTCGAATCACCGCTGTCTGTTGCATGCACACACATGCTTTGCACTGATTTGCGCGTAGTCGGTCACATGACTTAACGCCGCCGCCTTACGGCTGTTACACATGCTGCGACTGCAACGACGAAAATCGGTGCTGTCGCACGCGTCGCAATGCGATTTTTTGAGGGCTCATTTCACATGATTGCGATTTCAACAATGCGACTGGTGCGACGCCCAGGGTTGCTTACTGCCAGGCTTCGTGGCACACGCTGCATAATTCTTTTACTGTAGTGAATAAAACGTTTACACTATAATATTATTGACTTCTCTTGATTAGAAGCAAATAATATGTACGTTTACTAATTTAAAAACGTTAGTTAAGATTTGTCTTGGGGTGCGCGACGGCGGTTTCTGTAGTTCAGTGCGACATCGCGCACGTAAACAGCTGTTCGCAGGTGGTTCAGCGCTGTGTGTTGTCTTATCTACATTCTATGACCGTTTCGTTCTGCCTGCGCTATAACAATCTACAAGATGACCTATCGACAAGTTCATATAGCTACCCTGACCGTATATGCAGTATTCGGAATTCGGCTGCCACGAAGTCGTCGTGTCAGCCCAACAAGATCCTCGCGCTACCCGTGCTCGGCGTCAGCTTCTGGAGAAATGATGCGTGTATATTTCCCGTCATTGCGCATATGTGGTGCCTGCTCCTAGCCATATTCTTACGCCAAACGCAACAAGAAGCACGAACCCGAACGCCCGCGTGTGCCCCTGAACGAAGCCTCAAACGATCTGTGTGATTACGACGTGGAATAAAAATCGTGTTGTGAAATTCAACCTTAGCGCTAGCCTGGTTCGTCCATCGCCGTGCTTGCGCTGCGAATATATATATGGGAGCCCTCTCTAAATATTTCTAAAGGCGCAAAAGCAAGCCGACGCATCAAATGTTTCGAGCAGTTACCGTCACTTTTGTAGAAACCTGTACGTTGTAACATAGCAGTCTAAAAGACACGCTTCTCGTCCACTTTGTTGTCCCCTGTCTCGCGCTGGTAGTATACTCGGAACTTCTAACAAGAAGACCATATCAATACGCGCTATTCGTAATGCAGGATCGTAGGCCCACGGCAGGCGCACTTGCCGTAGAATTTTTCAGCTTTCTGCTCAGCCTCGCACGCCTCTCACGGTTAGCCTGTTTTGTGGAAATAAATATTATTATTATATTATTAATGTTATTAGATATTATAGTTTCTTCACTGTAATATATAGCAATCATCCAGATTTCTTAAGCTAGTCATGCATTTAACCTGTATTAGATCAACATGGTTACGACATGCTTATGGGAGTCATTTCAAACTAGATTGCTCAGCCAGAGAAAGTACAAATGCAAGCCTCAATGTTTATTCCAATTTGGTATTCCTAAACAGATTATATTGGCAGAATTTTATGCCTGCTTGCATTTCCTGCAATTCAATGTTCAGAGCTGGAAAAACTGATTCCTTTTCTAGCTGTCGAAAGGCTGCTTCAATGTCGATAGCAAGCTATAATTATTCATTTCGAAAGTGTGAAGCAATGACTGTATGTCTAAGCTTATCAATGCGTTTTTGTTCCACGCACAAGATGAATGCATGACGTGCTTATGTACTTATTTATTTATATACCTCGCAGGCTGCAAGGTTGGAGTATTATGCAAGGGGGAATAAAAAAGTTGTTACAAAAGGAAGAAGGGCACAACATTAAGAAAAAAACCAGCAAAAAAAGCAGTACCAATACATTGCACCAACTAGCCCAACGTGTTTTACTGGCACAACATTATACAATACTTAACAAACAATAACAGAAAAAGTTGCTGCCCATGCACCCTGTAGAGACGGTGAACCAGCGAAGCTGAAATGTGCAGCCCCGGTGTTTATCACTGGGTTAATTCCAATGGTTTATTCAAGTCTTTCTATATTATTGGTTATGTCTGCGTTTCTTAATGAGGTTATGCACATGTTTGGCTTGGGTTTATCACATTCTTTATTTGGAATGCCACACATTGCACTTTGCAAGATCACCATCATAGAAAGTGCAATGGAGTGGTTTATTGTGTTAATCCAGCGGGTCCATCTAAGTCTTTCTGAATTATGTTACGCACTTGTGTTTTGTAATGCGTTAATCATAACGTTTATGACTCAGTTATGCACTGTAGTTACGAAGTGACACACTCGGGTTGCACATTTAATTTAATTAAACACAGGGACACATTTTCGAACCTATTGGGAAGTCGGAGAGACTGCTGCACGCGCGCTCTGCTGCTAGAGAAAAACGACGTCACTATCTGTCTAGCCAATGGCCCACCACACCTTTGCTGTGATAATAATGACATCATGATCTTGTCTTAACCCCATCCCCCTCTGTGTCCCTTCCCTGCAATAATACGCAGATATAATGTATGTTTGAAATGCATAAGCATTTCTATGTCTACCCAACAAGAAATATCTCCGTCCATCATGCAAGACGAATGCAATGGCTCATACCCCTACACTAGGGTTTTTGGGATCGGACCATGAGTGTTTTGCCTAGGCATATACAGCTTCACTGTAAAAAGAATGAACGCCTTTCTGCTAGAGACCAAGACAATCATGAGGTGTATTAACAAATGAAAGTTTATTGAACATGCCGAGTAAATGCTGTTCGACAAGCAATAAATCGAATTTACACAAAAAGCAGAAGCAAGATCTGATGTGTGTCCATACAGATCCCAACAGGAAACGCATCCATCTCTGAAAGTGTAACAGCGGCCATGCTGACACAAGATTCTCCCAGTGTATTTGCATCTACAGCATCCATAATTTCTCTAGGCAGCCGATTTGCACAGAATGCTAGCTTCTTCCTCTACAATGCACTCTCCACATCTGAGTGTGCATTGTAGAGGAAGAAGCTAGCATTCTGTGCAGATCGGCTGCCTAGAGAAATTACGGAAGCTGTAAATCTAAAAATGCTGGGTTAATCTTGTCAGCACGGCCTCCGTTAGAAATGGAGGCATTTCCTGTCAGGAAACGCACATGAATTTTTGCTTCTCCTTTTTGTGTATATTCAGTCTATTGCTTGTCAGCGAGCATTTACTCGGTGTGTACATTAAACTTTCGGTTGTTAGATCATCTCGGTTTTCTTGTTTGTCCTATGTGTTCTCTGGTGCCATTTGCAGCCAGGCTATTCATTTTTTTTAGACTGCAACAAGTCACTTTAATGGCCCTCATGATACCTTATAAAATCTTTTATTTGGCCTATGTAGCAAGACTGTACAGTGTGAAGCAGTAAGAACAGGGTACGTTAACTTCTAAATAAAAGGTTTATTGTGAAAATGCAGTGATCTATAAAGGTTACCACAAAGTAGTACAGCAATAAAACCTTATAAAGACTAGTGCTTGATGAAACCAAACATAAAAGCGGGAAAAGGAGAAAATACATATAGATATACAAGTCCAGGGGAAAGAAACATTGTGATCACCTAGTGTGCATGTGGCTACCTTCAGGAAACTCTTTTTTTTTCCAATGGCATGGAACTGGAAGAATGTGCTTGCATAAGCAAGCTGTCAGTCTGTCTATTGGAATAACAACAGTGTTTCTTGAAAGGTGCCGGCATGCAGGATTGGCAATTGTAATGATTTTTTCCTGCACTTGGAATTTTTCTCTATTTTCTTTCTGTAGCATATTTATTTATGTTTGGCTGCATCAAGCACCAATTTTTATCTATCCTTCAAAGATGTCTTTCTTTTTCTGGGGAACACTCGGGGAAGGCAGGAGATGGAAATTCAAGACGATGAGCAACATGAGAACAAGGTGAAAGTAGGAGCCAACGTTTCCACACGTGGACCTTGAAGAAGACAAGTCCACTTGTCGAAACGTTGGCTCCTGCTTTCACATTGTTCTCGTTTTGCTCATCGTCCTTTTTTTTTCTGGTAATTTATATAACTCGCCACATTTTTACAAATGAACCTCAGTTGAAAGTTAGTCCTCATCCATATCTAGTGTCATCCTGTTGATACTGCTTCATGCTATGCACTCTTGCAACATTTGTGTGTGTGTGTGTGTGTGTGTGTGTGTGTGTGCACACGCGTGGATTTGGATGTGAGATCGGGCCCTTGGGCAGAGGTATCATTCTTCTCCTGTGCAGCCTTATGAATTCATTAACTATAGTGCAACAGAAATGCGATGGACAGGAACAAAGTGAACACACAGAGCGCTTCGTTCTTGTCTGTTGTGTATCTGTTGCACTTTAGTTAATAATGAATACACACAAACTCGTCTAGTTTTCAGTTAATATGTCGGGCTTATAAGCCCGCTTGTGCCCTGGAATATCTGCATGGCTATGTATCCTGTAATTTAATTTCTGGTCATGTGCTTGCAAGTCGCGTGTCAATCTCCTGATTTTCCTGACAGTCTTGTGTGATGTGCAGGCCCAGACAGTTTATGGTGAATCCATACAGGGTGTTGTGCAGGGTGTAATCTGCACTACAAGTGCTGCTTTGATTGCTTTCAGTTCAGCTTTTGTAGGTGTAGGATGACCTGGAATGGTACTCACTTATATGGGGTTTAAGTTTATGTAGTGTCATACTACTGTTACACTGCTATTGCCAGATCAGTGTACTATATGTGCCTTATGTTTGCTTGCATCTTCATGATTAGCAACCTCCTCTGTGTGTTTGGCAGTTGCATACAGTCTCCTGGCCTAATTGTTTGCCCCCATATTCCACGGTATGGGCCTGTTATGTTTCAAGTTCAGGTACTCCCGAGGTTGTGTTTCTGAAGGGAGGGGTAGTCGTCTTTGCATCTCATATGCTAGCTGGCATAGTATCTTGGGACGAGGTTCTGAGCTCTTGAGACAAAGAAATTGTGCTGCAGGCTGCAACTCTACTCTGTCTAGGTGCTTGTTCGTTAGCTCTTTCTCATAGAGGTCTTCAAGCATGGTACAGTTGGAAAGACCTGTTATTACTACCCGATGCCAGTATTCGATGAGTTGTCTTTTTTGTGTGCTGCTGGTAATGCATACCGTACCACACCTTGGACACAAGCACAGCATCTGCGATTTTCTATAGTATCCACTCGTCCACCCCCATTATTTCGAGATTATTCTTTTCACCAGGTGTGGAAGTTACGCCCAGGCATTGCATAATTGTTTCACCCACGTGCTGGCTCTGCCATCATGGGCTTACACTAGCTGAGGATTTGTGGATGTTGACTTGCGGGCAAATTTGTCCAGCTATGTGGATCACAATGTGCAATCTGGGGTAGTTCTTGATTCTAGTATTTCTTTTGTTTTCCAACGTCGATATGAGCTGACTTATCAGAAAGCGAGAGGCCAGACTGGCCAAGAAAGTCTGCAGTGTTGTCGAGGGCTTGTTGCATCATTCTTGATTTCTGTATAAGATAGCTTTCCCATAGACTGTAATACACCATAGGCTGTAGTGTTTCTTGTAGTATGCCTGTGTTGTTGGTGTGTGTGGGCCTAATGTACCTCCAACTCTCACCTGGAATTTTCTGTCTTTCAGAAAGTTACTGTTTAAGTGCTCTACCAGAAATGTTTTTGCTCATCGTTCCTCTTATTAGAGCAGCATGAGCTACTGCTGTTAAAAGCCTCTTCACTCTCTTCATTCTTTCATAAGCGGTATTACACAATGTCCTGCAATAAAGTTTCTGCTGCTTATGGCCCACTCATATCTGCCAGAAGGGACAACTCTTGAAAAAGGTTTTTTTGTGCTATGTGTGCGACGTAGTATGAGCATTCATGCCTTGACATTTATACATCTGTAGAACCAGCTTCCTGACAGAGTACTTGCTATACCTGATCATGCTTATTTGTGCAGTGCTGTTGAACAATACATATTGATGCAATGAATATTTACACACTCGAATTATCACGAAAGATGGTTGTTTTACAATTCTGCCCTTTGCTTTCTAGTGGGGTTAGATTTTGCATAAGCATGCCCCCCTATGCAATAGTATTTTGAAGTGTAAGGGTTCAATAAAAGGTGAACTAAACCTAAGTGCAAGAGCTTTTTTTCTCACCTACGACTCCCATCGAAATGCGACTTCCATGGCTGGAAAATCAGCCCCTCGCCTTGTGTTAGCAGCAGATTGCTATAGCCACAGTGGCAGGTGAACAAATTGAAGAACAATATTTCTGTCTATAATTTTCTTTCTTCCCTATATGTAAGTAAAGTTTGGAATAAGCTTGTCATTGCAAAAAAAGCCCAGTTTGTGGTCTTTTATTGAATAAACAACATATTGTGTATAGTTGAAATGCAGAAATTTGTTCTAAAATCCTCGGGTGATATATGTTCTTGCAAGTAGCATGGTATTTCATTACTTATAAAGATAGTAATCGCAGCGGATATCGTTATATGGGTTTACACACTAATATATGTGATCACAAACTTATTAGAAACTTACTAGAAACATGTAAGGCATGAATGTTTCTGGACACTTGATCAGCTGTGAACATGCAAGAACTGCTTGTACTGGCTGACTTCACTGCACAGTTTTGATTTACTTTTCTTCAGCGTGTCGTTTTATACTGGTTTATCCCCACAAGAACAGGCCGTTTGCCTGCTTTTCGCATTGTTGCACGAGTTCTACATAATTGTGCAGGAGGGTACGTCGTCACTTTGCCAAAATAGCAAGCAATTTAATTAATCTACTAGCTGTACAGTTAATTACCTCGCAGAGCAAGTGTTCATACAGATGCAGTAAGGATACAAAGTCCGCAACGTAGTCAATGTTTATTGGTTTCTGTGCAAGAAAAAAAAATTCTCCGGAGAAGAGGTGCAACTTAACGTGCATGTAATATTTTATTCAAGCCACGGATTTAATGCTATCGTAGCAAATTCATTACGATAGCCTACACTTTTGCTCTGTCAAATTTAATAAGAGGCACGATAAGCTTTCAAGATGCATCGGGAAATTCATGTTTGAAAACCGACAAGAAAATGCAACTGAACGGTACCGCGTTCAGCGCAACGTTGAAACTTCGGGTACTTTGCTGTCTTGTCATTTGCCCTTGCCGAGGTTGAAATAATTTAAGCTGCTCCGTAAGCGCGATTTTACAAAAGAACATTGTGACGACCTCGTCGTCTGCTGGGGATCGAACACCTCCTTGCACTGACAACTCGCAAAGGCGTACGAAGCAAACGTGAAAATGCACTTCATTTGCTGTGTAGCGTGTCAACAAACGCATAGCAATCGGAGAATGCAATCTGCGGTACAAGTTTTTTTATTCTCCCTTCGCGTACGTACCGAATTCGGCGATCCACGTCTCCGCGCATTGCACTTGTCGTACGAGACGCCATTTTCCAAAACAAACCGGCGAAATAGCTCCGTTGACAGCTCTCCGCGCAATTTAGACGGAAAAGCGCAGCGATCGGTGCGACGGTGCGACTGTGCGACCAACCGGTTGGTCGCAGCCGAAAATCGGGGGGTCGGCACTGCGACTGCGATTTTCATCGCAAACGACGGAAATCGCACTTCCGGTGCGACGAAAATCGCATCATGTGAAACAGGCTTTATTTGATCTATTCACCCTTCTGTGTAAGCTCGGAATGCCTGAAGGTTGCTGGGTTCGTACGCTCTGCGCTCTCACACGCTCAGTTCGCGCGCTTTCACTGAACGTGGTGGTTGTGTCATTGTGTCATGTGCTCATGCGTTCCAGCGTGAGCGTTTGTCAGTTCCAGGTGAACGTTTTTGTCATGCGCTTTGGAGCTCCATTTCTGTGGCGCCTGTACGTCTTACGCCTATCAAGAGCTAAGTGACAGTTCATGAAGTCAACGTTTTTCTATTAGCAGCCCTGCAATCTTATCGACTAATGTGTCGTGTCTGCGCGTAATCGAATGACGGGCATTGTAGTACATCCCCATCATCGCAGCGACGGTAACGTAAATTGGCGATTGACCATTTGTACTTGCTGCACGTTAAGGCCAGCAACGCTGCTGAATTTTAATACGCCTTTTCTTAGGGCTGCTACAGTAAACTCTCAGTTGTACGAACGTCGGTTTATCGAATATTTCAGAATAACGAACTTTTTTAATATCCCCGGCAGTTTTCTTATAGATTCTTAGCAAAAATACTTCACTTAAACAAATTTCGGAACAGTCAATATTTCAGTTTAACGAACTCGCTCAGAGGACCAAGGCTTGCACTGCACTGCACTGCAGGCGCAACCGATGCCCGCCCTCATCAAACCGCCGCTCCAGCGGCAATGTAACATCGCTGGCGCTACAGCGCCCCTGTGGCAAAGCGGCGGCGTGGAAAACGAACGGCAACAAGGCATGGCCTCCGATATTGCCCGCACAAAACGAACAAGCATGTGATCTCGGAGGCCATGAACAAAGTAACATCGCTGGCGCTTACAACGCCGCCAGAGCAAAGCGGCGATCTGTCACACCACAAACCACGTGGTGTGTGTTTTTTTTGGCCGGCGCTGGGTGCACGCACGTGGCAGCAGACGACCCCAAGTGGGGTTCGCTGCTGCCACGCATGATGACGTCACAAAAAAAAGTTTAATATAAGAGACATGAAACGCTAATATTTTGGTTTTATTGTTAATTATACTGCGTTTAAATAGATAAGTCGTTTTACTTGACGCCGTGTTTTAAAATCGAAAATGACTGTCGGCGTTTACACGCGCGTGCACGCAGTGGGGAATCGCTGTGGTTCCTAGTGGGCGTGTTGTGCGTGCTTAGTACTGTGTAGGATCTGCTAGTACGAATAACGTTGCTGTTACGAAGATAGGCAAGCTTTCAAGGAACTGTACTGTATCCATGAAGTGGCACTACATATCGCCTGCTATCGATTGGGGGTTTCGAAGAGTCGTGGTGGCACTGCGCCACCGACTGCATGGTGCCGGCACAGATAATTCGTGTATTGCGGCGTGTGTTGCTCGTTTTAGTTGTGAGTGCGTCTTCTGATAAAACTGGATGCCATTTTGCGCTTAAACACTACGTAGAGACATTGCTCACGATCCACTGCTCGAAAATGCATAAGTCGCACACCAGTATGCATTGAAGGTCGATATAGCATGCATATATACGTTTCCTCGCTATCTTTCTGTAACCAAGGGACCTTGCAAAATAGGAAAGCATTTTGTCGATGAACAAATTTCAATCATGCATTTCGTGCCTCTTTGGGCACGCAGAATCCTAGTAATTCGGGCAAACCCACGGTCAGATACCGTGAGAATTGTGCACAAAATACAAGTACCATACGGGTAAGGAGTGGATGACACCACCATCATCCGTCTGTTTTCTGCGCAACTAATATGAATTGTGACCATTTGGCCCATATTTCAGTTCTGGTGTCAGCAAGTGTTCGTGACGAATTTTGAAGTGCGTGACATGTATACATCACAGTTGACTGCAGTGTAGGTTGCTATTAGGTTTTCGTGCACTGAGACAGAAAATTACTTGTAGAAGAGATACTGATGCGATGGCTTTTTCTTTTTTTTTTTTGGAATAGTGATTGTCATTATATAACATGAATGAGAATGCAATACCACTTCACTCTCTGCGCGTGTAAACGTAGTTTTAATATTTTCCGAGCGTGATATATATATGTCATCGTACCTTCTGTCGTAAATTATTTTCTGTGAATGATACCCATTCATCAGCCATGTCTTCATTAAATTTGCAGTATTTGGGGTTAATAAACATTTAACCCTTGAAAACAAGTCTTATTTGTTGTCCTTTCAACTTTACAACGTCGAATATTAGAACACAAATGCAAGAAAAGAGATATACACTGAGGTAGTGTTTGTCATCTTTCTTGTTTTTTTTATTGTTCTGCACAATGTTTTCTTAATTATCACGCAAGACCAACTAGCCGGTTCTCATAGAGCATGCTTAGCTGCAACGAAATATTTAAAAAAAAAGTTATTGAGCCCTTTGATGAACAACTTCTGCTATAAGAAAAAGAAAGGGGAAAGAAAGAAGGAAAATTTCATCTATAAAGTGACCTCTCTCAATGTAATTAGAAAGTAGGATTCAGGTACTGAATTAATTGCATCAAAATCATATTTTTCTGGTACACAAGCAAGTGTTCATTGCCAGACCTGTCTGTAATTCACATATTTCCTGCATGACATATACCACAATGACATGGTCACTCAGACAGTGTATGTGCATTAAATACAATGTTAAGGCTATTACACAGCAGTAAATATTAAGAATGACCTCTGTTATCATTATGTGGCACATTGTACTCATACTTCTAAAATGTGTAATCACTAATAAAGTTAAAAAATGGCCAGGCTTAGCTTGGTTAAGCCAAGAAAGCGTTGCATATTGTGTTGGGGCCCAGCTTTTCCTCCGGCTGTCGTGACGTCACGTCACGTGGTTGCGCTAAAGGTCAATGGTGGCTGCCCGGCCGCGCCCAAGGGCTGAACTGAGTGATTGCAATATGCAATGCATAAAACTCTAGTGTAGGGGTATGAGCCACCATAGTGGCTCATACCCCCAATGGTGGCTGCCCGGCCGCGCCCAAGGGCTCAACTGAGTGATTGCAACATGCAACGCATAAAAGAAAGAAAAGTGTAATCCACATCTGGCAGTGCTCCTAGTGATCTTAAAGGGGCCCTCAAACCATTTTCCAACGAATCATAGGATGGCCTCATTATTAAAGGACATATCAGGAATCTCTTGCCACAAAATTTGTTCAAATCCTTCACATATTAGTGGAGTTAACGCATCGATACATGGCTTTCTCTCTCTTTTCATCTCGGCTAGCAAGCTGGAAGCTACACAGAGAAGTAGCCTAGAGGAAAAAGCCGTGCCCTAAAGTTGAGTGTCTCAGTAGTGAAAGGGCTTGCTGTGGCACCCCATAGCGGCTGCCCTAGTCTATGCCATGCAAAATGCCACTATCCTCTTGTACACCACATGTAGACCGGCAGTGCAAAGAATAAATTATTTTCCTCTGTTTTTGAGGTGTCATACATGTATAGGTTTTAACTAAAAATAATCAGTAATGTATTTCTGAGAATGCTCTCGCAATCCCAAAATCAGCCAATATGAAGTGCTGGTGGGATCAGCCGCTTGCACTGACGTTGCTTGATGACAGTGCAAATGCAAGAGCAACCTATTTTTTGCTGTCTTTGACATGAGATTTTAAATTTCCTGCTGTGTGCAATGTTATAATACTTGGCTCACATTTTAACAACAGCCTTTACAACAGATTGGCAATATTTTTTTGCTATTGATACGGAACAGTTGTGTGGTTGCACTGAACAAGATGAAGACGACATCTTCCCGATTGATAAAGGGTCACCATCATAGGCTTATGTGTGAATATATTGTAAATAGCCTAATGCATCAGCTACACATAACACTATGTTTAAAAAGTCTCAAGACCCCATTAAATGATCACTTCATCTGGAAGTTTAAAGTCATCAATTGGAATGCGGCCAGCCCTAACAGTTTCAGGAGGATCCGATAAACATGAAAATTGTCTGCAAGATAATTAGATGCATTAATGTTAACAGAAAAAATAAAGAATTCGGGAAAAGCTGCAATGAGCAAGCCTGCTTGTTACTGGAAAGATCGCATATAAAAAAGACTGGGGAGCACTGTGCTAGCGGGCTTTCCATTTCTATGTATGAAAAAGAAATCGGAGTCCTCACGGCATACATCAAGTAATCAAATCCTTTTTTTTTCTCTTTCTAATAACGTGTCTGCCCATGTGCATATCATATACATATTTCATGACGACATTGTGGAATAAACAGCTTACATTGGTGCTTGTCCCATGTCTACCCTTTTATTTCATGCCATGCCTGCTTTTTGCATTCATAAATCACGTCATATATGCACAGATGTGTGCATACTTGGTCAGCATACAAGGCTTATATCATCTCGTTTTCTGTTTCTTTCATTCGGCACAGAGAGTGTTCGTGTATATATTGGCAAATATACCCGCTGAGATAGCGACTAATTCAACAGTAGCCTGCAATCAGCCACGTGAAACCCAGGAAAGCAGGCAAAGAAAGATTCTTTTTAAAAGTAAAAAAAAATAAAGTTCTAGCAGCATCAGTGCTTGAACTTAATAAAGCGGTCAAGCACATGCACTGTAGGAAGAGCAGATTATGAGTGAAAACATTTGCTTTATTTGATAAATCGAATGAACTAACATTTTTTTTGCATAGTTATTAGGTATACACTTTAATCTGTACAAAGCATCAAGCTTGAGATTGGTGAAAAATAAAAGTATTGTAAATGTAATCACTCTCTATTATGAATAGAACATTTAAACAATAAATTTGTACACCATCACAAGGTATTGAAATAACATAACTAATTCACATACACCAATGCCTGTCCTATAAAATTTTAATTGCTTGATGTTCGTAATTTGATTGTATTTAGAACCTTACAGTGGGCTTTTTATGTAGTAACCAGGCTCAACAGATCATTTTCATATTGATCATCAGCCTATTTTTATGTACACTGCACGACGAAGGCCTCTCGCACCAACCTCCAATTACCCCTATCTTGCGTTCGCTGATTCCAATTTGCGCTTGCCAATTTCCTTATTTCATCACCCCACCTAGTTTTATGCTGTCCTCAACTGTGCTTCACTGCCCTTGGCATCCAATCAGTAACTCTAATGCTCCACTGGTTACCTACTCTATGTATTACATGGCCGGCCCAGCTCTATTGCTTTCTCTGAATGCGAACTAAAATATTGGCTATCCCCCTTTGCTGTCTGATCCCGACCTCTCTCTTCCAATCTCTTAACGTTATGCCTAACATTTTTCATTCCACCTCTCTTTTCATGGTGCGTAAGTTGTTCTAGAGCTTCTCTTTAACCTCAAAGTTTGTCCCATATGTTAGCACCAATGCAATGCAATGATTGTACACTTTTCAATGGAAGTAGTAAGCTCCCAGTCAGGGTTTGGTAATGCCTGCTGTATGCACTCCAACCCATTTTTATTCTGTAAATTTCCTTCTCATGATCAGGGTCGCCTGTGAGTAATTGACCTGGATAAACGTACTCCTGTACAAACTCCAGAGGCTTACTGGCGATCAGGAATTCTTGTTCCCTTGCCAGGCTGTTGAACCCAACCTATCTTCTACCGATTAATCTTCAACCCCACTCTTACACTTTCTTGGTTATGTCTTCAATCATTGGTTGTAATTCATCTGTGGTGTTGCTGAACAGGACAATGTCTTCTGCAAGGGAAAGGTTGCCGATATATTTGCTGTTGATCCTCACTCCTAAGCCTTCCTAGTCTAATAGCTTGAATACTTCTTCTAACCATGCAGTGAATAGCACTGGAGATATTGCATCTCCTTGCCTGACCCCTTTCTTGATAGGTAACTTTCTACTTTTCTTCTGGAGAACGAAGGTAGCTGTTGAATATTTGTAGATATTTCCCAAGATATTCACATATGCCTCCTGTACTTCTTGATTACATAATGTCTCTATGACTGCTGGTGTCTCTACTGAATCAAATGCCTTTTCATAATCTATGAAAGCCATCTACAGGGGTTGATTATACTCTGCAGATTTCTTGATTACCTGATGGATGGCATGGATGTGATCCATTGTAGAATATCCCTTCCTGAAGCCAGCCTGTTCTCTTGGATCTCCATCCTAAGGATCTCCACAAATGATCCTGAAAAGTGCTCCATGTGAAACACCAAAAGATGTTCTATGGATGCACCAACTAGGCCTTTCTTTAGATGTCATTGGGACATTAGTCAGATGTTGAATCCTGGCATAGTCTTGATGTTAATAAGCACTTGTTTGTTGATGCTACAGTCCCTGTAGCTCTCCAGGCATGCAATGTGTCATAGAGTCACTGTGAAACTTTCAATGCTTTATTGCAACTGCTTATAATACAATGTGTCAATTAGTACCTCCAGCAAAAAATAATGAATCTATCCCTACTTTACAAACCCTAGACAATCTTCCAATAAAGATCTCTATTGGTCTCATATGAAATCCAATAGGAAAACCTACAAGTCCCATATGGCCAAGCGTACAGGTCCTATAAATATTCTTGCCGGTGCTGTGCCAGGGCAGTACAATGTTCTATAACACAAATAAAATGTGTGATAGTGATACAAGCAGTGATATGAACTTGTATTGGACAAATAAACTGCTTTATAGATCCCAATAGATGCAATAGAATTAGTGATCATAACATAAACTTGTATAGGTAGCAGTGCTCGGCAAGAAGCAAACCAAGCGGACGCGCCCAACATAGAGAATGGAGGCACGGAAGGTGTCGCTTTAATAAAGCAATTATATGCATTCCAAGCTGCATATTCGTTGTACTGTAGATGTTGGTACAATTTGTTGTTTCACTGTGTAATTTCCTAGAGATCAGAGCTGGCTGCTAGCACATCTGTAGGAATGTACAGATGGGGCTATATATAGGCCAAGATTCGTTATGTAAGTGTGGTCCTATGTGTCAGCTGTTTGGCTAGGCAGCAGCAGCAACCACGATGAGCAGAGGCCAGGAGGGTTTGCCTAGAAAGCTTCGTAAAACAATTTGGTATACATCATTCCTGTCTACACCAATCTAGAAGTTGAGCTAATACACAAATACAGGCTATTAGTTTTATCAGTGTACTAAGTCTGTTTCATAAACCACTACAGGCTATCATTGTATCAGGTCTAGTTTATACTCCAATAGATCAATACAGGTTATCAGCATCATTAGTGTATCAGACTTATCATTTCATTATCCAGTAATATGAAACCTATAGAAACCAACCAAATATTTCTATTCCAATTTTTCCTAAGGAAATATAACACAACACAAGCAGAATTTAGCATAAACACAGCTGTCCAATGTCTTTTGCGAGTGTTTACAGAAGACATTCGCAGTCCATGTGGTAGACACTGAACACTGTGCATTGCATCTATATCTTTTTATTTATATTGTTTATTTAGACATACATTAACACAGATGAAGGGACTAAAGGCAGATGCAGCTGCCTAAGCAAGGCCCTCCTACCTGTACATTGCACAGAGGTGGAAAGCAACAAGAACACAGCGAAACAATACAGAAACAGAGAAAAACCAAAATCTGTGCAAAAGGCAACTAAAAAAAATTACACAAGAAGCTACAAATTGTTGGAAATCTATACTTGCATCATTCTCAGTAAAGCCTAAACAATTAGGAATAATTCTGACAAACAACAATGCTGAGCAATTGTGCAAGAGTTTAACCAATAAATAAGGAATATAGAAAGGACTGACATGACCACAGCAGCACTACGTATCGCACGACAAGCATTATTCAACAGCTTAACAAAAGATAAACTTTTTTTTTGTTAAGGCTATAAACAAACCTGCATTGGCGAATCATATTAGCACTTTCACGATTTTTGATTGCTAGGTAATCAGGTATTAGGATGAGCAAGTGCCTGTGTCCCATATTTACTTCTGAACATTGGTGTCCTAAGTCAGCTATGCCTAAGATGGTACTGTGTATTATTGTCAGGCAGAGAAGGTGAGGAGGGAGTAATATACTGGTCACATAGAATGTTCTTCTGTCTATGCATAGAAAGCATTATTTGGAACAGCTAGTTAACTTTGAGTATGTTAAGCTTAGGAAAGAATAGTGCTGTGTTGGCATTTTGTTCTAGATTTTTTATAATGCAGTGCAAATCTCTTTTTTGTAGAGCTGTGCACTGCACAGCTCTACAAACCTGTCTAAATGTGTCTCAGGAGCAATATCCCAGATTAGTAGCCAGTAGTAAACATGAGAATGAACAAGGACATAATATAACTGAAGTTTTAACCATTATGGCACCAAATTTCGAATATTGTTCATTATTGATATTGCCCTACAGATATTTGCATGGAGCTTGTTTATGTGAGGTGTCTAGCTCATGTTCTCTTCGAAAATAACACCTAACAATTTTTAGGTTTGTACTAATTCAATAGCACAGTTAATAAATTTAGTAGAAGCATTGTAATTTGAAAATAATAAAAATAATTTTCCTAATGTTCAATTGAAGTAATTTAAATATAACCAGTTTCACAATTCAATCAACAGTCTAGTAGCTACCTTTTCAAGATAGAGTCATCATCATCATCATCATCATCATCAGCCTAGTTACGCCCACTGCAGGGCAAAGGCCTCTCCCATACTTCTCCAACTACCCCGGTCATGTACTAATTGTGGCCATGTTGTCCCTGCAAACGTCTTAATGTCATCTGCCCACCTAACTTTCTGCCGCCCCCTGCTACGCTTCCCTTCTCTTGGAATCCAGTCCGTAGCTCTTAGTGACCATCGGTTATCTTCCCTCCTCATTACATGTCCGGCCCATGCCCATTTCTTTTTCTTGATTTCAACTAAGATGTCGTTTACCCGCGTTTGTTGCCTCACCCAATCTGCTCTTTTCTTATCCCTTAACGTTACACCCATCATTCTTCTTTCCATAGCTCGTTGCGTCGTTCTCAATTTCAGCAGAACCCTTTTCGTAAGCCTCCAGGTTTCTGCCCCATATGTGAGTACTGGTAACACACAGCTGTTGTACACTTTCCTTTTGAGGGATAGTGGCAACCTACTGTTCATGATTTGAGAATGCCTGTCAAACGCACCCCAACCCATTCTTATTCTTCTGGTTATTTCAGTCTCATGATCCGGATCCGTGGTCACTACCTGCCCTAAGTAGATGTATTCCCTTACCACTTCCAGTGTTTCGCTACCTATCGTAAACTGCTGTTCTCTTCCGAGACTGTTAAACAGTACTTTAGTTTTCTGCAGATTAATTTTCAGACCCACCCTTCTGCTTTGCCTCTCCAGGTCAGTGAGCATGCATTGCAATTGGTCTCCTGAGTTACTAAGCAAGGCAATATCATCAGCGAATCGCAAGTTGCTAAGGTATTCTCCATCAACTTTTATCCCCAATTCTTCCCACTCCAGGCCTCTGAATACCTCCTGTAAACATGCTGTGAATAGCATTGGAGATATCGTATCTCCCTGTCTGACGCCTTTCTTTATAGGGATTTTGTTGCTTTCTTTGTGGAGGACTACGGTGGCTGTGCAGCCGCTATAGATATCTTCCAGTATTTTTACATATGGCTCATCTACATCCTGATTCCGTAATGCCTCCATGACTGCTGAGGTTTCGACTGAATCAAACGCTTTCTCGTAATCAATGAAAGCTATATATAAGGGTTGGTTATATTCTGCACATTTCTCTATCACTTGATTGATAGTGTGAATATGGTCTATTGTTGAGTAGCCTTTACGGAATCCTGCCTGGTCCTTTGGTTGACAGAAGTCTAAGGTGTTCCTGATTCTATTTGCGATTACCTTAGTAAATACTTTGTAGGCAACGGACAGTAAGCTGATCGGTCTATAATTTTTCAAGTCTTTGGCGTCCCCTTTCTTATGGATTAGGATTATGTTAGCGTTCTTCCAAGATTCCGGTACGCTCGAGGTTATGAGGCATTGCGTATACAGGGTGGCCAGTTTCTCTAGAACAATCTGACCACCATCCTTCAACAAATCTGCTGTTACCTGATCCTCCCCAGCTGCCTTCCCCCTTTGCATAGCTCCTAAGGCTTTCTTTACTTCTTCTGGCGTTACCTGTGGGATTTCGAATTCCTCTAGGCTATTCTCTCTTCCACTATCGTCGTGGGTGGCACTGGTACTGTATAAATCTCTATAGAACTCCTCAGCCACTTGAACTATCTCGTCCATATTAGTAACGATATTGCCGGCTTTGTCTCTTAACGCACACATCTGATTCTTGCCTATTCCTAGTTTCTTCTTCACTGTTTTTAGGCTTCCTCCGTTCCTGAGAGCCTGTTCAATTCTATCCATATTATAGTTCCTGATGTCCGCTGTCTTACGCTTGTTGATTAACTTAGAAAGTTCTGCCAGTTCTATTCTAGTTGTAGGATTAGAGGCTTTCATACATTGGCGTTTCTTGATCAGATCTTTCGTCTCCTGCGATAGCTTACTGGTTTCCTGTCTAACGGCGTTACCACCGACTTCTATTGCGCACTCCTTAATGATGCCCATGAGATTGTCGTTCATTGCTTCAACACTAAGGTCCTCTTCCTGAGTTAAAGCCGAATACCTGTTCCGTAGTTTGATCCGGAATTCCTCTAGTTTCCCTCTTACCGCTAACTCATTGATTGGCTTCTTGTGTACCAGTTTCTTTCGTTCCCTCCTCAAGTCTAGGCTAATACGCGTTCTTACCATCCTGTGGTCACTGCAGCGTACCTTGCCGAGCACGTCTACATCTTGAATGATGCCAGGGTTTGCGCAGAGTATGAAGTCGATTTCATTTCTAGTCTCACCATTCGGGCTCCTCCACGTCCACTTTCGGCTAACCCGCTTGCGGAAAAAGGTATTCATTATACGCATATTATTCTGTTCTGCAAACTCTACTAATAATTCTCCTCTGCTATTCCTAGAGCCTATGCCATATTCCCCCACTGACTTGTCTCCAGCCTGCTTCTTGCCTACCCTGGCATTGAAGTCACCCATCAGTATAGTGTATTTTGTTTTGACTTTACCCATCGCCGATTCTACGTCTTCATAAAAGCTTTCGACTTCCTGGTCATCATGACTAGATGTAGGGGCGTAGACCTGTACAACCTTCATTTTGTACCTCTTATTAAGTTTCACAACAAGACCTGCCACCCTCTCGTTAATGCTATAGAATTCCTGTATGTTACCAGCTATTTCCTTATTAATCAGGAATCCGACTCCTAGTTCTCGTCTCTCCGCTAAGCCCCGGTAACACAGTACATGCCCGCTTTTTAGCACTGTATATGCTTCTTTTGTCCTCCTAACCTCACTGAGCCCTATTATATCCCATTTACTACCCTCTAATTCCTCCAATAACACTGCTAGACTCGCCTCACTAGATAGCGTTCTAACGTTAAACGTTGCCAGGTTCAGATTCCAATGGCGGCCTGTCCGGAGCCAGGTATTCTTAGCACCCTCTGCAGCGTCACAGATCTGACCGCCGCCGTGGTCAGTTGCTTCGCGGCTGCTGGGGACTGAGGTCCGGGGTTCGATTGTTGTATTCATATAGGAGGTTGTGGCCAAGTACTGCACCAGGGTGGCCAATCCTGCTCTGGTGAGAGAGTGCGTTACCGGTTCTGGTCACCGGGATCAGGCCGCACTCCAGGCCTGTTTGTGCAATTTTCTCAACACACGGTTTTTTTTTGTATTTTCCGGTGGAGAATAGCGCGGCACCGGGATTTGAATCACGGTCCTCTTGCACTGGAGACGGATACTCTACCGTCCCCGTAGGAGTTAAATTAAAAATTAATTTATGGGGTTTTACGTGACAAAACCACTTTCTGATTATGCACGCCGTAGTGGAGGACTCCGAAAATTTCGACCACCTGGGGTTCTTTAACGTGCACCTAATTCTAAGTACACGGGTGTTTTCGCATTTCGCCCCCATCGAAATGCGGCCGCCGTGGTCGGGGTCCGATCCCGCGACCTCGTGCTCAGCAGTCTAACACCATAACCACTGAGCAACCACGGCGGGTCCCGCAGGAGTTGTACGCCTCATTTAACCTACAGTGGTGCCCTACTTGGTCAGTCAAGGTGGACCAATCTGAGCTCGGTTATACCGCATGGATGGCACTCGGCTAGAGAACCTGGTATTTATGACCGGCACATGCGAGTGTGAGGCCATACATATTTGAAGATATATATCTTTTTTTTTTTTTTTTTTTTTTAGGAGGGTTCCCGTACAGTGATAAAATAAAGGAAAAGACATTAAAAGAAAGAAAAAAAAGAAAGAAAAAGGGGCGGAAAAAAAAAAAAGGAACATAACAGGAGATTTGAACTCGTGACCCTTCGATGTTGCCCGGAAAGATAGCTCAGTCGGTTGGTTCGTCAGGCCCCAGGCTACTTTCAAGCGCCACAGCTCCTGCTCCGAGCCTCACACTTACGTGGAAAGAGACTCATGCTGTCCGCGATAGTCGGTTGGAAGGCATACTTTCTAGGAAAAATGGCCGATCAAGGAGAAGAGCGAACTCGAGCGGCTTTAGAGGCTAGGAAAACTGCCTTAAAATATTTAGACTTGAGGGAAAGCTTCGTTAACAAACTATAACACGGCAATCAGCACTCGAATACGACGAGAGAAATTACTGAGACGTGGAAAATTCCCTTGAAAAAAAAAATCTGGTTTGCTAGACAAATGCTTGTATGTATTGAACCTCTTAAAAGATGAGGGGTGAAATATGCGCTCACCGAGAGGGCATCTTCAGCACGAGACATCCCCAAGGCACCTTACAGAGATGTGGAGAGCTTCGCGGCCGGAACGAAGCCTCCCTTCTCCGCCGGCCAAGAGGGGGAAACGCGCTTTCCGATCGCTCAAGGTTGCGCGGACAAAGCATAACTCTAGCGTCTAGGAAAAGCTTAACCAGGTGCGATGGCGGCACGCATAGCGTGGGAAGCTAGCCGCCAGAATAACTTATACCAAGGACTGGTGCTGATGAGGGCGAAATACCTTCGTGTAATTATAATAACCCTAATAGGACTACTTTCGAAAAAAAAAAAAAGGAAACGGCCCAGAGGGCTATACTACGAGAGCTATGACTGATAGTTTTCTATATATATATAT
This sequence comes from Dermacentor andersoni, assembly GCF_023375885.2. Taxonomy (NCBI): domain Eukaryota; kingdom Metazoa; phylum Arthropoda; class Arachnida; order Ixodida; family Ixodidae; genus Dermacentor; species Dermacentor andersoni. The sequence continues at coordinate 409,752,446 of NC_092814.1, read as the reverse complement.
ATATATATTCATCTCATCTATGGGATCGCATGCGCGCGCTGTTTCTTTGTCTCTGCGTGTAGTACAGTTAAGAGAGCCAGTTTAAGGGCGGAGAAGAAGAAAGAAGAGAAAAGCAAAAACTGCAGCGCCGTGGTTTTAAAGCGCACCCGTGGTAGAGAAACGGAATGCGATATAAGCGTGCGTAGCCATGATACGCACACGACAAACTGCCTTAAAATATTTAGACTTGAGGGAAAGCTTCGGTAACAAACGATAGCACAGCAATCAGCACTCGAATATAATTATAACCCTAATACTAATTGTAAATATTCATCTCATCTATGGGATCTAATGCGCGCGCTGTTGCTTTGTTCTGTGTGTAGTAGTTAAGAGAGCCAGTTTAAGGGTGGAGAAGAAGGGAGGGAAGGAAAGTCTCTGAAGCAAAATTAAAGCGCCGTGGTTTTAAAGCGCATCCCGTGGTAGAGAAACGGAAGGCGATATAAGCGTGCGTGGCCATGATACGCACACGACAAACTGCCTTAAAATATTTAGACTTGAGGGAAAGCTTCGTTAGCAAACGATAGCACGGCAATCAGCACTCGAATATAATTATAACTCTAATAATAATTGTAAATATTCATCTCATCTATGGGATCTAATGCGCGCGCTGTTTCTTTGTCTCTGCGTGTAGTACAGTTAAGAGAGCCAGTTTAAGGGCGGAGAAGAAGAAAGAAGAGAAAAGCAAAAACTGCAGCGCCGTGGTTTTAAAGCGCACCCGTGGTAGAGAAACGGAATGCGATATAAGCGTGTGTAGCCATGATACGCACACGACAAACTGCCTTAAAATATTTAGACTTGAGGGAAAGCTTCGTTAGCAAACGATAGCACGGCAATCAGCACTCGAATATAATTATAACCCTAATACTAATTGTAAATATTCATCTCATCTATGGGATCTAATGCGCGCGCTGTTGCTTTGTCTCTGCGTGTAGTAGTTGAGAGAGCCAGTTTAAGGGCGGAGTAGTTGGAAGGCATACTTTCTAGGAAAAATGGCCGCTCAAGGAGAAGAGCGAACTCGAGCGGCTTTAGAGGCTAGGAAAACTGCCTTAAAATATTTAGACTTGAGGGAAAGCTTCGTTAACAAACTATAACACGGCAATCAGCACTCGAATACGACGAGAGAAATTACTGAGACGTGGAAAATTCCCTTGAAAAAAAAAAATCTGGTTTGCTAGACAAATGCTTGTATGTATTGAACCTCTTAAAAGATGAGGGGTGAAATATGCGCTCACCGAGAGGGCATCTTCAGCACGAGACATCCCCAAGGCACCTTACAGAGATGTCCAAGATAGAGTAAGTGCATGTTTATCTGCAAAAAAATGTACTAGTGTCTTTTGCATACAGTATCATATATATAGCATATAGTAGTGTAGTTTGCATGTAGTAGTTTGCATATATATTGAGGAAGTTGCAGTATATTCACAATATCTTTTGTTTATTTATTTATCAAATACTTCAGGCCCTCACAGCAAGCCCTAGCAAGTGTGGCATAACTATACAACAATGCATAATATGAATTCAGCGTAGTGACAGCACAAAACATAGGAGCTCATTTACAATGGGACAGGTTGTACAGTAACAGGAGAAAATTTATACAGTGTGAAACATGACTATGAATAAAAAGCAATCAATTTGTCAATAGATTCAATGGTCATAATCACATCAGAAGGCAGCTTGCACCATTCCTCAATTGTACGGGGAAAAAAAGAATACTTAAAGGTGTTTATTTTGGCATGGTGTGGAGTTAGACACTGATCATGATGATGCCTTATACGACGAGTAGTAATGGGCATAAGATAAGGTTGAGGACTCATAGAAAGTTTATTGTTCTTAAGTAAAAATAGAAATTTTAGTCTTTGAATTTTCATTCGTGCTTGCAGCGATGAGATGGCATGCTCTTTCATTAAATCAGAGGGCGAGTCTGTACTGTGGTATTTTGAAAAAATGAAGTGTATGACTTTCCTCTGGGTCAACTCCAGTGCCTCAACATTCTGTTTAGTGTAGGGGTCCCAAACTGTACAAGCATACTCTAGTTTTGGTCTGATGAGACTATATATAGTATACTAAATGCTTTATCCTGGGAGGAACATTCTTTAGTTTGTGGTGAAGAAGACCAAGTTTTCAGTAGGAAGACAAGAAAACATTGGTAACATGATTGTTCCAGCTTAAACGGTTTGTTATGGTAACACCGAGGTATTTATATTCATTAACTCCTATATAGGGGATGCGATGGAAGGGTGTATGGAAAGGAATGCACAAGTTTTTTGTCGGTAATCTTCATAAAAACAGTTTTTTTCAGCATTAAGCTGCATATCCTAAATGCTGCACTGTGTGTGAATTCTCTGGAGTTTAGAGTTAAGCAGAACTTTGTCACTAGGACAGTTAATTTTGTTAAACAGAATGCAGTCATCAGCAAACAGTTTAATTTGAAGCGGTTCAGTTATAACACTAACAATATCATTTATATATATTAGAAATAACAATGGGCCCCAGTACACTTCCTTGTGGAACACCTGAAGTAACTGGTAAAGTATTTGAATGATGACCATCGATGTTAACAAACTATATGACGAAACCCATGCGACCACAAATTTAGGAAGTCCATTTAGTTCAAGTTTGCGTATTAATTTTGCTTGAGATGCAGCATCAACTGCTTTTCGGAAGTCTAAGAAAATGGCACCAACCTGCCCTGAGCGGTTAAGCACTGTTGCAAAGGTGTGTGATTTGGGTCACAGTAGGACAATCCTTTCCTAAATCTGTGTTGAACAGATGAGAGCAAACCATTGTCGTTTAGAAATTTAGTTATATAGTTACTTAAAATGTACTCTGCTAACTTACAATAAGTGGTAGTGAGCGAGATGGGATGACAATTAGAAATAAGCGTCCTATCACCCTTTTTAGGCACAGGCACAATGCAAGCTGTCCTCCAATCAGAAGGCAGCTTTCCTGTGGCAAATGAGGTGCGAAAAATTATGTAGAGATTAGGTCCTATAATAGAGCCCTGTGGTACACGCGATATATATATATCATGTGTGTATAGCATATGCAATATGTATGTATATTGCAACCAGCATGTGCCTGCACACCCACATGGAAATGCAGTGGCAAGTTCCCTTATTTAGGACCTTCTGCCTAGCATAGGTGGGATATTCAACCAGCTAAATTTTTCAAAGATAATGCTATCCTAAACTATATGCAAACTAGAGTGTATGCATATGAGCTTGAGATTTCATAGTTTTGGGCTATAATTTGAACATATCAGAAAGCATTTCTTTTCTCGAAAATGGAAAGATTCAACCTCTAGAATGCCGACCATTAATGTGTGGGCAAAAAAAAGAGGCCCAGATGTGGGACATTCCTGGTAGAATAACCTAAAGTCTTAGGTAAATTTAAAGAGAGCATCTATTTGAGAAGAGGACTTGCAGATATCTGACACGCCATCTCCTGATGCACATTCACCGAAAATATTTTGCATGCTGATTCCTTATCCAAATTATGCCCATGATGCTGCATTTTGAAGACCTCACCGAGTACAATGTCTCTTCAAAGTCCACCAGACGTTTTGATTTGGATGTGGGACGTGTGGATCTTTTTGGGACGTCCATGGGGACTTTTTGTGTCATCTCGCTGGAATCAGTCAACCTTACAAACGAATTAAATGACAAGTCATATTTAGTACATCTTTTTTGTACATGTCTGCACCACACAGAGTGTAATGCCAGTAGTGCAAATATTAATTTTCACTTGAAAAATTATTTCCGCCCAAACACATGGTGCATTTATGCCAGCATTAACTCTCACACTTCTGCACTGAAAAAAAAATCTATACTGTTACTCACAACAAATGTTTACCTAGGTATGAACAACAGAACTTAACAAACAAACCTTTTCAATTTCTGAGCCTAAGCTACACTCACCCAATTTGTCCAAGCCATATATCTCCTTTCAATTTTGTTGCAGAATTAGCAAATGATGTTCTTTCAACACTAAATTGTGGAGCTAAATTAAGGTGCTCAAGCAGTTTTGGGCCAGTTAATTGCTATATTCATGCTGAAAACTTGGTGGAGAAGCAATGAGTAAGAGAGAGACAATACAAATACTGACTTTTGATTGAAGGTCTGTTTTTGAAACATTGGTTAACATACCAGAAAAACTTGCACATGTTAAGAAAATCAAGACAAATTTGGGCCTCTGTTAATATAGAGGTCTAAAGCACCTCAATGTCTTCCCACACCAAAATTATTAGAAGGATCGCTTGTCACCATAAAAAACACTAGAGGGCCGGCTGACATACTTTCCGCACATTTTCTTTATGTGGAATTGCTCACCGATTTCCTCATCAACATATGTCTCTATGTTGGAAATGCAACAATGTATGTGCAACATGAAACACTGCCTTAAGGGTGTGCACATTTTCTTTATGTGGAATTGCTCACTGATTCCCTCATCGACATATGTCTCTACATTGGAAATGCAACAATGTATGTGCAACATGAAACATTCTGCCGTAAGAGTCTATGAGCCATTGCATCTTTGCTTGCTTACAGCGTATGAGCCATTGCTGATGATAATATTTTTTTGTACCACTCGACTAGACGCCGCATTCTTTAGATGTGAGCCATTGCCCTGAGCCACTTAAGGCTTTGCATCATGGAATGTGCAAGTGTGACTGAACGAGGACATAGAAAGAAACAGATAGACAGAGACAGCACTACTTTCAACTATAGATTTTATTTTCACAAGCATCGATAAATATATACTGAACGAGCAGAAACAAATGAGACAGCAAAAAAGAACATTTAGTCGTGCATGTCGATGAACCATACACATGTCCAAGGTATGGTCAAAACATAAACTGCAATGGTTACTACGATAAACCGAGGAATCATATCTCTTTTTCAGATATCGACACTAATGGCTTGCTCATGCACCTTTCCTCTAATTTTCCGATTTCATAGGCCTCCACAATCTCCCTTGTCATCCTACTATGAGCACTATACAAAATAGAAGTTCTCCCTAGGGAAAATTCTGACAGAAATATTTTATTGGTTTCTATATAGGTTTCATCTTACTGGATTATAAAACGACAGACCTGATACCCTAATAAAGCTGACAGCCTATATTGGTATATTGGACTACAAAATAGTATGCCTGAACACTGGCAAAACTGATAGCCTGTATTGGTATAGATGTAGATATCGTATCAAGGTGGTTTGTTCTACAAAGATGCATTAATTGTTCATTCTAAAGCGAATCTTTCTACGTGAACAACGTGAACCCTCCCAGATTTTGCTGTTCTTGGTTGCTGCTGCTGCCTTTGCCAAATAACTCACACACAGGACACAACTTATACAATGAATCGTGGGCTATATATATATGTATATATATGTTGAAACAGGCATGTTCGTCTTGTCAACATGGGCACAGCATCTGGAAAAGGGCCACTAACACAAGGCAGTCACAGCCCAAAAAATCGACAGAGCAAGACACACACGACCGTCAACTTCTTCCTCCATGCTGGCACAGAACTGGTGCCAAAGTGCTCCGGTACAACATATACATCTATATATAGCCGCCGCATCTTTTCTACCCCGACATGTCTGCTCGAGGCCAGCTCTGATCTCTACGAAATTACGCAGTGAAGCAAAAAATAGTACCTAAATATCCTCAGCACAACAAATAAACAGCTTGGAATGCATAAACACTTTATTAAAGCAATGCCTTTCCCACCCTCATTCTCTATGTTTGGCGCATCTGATTAGTTGGCTTCTTGCCAAGCAATACTACCAATACAAGTTTATATCATGATCACCACTTCTATTGCATCTACTGGGACCTATAAAGCATGTTATTTGTCCAATACAAGTTTATATCACTACTTCTATTGCTTCAATTGGGACCCATAAAGCATTTGGTTTGAACTCTCTATTGCCTTGATAGAGGACTGTAAAAAATGTTTATGAAACCTGTATATTTGCTATGGGACCAGTAGATTCTGCTATGGAACCTGTAGGTTTTCCTATTGGCCCTATATATTTCGTATAAGACCAACAGAGGTCTCTGTTGCAATTTTCCCTAGGGCTTTCAAACATGGGTTTGCAGGGACAATCTCGCCAATGAATGCCCAAATGACCCGAGATTACTCTAGTGACCTTATACATTGATGCTCTTTTAGTATCTCATTGATGCATCTGCCAGTTTGACCAACACATGTTCTTGCACACAAAAGTGGAATGGCATAGACAAAGTTATGAGTGCCGGTTACAAATTGCAAAATTAGAGGAAAAGTTCATAAGCAAGTCATCAGTGTCGCTATCTGAAAAAAAATGATTCCTTGGTTTATCATTGTAAGTATTGCATTGTATGTCTGGACCAAGCCTTGGACATGTGTACAGTTCATCGACATGCACCAGTGAATGGTCTTTTTTGCTCTCTTGTTTGTTTGCGCTTGTTTGGTATATACTTATTGATGCGTGTGAAAATAAAATCTATAGTTGAAAGTAGCACTGGTGCTGTGTATCTGCTTCTTTCTACGTCCTCATTCATTTGCACTTACACATTTCATCATGGAATCAAACCAACTAGCCCGCCAACATGTTTTAAGGCTTTCGCCTTAATATATTGTAGAATGCCTCTCTGACCACAGACATAGCACTGAAGCTGTTCACTACCTGGCCCAGGTTTTCATATCTGGAATAAAGTCAGAGAGTGATACGATACACATATATCAGGACAATAGTGTGCATTCGTATGCATGTACAATATTTGTCGGGCATTATACATATGTGCTAATGAACAATGCTGCAAAACAAGGAAAGAGAAGAATGTTTGTGCCCTCATTCTTTTGCATCTTTGCACATTATTTACAATAAACGCATTCCAGCTCGCCCAACTTGCAACTGTTCTACCTTTGAAGCCACCGCATGCACAAATTGTGCTGTCGCCAGTCTATGCATTTTCCTTACTCCAAAGCATCAGAGAGGATCCTCACTTTTGTGGGCATTCAGAGTGCAAAGCATTTCACAAAAGCCCTATATAACCTTGCCTGATCATGGCAATTGCAGCGTGGCTTTGAGACTTTTGACAAAGGTTATACTATGCTTGGATATAGCACTTATCTGCTTGCACAACTAGGCCAACTCACATACATTTAAATACTACTGAGTAAGCACATAAAGTTCAGTGGTTTTGCTGCAGCAATGTGGTGTGAAATGTTGGAGCATTCATTTTGTATTGCTACTAAGATAATTCCTGCACTACTGGTAGTTTCATTTCTGTAAACACATACAACAACAACAAAAAGGTTAATCACTCCCCACCACAATTAAGTCTTGTGTGATTACATGCAAAATATAAGACTATGCTAGCACCTCGCTGTGCAGAAATAAGGCACAGCGCTCAAGTATTACTATAAAAGCGTCCTTCACAATAATTTTTCAACTGCACGAAAAAAGACAAGAGGGGTGATTTATTTCAACACACATACTTGGATGCAGTAATCCTACTTTTTGGCTTCCTTAATGTAGCCTAAAGAGATGAACAAATGCCAACCTGCCCAACTATTTATGACAGTTCATGATTATGTGTAGGAAAAACAAGAAGGGAGGAAAATAAATAAATAAATAATAAAAAATAAAGAGATGTATTATAATAATTGCCGTCGATGCCCTGCCTTAATATATGCACCAGTTTATCAATATTTATAATCAGCCTAAGGTAACTAAATGTGCTCTATGTTTAATTATCTTCCTAAGCCACTAAAACTTGAAAAAATATTTGCAGACAATTTCGTTGGCTCCCTAGCACATATTATTTTAATTATGTAATAATTTTCGATCGTCAGGAGTTCTCTTATTCTTGGTAAATTATCCGTTAATACGCTCACAACTTGCGGCTATCGGAGATTATTCGCACACCTACACATCGAGAGCAATAAAAACGCCAAAAGAACTCACAACAGCTACATATATCCACTGCAACACATAATTGTCTGCAAAGGGGCTTTACAACAACCTTAGTTAGCATGCAGTGAAGCGCTATCGGTCATCCTTTTAAGCGCAGTGAAAAACTTTGTACCGCCTCATACATTCTTGATATTTTATGTCTCGCAGGTAGCCACTAATAGCTGTTTACCTGCGAAGTAAGTTTTTGCGGCATATTGTGATGAGTTTCAGGGGCTGTGATTGTATCGGCTTCACCGCGACAAACTTGTTGGGCAGCGAGGGATGCCGTTGGTTTCAACTCTATTTCTGATTGCACTGTACGATGACAGATCATTCGCAACTAAATATAGGAACGATTTACGTAAAGCTGCAGTGTTGTAGTGTCTTCATGCCGGCGAGAAATTTCAATTTCGCCTTTTTTCTTTCTTTTTGCGCACGTAATATTTGTTACGTGTACTGCAGAGAAGCTGTATGTCAAACATGCACGTTTTTTACTCGTTACACTATTTCTAAGAAATGAATCGTTTTAACAATGAACTGCTGCGCATAGTCACACTAATTTCGCAAGAAATCCTTGCAAATTGGTGTTTGTACTACATGTCTTTTGGTGTGTGCAGCGTTATCGAATCCTTTTGCTGTATCCGTATCGTCCGTCAGCTGCAGTTGCCGTTAAAGCTGCGTAACAATGCACCAGTATTCAGACACTAAAACAATGTGAAATAATTTACGCTAATATTTTATGTAACATTTAGCAATTTATTTCTTAGTTCTTTCCTTTCTGTTTATTGATATATCAAGTGCGCTGCTGGTGCAGTTTACGAGTGCGGGACTCGTGAAAAATGGCGCTTTGTGTGCCGTGTTTTGAACGTATGAAGTCATGTTTGAATGTGGTCAGCAAAAACTGGAAATATTTTTTGGTAAGGTGTTCTGGCTGTACCAGAGCCTGTATCTGACTTTGTTATAGCTGCGTGATTTCTCTGTACCGCAGTTCTTTAATAATTGTATGGATAGCATCAATACATAAGCAACGTATCCACTGGCATGGTTCCTCGGCAAGGTGCCAGCAATTTTTAACGGAGTGTTTCCACGCCTCAAATTCAGTAACCGTTGTGTTGTGGCTTCCTGCTTTGCGTGTCTGACATTCAGGTCGCATACGCTGGCATAATGGGTAAAGACCGCAACTTTTTCGAGATGGGTTATGGTCTGCGTTTTTCGGTGGTTGTAGTCGTCAGTTTTTTTTTTTCCTACTGTTACTGAAACTTTCACAATCCAATTCACAGGACGTGAAATTGGCAGTTTATTTGTAGCGTGAATCAAACATTGGCTCAATATAAATCTTAGTTTACCACAAGAAAGAAGTGATTCATGCTTTATAGTATATTGCAGTTCTTCAACCAGCTGATCGACTTACAAAGGCAGACCTGTCAGAATAGCTTTTCAAAAAATGCACCAAACGAATTGGCGGAATTTTGTATTCACATTTCATGCCCATTCGGGCTACTCTGAGAAGCACTTTAATCAATAAAACACGTTGCTTGGTAGTTGGTGCATGATGTTTTACCAGTATTGGGGCGCCGCAAGAGACCAGAGACGACAGAACCAACTGTTAACACCAACCAACTGGTAAGTGAAACTTATATTGTTATCTACTGTAATGAATGCAACTTTATGGGATATCGCTATTGATTATGTCTATGGGCATGATATTATGCCTATACGTATGTGCAGTATGTACGACTGTCTATATAGTCTTGTGTTCTGGAAATAAATTAGTCGGAAATGTGCACCACACAACGTTGGTTCTGTCGTCTCTGGTCAATTGCTGCGCCACAATTCTGGTAAAAAGAACACCTTGGCTTAAATTATGTCACCAGCTCTCAGAAAAAAATTTAGGAATCAAATCTCAGTGTTAAAATTTTTGTTTTGCACAGTTAATTAGGCATTTTAATATGGCTGAGCTATTAAAACAGCAGAGATAGATTTTGTTTTTAAATAAAAAGGTGCCAAAATATGGGTGTTAGGCCAGCAGTAATAACTACAAACCTAAAGGCATAAAAGATTGATTTGGTAAATATGTAGAAATATTGGGCTGTGCAATGAACTACTATGATTGCCATATTGAAGCGTGTTTCATAAAAAAAATTCTAAAATTGCACCTTTATTGCAAGTTTTTAACAAACAATTGCCCATTTTATCAAACTTAAGTGCACTTTTCAAACTATGCTGGTTCATTGCACAGGTTTGTGTACCAAGAAACAGTACACACCATTTATACAGAAATGCATGTGAGAAAAAAATGTCACGAGTGTTCGCATAACAAGATATTATACATAAAAATCAAGTTCTGAAAGAAAAACATTAAATTTTTGAAACAAATGTACACGTACAAATCCACCAGGCTCGTAGCTTGGGGCCTCCTTGGAAGTGACACGGTCTGATTTTACATGAGCTGCAGTTCTTTTATATTGTGCCGATGTACTGCCTTCTTTTGGTGGTTTTGGTCTGGTAAGAACTTTCACAAAAACAGTCTTTCAGCGTAGAACTTTTCCATGAGTCAAGAAATACTACAACTTCGTCTTGAACATATTGTCACAGGTATAAAACTATTTACACGGTGTATTTACAAGGTGCATATGAATAGCAGCCGAGAATCCCAAGAGGCTGTTGCCACTTCATCGTCTTCACCATTGACGACCTTTCCTCTTTTACCATTGTAACACAGCCCCCGGCAGAAAAAGCACCATCCCAGTGCTTCAGATGGGGCCGTCGGTAAGGGCATGTAGGGCTTAAGCTGAGAGACATGTACGACGTCAGGTGATGTGGAACGGGTAGCATGACAGAGGTCTCGGGGATTATCTCATATGTGACATTGGTCACTTGACGTAGATCACGGTAAGGGCCTTTGCAGCATGAACGGAGTTTCTCGGAGAGCCCCGCTAGGCGGCAAGGGCACCAAAGTAGCACGAGAGAGCCTGGTGAAAAATATTTGTCACGATGGCGATGATTGTAAGCGTGCCGTTGAGATTCCTGCGATGCCAAAAGAGGAGTACGGGCAAGCGTGGGCGATGGCGTCGCAGGCATACTTGGTCCTCGAATCCTGTATCAAGGGAGTGAAGTGTCCTATGGTAATACAGGGTCACGACCGAAGAGTAAGTAAAAGGGGGAATACCCAGCAGTATTGTGGTGGGCTGAAATATAGGTGAACGTGACATAAGGAAGCGCCACATCCCAGTCCTTGTGGTCAGGTGAAACGTATTTCGATAACACGTCAGTAAAGGTCCAATTAAGTCGCTCAGTAAGGTCGTTGGTCTGGGGATGATAGGAGATAGCCAGTTTGTGCTTGGTAGAATATGAGCGTAGGATATCGGCGATGACTTAGGAGAGGAAAGTGCGGCCGTGGTCAGTAAGGAGCTGTCGCGGGGCGCCATGAACTAAAATGATATCCCAGAGCAGGAAATCTGTGATGTCGGTCACGCAGCTCATGGGAAGTGCCTGAGGGATGGCATAGCGCGTCACGTAATCAGTAGCGACAGCGATCCACCTGTTGCCGGAGCTGGACTCGGGGGAAAGGGCTAAGGGGCTAAGGAGATCCAAACCCATGCGAAAGAATGGCTCAGGTGGAATGTCGATCGACTGTAAGTACCCAGCAGGAAGCGTCGCTGGCTTTTTGCGATGTTGGCAGGGCTTGCAAGCAGCTACATAGCGCCGTACGGAATGTGCGAGGCCGAGCCAGTAAAAGCAGTGGCGCACGCGGTCGTAAGTGCAAGCAAACCCAAGGTGTCCGGCAGTTGGGGCGTCCTGAAGCTCCTGAAGCACGGTTGAGCGGAGGTGTTGAGGGACGACAAGGACAAGGGGAGGACCGTCCGGATGAAAACTGCGTCGGTACAATATGCCGTCGCTGAGAACGAGCCACCGTAACGATGGATCAGTAGCAGCAGATTCCATTCGGTCAATGAGGGTCCTCAGAGTAGCGTCATGGCGTTGCTCATTGGCCATTTCCAAAAGCTGGGAAATGGAAAGAACACTTGCGGAAGCGTCCATGTCGGCATTGGCTGGCGTGTGTACAGGGCACGGAGCAAGAAATATTTAGGAGTGGAAACTCCGCTGTTTGCGGCGACCAGAAAAGGTCACAAGCCCGCGAATGTATTTTCATGCTGGCGGCACCTGGCGGCATGGGAAGAAATTACCGCCGTTTTGGTTGCCAGGGCAACCGGTCGAGCGTGTTGCTCCCGTTCGGCGGCGCGCGCCTGACTTCTACTGAGGGCACTCTCGCGCGCTTCTTTACCGCTTGTAGCCCGAAGAGCAACTGCTGCTACGCTTCAGCCATTTGAGCACAGTAAAAAATAAAACGCGTTTTCCATGACAGCTATAAGATGATACGTAGCTTCTGGTTGTAGCCAGGGCTATCTTGCTCCGTGGCGGGCGGTTTTCGGCTTTTTGCGCTTGCGAAACTGATGACTATCTCGTTCCTAATCGCTCAAAGGGCGACCGCTTGTTTCTCGCTCTAGTGCTCACAGGGGTGCGCGTAGGAAGGATGCCGCCGTGCATGTGTTTCCGTTCCTTTTCTTTTTTTTTAAGACTCGCAAAAACTAGTTGCCCTAGCTGCTTAGCGATAAGAGGAAGATTAGCGGAAGTTTGCCACACGTGTTGCTTTTTTTGATGGGCACACAACGAAACAGTTTTCTTGAGTGCGCGCACCTACGCAGTTCGATTACGGCGTGCCCGCTGAAGCAAACACCCGGTTCGTCTGCTTGTCGTCTGCTTTGAGCGGGCGCCGCCGGAGTGAGCGCCGGAGCTGCCGGAGCCGCCGAGCCGCCTGCCGGGCGCTGCTCTTTTTTTTTTTTCCGCTGCAGCTTCTACGACGCGCCGCATGGTGCCGCCACTGCATAGGGTAGCATCGGCGCATGCAACAATTGTGACTTTATCTGGTCGCCCGCGCTCGCTCGCGCTGACGGGAGTTTCACCTCCTATATGTCTTACTCCGTGGTATAGGGTAACGGGACAAGCAGTCGGCATCCTTGGGTAGGCGACCAGACCTATACATTACCGAATAGGAATACTCTGTAGCCGCAAAGCCCGTCGTCCAAGCCTCCCTGTGGGATCGTTTAAGGACGAAAGCCGTGTTGACGAGAGCATGTTGATCCGTTACAATGGAAAAGGGCCTGCCATGTAAATAGGGGTGGAATTTCGCCACTGCCCAGACAACTGCTAAACATTCATGCTCAATAATAGAGTAGTTCTGCTCCACAGGCGACAAAAGACGGCTAGCGTATGCGATGACACGTTCATGGCCGTGTTGAACTTGTGCCAAGACGGCACCGATTCCGTGGCCACTGGCATCTGTGCGCACCTCTGTAGGGGCTGAAGTAGCGAAGAGTCCCAGAATCGGTGGGGTGGTGAGCATGGTGGTAAGGCGTGAAAAGGCGGTTGCCTGAGAGGATCCCCGTGAAAACTGCACACTTTTCTTCAGGAGATCTGCGAGAGGGCGTGTGATGGTAGCAAAATTTTTAACAAAGCAGCAGAAGTAAGAGCAAAGGCCCACAAAACTTCGACATCTTTTGCGGACCATGGAACAGGGAACTCTTCCGAGGCACGAATTTTCTCCGAGTCCGGTCGGATGCCAGTCGCATTGACGACATATCCAAGAACAGTAATCTCAAAATGACCAAATTTACATTTCTTAGAGTTGAGCTGTAGGCCGGCCTTGCGAAAGACGGCAAGTACAGCTGAAAGGCGCTCATTGTGTGTGCTGAATGAGGGCGAGAACACCATAACATCATCTAGGTAGCAGACACAAGTCGACCACTTGAATCCTTGGAGTAATGAGTTCATCATACGCTCAAAATTAGCCGGAGTGTTGCATAGCCCGAAAGGCATAACATGTTACGGTGGGAAAAGAGGACAAGGTCGTCGATGGTGAAGACAACGAAGTGGCAATGGCCTCTCGGGATTCTCGGCTGCTGTTTATATGCACCTTGTAAATACACCGTGTAAATAGTTTCATACCTGTGAAATTTTGGTGGAAATGTGGGGTACGCATCTTCGCCACGGAGCTCTGCAGCGGACGTCTCGCCCAGCCTGCGACCGTGCTTCCAGTGGAAGGCAGCGCATCTGCAGCAGCAGTGCCAACTACACATACCCAGTATGTTGCTCTACTTCAGCCGTAATACCCCGGCAAGTTCACCGGCCTCGGTGGTGTTGACGTAGAAGAATGGTTGAAGATGCATGGGCGCGTCAGCAAGGTGAACAGGTGGGATCCGACCCTAATGCTGGCCAATGTCGTGTTCTACTTTTACGGAACACCGCAAACGTGGTTTTACACACATGAGGAAGAGCTAACCAGCTGGGACTTGTTCAAAGAAAAGCTGTCCGAAGTTTTTGGTAATCCGACCGGGCGACAACTAGCTGCCAAGCAACAACTCGCCACGTGTGCCTAACTGCTGCCAAGTCGTACGTCTCCCACATTCAGGACGTCCTAGCTCTAGCATAAAATCGACCTTGTCCTCTTTTCCCACTGTAACAATATTACATTGACAAGTCTGAGCTCCAAAAGAAAACAAGCAAACTACTGGCAAAATGAGGTGTGCATGACTAGTTTGGGACCTGCCACGATCACTGTATTATGGAAACAGTCTTAGAGAGCCTAAATTAAATTGAAAGAGACATATCGACCATGAAGCACAAGCTAGCAGGAGTTGGTGCTAGAGTATTCAAGATGTCCGAGTTATTTAAAAGACTTCATGAGCCAGAGCACTAGCTAGCCTCCATTCTAGTTTTGTGTAAAACCAAAATCTCGATAAACCTAATCGCAACAACTTAAGTCATTCCAGGCATTAGTGAAGTATCGAATGAGACCGGCTGTTCAGATGTTAGTCTTTTTTGCTAAAATGATTGGGTGTCTGTTCTTTTGAGCCCATAAAGGGGCAAATATTTTCCAAACAAACGATCTGCTTTGGGGGCATTTCTGCCTCTTGTGGAATTCGGCTTGCTGGATAATTTAACTAATTTCATTGGTGCCTTCAGTGTCGAATCAATGGAAGTCAACTGCATTTTCTTTTTAGAGCATCACAAAAAAATTGCAATGTGGCTTGTCCACAGCCACTGACAGGCTTAGTTAAATCGTCGTTGCTATTCTGGAGCTACACAAAACCAAGTCGAGTGACCATAACATGCTACCATTTTGTTTTGTTCACACCGCAGCCATCATGTCTCCATTTACGAAAATACTGGTGGAAAATAACTTTGAGTCATTGTCATTAACTTGAATATGTTGGGCTGAATGTTGACACTGCTGTCATGCCAAACGGCATTTTACATCATTACAATTGGAAACTGTTTGAAAAGTGATCAAAAAGGCTTGAAGCGTGTCGAACTTGGCAGCTGCTTAGCTTCAAGATTTCACTACTTTTCAATGTTTCCCCTCCTTGAATTTTGTGTCAGATGTTCTGTATGAACCCTGCCTGCTGTTGGCTTTCTCAATGCTACAATACATACGTGTAAATGCCAAAGAAAGTAGAAAGAGGAAAGCCTCTGGCACAGTTCTGTTGATAAACCACTTTATTTGAACAATCTGAAAGAGCTAAGTAACATTTTCTCAGTGCAAATGCATAGCTGTATTTGGCAGACCTCTTGAAGATTGAAGCAGCAGCTGCTCTTTCATGGCACCTTAAAGTGGTGGGTTTTCATTCCTCACTGGACAAAGAAAGGAAAAAGAGTGAAATTTTGCAAAAAATAATCACTGTACAACATGAATGCAAGGATATGCTTTAGACTAATGACAGCATATGGTATCCGTCACCAAATAATTTGCACGCCATCATGAAATACCGTATTTATTCAATTACAATATGGTCACGATTACAAGGTAAGGGCACAGTTGGGGGACCCAGGAACAAAACTTAAGTATGCACACTAATATACGGCGATATAGAGTAGCCAACGAATTATTTAGACATGGCGTGTATCGCCTGAAATACTGTTACTAACCCAGCCAAAGTGCAATATAGCAACCACAAAATGGGGGAGAAGGGAGCCTCAGGACTTGGTGTGCGAGATCTTGCCTTTAGGTGTGGCTTCACGGCAGCGCAAATTCTGCCTTAAAGTGTAGCTTCACGGCAGCGATGTGGCAAAGCTACACTATAAGGCGACATTCGCGCTGCCGTGAAGCTACACAAATAATGAAAAGCAAAATTCATATAAGGCGGGCGGAAACTTCAAAGCTAAGGATTCTAGGGGGAAACCTCGCCTTATATTCAAATAAATACGGTATAGAAACGCCTGTTGGTCCGCGGGCATAAATGCCTGCCCCATGAAATGAACTTATATGGCATTCATATCATGGAACGTTTCTCTATCCGCCACCCGAGAACGCGCTCTGTAGCGGTCAGGCTCCGCCGAGAGATATGCAGTAGTGCAACAGAAATGCAAGTGTTTGCAAGCTATATTACAAAATAAAAATATGATTCTTTTGTTCCTGGTCAAAACAACCTTAGTCAGTGCAATATTGGTGCAATTTATCTTATGTTTCTATACAGAATAGATCATGTTTACACAGTGTGCTTCTACTTACATTCACTATCGCAGTACTGCATATAAAACAAGTTGTTTTTTCAATGGCCAAACATATATCAGGGTCACTATAGAATTTAAACAAATAAAAAGGCATATGAATGAACTAGTTGGTAATTCATAATGAGGTGACAGCACAACACGCTGACAAGGGCTGCACACAAGCACAGAGTCTGATACAATGTTTGCATCTATGCCTGTCACTTGTCCCTTGTCGGTTTTGTGCTGTATCGCTTTCTTGGATAACTTTGTCAAGCCGAATGTGCACATGTTCAGCTTGTTCAAGTCACACATTCTTCCAAGTTGTTCCCTAAAAACAAATTTTGTCCATGGTAAAGAAAGCACAGGAGATATAACTATGCTTTCTATTGTAATGTAAAATAATAATGAAAGGGTATTTACTTCAGGTTGTGAGGCTGAGCTTGCATGGTTATACAATTTTAGAGCTGTTTATAATGCTTTCAGTATAGCATGGTTAGGCAGTTTTATTGAAACCTTGCATTTTGAAGAAAAGCCTTTTTTTAACAAATTAAGCAGTTTTGTGTAAAGCAAAAATTAGCAATATCTTTTTCTGAAGCTGAGAAAATACCAATAATAATTCGGCAAAATTAAATATGTGCAGATCTCTCGTTCATTAGGAACAATATGGCACTTAAAAGGTTATCCCACAGTTTCACAGGCAAATTTAATGGCATCAAGTACTCACATGTTAACTGCAAATGTCATTTGCATGCTACCTGCATATACAAGTAGATTTATTAGTTATAAATATTAATGCCATTAACAATGTAATGATTTTTGATGACTCAACCCTTTAACCCCCTAAATAATTGCAGAAAAAACATAAGTTGCCTGAAAATTTTTCTAGTTGGAATTCTTTTTCTCGCATTGTGATCCTTAATATATATTACTAATTTGTTTTTGGTTAGGAATAACACAAAAATTACAGAAAAGGGCAGCTTTCTCTCATTGCCAACAGTAAGTCGTCTTTGGCAATGGGAGCAGCGCAGAATTGGGCTCAACAAGTGACTCTTCATTGGCAATATTGGTACAACTTCCATGGTGCATAGAGCACCGGATTGAGGGTTAAAGGGCTAAGTGATCAAACGCAAGCCTGCATAACTTGCTCCTGATGCTTTACTTTCAGTGGCATGCTTCGATGACAAAAAAAAAACCGTTACGGTTCAAAGTAGCGCTCTAAAAGTCATTATTTGCACTGTCTCCATTTTGACACCTTCAGAACTACAGGCACCATTCTGCTTCAACTTGGGGCTCTACACATTTTGCAAGTATGCTTCCAGGCACAATAAAGAACATTTTGGAGAAAGGAAACTCTCTTTGAAGTGTACTTACTAATGCTGTTTTGTGACATTGCTTGCAGTTTTAGCCAATAAAAGCATTTTTTTTTTATTTCAATTTCAAGCTTGCTACACTGACCTCATGTGTGACACTATTATACCTGCCCGTTTATACAATTTCGTAGTGAAATTCCCGATATTTAGAGCTTCTTTACAGTTTTTGTCACTACAAGTATTCTATATT
The DNA here is from genome assembly GCF_023375885.2 of Dermacentor andersoni. Classification (NCBI taxonomy): domain Eukaryota; kingdom Metazoa; phylum Arthropoda; class Arachnida; order Ixodida; family Ixodidae; genus Dermacentor; species Dermacentor andersoni. The sequence goes on along the minus strand of NC_092814.1, from coordinate 409,734,354 downwards.
TGATTTCACAGTTTAAAGCATAATTAATTTAAAATGTATACCATGTGTCCCACACAACTTGTTCCGAAGCTTAAAAAAAGTGCCACATAGCTGGCCAGAACCAAGGTAATGTTTGCTGTTGCTTGGAGCAAGTCAAAACTTTTTTTTGTATATTGGCTAACTACTTAATTCATTAATTACTCAACTTCATGAAATATTCACAGCAAGAGTGTCAGTGGAGAAAATTGTAGACCATCCTGAAAAATCTACAATCCAGCTTTCTGCTGCAAATATATGCTACATAATATAAGTTTTTTTCCAAGCCTGAAAGAAAGCCTGCAAAACACGAAAGTGCAATGCAACTAGTCGTGCGGCACTTTCCACTGGCTTCTTTCGTTGGTCCTGTCAGGGTAGAATTAATAGAAGTCAGCTGAATATAGGGCAGATAATTCTAGCAGTGACTGAAGGGCACACATGCTGGATCACTATCTCACAGAATAAAGTCCAAATTTTTTTTTAAGAACACTGAATACTCAAGTAATAAAAGTGTTTACTATATTTCACAAAATTTTAGCATTTGTTTGCTACGACTGAAGTATATTCAAATTCTTAAGTTGGTTGGCTGGTCTGCAATGTTACGTATACACATGTGGTCACGCTCTAAAAGTAATGGCAATAAGAAATGTACCTTAGCCATTTATGCCATTAATTGGAGCTAAGTGCAACACAGGTATTAATGTGACCTGACCTGGCACACTAGAGCTAAAATACTGTGAATTATGTGCAAGACCAAAATCACCTCATGCAATCAAGCTACACAGGAGCACAACCACAGCTCATACTCTTTTTGACTGTTGAACTAGTGCAAGGCTTCTGTCAAGAGTATGGAAACACTGACAAAACGAAATGCAGGTACGAAGCAAAACGGCACAACTTTCGTCTCTGCATAGGAGGATTAAACACACCATAATGAAAATTAAATGTGCAGCAGATGAAGCAGCACAGGGCATGTCAACAAACTAAGACGTGCACTTCCCTACTAAAGATTGATATGCTGTTCTAGAACAACAGCTTTCCTACCTGCTGTGGAAAGACACTCTGGACATATTTTTTTCTTCATGGAAAGTAACGATATGCAGAAAAATGATAAACAATGGAAAAAAGCTGAATTTACACTAGTTGATGTCACCATATGCAAAATATACAGGCAATTCTACCACATAAAGCAATTGTCTTGCAACTAAAGCTTTTGAAGGGACTGACAACCACCTGTTATGATGCCTATTTTCTTGTATGTAACAAAGTTTTGAGTGCCCAATCCTGCTGCAGTAATGCTGAAAACATATTGGAACACTTCTCTTTAATGGTAATTTTTAGGTCCAATCATTATTATGTACCACTGGAAACAGCGGCAAGCACAATAGTAATTGTATGCTGCTGAGGGAAAAGCCAAGTGTAGCCTGCCCAAAAGAAACTGTAATTTTTTTATCAAAGCAATCCATGCGGTTCATGCGTCCCAAGTTGTTTGGTTATTACTGTCAGCATGCTTTCGTATTTTCTGTCGGACTGTTCAGGCTATTTCCAAATCAATGTTTTGAAAATGAAACATCACACGCTATTACTTCCGATGGTAACAAGCGGTAGGAAATGCCAATAGTGCTCTTCTAGCAGTGCTTGGTGCACCTTCACAACAGCCCCATTTTGTATCCCAAAGGGAGACAACAGAACATGGGGAGATTCACTCGCTAACATACAAAAGCACCCATGCACACCACCGTGCAAAGAGGAATGCCACAGTGCTGAAGGTCCACTCGTCGCCATGAGAGCAGCACTGATTGCAAATTTGAACAGTGCTTGCATCGCTAAATACATGAAAAGAAAGAAAGTGCAAATGCCTATGACCTATATCGACATTATTAAATATAAGTATGTTACAGTTAATGACAGCTGCCTTATGTGTATCAACACTTTGTTAATTTGGTCACACGCTGGGACTGCAATGCAGGTTCAGAGCTTGACAGTCAAGTGCTGTGGCATGCAGCTTTTGGCAACTTTCAGTGCATATTAAAAAAAAAATTTGCAACTAGTACTTAAACTGCAAACATCCTGTTGAATTCTCCCCATATAAGCACATTTGTATCTTACACTAAGATCTTATGACACATTTTAGTTGGTTGTCAGTCCCATTAAAATGGTGGACCAAGGCGGGGTCGGGACGGCGCCGGACGCATGGTAGGCTGCGCCGTGCACCGGGGTGGGACACTGTGTGTCGTGCGGGGTGGCTCGTGGCCGCCGGTGAAACCTTCCACGTTGCCGCCCTTTTGCTATTGATTTTAGTCGCCTTCGGGTTGTTTCGCGCGTGTGTGAGTGGCCGTCTGCCGGAGGACCGCTCGCAATACTGTCCACTGGACGAGCCGGCCCCTGGCCGAGTAGGGCGGGGCTCTGGCCCCTGCCGGCTCTGCCGGGACAGTGAGCGGCGGTCCTTGCGCCGGGGAGGGCGCGGCGTGCACGGCTGCCTTCTCTCAATTAATGTGTCTCCCTTAATTAAAAAAAAAATGCATACAACAAAAGCTTGGGATATTGAATGGAGAAGTAGTATTGTATTCCTCCAGCATCACCTCAGATTCATTTAGTTATACTGCTTTAGCTCTCATTTTTTCTTTTACAATATCTAGGCATGCCTTGCAACATAGAGCTACTTTCCCATTCAAATTTTCTGCCCATTTTCCAAGACAATGTACATGGTAAATTTTAGAACATGCTCCACAGTTTATTGTTTTGCCTACTGTTGTCTCTGCTGGCTGCCTGCAGAGACAATGCAAATTGTATGTGGTATTTCTTTGTCGCACATGAACAGTTAAGGTATTTGTTACTGGGAAATCATCTATGGTTCCTTTTTGTAGACATTTAAGCAAGTGGCTCCGTAACATGGACTGATTAATATTTAATTGTGATGGGTCTTTTCCTGATGCTATGTAATACATATTAGCTATGGCAAACAAACCGCAGTCAAGTGTGGTGCCCTGATTCTGTGCCGGTTTCGTCAAGAAAGTTATGGTTGGAGATGGTGATTTTAAAATATGACAAACCTGTTTAATGGCATCAGGAGGAGTGTCTTGATCTATGGAATCATAGACAAAGATTGCATCTTGGGAAGCGCCTATGTTGGTAACTGTAAGCCAATGATCTGGATTCCGAACATGCAAAATTTGAACAAACATACCAGTGACCTGAGAGAAACGTAGCCTTTGGCCTAATAGAACATCTTGGAAACCTCGCACATTGGGAAACTTTCTTTTTGTTAGATACTGGGCAATGTTAATTACACTATCCGACAGTGAGCCACCTCGCATCAGAGCATTTAAGTCATCTTCAGTAAGTGAATAACTTTTGTAAATTTGCAACATGTCAGCTTTGTGAGTAGCAAGGGTTATTCTGCTCTGCTGTGGTTGGAACGCACGCTTGACAGCTTTTACCTTTTTAGGGCGCCCTCTTCTCGCCTTAACCACAGGAATAATAAGCTTTGTATTCACTGTTTTGCCTACTACATTAGCAGGGCTCGCTTGAACGGTAGGCTGTGTTTGGTTAATTTTTGTTTGCAATGTTACAGGAACTTGATTTTGTGTGAATGTGTTCAAATTTCTGAAAAATGCCTCACATGAAGCTCGCTTTTCCATTAATTCCTGAGTGCTGCAATTTGCCAGGACGTTCGCTACAGCTTTTGACATATTACAAAGTGTCTCATAGGCATAACAGTACTTTTGCTGAGGAGTGTCTAGTTTAATGGAGGGTAATGGTTGAACGCTGCTTGTTACTTTAGATCCTGTGCTCGAAGTCGTGCAGCTATGGTCAAGAAAATGTTCCTTACGCCACCTCTGTGGAATGCAGGCTTTATCAAACAATTCCCTTCCCGAAAATGAGCGAGCTGCCATAATATGTGCACATGGCAAGCCATACTGACCATGGAAAGTGCATGTACAGCTGTCGAAGCTTTGTGCTACATTGTACTCCTTGCTTCCTAATGCGACAGAATATGAATTACTGCTTTGGCTAACCTGGTAATTTGCTGTCTTTAGTTTTTCATACTGTTCAAGTATTTTATCTTTGGCCTCTACAGTGCAGCTACGAGACAGTTCCATCTGAAATTTGTCTATGCAAGTTACATTAAGGTTAAGTTTAATTTCTTTCAGTTGGGCAAACTCCAGAGATATGCTGTCATTATTAACATAGTTAACCAGTTCTGCTGCAGCTTCAACTAAATGCAACGATGGTTTAAGAAAACTTTTCAACTTCTGATTATGACTTTCAATGCGGTTATTCGTGTTATTACCTTAAGTTGGAAGTTCTTTCCTGTAAGCATGCACCCACATCTGTCTACACGAATGCCACTGTTGCATGTAGTATGCGAGAAAGTCTTTGGGAGCAATTTGCATTAGGTGTGGCAGCTTATCATAGTACTCCTGTAGAGTCTGAGAATAGATTAGTTCTTTCAAAATTGGAAGAAGTAGTTTGCGTTGATCCTTTGCCTTCTCATCAACATTTCTATGGAAACAATTCAGCACATGCCATGTGCTCAGCAATATTGTACTATTTGGAAGGAGAGAACTTAAAATGCGAAGCTCATTCATGTCTTTGTCTATCATTACTACTTTGCAGGCTGCTATAACAAATGGGTTAAAGTCTACAAATTTCTCAAACATGGGCCGAACGATTGCTGTAGTTTCATTCCGCACAAATGCGTAGCAAACACATCTTCCATGACCACGACCATCTTCGACAAGAATTGAGTACAAGACATAATTTTCCCTGTTAACTTTATAAGTGCCATCAACAAATATTACCTCAGGATACTTTTCAAACATTTCACGCATGTGGCTAGCTTGAATTAAGATAAACTGGAGGTTGTTTTCATTATTCTTTTCATAATGAATAAGCCAGTCGGGATTCTTCTCAATTAAGCTTTCCATTTGATGAATCAACATTTCACCATGTGCCTCTTGAGTTCGAATAGGAATGGAATATTCCATTTTATAGTTGTAGACATCTTTCGTTGTTAATGTCTTTCCTGTTTTCTGCCTAACCAAGTTCTTAAAATCTTTTGGAGCGACATTGCACTTGACTAGGTCATACAGTTCTGCCTTCTCTGTACTGCTTAGAAGCCTTTTCTGAGGATAGATGTTATACAGATCAAGGCTATGGTTATGTTTGTCATTTAGCTGGCTTATTCTGTAGTGCAACGCCGGTTCTTTACAAAGGACAAGTGAAAGAGACATTTCGCAGTTAGTGCTATTATATCTCTGGTTAGGGCGCTTTCCAATTCCCCGCTGCCTAGCAGGACTGCCATGAATACACCGATAAGTGATTCTGAGAAATTCATAATCTTTACTGTCTGCTGCAAAGGGGTTCTTATTTGACCTGCTCACAGAAACTACATGTTTCCCTTCCTTGCACCAGGCATCAAAGCATTCCTTAAAAGAAACAAAATTGTCAAATGTGCTGTTTAAAAAAAATTCGTTTTGCTCCTGCTCCAAGTAGTACATCAGAATTACTTGCGCATGTCTTGACAGAAGCTGCGGCATCAGAGCTGGCAACACTGCAGCCTGGCATCAAGGCTGCCGAATGCTTACTTGGACCTGCATTGAGCACAGCCTGAACAGAACTGTCAGTCGTAATGCCACATTTCTGTATGGAGACAGCCTTATCACTGTCAGAACTAGATTTAGAAGACAAGGCTAACTGACGACTGCTGTACCGCTTTCCGGCATTGGACTTGGCCCTTTCTGAAGTACAAATAGCTCTGTCAGGCACACTTTTACGGCTTTTGCAGCCAGCAACCTCGACCACAACACCACACAAGACAGCTGCAAAGTTTACTGTAGTGGCCTGCAAACAGCTTTGCTGCTGCTTGCTGGTCAAACAGCTGTCATGGGCACTGTTGTGTGGGGTTGTGGCTTGCCCTTGCATGTTTGCACCTGAGGCTGCAATAGAAGCGGGTATACTGAATTGCTGCTTTGCCCGCCTTACTACTGCAGGCAAAGATGCAACTCGCTGCAAGGGCTTGGCAGCTGTGTCAGCAAGTACTCTGCGCCGCCTGCCTACTGCTTGGCCGGTGCCTTGTCTTTGCTTGCACAGTGCCGCAGCCTTTCTGCGGTTCCTCCTTGATGTCACTAGAGTCCACTCACCACCATGGGAAACGTGTCCTGCCTCAGCCACGCTCTCTGTGGATAAGTGAGGAGAAGGACTTGCCTGTATGACTCCTCCCATGACCCTGAAACAAGTGGTGCTAGCACCTTGGCTGATGCTCACTGGCTTAGCAGAAGGAACATGGCCTTGAAGCCTCACCTCTTCCTTTCCCCTTCTCGGTACCCTTGAACCATGGGTCATGGGTGAAGGCAGGCTGTCCCAGGTGCACCAGGTCTTGCTGCCCTTGCGGCAAACGCGAACACCGCCAACGAGAGCAAAGCCAGGACCCTGAAGGGCACAAGGAAGCTGGTCGGTGTTGCACGCCTGCAAGGAAGCACGGCTGGTCACCTGCGCCGGTGTTCTTGGCTTCACCCACGATGGCTTGCTTGCTGCAGGAGAAATAAAGTTAGCTTCAAGGGGAGGAAAGTCGGCACTGCTAAAGGCAGGTGCTGCAGGTGGTTCTGCCCAGCCACTCCAGTAAGATGGCGACTGCCTGTCCTTGTAGTTGTGCAGGATTCGGCCCCTCTCCACAGTGGCAGCCAGGATGCGGGCCTCCCTGTAGAAGTAGTCTGCCAACAGCCGGTTTCTGTGGCGGCTCGGGTGCACACCATCCCTGGCAAGGCAGCTTGCCCAATCTTCAACCAAGCCACCCATGAAGTGGATGTCCTGCTCCTGACACAGCTCCTGCAGCGCAGCGTTCACCTCTTTGTACCTTTCGTTCATGCGGCGCAACTTAGGCGACTGTGCTTCGCGCGTGCGGTACTCATTCTGCCCGCGAGGGAGAATGGCAGAAAACGCAACCTGCGCCATGGGATTGCTTGCAATTATGTCACGAGCTAAGCGACGGTACTTGTCTATGTACACGTCCACACGTTCAACAGTGTTGTTAGTGCCGACGTGCACAATGACAACGTCAAAGCTTCCTAGCTTGTTGACAATCATTGGAAGCAAGTGCTCAATCTTTGCCCCCCTGTGCGCGCTGACCTCAACAGCCAGGTCACGACGCGACGGAAAATACTGACCGACGTATTTCACCATCGAATCGCCAACCAACAAAGCTCGAGTCATGGTGACCAGGAGAGCACAAGCAAGCTATTCAAGACTTATCAGTCAATACTGAATGCTACACACTAAGCAAAAATTATCTAAGATCAATAAAACCTGAAATAAATGCGGCCAGAAGTGCGTTAAATCTCAAACTAGAATGTTTCGCATCAAAAAACCGCTGCTACACTGAAAATCTGACAACAGAAAAACACAGCAAATATGACTTAAATACTGAAAGGAGGTTGCACAAAACTACACTAAGAATTACAAAAAGAACCGTATGATAGTGGTTCAACAGAAGAAAACGAGATGTTTCACGATTGCGTTGACGTCGTCGAGGAGGACAGGATGACCAACAGCCTAGCTCGCTCAACGATCACTGCACTATGAAAGCGCAACCATGGCGCAACTTTAGGGTAACATCATGGCATAGTGAAAGTAGAGGAATGCGCTAGGGTCACGCGACCTTGATGTCAATAATCACTTGCAATATGAATGTGTAAGCTGTCAAAAATATTTTGAACGTCACCGCATGCGGCGCAAATACATTTATCTTAATTATGAATTTATGTATGAGAATGCATCACTCTACCGTTCTCGTGCGCAACAGTGTCGCAGCGCAACCCAACAACATTGCGCGCGCGCGTGTCGCGTTAGCGCAGAGCGCGCGCGTCGTGAAGCGCGTGCCTGTCATCATTGTTGCAGCTTAGAAAATGAAACTCGTGACCACAAATAACCAAATTTGCGGATTCCCCGCCATGCAAAATCGACGGTGTGCGAACGACTAACCAGATTCTATGTACAAGTATACGTTTCGAACTGCGTTTATTTTCACCTTTTCTCTGTTATTAAATGTTTTTCATCATGCTATATGTCTTATGTTACGTGTCTTTTTTTTTTCTTTTCGAACTCCCTTCATCCCTTCTACATAGAAACTCGCGTTTTGGCGGTAGTTCGTCTTCACCCTCGCTATTTTGTATTGTGGTGATTCGATGATCAATACCACGAAGAATTACCATGAGCATATGATGGTGCAGGCGGCCAAGCAAATTTCGCGATGACACTAAAGCGCCGAACGTTTAATTGGGCTGCTGGAAAAATATTAGAGAATGAACATCATCAGGAATTCATGTACAGCGCACACAAAGGAAGGAGTGATGCCGCCGTAGAATTGCCTTTCGCAAACTTTGTTTTCCCTTCATTTGGAGCTTCAAACCTCGGGTTCAGCCACATGGATGTTTCCGCCGCCACCGAATACTTCATTATTAATTAAACCAAGCGAATAACTTGTCCTGTCAAGTTTGTTTTATTCTTGGGTTTTCTTCCATGAGTGCATGACCATGTCCTACTCGTATTGCCCCTAGAGATGGAGCTGTTGTGGCTGCAACCGCTGACTCAGACGTTGTTTTTGATGTATTGATTTGTGTTCATTGAATAAATCATATAATAATCTTTATTTGCACTGTACGGTGCGCAGGCGAGTGGCAATGATCAGATTTGCCGCTTCTTTTTCACCATTTTGTGTTTTTATCCTGCCATATTTGTCCGGCCTCATTGACGACTTGCTGAAAGTAATAAGTTGTCCCATGTCCTGGAATTTTGGACATTCCCCGTGCGACCATCTTTCCAACTTCACCGCTATGTACCAGTGTAACTAAATGGGCAGCATATTAAAAGAAATTCAGAAGGCGGCACCAATTCCAATTTTCCATTAGCAACATTGAGAGGGCACGCGCCGTTTTATTAACATGCGCATTTATGGCACTTCCTAACATCTTTGCTGCATTATAGCAGTGTTTTGATTAGGATTAAAGCACTTGTTGAAATTCTGGCGTTCTTTCGAGATACCATTTTTAATATTGCAGCCAATTGAGTTACGCTAGTGCATTGCGGTGGAATTCAAGAGATGGTCGCAGGGGCGAAGTTCAAAATTCTTGGCTATGTTCAGCCCAATTTCTTTCCTGACTTTTCGAACTCTAGCTGTGTCTAGCCCTGCCATCCGTTTTCTGGATTCTGTATCATGTTAGTGAACTGTGCATACGCCCTCTGCCTCGCGTCTCGGCGAGGGTCCTATATGCGTTCCATTATGAGCGAATAGGCTTTAGTAGGCTTTACTGTAAAACAGTCCTGTAATACAGAGAAGCATACAGAGTGCATTGCGGTGAAGGTAGGTGAGAATTTGCGCAAGTACTAAGCATTAACAGCGTGTATATTTAGTGCGTTCGGGCTGCGCCTCCAGGACACCAAAAGGGCAACGGTGACGCCACAGCTGGAACCTGGGTTGGTCTGTGGGTTCAGGGCTCGCCGAAATACCAACCTACGGTTCCACCTTTGATCTTTCCGCTGGCCCTTCCGTGCTTGGTATAAAGATCCTTCGCCGCCCACTTTATTTTAATAGATGCTCTCCTGAGGTCTCCATTTGCCGGTATTTATATTTCTCTCACGCCAACTTCACTGTAATACATTTATGTACTGAGGTGAAACTTACTAAAGCGCATTGGTCATTACGGGACCCATATATAAGGCCCTCGCGGACTATGTATCACCGCTTCGTTTCCAAGGGGATGCCATTAGAGATCATAATCATGGGTGACATATCGCTTCCTTGGCTTTGTTGACGGGCACGACAAATCTTTTTTTTTTTTTTTTTTGCGTCTAGAACGTTATGCGCAGCAAACGCCCACTCCGTTGGCGACGCGGAAGCACTGATGCAAGGAAAACGGTGTAGTAGAGATGTTCCGAGATACGCGGAGGGCAACCAATTTTTATGAACCCTAGCTTAGTGTTACATGACTGCGCTTGCCACTGTCGTTGGTGCAAGTAAGCACCTAGCACACTATGCAAAGCAGCCGGTCACCTTCCGATTGCAAAGTCAGTGAAAGAGGTAAATAATGTTTGTATTATAAATTTGAGTCACAAATGGGCTCTGAATATGTCCCACGACTGTTTTTAATGAAAAAATAACTTCCTTCTTGATATGTACATCTGTTCATCCCATTACAACAACAGGTTTTCGACTATAGGCATCTCTATGTGCCTCAATCCCTACTGTCATTTTAGTGCTCCCACTAGAAATATAATTTTAACGGAAAATTATCTGACACCTTTTGACTTGGAGTTTAGTACTGTGCCTGGGGTATAGCTTCGAGAAAATGCACAATAAAAAATAATTTTAAAATTTTATCAGCCCTAATGGTGTCCCATACATTTGTGTACTGTGCTCTCAAAAGTTTGTTATTGTTCTTCACTCGAAAGCACTTGTGCTGATAGTACTGTTTGTCAGTTGGAGGATCGCTCATCACCTGCTTTGAAGCCTCCCTTACAATATTCTGATACACTAGTTAAGTTCTACTCTGTTAATGAGATAGAAATGAAAGTGTAGGCTTTGGATGGTAACATTTTCCATTTAGCAATGAAGTATAAATGATGTCCAGAACATGCCTCTTGGGTAATGCATCAGTGAATTAGTGAGGCAGCACTTCTTACAATTCACAGATTAAATGATGGAATACTTTGCATGCAATGCAAGGTCATAAACTGTGGCTAGAAATCAGTGCACACTTTAGCAGTATGCTGAGCTGGGCTAGTTAGTGCATGCTGAAGGGAATTGAACAGTGCAATAGACAAGACATATTTGCATATGACAGCACTGTGCCTATTGTTTACACTATATGTCCAGTCTTTTGTGCTGTTTCATTTACTTCAATGTGTAGACCTTCACTACAATAATAATGCTAGCTCATTAAATTTGGGCCGTTAGTAACAATGTGAACAAATGCACTATGCATTTCTTGTTTTTAATGTGTGTGCATGCGTGTGTACTTTGTGGTTGTTACAAGTCTCTTTGATTACTATTAAAATTGGGAGATTACAGACAAACTAATTTTTGCTAACCAACCTTTATAGGAGTGGCAGACATCAGAAGTTGTGCTACCTAACTAAATTAAGTGATTAATAACTAAATTTAAGCAGTCATGTTAGGAGGCATGTTAACATGAAAGTGTAGATTTGAATACGTTCGGTAGTTGAGGAATAACCATTGCTGGAACTTCTGTGCCTTATTAAACACACTACTTTCTTGAAATAAGCTCAAAATTTGAAACAAACTACATTGCTCTTCCAATGAGCAGTTTTCATTACACCATTTTCTGTCAGCACATAAGCATATTAACTGGAAGACTTTGCAAAACTTTGATAATTATTTAACCTATTGGCAATTATTCCACAAATTCTGATGTCCACTGCTACTATGTAGCTTGGCCTGCAAAAATTATAATTTGACTCAAATCCTATTTCTCATAACGTGAAACAGACATAGCAGAAGCACACAAGATGAGTGTGTGTGTCAACGTGTGCATATTGTAGAAAACTTAACACTACGTATTGTTAGGAATGGCCGTACGGGGTGGCAGCGTGCCAGCTTTCAGCCCGCTGCACGTGTTCCAAGCCCACCAGACAGGGAGCCCTTCCGAGAACTGCGGATGACCGGCAGCCACGTGGCGCGCGGTCAGCTCAAGAATGTGGTACTCCGCCGTGCCACCCGAGACGGAGCACAGTTCTACGAAGCCCTCAGTCGTCGACTCCGGAGCCTTTGTGTGTATGGGCTCGAACTTGAGTGCATTAGTGTGTGTGAGCCATAATGCGGGGCGGCGGCAAGTTTACAATGATTGGACGAACATTCCCGACCATTCGTGCTCCGTCCACGCCGAACGATGACGTCGAACTATGACGTCAAGCGGAGAGCTTATAAGCAGCGTTTGCCGACTGCTAGAGTGTGCTCGTGTCGTGCTCGTTGTCGGGAGCTGAGTGCTCTGTCATACTAGAAATGTACTAGTGAGCTGTGTGCTCGTAAACTGTTTGCTGTATGTTAGTTTTGCGGGCTCCATATGGGAGTCGCGCTAGACAGCCAATGTATCCTGCTTAAACTGTTAATATGTAAATAAATCCTGTTCACCGAGTTCCTGTCTACGACCTTCATCTCCTTCAAATGGTGGCAGCGGCGAGATAGTCCGACGACTCCTACATCTGGTCGACAGCGGCAGGACCGTCCGACGAATCCTACAGTATACAGGGTGTTCTTTTTTAGCTGCACCAATTTTTTTTTTAATTTCATGTGGTAGATAGCACAATTCTAACCCTTGATCTAAACTACTTGATAAAGTGGGAATTACTTCCACAAGAAATAAGAATGCCTAACTGAATAATTAATTTTATTCTAATTAACTTCTGGTTTGTTACTTTATGGCACCTATTTCAATTGACAAATTGCAGCTGGTGAGATTGCAATGCGTATCCACTTGGAACACATTATCAGGACTAGCCCAGTTTTGAGATATGAATTTTCAAATGTCCAATGAAATGCATTGATGTTCCAGTTACCTTTGTGCGTCAATGCATAGAACAGTTTTTATAAGAAGTAAGTGGAACAAAAGTGAATTTTTACGGCAAGTTTGATGCCGCATATCTCGAAACTGGTGCCATCCTCAGAATTTGTTCCCAAGTAGATATGCCTTTCAAACTCACTAGTTACGTTTCGTAGATTTAGAATGCCGACAAAGAGAGGGTGATGCAAACGTAGACATGGCCAGCAAGGGTCAAAGTGCAGTGTCTGTTCTTATCAGCTTAATATCTGATATGGGTTCTATTTGGACCCAAGCTATTAAACTTATTTTTGCAAGTTGCCGGAGTGCTTGAAGCCTGCTTCACCAATACTTTTGTGCAATATTTTTGTGTGTACCTTAATGTGGCAAATATGCTGCAGTGAGGGTTGTCAATGCATGTGTGAATGTACCACTGTTAGAGCATAGGAAAAATAGAAGTAAGAATATTGGGCCTCTCAAATTAGCAAATTAGTTAAAAGACCAGGAGAATAATTTAAAGATACATTTAGAGACGTGTATCTGCCTTAAATACTGCATCTTTAAAATCAACATCGTCATCATCAACCTGTTTTATGTCCACTGCAGGACGAAGGCCTCTCCCTGTGATCTCCAATTACCCCTGTCCTGCGCCAACCGATTTCAACTAGCGCCCGCAAATTTCCTAATTTCATCGCTCCACCTAGTCTTTTGTTGTCCTCGATTGCGTTTTTCTTCTCTTGGTACCCATTTTGTAACCCTAATGGTCCACCGGTTATCTAACCTATGCATTGCATGGCCTGCCCAGCTCCATTTCTTTCTCTTAATGTCAATTAGAATATCAGCCGTTTGCTCTCTGATCCAAACCGCTCTCTTTCTTTCTCCCCTTTAACGTTACGCCTAACATTCTTCGTTCTATCACTCTTTGCATGGTCCTTAACTTTTTCTCAGTCAAGCTTCTTTGTCAGTGTCCAAGTTTCTGCCCCACATGTCAGCACCGGTAAAATGTGCTGATTGTACACCTTTCTTTTCAATGATAATGGTAAGCTCCCAGTCAGGAGCTCAGGATGTCTGCCGTATGCGATCCAACCATTTTTATTCTTCTGTGAATTTCCTTCTCATGGTCAGGGTTCCCTGTGATTAATCGACTTAGGTATACATACTCCTTCACAGACTGTAGAGGACAACTGGCGATCCTGAACTCTTGTTCCTTTGCCCGGCTATTTATCATTATCTTTGTCTTCTGCATATTAATCTTCAACCCCACTCTTACACACTCTGTTAAGGTCCTCAATCATTTGTTGTAACTTGTCTGCATTGTTGCTGAATAGAGCAATGTCATCGGCAAACCGAAAGTTGCTGAGATATTCGCCATCGTTCTTTACTCCTAAGCCTTCCCAGTTTAATAGCTTGAATACTTCTTCTAAGCATGCAGTGAATAGCATTGGAGAGATTGCGTCTCCCTGTCTGAACCCATTCTTTATAGGTATCTTCCTACTTGTGTAGAATTAAGGTACATAAGCGGTCTGTACTCCTTGATTGCGTAGTGCATCTATGACTGCTGGTATCTCTAGTGAATCAAATGCCTTTTCATAATCTATGAAAGCCATATAGAGAGGCTTACTGTACTCTGTGGATTTCTCGATTACCTGATTAATGACACGGATGTGATCCATTGTAGAGTATTCCTTCCTGAAGCCAGCCTGTAACCTTAGTTGAATGAAGTCCAGTGTTGCCCTTATTCTATTGGAGACAATTTTGGTGAATATTTTATATAATACTGGGAGTAAGCTGATGGGCCTATAATTTTTCAGTTATTTATTGTCTCCCTTTTTGTGGATTAGTATAATGCTTGCATTCTTCCAGTTTTCTGGGACCCTTGCGATCGATAGACACTTCGTATAAAGAGCCGCCAGTTTTTTAAGCATTATGTCTCCTCCATGTTTGATTAAATAAACTGTTATTCCATCTTCTCCTGCCACTCTTCCTCGTTTCATGTCTTGCAAGGCCCTTCTGACCTCATCGCTAGTTATAGGAGAAGTTCCTGTATCCGGTTCATTACTGTTTCTAATTGAGGTATCCTGACTCCTCTGGGTATTGTACAGGTCAGTATAGAATTCTTCCGCTGCTTTTACTATATCTTCGAGATTTTTGATAATATTTGATGATACCTTGCTTATCTTTTAATAGTTATATACTAATATTAATATTATACTGTATATAATATTAATGGTTATATTTTAAAACAAAATATAACATAGTCTTGGAAATTGCCATGCATAAAACCACGCTTAACAAATTATTCAAATGTATGGTGATATTCATTTCTTGCATTCTTTGCCACTTGCTTAGCAACTGCACAATTCCTTTTTAGATAAATCTTGGAGAAGTTTACTGGAAGAAACAGATAAATCCACTTAAATGTCCTCAGGTGTTGAGAAATTTTTCATGTTGACGAAGTGGTCTGAGGGTACCACCGTATGTGAGGAGGGAGGGACTGTCAAGCAACACATCCCACTCAAGCACAAGCTATCTTCCCTCAGATATTGTGGGATCTGGCATTGTCATGATGAAAAGCAATGCTTCTTTTAATTTAAGAACTCTGCCCTTCTCTCCTAGATTGTTGTGCATAACTGATTGAATAAGCAACAGTAGTTTGCATAAATTGACTATTACATTGTTTTCAGTAAAGGATTTCTTGGGGAAAGGTTTATAGTCATTGTTTTTACACAGCTGGCCACTTATGGGAGGCAGTGATAAAGGTTGCAGTCACTGAACTTTTGTAGAACTGAAATGTGTTGTTGGTTAATATATGCAGCTTTTTAGAAATGGTCATGAGTTCAGACATCTATAGATTGAATAGACTATCCACATACTAAGCACTTCAATGGTAGTTCTCATTGCTTTTCTTAATTTTGTTAGAACTACCAGAGGTTATCTTGCCACTTCTTTGTTTGTGCTCTTCAAAAGTAAAGCGAAATGAGTGAAAAAAATTTAATGTAGCAGGCAAGCAAAACCTTTCAGTTGGAATGTTATTCCAAATGTCAGAAAAATATTTTGAATGAATCTCTGTGAGTGAACATCTGAATTGCTTCATGCTTATGCAATCCGTAAGGAGTCATTTTCTTAGAGTGTAAAAGAATTAAGATGAGTTGGAGCACACTTTTGCAGAAGCAGTGTCCCCTTGTTTTTAGTGGTGTGTGGATGTTTCAGATCACAAATATTGAATTGAATAGTATTTGCTGTTTGATTTGTATTTGATTTATGAATTGATTATTAAAAATTATGGAATAATAATTTATTTTGATTATGTAAAGAATAACATTTATTGTGGCCTCAAAGAAGAGAAGAGGTAGGAACTGAGGACTATTCTGAATAAGTCTGCTGAAAAGAGGCTGTGGTTGCTATACATGAGCGCTAGTTCTTGAGCAAACACAGGGGTCACAGTTGTTTGATTTTGGCAAAACAATTTATTATTTGGCCACTTGCATGATGTATCAATCATTTTAAAACAATGTGCAGTGCTTTAGTATTACACTTTTCTCCTTTAACAAACTCAACATTTTGCGTGGCTCCAGATGTGCTATTCCAAATTTCTTTTTTTCATTACTGTCATTGCCATAGCATACCACGATAACTAAAAGTAGTTGTTTCTCATTTATGCGCTCCTCAGTTGACTGCACATCTATTTTGCAAACAGCATAATATGCATTTATATGTGCCTGTAAACAAGCCATGTAAATAATGCCAACACACTTCATTTTTTACAACTAGCACTCTACACTTACTTTATATTTCAGCAACTTTAGAAACATTTTAAATTTGATTCAGTATTTGGAGGTTGCTTTCCCCAAACATATGTATATGCAGTAAGAAAATTTCATTATTTGAGCACCCCTACTTATTTTCTGAAATGACACTATTAAATTATTTTAATCTCCATTGAGGGAGGGAGATAAAAAAATGGGAGGGGCTGTTACATCACGTTTTGTGAAGTCAGACAATGCCATTTGGTCATGCAGCCCAAGCAACTTCTCCATCTTTGTAGGTGCTGTCAGAACACCCATGTATGTTTTCTGTTTCTATGCTACTGTGCACCAGCTTTGCGAGTCTGAGTGCATCACCTCTGTGGCCACAAAGCTCAGTATGAGCAACTGCGATGTATTTTAAGGTTACCTTATGAAGAAATGGAAACTACCTGATTTCGCTGCACTTTGCATGCATAGTACTACGATACTGTGTAACTTGACAACAGATAGCTTCTTTTGTGTGCACAAAGAACTTAGAAGTGTGATAATTCCCACAATAATTTCATTATTTTTAGTATGCAATATTTTACCCAACTTTGTCACTTGCCATTGGTGTTTGCAGGTGTGCTACACATTTTAAATGTGGTACTACTAAAAAATAGGCTGAAACCTATTTATGGATGGTGCTGCATGTTAATTTTACCTGGTAAGAGGGAGTGCAGAACTTAAATCTGTTTATTGAAAAAATGTTTGAGTTCAACACAAGGTTTAGTAGACTTACATGGTAACAACTTGTGAATGGGGTGGGGACGTGGCCATAGCAATTGTTCTGTCTCTAAAGTGCTACCTAGACAAGAATAGATACATGGTAATTGAACAAGGATTCTCGCTGAAGCCATCGTTTTGACAAAGGGACTTGTCTTCATAAGGCCAGCAACTGCTACAGATGAACAGGTCACTTTTGTGAGTATATATATAATGAAAGTTTATAAGAAGTTGCAGGCATGAAATAAGATGGAAATTATTTGCGTTATGTTGGCTTATTTTGAGGAGATAACCTTATTTGGTATTTACAAAATGTCATTGTTAACACAAACTTAGCATTTGTAGCCATTTTCATGGCTACTATACTGCACTGTACCCCCTTCAGTCACGAATTATGGTATTCTGCCAGGACATTTTTGGAGCTTGCAGGTATTAATGTTTCAGGTGTCCAGAGTTTGAAGAAAAAAATTCCCCTCTCAAGGAATATTATTTTGCAAAGTCAATCGCGTCCTCATATGGAGACATCATGACTCAATACTTTCTATCGCAAGTTCACTATGTCACTTTAAAGGAAGAAGGGAAATTATCTATTCAAGGTTGTGCGAGTGGTGCATCCACTGGTCGACAGGTTGTGATATTTGAAGAAGTGGTCCTGAGCTGTGATGCACAGAAAAACATCGCATTTCCGGCAGTGGCCCTGGTTTCTGCCACACACTTCTCATACTTGCTCTGCTAAGGAAACGGCAACTGGACTTGCTGGGGCCAGTGGTCCTTTACATCCTACCTCACACAATCGCATCAAGTTTAGAGCAAGGATGGTGACTCAAAATGAGCTATTCAGGTTGGACATTAAAAGAAAATGCTAAATTGCAGCACAGACAAAATTCTCAAATACAAAAACAGAAAACAGTCCGTACTGCTTCTGCAGGTCAGCTTCGCCCAAACAAAATTCTGTTGTTCTGGGACCAAACTAGGAATCTCTCATATCTGGACAACCATTCGAGGAAGCGACATAATTGCCAGACTGACGTTGTTCGTTTCATGGTCCGGAAATGTGAGCATTTACAACCTTCATGACGAAACAGTGCGTACGACGATTTGTGAATTTAAAAAATGCCACCACTTAAAACTAAAAGGAACACTGAAAAACACAGTTTAATTCTTCAACGGTGAACTAGATTGCCCAAGAAGTCCAAAAATTGTCGGTGGTTTTAAGTTTTCGCACAGTGGCTATGGGTCGCCGGCGTGGTAAAAAAGATTGAGTGAGTCACAGTGTCTCCGAATGGAGACTCGGATAAAAACAGGATCAAAACTATTCAGTAATAGAACTATGAGTATTGTGCAACTGCTTTTCATTAAAAGTAGCTCTTTCTTCACATAAAACAGGGTTTTTAACCATTCTGAATGTTTGAGGCTGCTGCGAAAGAGAAATTTGAGCAGCGACAAACCAGAGCTTCCGTAAAACATGGAGTCGTCCGTCTTCAAACATCTTTTTCTCTAGTAGTGTTTCGTCGCTTTATCAGATGGCGTTCATTGCATTTATGTATGCTTCCCATATTATCCCCACCAGTGTGCAGTGTCACTCCTTCGCTTTTTGATGAAAAACGCAACATAGAAAGTCGTATCTTCATACGGAGACACCGTGACTGAAAGGGGTACCGTACCCATAACAGCCATGTAACCATGATTGGATGTAGTAGTGAACAGGAAATGGACGTTCAATGTGTAACTATTGATCAGGTTTGAAGGGCTTTGCAAGATAAGCCCTAGGAAAATGTGGCAGGAGAAGATGAAATAACAGTTGATTTGATAAAACATGGAGGAGATATTGCACTGGAATCTTGCAGTCCTTTATTCACAATGCCTAACAACGCTAAGCGTACCAGACTTTAAAGAATGCAAGCATAACCACAAGAATGGAGGTGTTTAAGAATTGGAAGAACCACAGACCCATTTCTTTAGTCTCAGTATTGTACAAGACATTCACTATCAAATAGAATAAGGGATACACTTGACCACAATATTCCATGATGGATCTCATCCAATAAGACATTTGAGACCGTAGCCAACCTCTCTGTATGACCTTTGAAAAGTACACATTTGGTTCAGTAGAGACAATAGTGGTCATAGAGGCATTGCAAAGAAGTAGAAGCATACATGTATGCCTTATTGCAGTAGCGTAAAGTCACGCCTTCTCAGTGCATAGTTTTAGGCAAGCACCCTGAACAAAGCTTATGCAAAACTTTTGAAGACATTATTGCCATCCATAAATATTCTCAAAATTGTGTCGGCATGCCTCCACTATCGCTACACAGCTGTAAAATCATGCATCTAATCAGCCTGTGATTTCGTTCTCTTAACAATCATATTGTACGTCATCATCTGTTTTTTTCTGCACCCAATTGTACACCCAGTATATATTGATATCAACATGCTATAAATATTGGTTCTAGTCAGCACAGTGTTGGATCTCCTCTCATCGTCCTGTTTTTAGCACTGTTCCCTTCAAGAGCTTTATTAATATTTTACCTTCAGGTACCACATACAAATAATAGGAAACATGGAACAGCAATGCAAAACTTTTTACATCAGTGATTTCTTTGCCTCCTTCAGGAACTCCGTTGAATAAACTTCCTCTAAGCATCTGCCATCCTGGTGTCCTTTCACTACAAGATTTCGAAGGTTATGGTCAGATACAGACAAAGGAAACTATGTTTGGGTCTTGGGTGCAGTAGTAAATTTCTTAGCATCACTGTGAAAAATTTACGAGGTGCCCAGCATTACCAATATAATCCTGACAAAAGTGTATGGGAGGCTATGCTTGTAGTATATGACGTCTAACAATGCTACAAGGCAGTGCAAATGCCATAGACATGCATGCATCTTTGTGACATGCACTGCTGTGTCTCAACACCTTCAAAACAGTTTCACAAACTTTTTTTTTAGCAATACCCGACTCAACGTTGCTAAATTTTCTAAAAGCCATACTTCTATGTACATATACCACTGCTCACAATGCTTTTGTCACCAGTTGCAAAATGATGCATTCAGCTGCAAGTCGTCGTTGCATACCATAACGCCATATAAGACCTTTCATTTGCATTTAAAGCAGATGGTATAGAAATAAAAAACAAGTGCAGAGATCATGTATCTCTTTGCATAGTATGTAAATGTAATGATTCAGGAAAGCTTTGCTTATAGTGTATTGCAACAAAGGCAATGGATTTGCTGCAATTTAGCACCTAATAGACCAATCTCACCATGCCTAGCACGCAGATGCATGCTTTTTTCCTGCCATGTTACTTGTAGTTCTTAGGAGAATTTGGAACACGGTGGGAAGGCACTGCGTAATAGTTATAGAGTTTGCATATTCACCAACATGAGTTTTGTGGAAGCAGTGGTGGTGGTCAGAGTGCATATTCAGCGATTACACTTCTGGCCAAGTTGAGGGGCTGGAGACGTGAAAGTTCATTATCTCAATGTGAATGGCATGTGTTTCAAAGCTTGCATCTGTTAACATGCACCAGCTATGTGAAGCAGATTCTTTTCTGTTTGCGGCAGAAAATACTCAAGGAAGTATATAAAGGAAGAAAAAAAAAAGTTGCTCTCCAGTGACGCTTTGCACTAATATCCAAGCTTGACAATACCAAATTATGACACCTTGCATATAAATGGTGGTGGTCATGTGTTTACATTTCAGCAGTGACTCGACCAAGGATATAATCTGCATGCATGTTTAAATATAAGGACATGCATTGAAATTTGCTTGAAGAAAATGCTTTTGCAATGGTTAATATCACATACACTATGAGGAACTTGGAAGCAGTAAGCTTTGAATGGAATAAGGAAAGCAGAAACTTCAAACAAGATGGATAGAGAGACAGACACAGGACTCTCTTTCTGTCCCGTTTGAAGTTTGCACTTTCCGCTATTAGACTGATAATGAACCAACTGGCCCAGCAAAGGATCTTCTTAAATGGTAAGCTTTATGGCTTATTTGACTTGCTGTTTTCAAGCACTCTAATAGTTGTACGAAGCAACAAAGTTGGGTAGCACGATTTTTGTTACAAGGTGCTTGTTGGCACGTTTTCTTGATTCATTAAAGGACCTTAAAGATCAGCAATAATGCCTAAATGTGACCAGTTGAATGCAAGGTTGTGAAGCATTGGTTATGCTTTCTATTGCATTTTTCTTTTCCTGCAGAAAGTGTAGAAATGCTTGGGTCAACAGTTTTTTTCTTGAATATATGAGCGTGAAGTTAATTCTTTGTTGAGCCCGAGTGGTTACAATTTGCTTATGTCACAAGACGCACTCACTAATACGCAACTGTAGCCCTGCAGTTAAGGTGCTGTCTATCAACAATGCCAGGAGTTCAAGAAAGCAATGTTATCTAACCTGCTAAATGAATGGGAAGATTTTTGATGGTCAGGGATGTGGCTAGGACTATTGTATAGCAGATGAGCGCAGGTATACAGACCGAGCAATGCATGTTTGTTCTTGTTTACAATGGCCAAGCCTGGCCGTGTGAGCAGCACTTCATATTGAATGCTCATTTGTCCAGTATATTTATCTGGTATTGCTGCATGTCTTCAAAGCCTCTCTTACTTCTAAGACTTCACTGCACATGACTGATCCTTTCATTTGTTCACATCTTTATGCCTTTCACAGCATCGTCGTGTCCATTGTGGTGCAAATGCACGATTGCCACGTTCCATTTGCCTAAGTTTTACAAGCTGCACTAGCAGCCACAGAAGGTTTTCACGAAATCAAACCAACAAAAAAATTTTACTTGCTTTTCTGTCAGGCTAATTTGCTGTAGTCCTTAAACATGTGTTCCTGTGGCCAGCTGTTGCCTTTTTGAAAGAAATAAAGACTTAGAGAATTTTTTTCCTTTGCATTTCATTGCAGCATACAGGGACGCAACAGTTTATTCCTTTACTATAATGTCACAATGCTTCAACGAAAAAAACTGTTGCCTATGATCAAAAAGACTCGGTGGACTACACATTTCATATGCTCTCTGTTCACAACTCAGCTGTAGTACAATTACAAGCATGCACCACAGCTGTGGTGGTGTAGAAAAAAATGAGACCAGTCTACTTTGCCTTTTATAATTTCAGGAAGGGCATTCCATCAGTCTCGCCCCATTTCTTTTTATTAATAAATTATGTCGAGTAGGTTTTGCAAATGAACCGTCTTTTTCCAGGGGTACATTATGTGACTGCTTGTATTAGAGGATTATTTTTCTTCAAGCTTTAACAGGGACCAAGTTGCAAAGGTAGCATATATTATATATAATATGGCCAGCCCCAGTGATAGCAGTTCAGTAGCATCCGCACTTAGATGAAAGGTAAAACTAGTAAATTAATTAAGTGGTTGGAAAATACAGCACCTGATAAAATATCTGGCTAAATGCGAGGTGTGCACCTGTGCTCTTGTCCACACATCCAAATCACATAAGGTACACTGTTGGACATGCTTCACTGTGGAGCTGCTAAACAACAACACGAGTGTGATTGACCATGTATGAACAAAGTAGGGTAGTTCTGATCCAATTCTCATATGTAAAAGACAAATCAAGTAACAAGGAAGTTCTTTATATAGTTAAATATCGTGAACATGGTTCAGAACAGTAGATGTGTGGTAGGACTAATTCGGGCTCGCCAACAGCAAACCAAACAAAAAATAAAGTACAAGACTGGAATGTAGAGTGCAAGTTGCACAGACGTACACTATGAACTGCAACAGCTGCTGCAAGGTATAGGTTGTGCAAAAGAAAGGGAGATACCTGAGGCTTGTGCTCAAGTTGAAGGGGTCAGGAATGCCGATCCACCAGCTACACGATCATCCAGCTCGGCAACAACCAGCAGAGCCAGCAAGTGAAAGGGCAAAAGTATGCAGAAGCATGCTTTTCTCTAAATCAGATTACTGTTTAATTGATGTCAAAAGCATGACTTTAATTGTGCACAGTAGTAGTGATCAGGCTAGGCTAGCGCGCAGTTGGCACGCATGTTTCAAACATGCCAGAGTGCATCGCAAACCAAATTTCGCCATGCAGTCTGGCATGTTGCCATGCATGAGCAACACACCTGAGAACTTTCTTCGACATTTCACTTGTTTAGCTTCCTCAATTTCTTAAAACATTGATGACTACTGTTACTGTGGCACATATTTCAACAGTGGCAAAGGCAAAATTTTTTTTATAGGGAGAGCAGGTGGATGGGCTGCACCAACATGACTGCGGACGGAAAGGGGGCTGTATGTGTGTGTGTGTGTGTGCGTGCCGGGGGGGGGGGAGTGAGGGTTTGTGCCCAGTTTGCTACCCACTGGCTTTGCCACTGCTTCCAGATAGTCCATGAAGACGACTTTGTCCCAAAATGTGGACATATCAGATAGATTGCACAAACCTGGATTCTGTATTTCTTTAGCCGAGGGGAACAAATGTCTTTTCTTATGGGATTGTACAAAAATACTGAAGCGGCCTGTATGAACTTGAGGCAGCCTTCTTTTTACTATATGAAAAAACAGACTACAAAGCCAGAGAAAGCACAGGGGAAATTGTGTTTAATTGAAATGTAGAAGTAAAGGAAATGAAAGTGGATGAAAAGACAAATTGCCACAGGTGGGAGCTGAACCACATTATACGTACTGTGCTATACCAGTTAAGCTGTCATGAGGGCCCTCCCTTGTTCACTTTCTTAGGTATTTGTGTACACATACAAAAAGAGCACTAGTAGTGCTAGCCAGGACCACTCGTAGCCAACAACAGCACATGTGGAACATCCCTTTTTAAGAACAGGAGTCGCATAGTAAATCAGCTTTGCAGCAAGCAACTGGTCAAAGGTATTTTCTTTTGCTGCCTTGATGCCATGAGGGAGCATTTAAGGGCTTGTTGTCCAGTTGCCTAATCCTGAAGTCGTACAATTTGACATCATCAGTTAGAGATGTTCCACATCCCCTGACATGGCCGGGAGAAGCAGTGCTGGCCAACCCTCCCAGGACTACCCCTTACACATACAGATAGCCAAGTAAATGGGAGGACGACCACATCATCAGCTTAATTGGCAATGCACAGTATGGGTGTTCGGCTCCCACCTTCAGCAAGTTATCTTTCTATCAACTTTCACTTCCTCTTTACTTATTAGTTCTACATTATGATTTCCCCTACATATTGTTCAGCTTCACTGTCTGCTTCCTTCACAACATTGTAAATAACAGAAAATTGGGTCCATCAATTTCCTTTATTCTTTGTGCCTTGTTCTCTACTGCTGCTGATAGTTTACAAAATCTCCTTCACAATCTGTCCTTGTGTGAAGAGAAATTCAATCACCGGACAACACCCTGTTTGAGAAAAGTCCAAAGTGATCGACAACTTCTTCGGTTTGGTGCTGAAAAAGATTTGAGAAAAAATACTCAGTAGCCATCCAAAACATATTTTTACACAATGCCTTAAAAAGTTTTAGACAAGAGGATCATGCTAAGGGATAAAACTTATCAGAATTTTGTTATACAGATCAAGAGATTACTTTAACTGTGAGGTTTTGACATGTAACTTAACTGTGGTTTACATCGTAGGTTCTAGTTTATCTTGACCACCGGAGATTCCTTAAAGTGCGCCCAAAGCTCAAATGCAAGTGTTTTTACGTTTCGCCCCCATCAAACTGTGGCTGTTAGAGCCGGGAATCAAACCACTGAGCTTGTGCTCAGCAGGGCACTATAGACACTGAGCTGCTGCAACGGATACCAAGGGATGACCGAAACAAGGCTTGCGAAATTCCACAAGGTGAAGAAAGACTCACGGGATGAAAAATTGGCATTTTCTTGATTGGCATGAGCCTAGAAACTTACACATTTGCATACACCCACCTACCAGTATAGTGTCTTTACATTTCACATCTACGTAGTGCAGGTTCTACAATGACAAATTCCTGATTCGAGCTTAAGAATAGCGCGAAAATAAAATCCAAGAGAAGGACAGGACACAAAGCTTGATTCCTACAATGAATCTACGTCGTGTTTCCATACAAGTTGCGAAGAATGTTCGTGCAAGCATGGCGCCTCAGATAACAGCGTAAGAAACAACAATGCTAGTATACATATCAGTTTAGGGAACAAGCTGCATTGCATTCTGGCTTCAAGACAAACTTAATTTGACAGCAAGATTGAGCCCGAGTAGAACACATTCCTATATACTGGTTTTCATAGTTTAGATTAGGGTTTCTCAACATGTGCATTTTGAAGTGTTGCGAGCAGGTGCAGAATGTAGATGCTGTAGTCTTCTTTGGGCTTTCTAGCAGGTTCTCAAGCAAGTCGTGATTCACAATCGAGCCGAGAAATCCGTGATTAGGGAAACTGTAGAGTAGACGAAAAGTAGAGGTAAACGCTGCATTGAGTGCCATAAAAATTTGCGACAGCTCACTTACTCGCGCATTATGCAAAGCCCCACGAAACATGGGGGAAAAAAAAAAGAAAAGTCTTCACGATCAACGTACTCAAGTAAGCGACAGCAACAAACGTTTAGAAATATTTTAAACCTTTCTGTCATAAGAGAAGAAAGTGCCGCCAAGCTGAAGACACACATGAGCTCCATTTACAACAACAAATTCAGCAAACAAGAGCAACAGCACTGAAAAACAGAACAGAAGCTGCACAAAACCACGTTATGAACCACAACAGGCACTGCAAGGTATAAGGAAATGAGTTGCTTTAGGCTTGGGCCCAAGTGTCGCTCATGATCGCAAGCTCAGGCACATTTCGGTTGTCCCAGCACAACTAACTAGCATATTTTGCTACACAATACAGTAAGGAACCATAAATTTATGTTTTAACTAAGCTCAAAAGTGGAAGCAGCGCGCACAAACTGTAGCAAAATTGTTAACCGGAACACGCCATACTTGTTTAAACGTCACAATCATGTGGTCAAAAATGTGACATCACTTCCGTGCATGGCAGTAGCATTTTGGTATGGGATTTCGCCTCTACTACGCGTGTCACCAGTCACCGCCTTTTTTAAAAACCCATATGGGTCTGAAGAATTTTCCTTTTCGTGTACCCTCCTTGATCTTGCGGGTTTCTACAGAACTGATTTGCCAATAATTGGGGTTAGGAGCGGGCAAATGGTCAACGGCCCTGACTTTGACTGCCTCGATGCCTTGGGTTAGCAAATGAGTTTATTGGCTACTAGCCTGCTTCTAAGGTTACATGCAGTTAAAATAATTTACATTTACTAACACATGCAGTATCGTCCTAATACCGTATGCTTCCATGAACTCATGCACTGCCCAAGGTCATGACACGCGAAAAGCACAGTTCACATTAGCAGGCCTTGCAAAGCATGCCAAGATGCACACCTTGAAATTTATTTGAATTGTTTGAGTGCTCCCTAATATGGTCATTTCATGGGACATTAAAGGAAAATACAAAGCAGACTACTAAGTAGTAGTGGACTATACTACTATTTGCAAGCGTGCTAAATTCTTACGCCTCAAGTTTCTGTTCCACCTCCTTAACGGGGGCTACAAGTTACACAGTGGTGCATATGTATCTTTCTCTGAACAGCGAAACACTAGAACTAAACACCTTAAACATTTAATTGAATACAGGTTCCACACAGACACATTCAGGTATTTTTTCTTTCCTCAGACAATCAGTGATTGGAATTCATTGCCTAGTGATATAATTTGTTCATCTGATGATTTCCTTCCTATGCTGGAAAAATAGGTCTGAGTACGCATCTTGATTTATAAGTATCGCCTACAGACACTGCAAAATGTTTGTAATTGGTTTGGTGTACTTTTTTTGTTGTTTGCCTTATGCTTCTGCATTTTTGTTCATTAACCTTTAAGGGCTGACTCAGGAAGGCCACACCCTCTTATTGTATTGCTCAACTACATCTTCTTGTAAACTACAGTATTAACAAGTGTATAAGTTTGTCATTCATATTTTGATGCAATGTATTTTCCCATGTCCTGCAACAGCCTCGAAATGGAGGCCAGCAGTGTGTATGAAATAAATAAATAGATGCGGCCTATTAAAGTAGCATTCCATAAACCTCACAGTGCTTGTTTCGTGCCAACAAGACTTAGTTTACGAGGAAATTGCGTCTGAAGGGTCCGCATACCTAGAGAGGAATTCAAATCACCTGCTCCTGAGCAGGGAGTGGCGACGTTGCATACGCCACGACTGCCCTTTGCTTTCATCGGTGAGTAAAACAGCGCCCTACGGATGGTGCTACAGTTTTCTACGCAAAATGCGTATGTGCGGCCATGGAGCAACCGACCCAAGGCAGAACATTGGATTCACCACTGCAGCTGCTCTTGGTCAAGTGGCATGGACTGTTCAGACATACCACGACATCACATGAACATAAAATTCTCTGCGACTCGAAGTTTGTGCAAGTTTCGTGAGCCAGAAAAGCCAGCTCAGCACTACATGATAACTACTGAAACACAAAAGCGTGGGCGATGCTTTCAAGGGTAACCTCAATGGGTTCTTTTTTCTAAAAATCAAATAGAACTAGACAAGAAGCATTTTCTTTCATGTTATAATGTAATGCAGCTATCTTTTTATTACTAGTAGATGAGTTCCAGTGACAGAATTTTAATGAGGAGTGCCTTCATCATCTGGCTAGTACTTGAATGTCTAAGGGAGTGTCTAATTGTGTCCTGCATTTACTTCAGTTTCTCAATTACAAAAGCTCTATTCGCAGTAAAATTATTACAATATCATCGAGCAATGCTCAAGAGACGGGCCGCCACGAGAACGAAGATGACGTCGCAGCTCTTAGTGCGAGCGAGGGTCGGCCTGGCTGCCTGGCTCCAGAGTAACCTGTAAATAGCCCCTTTCATCTGTCTTTTCACACGTAACATTCTGGTGGAGGTGCGGGGTACTTCAGAAGCCGCCGCCTTCTCTCGTCTCGTCACTCTTCTAACCTCACCACCCATTCTCGCCCACTTCGACCCTGATGCCCCTGCAGAATTGCGTACAGATGCCAGCGGTCATGGCGTAGGTGCCGTCTTAGCCCAGCGTCAGTGTGGACAGGATCGCGTAATTACTTATGCGAGCCACCTCCTAGCACCATCGGAGCGCAACTATTCCATTACGGAATGAGAATGCGGAATGCCTTGCTGTTGTCTGGGCATTTGTGAATATCCGTCCTTACCTTTACGGTCGCCCTTTTTCCGTAGTCACTGACCATCATGCTCTCTGCTAGCTTTCATCACTAAAAGACCCTACAGGCCGGCTTGGTCGATGGGCTTTGAGGCTACAAGAATTTTCATATTCCATGGTGTACAAGTCTGGCCGCCTGCACCAAGACGCTGACTGCTTGTCGCGTTACCCGTTGACAACTTTGACTCCTCCAATACTGCCAGTGCTTCACGACGCACCAATGGCAGGACACCTTGCCGTATCTTGAACCTATGACCGTGTACGTCGCCGTATTTTTTGACGGGCCTTGCCTGTTCCGTACGATGTTGCGTCGCCGCTTGTGAACTTTGCCAACAATGTAAGAAGCCTTCCCACCGGTTACCTGCAGCCGCTCGACATCCCTACCAAGACCTTCCATCGTGTCAGCTTAGACCTTCTCAGCCCATTTCCGGAATCCGGAATCTACATCAGGAAACAAGTGGGCTGCAGTCGCAGCGTAGTACGCAACCCGCTCTCTTCCGACCAGTTGCGCAACTGATGCTGTGGACTTCCTCCTGCATGATATAATTTTGCTGTATGGTGATTCGTGTCAATTGCTAACAGACCATGGCCGTACGTTTTTGGCCAAAGTCATTGACGACATCATGCGTGCCTGCTCAATACAGCATAAATTTACCACCTTCTACCACCTCCAAACGAACTGCCTCACTGGGCGTTTGAACCGCACCCTTACAGACATGCTATCCAAATACGTTTCAGATGACCACCGTGACTGGGTCCTCGCTCTATCTTACATTACCTTTGCGTACAACTCTTCCCATCTCGAAACTGCTGGCTTTTCCCCATTTTACCTCTTGTATGGCCGAGAACCGACGGTACCACTCGACACTGTGCTTCCACCCGCCACAGCTTCAACTAGCGATTATGCCCGTGATGCAATCGCCCATGCTGACCATGCTCGCCAACTTGTGCGCCCTCATCTACAAGTGTTTCAAGACAAACAGAAGCATTTACCCTGTTTATTTACCCTATGCTTTCTCTGAATTCATTGCCTATTTTCACCATCTCGTCAAAGAATGATGGCTCAGCTCGATACGGGCTATCAGCTTGGAAGATAAGAATGTCCGAGGAGGCCTAAGGGAGGCTCGGCAATTGTGGATACTGTTCAGAATTGGCTTTAAAAACATAGACGGTTTTCAGCTAAATGCATAGGAAGGACAGTTCATTTGTCATAAAGGTGCTTAGAGTAAATACTCACTTGTGCACTAAACATGAAAGTTTTAGCAATCTAGTATATGCTCCTGACAGTGCAGCTTGCCAGCAAGCGCTGCAACATTTGTCACAGCAGAAGTGCAACGAGGGGACAGATGGGGAATAGGCACCCTGCAAAACAGTGCAGTTTGCGGCTTTGAAGCTGGTCGGGGCACAGCATGGCATTGGCATGTTCAATAGAAGCATCAACCTTTTGAAAGGCGGGAGCTGACGCATACGCTTTCCATTCCGCGTTGTGGTACTTGTTAAGTCGTCAGTCCTCACATCACTGGCAACTGCGCTTTCCATGCTCATATGTTGACATTTCTCATGGAATTGTCATTCTTCTGCCTGTCTGTGTAGAGGTTAAGATGTCCTCTTTGCCACATTAGGGCGAGAAAATTGTTTAATAAATCAAGATTAACATAAAATACATGTTTTCTTTAGATTGTTGCTCTGGGTGATCTAGTGCTTCACTTGAAACAATTTTTGTGTTTCCATCGCTATGAATGTTCGCACTCAAGCAAAAAAAAAAAGACCCATTCTGTCACGCCAAAAATGTGTGCAACAGTGTACAACATTTATCTACGTGAAAGCAAATAATTTTGCTAGTGGCTCACGTACCACGAGACAAGGGTGTATGAAAAATCATGCCAACCATTTTGCATTGTGCTGTGGGTTGTTCTATGAGATACCTCTCAGCTGTGGCAAGTTCTATGTGGACCAAACCGCCCAATGCCTAAATGACTATTTGAGGGAGCATTCAAACAATTTAAATAAACCGGATGGTGCAGCGCACATTGCAAGGCCTGCTCATGTGAGCCGTGCTTTCGCACATTGTGATCCTGGGCAGAAGTAGCAACAAAACAGCACATGAACTCACAAAGGAATATTTTATCAGAGAGATCGTGCACATGTCAGTCGCACTTCAATTGCCTTAATTCCCCAGAAGAGCACTTGTTTAATGCCGATTTTTTTAGCATTACTAGACAAACTAGCACTGTCACAACATTCGCCTCTTGCATGTGCACAAAATTTGTACCCTATCTTCTATCCTTTGAATCATTAAGTCAGTTGGTAGTTCGCACTTTCATGCGTCCTTCCTCTATAAATATCTTTTTGCGCACAAAAAGAATATGCGTCACAGATTTCACCAACTTGCCCAAGACGAAGTCCTAGTCAGTCTCAAAAATCTCCTTCAGAGATTTTCTTGTTGTGATGAGAATTTTTGTCAATGCATGGCACTCTGTTCGAACAAAGTGACAGGTGGTTGACAACTTCACTGAAGATGGGAGAAAAGAAAGGTTATAGAGGCAAAAATTGTCACATTATCACCCAGATATGTTCCCTAACGCAATGCCTAAAAAGATTTTTTTTTTGTTGGACGAGAGGATCAGGGTAAAGCTCAAGACCTATGAGCATTCTATTGCACAGACAAAAGGATTAACCAAACAAGCCCTGCAAAGTGCAGCAAGGTCAAGGAAGATTCATACAATGGAAACTTGGCATTTGCTTGAGAGTGGCATGCATGGACCTGCAAGCCCACACCGGTCATATTAGCATGCATTTCCCATCTATAACAACATGCAGGTTCCTGCAATGAACCTACGTCATGTCTACAAACAAATTGCGAGGAACATTTGCGCAAACCTGGTACCTCGCACAGCGCCATCATAAGAAGCAATACTAAATAACAGCTTAGCAAACTAGCTGGAAGAAATTTAAGAAAATTTCTCGGTCTTCACGACAGCCAATCTTTACAACAAAATTGAACCAGAGTAGAACTATGAGTGGCTGGGCCACGTTTTGCAATATTTGTTTTCATAGTTTACATTCAGGTTGCTCAACATGTGCCTTTTGATCTGTGGCGAGCAGGTGCACAAGCAAGTCGCCATTCGCTAGCCACCAAAATCCGAGGTAAACAGGGAAACAGCATGAAGAGGTAGAGGTAAATGCGACATTGCCTTAAAAAAATTGCAACAGCACTTACTCGGGCAATATTTGCAACAGCAATCCTACGAAGGATGAAGAAGAAACTTTAATAGAGAATGGTCCGGCAGTTTTTGTTGTGGTGGCCTCAGGTGGCGGCTCGAAGTCCTTGAACTCGAGCGGCAAACTCGAGCGGCACCTTCGGCTTGCCGGATGGCCCAGAGCTGCGGTCTGCCAACTCTGAACTTTTGAGAGCCGCCTCCCAGCGGCGGCAACGCCGATGGAGAAGGTCCCCGGCGGCCCTCGAATCCGGGGCGGCGTCGGGAAGAAGCGAGCTTGAGGCTTCCCGCACTCTGGCTGCAGCAACAAGCGTTTAGAACGCGTTTAAACGTTTTTACCATAAGAGAAAAAAGTTCTGACATACTGAAAGCCAACATGTGCCCCATTCACAACAGCAAATTCAACAAACAAGAGCACTGAAAAACGTAACAGGAGCTACATAAGACCACACTACCAACCATAAACGCGCTGCTCCAGCGTTGCGGCCAAGTGTCGCTCGTGATCGCAAGCTCGAACACCATTCGATTCTTCCAGCGCAACTAGAACAACATTCTAGCACGCAATACAGTAAGAAACCGTAAAATTGTGTCTTAGCTAAGCTGAAAAGCTGAAGCAGCTCCAGCAGCGCGCGCAAAACTATAAACCGGAACACGTCATACTTGTTTAAACAACGTCATCATAACTCTGACGTCATTTCCGTGCGTGGCAGCAGCGTTTTAGTATGGCCTTTCGCTTCTACCACGCGCGTGTCAGCAGTTTACGCCGTTTTTTTTCGACCAGCTAGTCGTGGCATGGTCACCGTCTTTCTTTGCAGTCTCGTCGGTTCCGCGTGCGCACACAAACGACCCATGTGATGTGTTTTTCATTGATATGTACAAATTCCATTTCACACATTTCTAACACTATGGATGCCATGCGTTTTGCTCCATGAATTGCACTTCGAACTTTTGACTCTGTATGCGATGTCTTATGTTGGTCAAGTGAATATTCAGTTTAGTGAACTTTCAGTTAAGTGAACTATTTCCTTCGGTCCCTTGACGTTCACTCAAATGAGAGTTCACTGTATATTGTCCTTACTAAGAGTGCATGCACTTTTCTTGGAATAACGAAATTTTAGGGCGACTTGTTACATTTCTGCTTACTTACACGTGATCGGATGGTGGTGAAATCAAGACAAGTTTACTCCTCGGCTGTCTGTGACGAACGAAAGATTTGCGCCTACTTAATGGCTCGTTCGCACGTGGTCGCAACAGTGAAACTTTTTTTCA
Source organism: Dermacentor andersoni (assembly GCF_023375885.2). NCBI lineage: Eukaryota > Metazoa > Arthropoda > Arachnida > Ixodida > Ixodidae > Dermacentor > Dermacentor andersoni. Next base: position 409,701,618 of record NC_092814.1, on the reverse strand, counting down.
CGTGACTGATTCTTTCGCGTGCTCGTAGTGATAACGGTATCGTGTAAACTTAGGTACGTGTGCTGTTGGCGTTTTGTTTGCGTAACAGCGATTGCCAAAGTAATAGTAAAACTGCTTACGCTCGGGATAATAGAACTTTGTTGGCCTTTGTATCGCGATCTGAGAATCTGCTGCCCGTGGTGGCCGGTCGCGCTGCTGAATTTAACAACGCGTGTATTTAAGGCCGGTATTGTTTCTGGCTAACCGTGTCGTGCACGTTGTCGTAATAACTTAACATCTGGGCGACTTGTTAGGTTTCTGCTTATCTACACGTGAACCCGGATGCATGCTAGTATGGTGTTAAGGTCAACTTCACGTCTCAGCTCTGTAACGACGAAACGTGCGCGCTGATGAGCTCGTTCTCACGTGTTCACAATTTTTTTATTATAAGAGTTTGTGAGAACTTGACTCCATCACACGCTCGTAGTCAGTAACCGTGTTGCTTACGCTTCGTCTGCCATTGCTGTTTTGTTTGCGTAACAATCGTGATAGCTATCGTAAAAACTGCGTAAGAATGGATTAACTGAATTTTCATTACTTATTTCAGTACTCTGAATGTCACGCAGGGCGTTACAAAGAGGGGAGGGATTCTATACAATAAATGGAAATCGTGTTCTTGAAGGATGATGGGACAGCTTGTCGCTGCCCTTAGAATGAAGGAATAACCGTGCAGGTTTGTACGTGAACTTGGGATCTGCATCACGATCGGAGCACTTGCTGCATGTACGTGATGACTAATTGGCCGGCCGCACTGCTGAACTTTACCACGCTTGTCTTTACGGCTCTGTTACACCAGTCAAAGACAACGGTGGTAAAGTTCAGCAGTGCGCCCGGCCAATTCACCATTACATACAGCATATATATATATATATATATATATAGTCGTATCATGAGAAGTCATGAGAAGGTTCGGTTCCCACCTGTGGCAAGTTGTTTTTTCATCCACTTTAATTTCCATTAATGTATCGTTTCTTTATTTCATTTATTAAGCACAAGTAATTTCCCCTATGTTGTCTTTGTTGTCAGTGTTTGTTGGCTTCTCATGATACGACTAATAAAAATCGGGCCCCTCGGTTAACCCCATTTCTTCTCGTTGATATATATATATACATAGGTATATATACGTGCCAAACAGTGACATGCACATTTTTCGAAATAACGAAACTTTTGGCCGACTTGTTAGGCTGCTGCCTATTTGCATGTGTTCGGATGCATGCTATTATACGGGCAATAAGGTCAAGCTTAGGTCTCAGCTTCCTGTAACAATCGACAGATTTACGCTACTTATACTATAGCTCGTTCGCACGTGGTCGTACTTTTTCGTATTAGCAATGGGGAACCTTTGTCGATCTTCGTTGACTGCTCAATTTGCGTCACGCGCCTGCCCTCACTGATGAACCGTGTCGCTTGATCTTCGTCGGCCGTTTGAGTTTTCTTTGCGTAAGCGCGACTGCGAGAGCGATCGTAAAACGGCGTGCGGTTGAAATAACTAAACATTTGTGGGCATTTGTATCGCGGTCGCAGCACTTGTTGCACGTGATGGTTGGCCAGTCGCGCTGCTGAATTTTCCCATGCGTTTCTGTCATACAATGCCGTGCACGTTCGTTTCTGGGAATAAAAAAAAATTGGGTGACATCTTGTGAACTGCTGCTTATTTACACGTTCTCAGGTGCATGCTAGTATGTTCGTGAGGTCAAGCTTACGTCTCAGATGTTTGTAACGATCGAAACATTTACGCCTATTAGACTATTGCTCCGAATTCGCACGTTGTCGTATCTTTAGTAATGGAGTCCCGGCCACGGCGCCCGCATTTTGATGAGGGCGAAATGCGAAAACACCCGTGTACTTAGATTCAGGTGCACGTTAAGAGCCCAAGGTGGTCCAAATTATTGGGGAGTCCCCCACTATGGCGTGCTTCATAATCAGATCGTTGTTCTGGCACGTAAAACTCAAGAATTTATTTTTTTAGTAATGGTGAACGTTTGTCTCTTTTGACTGTTAAATTTCTGTCAGGTGATTTACCGTGTCACTTAAGTTTCGTCTACCGTTTGTTTTCTTTGCTTAATCGCGTTTGCAAGACCAATACAATCGCGGAAGTTCCAAATAACGGAACTATATTGTAGGCATTTGTATTTCAATGGCAGCACCTCGCACATAGGGCAGTTGACCAACCGTGCTGCTTCAGTTCTCGCATTTGCTATCATTTGGGCCAGCGTATGTGCTGACATGCGTGCGCGACGCGCTGGACAAGATTACGAGGCTCTTGCCTCCCGATATTGTCATTCTATATTTACTGCAGTTATATAGTCGACATTCGCCTAATTTTTTTTATTGCGATAGAAATTGTAGGGACACTCCTGACGAAATTGCGCTGATGCGGACGTGCGGTGGGTAGTGGCTTCGCGGGCGCTGTTCTTAGGGTCGAAGGTAGCGTGCACTTGGCTCTGGAAACGCATTGTGGCTGGAAGCAGCAAGAAGCGATCGCTTGTCGCTGCTGCCCTGCTTCATCACGCCAGCGTTTACACAGCGTGTTTACCGTCAGGGAGATGTGTTCATGTTTGCCTTTGCGCACGACACCGTTTGTTAATTTAACAAGGAAGCGAAGGTTTATTGTAACTTACAGTGGCGATAACACGTACAGGCGCTTAATTATAGCCGTCTGGTAATTTGCTGTCCCAATCGCTGCTTCGCTTTTCGGACGAAACTGCGACATTATTGACTTTTATCAGATCACTTGACATAGCTATGCTGACGTAGAGACCAGACTTCCTTTTATCTTTGTACAGAGTTGAAATCATAACTTCTTTTCTGATAACTGTTAGTTCAACGACTTTGTATTAAGCCACACGGAAGCAAAGTTGCTGTTAGAACCTGCAGATTGCTGTTAAATGGGCAGGATGTTAACATGCACATGGTGGATAGCAATTTTCGTACACATTCCTAACCCGGCCGTTTTTATTGCATACTTTTTACAGCCATGCTGTGTTCCTGCCATCATCCTGGTGTCACTTTGGGTCGAGATCATTATTCGTTGATGATCAGCACAGAAACAAGCCCACGGAAATTTGCTAACTTTCTTAGTACCTCTGATCTCAACACTGCATTTTCGTGTCTGCGACCACTGGAACCGATCCTTCAGCATGACTAGTAAATTGTTTAGCGTACCCGTTATCTCTTCTGTTCTGGATCTGAAACTATGGACGAAAGGCTTCACCCAGCATGTGGCGTCTTCCTTATGAGCCGATGTACCTGTAAACTCTGGGTTAATTTTTGTCTCTGTGACTGTTCAAGCAAGTCCGCAGAAATGCCTCACTAAATTTCTTAGTACACGTGAACTGCAATGTAGTTGTCTTCGACCGCTGAGGCAGCCTGCAGTGAGCCTTAGTAAAATGTTTAGTCGGCAAGATACCTGTGATCTTTTCAGAAGAATTTGTATCTGCTGCCATGGAACAACAGCCAAGCTCTGCCTCTGATAACTTCTATCGAGGCTGTCTGATAGGTTCGAATTTTTAGGATGAAATTGTGTTTGTGTGTGGCCACTGAAGCAAGCCCACACAAATCCTGTTAGCTTTTGGTTCGGGTGAACTCATATAATGCATTTGTCTGTCTACGACTGCTGAAGTGAGCATACTGCAAGCTTTTAGTTAATTGTGTAGTCTGCAAGGTACCTGTGACGGCTTCAGCAATATTTGGCTGTGACCGCGGAAAGGTCACATTCAGCTTTCTTAGAGGCTTTCAAGCCTATGAACACTTATGGTAAATTTGTGTTTGTGACCACTAGAGTAAAGCAAGTGCCTTGTAACTTCTTGTACCTGTGAAATCAGTTTAGTATTGTGCTGAAGCAAGTGTTCTTGTAACTTCTAGTACATCATCATCATCATCATCATCATCAGCCTGGTTACGCCCACTGCAGGGCAAAGGCCTCTCCCATACTTCTCCAACAACCCCGGTCATGTACTAATTGCGGCCATGCCATCCCTGCAAACTTCTTAATCTCATCCGCCCACCTAACTTTCTGCCGCCCCCTGCTACGCTTCCCTTCCCTTGGGATCCAGTCCGTAACCCTTAATGACCATCGGTTATCTTCCCTCCTCATTACATGTCCTGCCCATGCCCATTTCTTTTTCTTGATTTCAACTAAGATGTCATTAACTCGCGTTTGTTCCCTCACCCAATCTGCTCTTTTCTTATCCCTTAACGTTACACCTATCATTCTTCTTTCCATAGCTCGTTGCGTCGTCCTCAATTTGAGTAGAACCCTTTTCGTAAGCCTCCAGGTTTCTGCCCCGTAGGTGAGTACTGGTAAGACACAGCTATTATACCCTTTTCTCTTGAGGGATAATGGCAACCTGCTGTTCATGATCTGAGAATGCCTGCCAAACGCACCCCAGCCCATTCTTCTTCTTCTTAGTATTTCAGTCTCATGATCCGGATCCACGGTCACTAGCTGTCCTAAGTAGATGTATTCCCTTACCACTTCCAGTGCCTCGCTACCTATCGAAAATTGCTGTTCTCTTCCGAGACTGTTAAACATTACTTTAGTTTTCTGCAGATTAATTTTTAGAACCACTCTTCTGCTTTGCCTCTCCAGGTCAGTGTGCATGCATTGCAATTGGTCCCCTGAGTTACGAAGCAAGGCAATGTCATCAGCGAATCGCAAGTTACTAAGGTATTCTCCATTAATTTTTATCCCCAATTCTTCCCAATCCAGGTCTCTGAATACCTCCTGTAAACACGCTGTGAATAGCATTGGAGAGATCGTATCTCCCTGCCTGACGCCTTTCCTTATTGGGATTTTGTTGCTTTCTTTATGGAGGACTACGGTGGCTGTGGAGCCGCTATAGATATTTTTCAGTATGTTTACATACGGCTCGTCTACACCCTGATTCCGTAATGCCTCCATGACTGCTGAGGTTTCGACAGAATCAAACGCTTTCTCATAATCAATGAAAGCTATATATAAGGGTTGGTTATATTCCGCACATTTCTCTATCACCTGATTGATAGTGTGAATATGATCTATTGTTGAGTAGCCTTTACGGAATCCTGCCTGGTCCTTTGCTTGACAGAAGTCTAAGGTGTTCCTGATTCTATTTGCGATTACCTTAGTAAATATTTTGTAGGCAACGGACAGTAAGCTGATCGGTCTATAATTTTTCAAGTCTTTGGCGTCCCCTTTCTTATGGATTAGGATTATGTTAGCGTTCTTCCAAGATTCCGGTACGCTCGACGTCATGAGGCATTGCGTATACAGGGTGGCCAGTTTCTCTAGAACAATCTGCCCACCATCCTTCAACAAATCTGCTGTTACCTGATCCTCCCCAGCTGCCTTCCCCCTTTGCATATCTCCCAAGGCTTTCTTTACTTCTTCCGGCGTTACCTTTGGGACTTCGAATTCCTCTAGACTATTTTCTCTTCCATTATCGTCGTGGGTGCCACTGGTACTGTATAAATCTCTATAGAACTCCTCAGCCACTTGAACTATCTCATCCATATTAGTAATGATATTGCCGGCTTTGTCTCTTAACGCATACATCTGATTCTTGCCAATTCCTAGTTTCTATTTCAATGTTTTTAGGCTTCCGCCGTTCCTGAGAGCATGTTCAATTCTATCCATATTATACTTCCTTATGTCAGCTGTCTTACGCTTGTTGATTAACTTCGAAAGTTCTGCCAGTTCTATTCTAGCTCTAGGGTTAGAGGCTTTCATACATTGGCGTTTCTTGATCAGACCTTTCGTCTCCTGCGATAGTTTACTGGTATCCTGCCTAACCGAGTTACCACCGACTTCCATTGCACACTTCTTAATGATGCCCACAAGATTGTCGTTCATTGCTTCAACACTGAGGTCCTCTTCCTGAGTTAAAGCCGAATACCTGTTCTGTAGCTTGATCTGGAATTCCTCTATTTTCCCTCTTACCGCTAACTCATTGATCGGCTTCTTATGTACCAGTTTCTTCCGTTCCCTCCTCAGGTCTAGGTTAATTCGAGTTCTTACCATCCTGTGGTCACTGCAGCGCACCTTGCCGAGCACGTCCACATCTTGTATGATGCCAGGGTTAGCGCAGAGTATGAAGTCTATTTCATTTCTAGTCTCGCCGTTCGGGCTCCTCCACGTCCACTCTCGGCTATCCCGCTTGCGGAAGAAAGTATCCATTATCCTCATATTATTCTGTTCCGCAAACTCGACTAATAACTCCCCCCTGCTATTCCTAGAGCCTATGCCATATTCCCCCACTGCCTTGTCTCCAGCCTGCTTCTTGCCTAATTAAAGTCGCCCATTAGTATAGTGTATTTAGTTTTCACTCTACCCATCACCGATTCCACGTCTTCATAGAAGCTTTCGACTTCCTGGTCATCATGACTGGATGTAGGAGCGTAGACCTGTACAATCTTCATTTTGTACCTCTTATTAAGTTTAACAACAAGACCTGCCACCCTCTCGTTAATGCTATAGAATTCCTGTATGTTACCAGCTATATTCTTATTAATCAGGAATCCGACTCCTAGTTCTCTTCTTTCCGCTAGGCCCCGGTAGCACAGGACGTGGCCGCTTTTTAGCACTGTATATGCTTCTTTTGGCCTCCTAACTTCACTGAGCCCTATTATATCCCATTTACTGCCCTCTAATTCCTCCAATAGCACTGCTAGACTCGCCTCACTAGATAACGTTCTAGCGTTAAACGTTGCCAGGTTCATATTCCAATGGCGGCCTGTCCGGAGCCAGTGATTCTTAGCACCCTCTGCAGCGTCGCAGGTCTGACCGCCGCCGTGGTCAGTTGCTTCGCAGCTGCTGGGGACTGAGGGCCGGGGTTTGATTGCTGTGTTCATATAGGAGGTTGTGGCCAAGTACTGCACCAGGGTGGCCAATCCTGCTCTGGTGAGGGAGTGCGTTACCGGTTCTGGTCACCGGGATCAGGCCACACTCCAGGCCTGTTTGTGCAATTTTATCAACACGCGGATTTCTTTTTTTTTTAATCCGGTGGAAAATTGCCGGCACCGGGATTCGAACCACGGACCTCTTGCACGCGAGGCGGGTGTTCTACCTCTACGCCACCGCTGCGCACTGCACCGCCACCGCCACCGCCACCGCCACCGCTGCGGAAAGATTAGAAGCACTATAAGCTCGGATATAGTACAGCGCATGAAAGCGCCTCGGCTACAGCGAAGTACTTCCACCAGACACAAAGAAGCGCTTGCAAAGACTGAAGTATAAACTTTGCGTAGTTAGACCATGAACTTTCGAAGGGTGTGAAAACTCCGTTATGCAGCTTTGCTGGCTTTGATGCATCAGATGTTAGAAGTCACATGCATCGGATTATTTTTTTTTTTTTTTACTTAGGGCTCGACTCATTTTGGTCGGTTAAAATGACGTCCGTAGGAAGCTGGTTGGCGATATATAGCTTCAACGCAGATACGCAGTCAGCACGACGGCAGTAAAAAGGAGCCTAGGAGGACGAAATCAGTTCGGTATTGTGTTGAAGCAAATCTCTTGTAACTGCTTTTGTATCTGTGAACTCTCCAGTAATGTTCGTGTTTGCAACTGCTTAAGTGATCATTTAGTAATTTTTTTAATGCCCAGTGCGTCTATAAAATATTTAGTACCTTTACTGTGTGCGACCACTGAAGCAGGCCTGCAGAAAGTCTGGAGTAGCTTCCTTCATGGTTACACCGGTAAACACCGGTAAACATTGCAGCAAATATTGCATTTATGTGCGTGCGACCGTTGAAGTAACCTGAAAGAGCGTAGCTTTGGGCATGTTGGTATTCCATAACTTTTAGGTTTTTAGCGCACAAAAAGGGACGAGAGGCAGAGGTACGACGCGGACACAGCGCGTTGAAGTAAGCCAGCCCATAGTAGCCCTCCTACTAACTTCCTTTGTGACCCCCCCCCCCCACCCTTGCAGAGGGCTTTTAAAGTTTTTTTACTGGCCGAGGTGAATCTGCAAATTTTTAGCTCAACTGAAATGGTCTCGTCACTACACGAAAGTGTCAATGTTTCTCTGCTGACCTTTACCAAAACTTGTTACGGATGCATAGCGCATTTGCTCTAAAACGGATGATCATACAGCACCTGTCTGTGTCCATGTATGACCACTGAACTAGTCTCAAGTAATTTTGTTAATGCCTAATGTAGTTGTTTCCGTCCGTCCGGACACAACTACATTAGGCATTAACAAACACAGATAGCACAAACACGGACAGGCCGCCATTGGAATCTGAACCTGGCAACGTTTAACGCTAGAACGTTATCTAGTGAGGCGAGTCTAGCAGTGCTATTGCAGGAATTAGAGGGAAGTAAATGGGATATAATAGGGCTCAGTGAAGTTAGCAGAACAAAAGAAGCATATGCAGTGCTAAAAAGCGGGCACGTCCTGCGCTACCGGGGCTCAGCGGAGAGACGAGAACTAGAAGTCGGATTCCTGATTAAAGGATATAGCTGGTAACATACAGGAATTCTATAGCATCAACGAGAGGGTGGTAGGTCTTGTGAAACTCAATAACAGGTACAAATTGAACGTCGTACAGGTCTACGCCTCTACATCCAGTCATGATGACCAGGAAGTCGAAAGCTTCTATAAAGACGTGGAATCGGCGATGGGTAAAGTCAAAACAAAATACACTATACTGATGGGCGACTTCAATGCCAGGGTAGGCAAGAAGCAGGCTGGAGACAAGTCAGTGGGAGAATATGGCATAGGCTCTAGGAATAGCAGGGGAGAGTTATTAGTAAAGCTTGCAGAACAGAATAATATGCGGATAATGAATACCTTCCGCAAGCGGGATAGCCGAAAGTGGCCGTGGAGGAGCGCGAATGGCGAGACTAGAAATGAAATAGACTTTATACTCTGCGCTGACCCTGGCATCATACAAGATGTGGACGTGCTCGGCAAGGTGCGCTGCAGTGACCATAGGATGGTAAGAACTCGAATCAGCCTAGAATTGAGGAGGGAACGGAAGAAACTGGTACATAACAAGCCAATCAATGAGTTAGCGGTAAGAGGGAAACTACAGGAATTCCGGATCAAGCTACAGAACAGGTATTCGGCTTTAACTCAGGAAGAGGTCCTTATTGTTCAAGCACTGAACGACAATCTTGTGGGCATCATTAAGGAGTGTGCAATAGAAGTCGGTGGTAACTCTGTTAGACAGGATACCAGTAAGCTATCGCAGGAGACGAAAGATCTGATCAAGAAACGCCAATGTATGAAAGCCTCTAACCCTACAGCTAGAATAGAACTGGCAGAACTTTCGAAGTTAATCAACGAGCGTAAGACAGCTGACATAAGGAAGTATAATATGGATAGAACTGAGCATGCTCTCAGGAACGGAGGAAGCCTAAAAGCAGTGAAGAAACTAGGAATAGGCAAGAATCAGATGTTGAAGAGGCCGAGGACTTCTATAGAGATTTATACAGTACCAGTGGCACGCACGACGATAATGAAAGACAGAATAGTCTATAGGAATTTGAAATCCCACAAGTAACACCGGAAGAAGTAAAGAAAGCCTTGGGAGCTATGCAAAGAGGGAAGGCAGCTGGGGAGGATCAGGTAACAGCAGATTTGTTGAAGGATGGTGGGCAGATTGTTCTAGAAAAACTGGCCACCCTGTATACGCAATGCCTCATGACTTCGAGCGTACCGGAATCTTGGAAGAATGCTAACTGAATCCGAATCCATAAGAAAGGGGACGCCAAAGACTTTGAAAAATTATAGACCAATCAGCTTACTGTCCGTTACCTACAAAGTATTTACTAAGGTAATCGCAAATTGAATCAGGAACACCTTAGACTTCTGTCAACCATAGGACCAGGCAGGATTCCGTACAGGCTACTCAACAATAGACCATATTCACACTATCATTAAAGTGATAGAGAAATGTGTGGAATATAACGGACCCTTCCATATAGCTTTCATTGATTGCGAGAAAGCGTTTGATTCAGTCGAAATCTTAGCAGTCATGGAGGCATTACGGAATCAGGGTGTAGACGAGCCGTATGTAAAAATTCTGAAAGATATCTATAGCGGCTTCACAGCCACCGCAGTCCTCCATAAAGAAAGCAACAAAATCCCAATAAAGAAAGGCGTCAGGCAGGGAGATACGATCTCTCCAATGCTATTCACAGCGTATTTACATGAGGTATTCAGAGACCTGGATTGGGAAGAATTGGGGATAAGAGTCAATGGACCATACCTTAGTAACTTGCGATTGGCTGATATTGCCTTGCTGAGTAACTCTGGGGACCAACTGCAATACATGCTCACTGGCCTGGAGAGGCAAACCAGAAGGGTGTTTCTAAAAATTAATCTGCAGAAAACTAATGTTTAACAGTCCCGGAAGAGTACAGCAGTTTACGATAGGTAGCGAGGCACTGGAAGTGGTAAGGGAATACATCTACGTAGGACAGGTAGTGACCGTGGATCCGGATCATGAGACTGAAATACTAAGAAGAATAAGAATGGGCTGGGGTGCGTTTGGCACGTATTCTCAGATCATGAACAGCAGGTTGCCATCATCCCTTAAGAGAAAAGTCTACAACAGCTGTGTCTTACCAGTACTGACGTACGGGGCAGAAACCTGGAGGCTTGCGAAAAGGGTTATACTTAAATTAAGGACGACGCAACAAGCTATGGAAAGAAGAATGATGGGTGTAATGTTAAGGGATAAGAAAAGAGCAGATTGGGTGAGGGAACAAACGCGAGTTAATGACATCTTAGTTGAAGTCAAGAAAAAGAAATGTGCATGGGCAGGACATGTAATGAGGAGGGAAGATAACGGATGGTCATTAATGGTTACGAACTGGATTCCAAAGAAGCGTAGCAGGGGGTGGCAGAAAGTTAGGTGGGCGGCTGAGATTAACAAGTTTGCAGGGATAACATGGCCATAATTAGTACATGACCGGGGTAGTTGGAGAAGTATAGGAGAGGCCTTTGCCCTGCAGTGGGCGTAACCAGGCTGATGATGATGATGATGATTGTAGTCGTGACATCTTTAGCATAACTCGTATTGGTGTATGTAACTGCGGAATATGGCCTAGGGAAAGGCTGGTAACTTGTGGCTAACATATCTGAACTGTTCAGCAAATTTTTCATTGATGTGCCTGCGAACACGAACGCGAACCCACATCACGCCTTGTGATAAGTTCCGTAGTGGCCCCACTGCGAATTCTAAAATTTTGTTGCTACCCAAAGTACATTTGTAAACAGTTTGATTCAGGTGCACTTTTACTAACCATGGCGCGGTATAAATAACTCCTAATGGCTGAGCTTTTGCATTTTTGCAAAATTTTTGCATTGATGGGCTTTACTGAAAAACTGCTGAGTGCATTTCAGAGTTGAACTAGTGATCTTCCTGCACTTGTTTTATTGAAATAAGTGATGTATTTTAATGACATTGTCAAATGATTCAGCAGCCTGCTGAACTTAGTTCTGTAGCTTTGTTCCCATTAGCAGAAAAAGGTATAGCTTCTTGCATCTCCTTATGTTTTGAATTTATCAAGTTGTATAATCTATTTGCTTAGTGTAGCAGGGAACCATGTGCACAATGCTTAGCTGCACTGCAGCCTTCATTTAAAGGGAAGCTGAAAGGTTTTCCAGAAAAAATGAGTGAACATCTGTACATAATGGTTTTCAAGCCTCTGAATTCGAATATCGTATCGAAATTGAGCGAAAGAAAGCGCAAATATATTTTATTTCGACGAAAAGTGCAGCAGCGGACACGCCCAGCTCGTGCGTCTCGTTTCCGCCTGTGATTGGCCGGCCGCCTCGTGACGTCAACACTAGTAACCGACCGCTGCCGCTACACATGAAGCGCGCTCAGGCCCCGCACACTCTCAAGTTCAAGAAATGGCCACAGAGGGCGAAAAAATCGACCGCGCGCCGCTGCTATTAAACAAGCATAGTAGAGCACCTCAAGGGATTCCCGAGTTAGTTTCAATATCTCCCGCTAGGGGCGCCGTAATAAGCTCAATTTTTTTTACAAACTTTCTCCTACAGTTAGCGAAGCATGTTTATTACATAAGATTAGCCATAAAATTATCTTTGCTAATTAGCTACTGTGCTTTTCATGAGTAAGTTTACTGTTTTTGTCATTATAAACGCAAATAGCGTTCAGCATCATCGATCTTACACGTGACCCCTCACCTGGATTCAAAATTTTTTTCGAGTGCATGGCGGCGCGGATTCATTCGTTCGTACACTGAGACTGGTTGCTTCTTTGTTAGCTAAAATTAGTTTATTGCGATTCGATGTCTCGCGTTACTTAACTTGGGGTGAAGTGACGTGTTTGCAAGTGGACATGTAAGCCCGAAAGCTACGTTTCGGTCGTAAGCCATGCGTCTGCATCGAAATGGGAACCGTATTCTGCGACTGAGGACAGCAGTACCGGTGAGTCGTTTAATATCGCTGCCTGAATCCTTAAGTAATATTGCTCTCGTTAATTTACAGGCGGAGACAAGTTAACGAACTAGATGCTGCATTACATATGGGCAGTTAGGACCCTCCGTTGCTGTTTCCGAAATAAACTTTTAGTTGCGAATTCACGAAAGAGAAAGCGATATCAGAACGCGCGTCACATTTTTTATCTCGCAGCCGTAGCCATGGGTGAGAGAGTAGACTTATCAATGTATTCTTTTTCGAGTCCACCTGCAAGTTCTTTCGTCCGCAGAACCCAATAACCCTTTGATAAACTGAAGCTAAAGTATTGAATTTATTGTATCAAACAGTTGCACGCACGATCATTCACCCATATTTCGTACCTGCTGGTTCGAAATGTTCTTGCTGTTTAGTTTGGTTTACCTGAGGACATTTATTTTTGTAGTAGTGAAGCGGTTCATCACGTTCATACAGAAAAAGAATGCATCATTGATAATAGCTTCATGTCTTTCATGCATTTGCTTGTGAAACCAGCAGTGTGATCTCTTCTACTGTATAAAATGAGCGCACAAATGTTCTCATTTGTGATCATAATAATACTTAAGCTGTTGATACACATTGTAGTTAGGTAGATACCAAAGTTATGAACAGTGGCAATATTTATTTAACCCCACAAAGCCCAACATATCATTTTTGATAAGCTGGATTCGATGCCTGAAAAATTTCATTTTGTGCTATAAACGCAATGTACAGCCCATACTAGCTTTTTCGATATTCTGGAGGGAGTGTTCAGTTGTGAATAGTTCAGCAAATGAATTACTAATTCGGTAATTATCATACTAATTCATTTTACTGAATTGTAATTTTGCTGTTTTCTTCGTACTAGTATACTCTGTGACCAGAAATATGTGTTGCAAGTATTTTTTTAAGTTTCTTTGATGTGGGACGGTGTGCATTTGCATGTGTTCTGCAGTCAGAAACCATTACAGTGTCACAGTTTCTTGCATTTCACATAGCGAAATTGATCGTTTTTGAATTTCTGATTGAGTCAAAATTTATTTTCCAGACATGCAGTAAAAAGGAACAGAGCCTGTCCCAAGCACGCCTCAACCCAGTCAGTTGACCCAGCTCCACTACCCAGTGAGCACGACTCCGCCAGTTGTCGTTCAAGGTGCGTTCACAGCTAGTGTGTGGCAGTGTGTGGCTAATTGCCGACGTTCATGCCTGTGCTGTATCTGATGTGTTGCGGTTCTGCCCCAACAGAGCCTGTCCCAAGCACGCCTGAACCCAGTCAGTTAACGCAGCTCCACTACCCAGTGAGCACGACTCCGCCATTTGTCATTCAAGGTGCGTTAACAGCTAGTGTGTGGCTAATTGCTGACGGTCTTGCCTGTGCTGTATCTGATGTGTTGCTTTTCTGCCCCAACAGAGCCTGTCCCAAGCACGCCTGAACCGAGTCAGTTGATCCAACTCCACTACCCAGTGAGCACGACTCCGCCAGTTGTCGTTCAAGGTGCGTTCACAGCTACTGTGTGGCAGTGTGTGGCTAATTGCCGACGTTCTTGCCTGTGCTGTATCTGATGTGTTGCTGTTCTGCCCCAACAGAGCCTGTCCCAAGCACATCTTGGTCCTCGTCGCAGGAGCTACCATCTACGCCAACAGGAAGAAGCCGGAGCTGAATCCGCAACGCTTTTACACCACGAACTAAGAAGCGGATACAGAAATATTTGGATGAAATAGCAAGCCTACGGAGGACGGTGTCAAGACTGAAAAGTGCCTCGGCCTACATTCCACCAGCACGGATATCGGCAGAGTCATCCAGGTACCTCAACAGATACTTTTTAGAAATTCTTCGTGTTCAGATGCACCTGCAACCCATGAGTAAGCACGGACGACGCTGGCCAACAGAGTTCCGCCAGTTTGCACTTAACCTCTATTTCAATAGCCCAAAAGCATACAGGTACCTGGCAAAAACCCTTAGCCTTCCAACAGTAAAAACATTAAGAACCTGGCTGTCGGCAATATCGCTCAAACCACGACTGATGTCAGAGATTCTGGATTTTGTGAAAGGAAAAGCAAAAAATTGGGACTTGATGGACAGGGCATGTGTCCTTATTTTTGATGAAATTTCTCTGAAACGAAACCTGCAGTATGACTCTAAGCATGATGTTGTTCTTGGTTATGTTGACAGTGACACTGAAAGGTCTGGTCGTGTAGCAAACACAGCACTCTTGTTTCTTGTGTCTGGTATAGCGAAGCAGTGGCTCGAACCTGTAGGTTTTATGATAGGTGACGGCACAGTTCCTTCTGAAGCCATTGTGAGTTTGCTGAGACAACTAATAAGTAAGCTGAAGGACAGTGGTCTCCTTGTAAAGGCACTGATCTGTGACCAAGCTGCCAACAACTGTGCACTTGGGAGAGCCCACAAAATAACCCCACAAGACCCTTTTTTTGAAATGGATGGGACGAAAATATACTTTATTTTTGATCCGCCACACTTATTAAGTGTACTAGGAACAGCTTGCGGAAGTATGACCTCAAGGTTGGCAAGGATGTTGTTTCATGGAAACACATACTCAAGATATACGAGTCCACCCACCACTTAAAGCCAAATACCTGCCTAAAATCACTAACAAGCATTTGTACCAGACTCCTTTCGACAACATGAAAGTAAAGTTCGCCTCGCAGGTCTTCAGCAACAGTGTGTATTTGGCAATAGAGGCCTTCATTGCTTTTAATGTTCTGCCTCCTACTGCCACACACACGGGCAGCTTTGTAGAAAGGATGGACAAGCTATTTGATGCTTTGAACAGCTCCGCAGTACGGATAAAAGAGCGAAAAATGAGACATGCCATGACCTCGTCCACAGAGCACATTGATTTTTTAAAGGCTTGCGTGCCTTGGATCAAGTCCTGGAAGTTCGATAGCCCTCGCCGGCCTACGACTATATATGGATGGCAGGTAACAATCAAGGCAATCTTGTTGCTGTGGCAAGATCTGCACCACTCTTTTAATTTTCAATTCTTGCTAACCCGGCGACTCAATCAGGACCCAATTGAGAATATGTTCGGGCTCATTCGGCAGCAGCATGGTTGCAATGAAACTCCAAACGTCTACCAGTTTTGTGCCGGTCTACGGCACATTGTTGTGTCAAAGCTTTTCAAGCTTTCTGACAACAGTAACTGTGAGGAGGACAAGGGGTTTCTTTTAACTCAACTTAAGTCGCTGCAACTGACCAACCTTAGCAGCCCGACTGAAGGGGCCCCATAGCTCTACAAGTGCTGCTTTTACAGAAGGGCTCTCTGAAAGTAGCGTAGAAGCAAGTGATGACGTGCTTGAGTCAAACATAGTTTGCTATGTGTGTGGATATCTTATACATGCATTCCTAAAGAAAAGTCAGTGCAGCTCGTGCCACGACCTCCTGAAGGAAAGCAACCAGGATCTTGCAAAACCTAGTCATTTATTTATGATGTTTAAAGCTGTTCCCATAAGCGGCAAATCCTTCGGCCATTTAACTGTTCCAACTGACGCAGTATATGCGTATGTCGTGAAGCTTGAGGACAAATTTACACACGCAGTAGAGGCTGTTGTACACCATCAAGGTGTTACAAGGGAATTGTTTTCCATTGTGGCAGAGGAGACCGGGAATCTGCCATTTTGTAGTTCAGTCTGCAAGCAGCAATTTCTGCAGTTTTGTGTCCACCTTAGACTTCTTTGGCATTTGCGGTTGAAAAACCGGGAGTTAAGCTTGTCAAAAGCACCTAAATCTGCTGCGAACAGAAAACTGGAGAAGCTGCAGTAGGCAACTGTCGGGGTACCTTGCAAAAGTAAGGGTAACACTTCCTTTTTTTTTCACTTCAATGACTCGTGGATTTTGGTTTTCTTTTCGTAATTAGCTTCCTGGCCTTGTCAAAGTCCATTTGTGTCAAGTATAAAAGCTTTTTCATTCTCAATTATTCTTCGAGCCAATTCTTCCCCCTCATCCAAACTTACAGGTCAAGCAATTCTTGCTGTGTAGCATTTGCCTTCTTGTTTTTGGCCTCCATTGCTTACAGAGCGTAGTGGCTTCCTACTTAAATGCAAGATTTCTCACGCCCATATTGCATTGCTGGTCTCATCCAGAATTGCTCTCCTTGCTGGGAAGACTGGGTTTTTGCCAGGTACTGAAGCAAAACAGGTTCAAAACAACCTGTTTCCACTGCTGGTTGTCGCTTGTTACCAGACCTCCAGGTGCGACGGAAGGCAAGCACTATACCTGTATCCTAACGGCTGAACGTGCCGCAAGCCACCCATGTACGCGAATGCTCGCTGATGCCATGTTGATGTTAACCAATCTATAGAGTATACAGTGAACCTTATGCGAGTGGTACGCTGAAGTGGTTGATTGCAGAGTTTCGTTGAGATGCTGTCCTTCTCGGTCATGGTTCTCGGATGTGGCGGCCTGGTCAGTTGCATTGGGTAGCAGTCTCTCGAGGTAAGCACCTGCTGCTGCAGTCCGCACAGTGACATGGACTCCCAATTCACATGAACCGTGGGCAAATTGTGCTTGCGGCCTTCCTCGGCGGCCGGGTCTGGCATGAATGGAGACCAGCATACGTGCTCGCATGGTCTGAAGTGTCCGATGTTGTTAGCCACGGGGGTGGAAAGGCCCACAAAAGTGGCTGCCAAAGCTGATGCCCATGAAACGAACGATGAACACATTGAGACAAAGTGGGCCGCGAAGTGCGAGCGACACTTTAACGGCCCCCGAAAGAACAAAAAGAAACATGCAGGTTGGAAAAGAGTTTGAACTCTAAAGTGGCGGGTAGTCCATGTTACTGTGTTGGCTGCGGCAGCAGATGCTTGCATCACCCGATTGCTTCGCAATGCAAGCTGCTCACTTTCAACGGCAACTGTCGGTTCAAACAGGTGGGACGCTCTGTCCAACCTGTTTGCACTGCTGGTTGTCGCTTGTTACCAGACCGCCAGGTCTGACAACGAAGTAGGAGCTCGCGTTAATTATTCCAGCGTATCTCGACATGCAAATTTTATTTTTCTTGTTGCACGAGAATGTACAGGGACACTGCTTTTCTTCTGCCAATAAAGTCGCACGTTCAGTTCACTCACTTGTCTTGTTTGTATGGGCGTCAGTAGAGGCTCTTTGGTCTCCTGGCAATTAGAGCGCACAAGCTACGCGGCAGCCAAAACAAGGCATGCCGCAGAGCCATAGAATGCATAGCCAGCAGGGCGAGCACAGCGCGTACCAGCGCACGCTACCGGCGAGAAGCGGCCATGTAGACAAGAACGGCACCGAGAGCGGCGCTGCTGCGCCGGTGTTGAGAGCGCCGCATGCGAAGCAAAATTCTATTAGCGGGTGGTACCCCTCTCCCATCTCTCGTTCGCGCCGCCTTGATTGCCTCCTGCACTGCGCGTGTTTGGGCACGTTTCGCGCCGCGCGCGGTGTGTGCCTACGTGTGCGCGCGTGAAGGGCGGTGCACAGTCTGTTTCACATTTAGGGGAAAACTCGGAGCGCATTGCATCGCGATGCGGCGAGCGCTGGTGCTCAAGGGGCGGGATCTTGAACGGCGTCGTCTGCAACGGCGGCGCGCGCTGGCCGCATTGTTGCTAAACGTTCTACTATCAGTTGCAGGGCGCCGATCTCATCGTTACGGCGTGAAATGAGCCGGTATTCTTTACTATGCGTTGTGCGACGCCAACTGATATGCCTCGAAGGTAGGTTCATCGCTGCAGGGCAGTCATAGACGACGTACTGATTCCATACATTCTTGACGGCCCGTTTCTGGAAGGCGACTATATATTCTAACGCGATAGGTCGCCTATCCACACTGCTCGTGTGGTGCAACAACTGCTAGAAGAGCGCACAGTCACTCTCTTGGAGTGGCCGCCTCAATCCCCGGGCGCCAACATCATTTAAAATGTCTGGGGCTCGTTGAAAGTATCGCTGGCGCACCATCCCCTCTATCAGTCGCCCGAGGATAGGCTTCGATCCACCATCGTCAGCGACTGAGACGTGCTGCGAATGAACACATCCCTGATCAAGTCATTCTGCACTTCACTTCCTTCCAGGATGAGCGCTGTCATCGCTGCCGCTGGGGACATGACGAGATACTGAAGTTCCGTGCGTGACGTGTCCAATTCCCCGCCGGCGGGCAGAGTCTGTCTGGTGTAGCGAATGATTGTCGAGAAAAATCATTTCCAGCTCATTGTCTGAACCTAAAACATTCATTTAATCGTATCCGTTTGTTTCATCGTGTTCGACTCCCATAGTTATCATTGTTGAGTGCTTTGTTTTCCTTTCGAGTCAAACAAAGACTGAACACGTTGCGCGCACATCTTAGTGCGTCTTGTCGCTGCTTATTACGGTAGGACACACAGTGAAGAAATATACGTGCACTGCCCCTGACAGTAGCACGCTTCCCGACAATGCGGCCTGCGCGCGCCGCCGTAGCAGACGACGCAGATCACGACTCCGCCCCTCGAGTGTCTGCGCCTGCTCGAGCTGCTGCCACCGCACGACTCCATTGCTTGCCGCATCGCGATGCAATACGTTCCGAGTTTTCCCCTAAGTGTGAAACAGACTGTACACGCTTCTATTTGCCTTTAAGAAGATCGGTACGCTTGACGATTGTTTTTATGGCTGCAATGCGGCGAAAGGGCAGCGTCTGCTTAACCATGTAAGTGACGCTGAGCAGGTGATTGGAAACGACATCGTATGTACCGCCGGAAAAATCGTCAGCACATACGATGCGGCACATACATACGGCACATACGAGCTAAAGTCATTTTTGCAGTTTCTCACAATATGTTTGCTACAAATCCGTGTTGTCTCTGATGGCGACAACGGTCTTCCATCGACACTGTGCGGAAATAAACAAAACATATCGATGACTTAAATGATATTGCGCGACAAAAAACGACACGGACGTGAGAGACGACACACCAAGCACATGTCGTCGACACACCAAGCGCTTCGTGTGTCGTCTCTCACGTCCGTGTCGTTTTTTGTCGCGCAATATCATTTAAGTAATGGATTACCAACTTGCCCGGAATGCTGCTCTCAAAAATATGTCGTTGCATAGCACAAGTATGACATCCGAACACAACTTTAACTAGTGCGTCCCCTACAATTTGGAATAGAAGCAGCAGTGTAGACAGCTTGGCCATTTTTTAACAGTGCTCAACAGACGGAAGTTGAAAGTATTAGTAATCATTCCTGCTTCAGCAATGCCGGCGCGACCAAGGCGCGGGCGTGTATCGTCCAGCAACTCGATCGATCGGTGCAGTGGTGAAGCAGGAATGAACTCTGGTCATGCTCAATGCATCGTGCACATATTCACTTTCTCGGCACGCGTGAACTTCGGCCACTGCTAGCGCATACAACAGAAGTGGTTTCCATTCTTGGGCAGCGCACACATAAACGAAACACGAGAAAGACGACAGGACAAGCGCTCTTCGAACAACTTCCCCGAAGTTTTTATATGAATAAAAGGATTATGTACCGAGTAATTATTAAATTAATGTGGGTTACATATAAAAACCGTCATACACTCAGGAGTGATCAATGAACGAGCTCGCTTCGTTTTCCAGTTGTTTACTTCGCTCGGCGCCCCGCAGTAATCCATGTGTGTCGTCTGCTTATTTCGTACCATTTTCTTGTGAATCGGCAGAATTTCACGGGTGGCATCAACCCTTTCGTGTTTACATTGCTGTCGTGACAGTTAACAACACAATAATAATTTCCGGTCATCCGAAGAGGCGCCGTCGCAAACAAGAGACGTTTCGCGCTCAGCGCGAACTGAACGCGGGCGCGACCGAGGGAAGCGGCGGCGGAAACCTACACCCGTTGGAGATGAAATCGTTCCGCCAGGGGAGAAACGAGCGCTGGCGTCTAGGATGAAACTAGGCGTGCGGTCGTCTATTGGATATTGCTCTAAAAAAAAAAGAAACTGCGTTTCGGCTTCCGTGTTAAGCATCGCCATCTGGCGTCGCCCCCGCTAAGTTCCATGCGCTGCCGCTGCTTATTTTCGTACCACTACGGAAGGTACAGTTTCCCTTCTCTAAAGTTAGTCCTTATTCTATGGCGCGGTGCCAGGTAGTTTGGTGCTGTTTTTCTGAGACGGTAATGGAAAAATTGAGAGAGACTGCGTTTTTCTGAGGAGTTCGGCGTTACTCCCTACATGTACGAGCCGATTGCGAAGAGCCGGCCTCTCTCGAAGCAAACGATGCTGGTGCGAGCAGTGCTTTCGACGCGAACGAAAGCGAAGTCTTGGGATCTCCTCGTGTTGGAAATGCTCTTTGGTGAGTATGTTTTTTGCAAAGCGATCTAGTGATCTCGCCGATCTTTCGCCGATCTTGTGAGCTCGTTTCCGGTCAAACAACTGTAGTGTTGTGTTCCTGCATGCCTCCTTGTAGAACGTAAGCGGGGATGCGATCGTCGGCATTTGTGCGCTGTCCAAAGCTGTCGGCAATCTACAAAGACGGTTTAAACGCGTGAAAAGCTTCCTGGTTCATGCAGTACGTGTGGTGACCTTCATCTGTGCGCCATCCGCACACTACTCGTAACCGAAGTCGTAAAGGCGGCGAATTCCGTCGGCTACGTGAGACGGTCGGTTTCTCGCTGTGCGCGAGAGAAGGGGGGAGCGTAGCGTCCTGGCGTGCGCCGGCTTTCCAGCACATGCAAACTCTACATTTGCACTGTGTTATGGTAGCTGCATGCAGGCTGTTTTACAGCACACGTGCAAATAGAAAATTCGCGGCGCTTTGCGACGAAACCTGCGTCAAGGGCGGGAGATAAACATGCACCTTCCGTTCAGCGTGCTAACACGAAGGAGCTCGCAGTAAATCAAAATCCAGGTTTGGGCAAGTTCGTGTATTCATAAGGCCTTCCAACACCAGTTATCATCAGTCAGTCCGCACTCGTGCTGTGTTTGTTTTCGTTGCTCCGATCTTAGACGAGCCGACTTGACCGGCAAACCCAACGCATGTTTTAATGATAAATTCTGGTGATAATCGTCATCACGGAAGTGGTTGGAGCACAGCACTGTTGTTCTTGAGGGCTTGAAATTCTTTCGCGTCACAGCAGCCTCCCACTTCGTTAAAAGCTTCTTGTTTTGTGGGAAGTAATGGAAGACAACATCGTCGCGGCCGGTGGTGTTCGTGCAACCGTAGGCTGCACAGAAAGCCGGCATGATCGGCCCACCACTTCAGTTGATGCTGCGCACGTTGACTACCACTCTACATACACGCAGACGCACCAACAAAGGAATGCAGGGTCGATCGAAGAAGATTACGATGGCACGCACGCAGAACAAGCACGGTCAGGCACGGTCGCGGAGGCTGCGAAGGAACGAAACACTAGTGTTGACGTCACAACACCGTGGTTTCCGGTCTCTGCTCGCATCGTCAGCGTCAGCAGCAGCGCGCGGCATTCGACGGGGGGCGGAGCTACAGCGCAATTTTAACCGACGATTACGTCGCTCCTAATTGAATAAAAAAAAAAAAAAACCCCAAATTTTACCTACATGGTTTATGAGGTTCCCGCATCCGTATATGAGCGTCTTATTGAATTCGACAGACTCTTCAGCTTCAATTTAACGTGCTTTGAGGTGCGGTGGGCTGTATTCCTGGCCAGTCTCCTCGTGCTTAAAAAAAAAAAATTCAAAAATCAGTTTATTCAAACGACTAATAAGAAATACATGTGAACCATCTGGGCCCTTAGCCTTCTCGGCTAGACTTGGGCCCATGCAGGAAGTGCGAAAAAAAATCGTTATAGCGAGACAACTCAGTATTTTACACAGGATTCATGTAACGGCAGTTATACTGCAGTTATACACAAAGGCAGGGGAAATGCTCAAGAAATTATACAATAGTTCGGAGGACAACATAAAAAAAATAAAGAAAAATAAAAAAATAAAATGAAGAATGCATCAAAGAAAAAACACAGACTTATAGTGGAGTCGAATATTGCTGGCTTCGTAAAAATTTTTTTATATCGGCGATTGAGAATTGACCTACTTTTAATTTAGCAGGCAGTTGGTTCCAAATTTTAGCAGTGGCATAGGCGATAGTTCTTTTACCGTACACATTATTAACAGCTGGAAGGTTAAAACGACAACTGAAAAAATTTCTAGTTGGACGAGATGGATATACAAAAACAGATGATGATAGTGGGATGTTATGGTTTAGTATATGTATAACCACACAAGCTAGTTTGAAATCCCGGATAGCAAAGAAAGGTGTAATGTCTAAGTGACGAAAGAGCGGAGCGGATCTATCTGTGTGTTTACTATGTGTTATTATTCGAAGTGCTCTTTTTTGCAAAATTACTATTTCAGCTTGTGCACTTCAGCTTGTGCATGACAAAAATATTTGTTTGCCTTATTGGACCGCTGGGATGGATCTTCAAGGGCCATGCGGTTCCTTTTCATCATTGCCGACAAGCCATCACAAAAACACGCTAAAATTACTTTGTTAATACTATGTAAATTGCAGAAGGCTTGCTGCACTGCTAGGGCCTATTCTGAGAAACGTCCCAAATATGGCAATGTATTTTCAAAGTACCGTACAGGCCCCAAGGGAGTAAGGGGCCTGTAAGGGGCCTGCATTGAGTAAGGGGGGCGTATAAGCAATATGGACGCCCTGTGGATATCCTAAATCCACAACCAAATGTCTCACAAACGTCCTTTGGACGATTGGTAAAATGTCCCAGAAGCTTCCTACATCGTGACAAAAATGTCCTTAGGATCTACTCGGGATTATGCAATAAAAATACTACGTATTTAAATATCTCATGGACGTCCGTATATTCCAGGGACGTTCGAGTGTCCCGTTTTGGATCTCTGCTGCGCATCTGCAGGACGTTGGTGCGCCAGTGGGTTATCTTGAAAGGTCCTGTGGACGTCCGAATATTTGATTTGGATGGACGATGGACGTTCGTTGGATGTGCAATTCTCTTGCGTCGGACGATCCTATGGACATCCGTAGTACTCCATTGGGACTTATAGGAATGTGTAACGGACGTCAAAATATTTTTGTAGGACGTCCTTTGGACATTCACTGGAGATCTGTGGTCCAATGGGATGGTAGAGCGGCTGCCCCGGAAAGGCGGCGGTCGCGGGTTCCAGTCCCGGACCAGGACGAATTTTCCTTCAACTGCGAGGCTTTTCTATCGAGGAACCCGTATGGGTTTCCTCTAGCAATTGATTCGAATAGGTGGATGTCTGATTTTTCTTTCATTAACCAATGTCCACTGTTCAGGGAGGAGGAAACACAAGGGCAAAATATATCTCATTTCTCACTACACTTCAATGTACGGGGATGGAACACATTCAAGACTAGTCCTATGACGACTGCACTGATATTTAATCTGCGATTAAAGCCGACAAAACACAGTTGTCGACGCTGACTCACTTCTACCTATTGACTATATTGACTAAAGTACTGACTTCAGTCTTTCACACACTGGCTGGAGAGCGATGCCGCAGAAGCACTGTTTTTTGTGTCCTTCAAATTATAAAATTATACTTACGACCAATTATGATGGTAGAATCATGATACCACCGTGACCATAAATAATGGTCATTTGCATATTGGACCTTTGCAAAAGAATTTAGCAACCTTGTAGTGAGAAAATATTCGGAGCAGTGTCATGTCACACACTGTGAAAGCCAGCATCCATTATATGTTACTGAAAATAATTTGAGAAACGGGTCCCTTAGCACTGCATATCTGGACAAACAGCTGACCCAATGGGCACCCTCAGGAACTCTGTAACTGGCAGCAACAGTTGCAACTTGTCCAAGACCAGTGAGAGAGAGAAACATTTATTTCATTCCAGCCCCCTGTCGGGGGCTACTGGGCGTTAGGGTGGTGGTGAGAGGCTGCCGGAAACGGGGGCGAAGGTGCGACGTAGGTGGCGTCGACTCTTGATTGGGCTGGGTCAGCTTCTTGTGGTACTCCAAGCCCATGCGCCATGGTGAGCTCCGTTAACGCGGCCACATTACGTGGTGTTGGGTCAGCCAGCCACTCCTCTAATGTGTGTGGTCTTTTTGGTAGCATCCTAAGTATACATTGAAGTGCGTGTTGACTTCCAGGGCAGTCCCAGAGTGTATGGGGTGTATTGGCGTATCCTCCACACTGTGCACTTGGGGGAGCCGTCTTTTCCAGCTATGTAGTGCAGAATGTTTTGTGTGGGTAGGCAGTGCGTTTGGGCTCGGCGCCAAGTTTGGCAAGTGTTGAGGAGTGTGGTGGAGCTGGGAGAGTAGTTTCTTGTTCATGCCATTCCTCTAATTTTAGGCGTCGCATGTTTGAAGCTATTTGTTTTAAATCTGTAGAAATTAATGCGTCTGTCCACTGAAGAGGAGGTCCCGGAATATTTGCGCGGAATAGAGCGTGGGCCTTCTTGTTTCCCTCGATGTTACAGTGGCTACGTACCCATTGAATAGTGATGTGGCGTGCCGGATTATTCGTCGTATATCGATGCAAGGTTTCGCGGATGGGGTTGGGCAGGTTTCCCGTGAAGAACGCTCGGCATGTTGCTTGACTGTCTGTGTGAATGAGGATGCTGGTGTGTGTGTGCTGTGGTGCTGTGACTGCTTCAGTTATTGCCACTATTTCAGCTGTTACTTGGCTAGGGAGGCCTGTGTACAGGCCTTGGGTATACTCATTGGTCGCGGCGTTGTATGTCGCCGTGCGGTGTGTTGTGGGGTCCTTACCCGGGGATGACTCTATGTAGAACACAGTTGTGTCCGGGGGGTTATGTTGGGTGCGTTTTGCGCGTGCTTGTCTTCTTCCTTGGTCTGTTTGCGGGTTCACGTTTTGGGGGATTGGCAGCGTGTGAATGTTAAGCGCTTGCCACGGTGGAGGTGGCAGCGTTATTTGAGGCATGCTGTCTTGAGGATGCCCAACATCTTTAAGCAGTGCTTGACCTTGATGTGATCGTTTCAATCTATTTATTTTTGATTCTGTGGGGACGTCCAATAGTCTGCTGAGATATGGAAGTATGTCGGTTTGGCTTACTTTGGGATTTGGCGCGTATCTTGGAAGTCCTAAAGTGATTTTGGCGAGTTGCCTGTACAGGTTATCTAGTTTCGTGCGCTGCGTTTTTGTGAGGTGAAGGTATGGCAGCTGGTATAGAATAGTGGGTACTGCAAATGCTGTGACTATTCTGCATAGATTGTGCTCGCGAATGCCTTTGTTTCTCCGTGTGCTGCGGTGTAGCAGTCGTTTAAATTGGTGAAGATTTTGTGTAGTTTTTTCCATCCAAGTGTCGGCCTTGCCATCATCTTGGATGTGGAATCCGAGAATGCGAATTGTTTTGTGTGTTGGAATTCGTTCATTTTCAATTCGGAGATGGATGAAGTCGCGGTAGTGGTTTGCTAAGTTACCTATTTGGTTCGTAACTACGATATATTCTGATTTTTCCGGTGAGATGGAAAGACCAATTTCTTTGAGATGGGAGTGTATGGCGTTGATCGCTCGTTGTAGTGTGCTTTCGATGTCACCTGGAGACCCTGCATGTGTCCATAGTGTAATGTCGTCTGCATAGATATGCTGTATCGTAAGTCAGGTACGTTTTGCAGCTGCGCGCTGACACTGTCCAAGGCCATGGAGAAGAGAATCGGTGATAATATCGATCCCTGAGGTACTCCCCGCGTGGGATAACGCTTCTGATATTCCTCTCCATTTACTTTGACGCTGACTGTGCGATCGTGAAGAAAGTTGTGTATGTATTGTGTCATTCGCGGGCCTGGTTTAAGTCTTCGGAGGCCAGCAGTGTGGGTGACATTGTCGAAGGCGCCCTTGACACCAAGTCCCACATCTGCTCTGATTTGGCTGGTACTTTCCGTGGCATATACATCTTGGTATATTATATACATAGCGTCTTGTGTATTCATATGAGGGCGGAATCCTATGACTCTCGAGTCTCATGTTTGGTCTCGTTCCTGAAGCCAGTGAAGACATGCTACAGCCATTTTTTCCATGGCTTTGCCTGCGCATGAGGTCAGTGATATAGGTCGGAAATGTTTTGGGTTGTTGGGTAATTAGCCAGGTTTCGGGATTGGTATAACAGAGGCGTGTTTCCAGCTTGGTGAAATCTCGCCTGTTTCCCAAACTGTGTTTATGTATTCGAGAAGCTTTTTCTGTTGTTTCGCCGGTAGATTGGCCAGCATCTTGTTAGTGATGCCGTCTGTTCCTGGGGTTGTGTTGCGTTTGGTGTTGTTAATTGCCCTGAGAAGCTCTTGCATTGTGAACGGTGCATCTGTTTCGTATGGTAGGCTGTTTTGTTGGGTTTGTAAGTGTGGTGTTTTTGGCTGTGAGCTGGCCATCGGAAAAATACGTCTGCAAACTGTTTGGCCAGCTCTCCATCTATTATATTGTGAGTCATTTGGATTTCGGCAAGATGGTTTTTTATCGAGGGTTGCCCCAGAAGCCTGCGAGAAAGTGTCCACGGATTTTTTGTGTGTAGTGATTCCCCTGCCTGTTCGCATGTGTGTATCCAATTGGAGGCGGCGAGGCTATCCGCATATGTTTCAGCTTCTGTGAGTTCCTGTATGCGTTTCTGTAGTTGCTTGTTGTCTTTGTTTCTTTTTCACTTTTTGAATAGTTTGTGTCGTTCGTCCCAGAGGGTCAGAAGATGACCATCTACTTCGGGGAGCTCTTCTGTCCGTTGTATGGCTACGGTATGTTTGGTGTAGGTTGAGGTTACATTCTGCGTCCACTCATCCCACGTGGATGATGTAAGGTTTTCAAGAGTAGCTCGGAAATTTGTCCAGTCCGTCAGTCTCCCAACCAGATGGTATCACATTTGCTGTAATTGTTGAGGTGTTTGCGCCATTGCGGACTATACCTCAGTGCTTTTGGGGAGCGATAGGTGTTTATTACGTCTAGGCTGTACGTTCCGTAGAAGCAGCTGCGCGTGTGTACAGTTTCTTCTGTGGCCGTGTTGATGAAGTCTGTGGAAATTTGGGTCGTAGTGTGCTTGTTCGCTATAAGTGTGGTTGTCATAGTGGGCGTGTGAGTCGACGGTGTTGTTTCCTTGCCGAGAGAGCGTTTTCTTAGTTTTTCTGTAATGCTTGGGCTCGAGTAGGCGGTGTATCCTGGAAGGGTTATTAGGCCTACTGTTTCCTGCAAGGTGATAACATTTGGTTTGTGTGGTGCTGTGAGAATGAATTGAGCGAAGTTGTTCTTTTTGCGACGAATGCCTCTACAGTTCCATTGCCAGATTGTTATTTGGGGTGACACGTGGCTTGAGGATGAATTGGATGTGTTGGAGGGCGTCTCTGTTTTAAGGCTGGCCATATTCGTGTGTGGATTTACTATCGTTGTCGTGTGTGGTCTTCTTGCTGGGGCCCTCGGTTGGTGTAGTGTCTGTTCGCTTGCGAAGATGTCGTTCTTGTGTTTCAAGTGCATGTATAGATTTCTGCATGCTTTCTACCGTACACTCTAAAACTTTTAACACCCTTAAGGGTGTAAATGACTTGTCCCATGGGTGACACCCTTTTTGGGTGTATTGCTACACCACAAGCAAAGGGGTGTAAATTAACACCTCACGAAGGGAAGGGTGTTAATATGACGTCACCTTGCCTATGGGTGCAAAACAAACAACACCCTTTCTGTATGAGCGTAACACAGACACCACCCTTTCAATATGGGTGTAGCATGGACAACACCCTTCCAAAAGGGTGTTGTCCCTGCAAGTATTTTAGCGTTCACTACAGCCATGTAGTTAATGGACAGACTAGCTGTTGTGAATGCTGCCTAGTCTTAGCTATGATACTACCTTGTTCAGTATGAGCCAGAATGTGTCAGGCGTCGTCATATCGCGCTTCTGGCCTGTCATGTGGTAGCATATATAACGTGTGACCCTTTCAAGTTTCATGATCGCAGCAATGCACACACCCTATGCTTTTCGTAATCTTCCTCTGCAGTGATAGTACACTGCCGGCAGGATGCAGAATGCAATAACAACGCGCGCTGCACTAAGGACACAGGATATGCCGCACCTTGGAGCACCAGTACTTATCATTCCATGGAAACAGCACACAGCCAAAAGCATGATGTTACATGCATTTCAGAAATAATTAAAAACCTCCACTTTTCTTGGTCAAAAATTTTCGCAGCAACACCAGCTCGACCAGGAGAGAAAGACACCACAGCTCGTTGTTGTAGCTCATATTGAATGCAATAGAGCGCAAGCAATGCATGGATTGGCGACGGTAACAAGTGCAGTACTACAGAAGCATACGTTTGCCTGTCAATCAGTTTTTTGCCGTTTTAAGCACATATTTTATACCTCTATTCATCAAAGTTGTCATTTGTCTCCACGGAATGCTTCTACTAGTACCTTCACATATATGACTTAAAGGTAGCACTGAAATCCAAACAAAGTGGAACAAAGCGCTTCCACTTAGAATAATGTTTCAGCATTTACAAACAAAACTGCATGTGTAGTTGTGCATACTGTTTAATATATAAGCATGCACTGTTTCCAGAAATGTATGTATGCTTCATTTACTGCCAGTGACCTGCTTATACCCAATAATTTAGTTTATTTTTCACCATGTGCTTGCACTGAATATCCCACAGGAATTGTAAGTTAAGCTACCAGAACAACAATCAGCTAGTCTAAGGTTACTTAATTGAACAAAATCATTGTAAAATTTGTGACGAAATGTCAGAAGAAAAGTATTTATTATTTCATTAAAGAGAAATGGTTACATAATAATGTTGGCACATTTTAAAAGTAAAAAGGAACATAAGGAGTAAAACCATACCAATACACAGACATAAGCAACGAATAATGGCACAGGCTTGTTCAATTAAATTTTAAGCAGAAAAGTTTTTTTTTAAATAACCTCACTATGAACTATCACATTTTCATTCGAAAAGCACTGGATCTTATTACAAAGTACAAAAATACCCGACCACATAAGAAAGAACAAATCTGAGTGTGTCTATGTGAACACAAGGATAGGATGTTGGGCGAGTTGGTACGGTAACATCATTTGGATTGTAACGTGAAGTGACACGGACACAGACTAGAAGCAGACAGCATGAGCGCTAGCTCTAAAATAAATTTTTATTGAAACGAAGAACACATAAATATCGGTGATTGCAAAAGAACCGCAGCATAAGAACATGACAAGGCATGAAGACATCAGCTAAACATATCAGGAAGTAGGGAAGTCAAAAAAGGAAACAACAAAAAGACACTACTTTAGATTAACACACGTGTTGTGAAAATACCGAAATTCGCATCCTAACAGAGACGAAGATGCCTGGCTAACGCAAGTCTCTCCTAATCATTTAATGTGGAATGCCTCGATTATTTCCTGTGTGGTTTGGCATTTGTGTCTTGAAAGAATTTCCGTGTCTTCAAACAAAGGTTTACAACCGCAATTGAAACGATGTGACGCTAGAACGCTAGATGTGAAGCATTAGGTTTGTTAAGTAAATGTTTGTGTTCTTCTGGTCGAATATTAATGCACCTGCCGCTCCGTCCAATGTAAGACTTCCCGCACTTGAGAGTAATCTGATAAACTATACCAGTGTTTGTTACAAGGCACAAAAAAGGACGCATGTCTAATGCCGCAATCATGTTTTCTTTTTTGCCACCCTGTTCAAGTTTCGTATTTATCATAGGGCACATGATAGACAACTTGCGGGGCCGAGAAAACTTTATCCACGTCATCCCTAAACCATGGGATAATCTATGTACATAGGGCACCACAGCAAACCTTTTTTCTTGTTTCTTAGCGGGGCTTTTTATCCATTTTAAAAGCTTTTCGCAGGTTAGTGATAATAAATGCACAGGATAACTAGCCTTCTCGAGCCTATTTGTTGCGAAAAACTTTGTTTCATATTGTTTGGACATGACTAGCTTACTCAGCTCTTAAGTTTGCCATTACTAAGTCATGTCCACGCAACATGAAACAAAGTTTTTCACAACAAATAGATAGGCTCGAGAAGCCTACTTATCCTGTGCATTTATGATCACTAACCTGCGATAAGCTTTTAAAATGGGTAAAAGGCCCCGCTAAGAAACAAGAAAAACAGAAAAATAAGGTTTGCTGTGGCGCCCTATGTACATAGATTATCCCATGGTTTAGGAAATGTGGCCAATAGATATTACGTGGATAAAGTTTTCTCGGCCCCGCAAGTTCTTTATCATGTGCCCTATGATAAATAGGAAACTTGAACAGGGTGGCAAAAAAAGAAAAGATGATCCCGGTGTTAGACATGTGCCCCTTTTGTGCCTTGTAACGCTGGTATAGTTTATCATATTCCTCTCAAATGCGGGAAGACTTACATTGGACAGAGCGACAGGTGCATTAATATTAGACTAAAATAACACAAACATTCACTTTACAACCCTAATGCTTCACATATAGCATCACATTGTTTCAATTGCGGTTGTAAACCTTTGTTTCAAGACACAAAATTCTTTCGAGACACAAATGCCAAACCACACGGGAAATAATTGAGGCATTCCACATTAAAAGATTAGGAGAGACTTGCGTTAGCCAGGCATCTTTGTCTCTGTTACAATGCGAATTTCAGCATCTTCACAACACGTGTCTTAATCTGAAGTACTGTCTTTTTGTTGTGTCCTTTTTTTGACTTCCCTACTTCCTGATATGTTTAACTGATGTCTTCATACCATGTCATGTTCTTATGCTGTGGTTTTTCGCAATCACCTATATATATATGTTCTTCGTTTCCATAAAAATTTAGTTGAGAGTTAGCGCTCATCCTGTCTGCTTGTAGTCTGTGTCCGTGTCACTTCGCGCAACAATCCAAGAGCATATGTGAATAAAACATGGCTAGTAATAACTAGTGAGCACTACAAAAGTTGAACATGAAAACTAGTAATAGTAAAGATATATACTTTGCTCAGCTGAACTGCAAAATATTGCAAATATCACAGAGCATAAAAACTGAGCAGGACAGAGCACTGACTGTTATATTTGCAATATGCACACCAAATCTTGACATAAAAAGTCGAAACGATACTGCCGGAAATGGTGATCTCTCCAAGAGACGACTGAGGAACAAAAGGTATACTTTTTATAATTCCATCTCATAGATTACTGATCTAATTAAATTTGATACATGACCCCTTGTGTGTCACAAATGCCCTGTTCTCATTACCTATGCATGATTACCAGCCTTGGTGAAAGAATGACTTGCACTAATGTTTTGAACACCGGTAAAAATGCGGGCAGTTGCTTGTGGGCAGTTGTGGACGCAGTTGCTTATAGGGCTCAAACACCATGTTTTGGCTGCACAGGTACTGTCTACCGAACACCTGGTTCAAGATCGCTTGCATCTCAGAGTGTACAGCCACACTGGTGGCACAGCATTCTTTTTTTCACCTTGCCAGTTGATACCAGTTGATACCTCCTTGCCAGTTTCACCTTGCCAGTTGATAAAGCCTCAGCAGCTGCACTCACTTGCGACTGCTTCTAAAGGTGCCATAAGGTCAGGCAGCAAACACAGATACCACGTAGCAAAACTGTCAGAGTGCATTGTGTAGGTCGAGGTGTGTAATTTGTGCTTTAGTTGGGCAGCACTGCCACCATTCAGAACTATTCATTGCAGCTCCTAAATTTCAACCACATCAACAAAATAAATTAGGACAGTTCCTTCAGTACGGTGGCAGATGCTTAGCTGCAGGCTTTCTAGAATCATGCATTATCTTCAGACAGTGCCAGTACAGCCTGTAGCACATCTTTCAAGCACTCCAGACAAGTACACCGATTGCACTGTACACAGAGAATCTGGTGTCCATTTACCTATAGAGGCAAGGTAGCCCCTAGAACACATCTTGTGACAGGCATGCTGTACACTTTATCCCCTGAAATGCAAGTACCATTTGATACTTCAGTGCCTGTAGTGTCATTTACATCTGAATGAATAATGAATACATAGTAGTAACATAAAGACGACAAAAAAAAGCCATCCGCCATCAGCTGTGTGGCAAATCTGTGTGCAAGGTATTCTCTTATCAAATATACCTGTAGGTATTGCGACCAATGTGCTCCCAAGATGTATGAGGCATTAGTCATTGCAGAGCTGTAAGGACATGACAATCCTAGGATGATTATGTTCTTGAGGCTTTCTTCCTCACTTTCCATCTTTTGAAACGTGTATATTGTCATGAAAACAATAATGCTACAACTGGCGTGTGATAAGTTTTGCGTCTTATTTCCTAGCAGCTCATTGAAACGAGCCACGATGACAAATTCAAATGCTGTTACCTCATCAGACATTCAAATTTCTTAAACACTAACAAAACCAGATAGGCATTAGAGTGAGCATCACCTAAATATATTACACTGATTTAAAGTTATTGGACCGCATTGTGCAAGGTAAAAATGTTAGAAAAATAAAAAAATGGTCAGATTCTACGGCCAACCATGAAAACTAAATGAAAAAATCACTAAGCTTTTTTAAACGGGTTCAGAAGCTTTACAACTAGCAGTCTTGGTGATGGACACGCTGATAGATGAGCAGCCATTCCACTGAGACGAGAATGTTGAGGGCTTTGCATGGAAGTCTGCGAGACACTGAAGAGTAGTTCTTGGTCAACATGAAGGAGGTTGCTTGCATACACGTCTGCGCCACCATACTGAATGCATGGTGTTACCGGAACTTTTTCTCCCTGCATTGTAGTAAAAAAAGCATGGTTAAGTTTAGACGATATTTAATATGTAAAAAAAAAGAGGTGAGGCGCGCAGACAGGACACAAGAGCAGAGAAGTGAACACGAACGCAAAAAACATGAAACATTTCATGAAATTGTTTTAACACATAACATTTTGTACTATGTGTCATTAATTATGAGGGTTCATAACCGCAACATATTTCATATATAAGCAGGTAGAAGTATCAGCTTGGTCAGTTTGTATAAGCTCGTTTGAGGCAAGAAATCGAGTTTCACAAAGACAACGTCAACATTCTTGATTGAAAAAGGAACACCTCAGATGACATGCCGTCCTGTGAATGGGAATTGCACAGTTCAAGAAAAACAAATTAAAGCTGGCACACCGATCCTGAAAAAAGGAATAAGCACCTGCTACTGCAAGAAGCTAATTAATTGATAGGATTTAGTAGCACAAGGGCATCTTTGGCCAAAGAGCGTTAAGTCTATACTGCAAAAAATAAACTTAGCGCATCTTAACAAAGCAAATATATAAAGATGACTGATGCCTCTCTGTACTACAGTTGCTTTGCTCTAGCATGAAGTCATTTTGATGCATGCGCACGTACATACACACGCTACACCCAAGTGTAACAGCTGCAGAATTAAAATTTGGCAGCAACGAAGCCGCAAATTTTAACCCTTGATCCCGAGCTGTACTAGTGGCTGAACGTAGTACCAATATCGCCAATGACGAGTCACATTTTCTCTGCCCAATGTTATGCAGCTCTGTCAAAGATGAGTTACAGTCGGCATTGAGGGAACGCTGCCCTCAAGAGCAGCTTTTATTTTTGTGTTATTTCTAACCAGAGACCAACGAAGTAAAATATTTTAGAATGAGAATGACACCGAAAAAATGAGTACATAAAAAATTTGGTAATTTTTCCGGAATTAACTTGGGGGTTTACGGGTAAAGCGGCAATCCAGAAACTAGAACAAGTTTTGACATGTTTGCTACCAGTGAATGCTAGAAAATATGTTGGCATTCTGTAGTTTTGTCTAACAATGCAAAAGGGATTCTTAAAAACTGAAGAAATAAATGGAAAGGTATCATGAAGTATATTTCGTGAATGTAATGCAGAATCACTCAACTTCGGTTACTATATAATCTCCACTCGATTAACCTGCACTTTCTCAACTAGTTCAGGAGGTGTTAGAAGTGCTTCTTAAAATCCTCCTATTTATTATACTAATCATATCTCTGTACACAAAGGCTACTAATTAGGTCCCATGCTATATCATCATCTTAACAAAACTTCACTTAGTAATACACATGCTGTGGTAATATTTGAGACCACATTGAGATGCTGTACAAGGTGAATTCATTACTTTTAAAATGAAGCTCCTGTTCTTGCAAACGGGAAGAAAGGATACTGAGGGTCAAAATTTTTCTTAATCACAGCTGGAAGATGCCAGGGAAGGCCCGTGGAAACTTATTTGTAATTTTCTATTTAAATGTAGAAATGATAAAGGGAAATTAAAATAGTAAAAAAAAAAACAACCAGCCATGGGAGGAGAACGAACCTACAGCCTTTGCATTAGGCATGCGATGCACTAACCACTGTGCTACCAAGGCAGCATTCAACCATCCACAATGGCCCCTCAGATTGTCGACGCTCGAACAGGGCCGTAGTACCACAGTGGTTAGTATATCACATGCGTAATGTGAACGTTATGGGTCCGTTCCCTAACCACAGGTGGATATCTTTTCATCCACTTTCATTTCCCTTTAATTTATCATTTCTATACTTCATATAAGAACTTAAAACATGTTCCTGTATGCTTTCCTTGGCCTCATTATCTGCTGGCTTCTTCCAGTTGTTACTTCCAACACTTATACATATTCTGATCTGGTAAGTAAACAGCTTTTGCATGATGCTGGAATGCAATATAAAACATTATTGCAGGGCCGTGTTATGTAGAATGCCTTACATTGCCCAGGCAAGGTGTATTAATGTCAATCTGAAAGAAAATCCCACTTTAGACAGAAATTCTGCGTACTGCTGTGTGCAACAGGGTTTAAAGAAAGCAACTTGTTCAGAAATAAAGCCGTCAAACAACGAGGAAATATGATGATATGTAGTGTTTATTGGCGCAAGGGCCAAGTGTGGCCAAAGAGCGCCAAGGCAGTAGCGAGGAAATATGAAAACTAGATGAAAATTTGTGCAGCTGCATGTTAAAAATTTAGCACAGCAACAGATGAAGACATAAAGAAGGAAGCGCGAGGATGGTTTATTTTCGACACGCTAGGCAATATACTTGAAAGATGCATATGAGCTTACATGTGGAGAAATATTCTTTATGTAGCAGCTAAACTACGAACAGGCCAAGAACACACTGATACAAGGTGTCTAGCATGTAAATCTTAACAAGCCCTTAAGTCAAAGAAACATGGCTCTTTCTCATGATTCGCTACACATGGCTGGCTCACACAACTTAGCCGCTTCTATATATGCCTTGTAAGTATCAGGTGGTCTGTGTGACTTGTGCAAGCTTTGAATATGTACAAGTGCCACGTAGCTAGACAGAACCAAGGTAATGTCGTTTGCCATCGTTTTGAGCAAGTGAAACCAATTTTCGCGTTTTTCCTAATTAGGTAATTAGTTATTAACGATTATTTACCTGCTCAAATATTATATTCAAAGCAAAACTGTCAGTGCGAAAATTGTAGAGCATCCTGAAAAATTCCCAATCCAGATTTCTACTGCTCAATAGGTGCAAAACAAATTTTTTTTCAAGCTTGAAAGAAGCCTGTGCATGCGTGCAAGAAGTGCCGTGCAACTAACCACTCGTACACCTGAACACCATTTGGCTCCTCCTTTCATGCTTGAAAAACTTTTTGAAAAGAATATTTTAGAAATTGATTAATTATTATTGACTATGTTTTAGGCAAAATGCATGAAATAGTGGACTGCCACCTCCATTTTTGGCGACAAGAATTGACTCCATTTTCATGTCCAAATTCAGCTATACATGATGCGTGTTCTGAGCTGGTTCTGTAATTTAGGCTGGTTTTGACTACTTGAAGCTTCGCACTCTAATAATGGAGTCTACAGTCTAAAAAGAAATTGGTACGTAAGTGGTCGCTGACAGTACTCCATACTCCTTTAACTTAGTGCAAAGTGCTTGTGAGCCAAGAAGTTGGTAGTTCTAAGTAGTATTTCCCATCCTGACCTGGTGTTATAGTCCAGTTCCTATGATGCCATGCTGCTCAGTCATGCTGGTCACAGCTTCAATCTAGGCCATGGCAGCTACCCTCCAATGGGGGTAAAATGCAATAACACTTATGGGCACTTAGATTCAGGTATACATTAAACAAGGCCAGGTTCCCAAAACTTCAGGCTGTGACTTTGGAATGTAAAAGCCCTTAATTTAACTTTAAAATCTAAAGGTGCTTTATTAGGAGCAGGACATCATCTTGAGCTTTTACTGCACTGCCATGACACCAAGAAACTCCGAGTAAATAAAAACAATTTCTTGGACAATGTCTATATCTTGCAAACAATTACAAACACGTCTCTGCATGCACCTCTGTTGTTATATTTACTTCCGTATGCCAAGGCGGGTTAGGATGATAGAACATTTTTCAAACCTGGTTTCTTTTTTACCGCTTTAAGGTTGTTGGTTATTTTGCATCTCTGTGTGTGCCGAACGCACATTTCAGTGCATCAATTTCTTCAGAAAGTGAACTCCTCTTTATTTATTTGTGCATGCAAAAAGGGTTCAGAAGAACTGCTTTCTGAAGATTTGTATAACAAGCAAGAAACAATTCTGTGTAGGCTGCACAAAGAGAAAGGATTGGTTTGTAAATACGTTATTTAGTTTTTAAATAAAGAGGCAGCTGTCAGTATTCTGTTCCAAAGTAAAAAATTGCCCCTACCTGGCTCTGCTTCATTTTCCGATGTTGATGGTCCATTCGGGGGCACTCAACTGATAGGCTGCACTTTGGCCATGTCGGGTGTGCTGTCACCAGGCCCAAGGCCGATCGACATCCTCACCGAAAGTCGAGTCCAAACTCTATAAAAGAAACATCTCATCATTTTGCTATCAGTTTTGTCATCTTGCGTGTTTCACACACGGCCGTCAGTGAAATATTTCGTCACTTGGATACAGAAAAAAATTAAAGCATTTTCTTGCAGTAAATGGAGAACATTAAAGAGCAAATACAGTTGTCAGATTGGATTGATCAAGTACAGCAGAAATGGAAATAAATCAGTGATACTGTGTCTGTTGGCTTTGAATGCAAGAAACGTAAAAACAGGAACTTGCAGCCACGCCACTTTGAATTTCCCGCGTTTGCTACACCTCACGACAAGTTAGGCATCGTCCGGTACTCGGGATAGCAATCGCTTAAACTTAAGATGAACGAGCGTCGGCATAAACTAACAGGATACTTAACCGGGCAATATTTGCGCATAAAACAACTCACGTAGCGAAGCTACTGTCAAATACCCGATGACGCATCTGCGGGCGGTGCGGTTTGGGCGAAAAATTCAAAAAGGAATGCGAGTTTGACTTGTTTCACGCCTACTATGCTAAGATAGAATTTGAGTTTCCTACTAAACTATACTGGATATTTACGCTCCGAATAAAAGGCTGGAAATTTTGTTGCGTCACATTGCATACCTATGAAAGTGAGGAAATTGCTTTTATTGTATTCTGCCCAGGCTGCATGTAGCAGCTACCACTCTCATGCAACAAAAGGATGAAAGTGGTACTCGCGGCACGGAAAACAAACACATACAGCGCCAACGTTACGCCTCTTGGAGTTAGAACTAAGCACGATCAGGCCAGTTTTCTAGCCTTCATAACGCCATTAACACGACCAAACATCGAGCGAAACAACTGTCTGCTCTCTAAAATTATTACCGCTTCCATTTACATACCTATCGCTGCCACCAGCAAAAGTCAATGGGCTAGCTGTCCACAAGCCGCAGATTAGACTGACAGCAGCATATTACGGTAACGTAAAAGAATTTCCACGCTGACTTGGCAGCCGCGGTGTGCGCTAAGTGCCACAGTTCTCGTTTGCCGCTCTAAATTCACACCATGATGAGGGGCACTGCATCTTTCACATGAAATATTGCACGCTTTGCTCCGGAGCTCAATAGGAGGGCGAAACGCATTTGCACGTACCTGAAATCCGCATGCCGGAAGCCCGTCGACGCTTCCGAGAACGGGGCACACAGCCATACACCCGTACGGCGGCTTGACTTAGACGTGAGGCACTTCTATCAAATATTTCACATCCGACATGTCGCACACCGATTGCGCGAACACGAGAAAATGCCGCAGGTCGCAATGCGACGCCGTGCACCCGTGCATCTACCGATGAGCTGCGTGCACGGACTTGCAGAAAACAAAACTATGACAAAACGGCAGGCGCGAAGGTATGGCGGCTTTCGTTGCGGAGACGAAGCGGACGAAGCACGAACCAGGCACGAACCAATGAAGCGCGAATGAATGTTGCCAACAGTTGGTTCCGCGTTATGCCGGCGGTGGTGGCTTTAGTGGCGTGTGTTGCGGCTGTCTAATTTTTTATTTCTTTTCCCCAAACAGTATAGCTAAGATCAGTTCTTTGTTTGCATTTTTTACTGTGTCGTTTGGTATTATCTTTTTGTCTTTTTATGCTATTAAGCAGCCAATTATGGCCCCCCTAGGTTCGCGCGCGCCAGCTTCGCGCGTAAATCTCAAAGGCCATAACACAACGCGTTAGAACAGGCCGTTCTTGTCGTTAACATTTCATCATCGTTTCTTCAACTGAGATAGAGGCGTAGTGTCCCTTTTCCCGGGGTGGGGAGGGGGCGATCATGACGGAGTTTGTTGTTATCGCGACATCCGCGAACCCTGCGATTTTTTTTATAGCGTAAGCATTTCTATACTTACCCACAAATAAAAACCATCCGTCCGTCAGTCCGTACCGCACGATACCTTTCAAAATAGAAACCGCAGCAGCGAGTGAATTCACCTTCGTGCTAGCTCTCGCTTCAACGCGACCGAAGCGGCGAGAACACAGCGCTCACGAA
The DNA here is from genome assembly GCF_023375885.2 of Dermacentor andersoni. Lineage (NCBI taxonomy): Eukaryota > Metazoa > Arthropoda > Arachnida > Ixodida > Ixodidae > Dermacentor > Dermacentor andersoni. Next base: position 409,662,476 of record NC_092814.1, on the reverse strand, counting down.
GCTCTCAGCTCATGCCGCACTATGCTCTTTTCGCAGATCACTTTCAAGATAGGTGTACGCGCGTCTGTTTTCAAAGCGAAGTAAATGGTGAGAACACAGCGCGTGAAGTTTTCAGCAGTGGGCACACTCTGTCCACATTGCAGTTCGCTTTCGAGATACGGTTCGCGCGGCCGTGCCACAAGCAGCCGCCGCCGCCGCCGGAGAACGGTTGATAATGGTTCGACGCGGACGAGAAGTGCTAAAGAGCGATAACGGCTCAAAACGAACGGAACGTCACCAGCGCACCTGGCCCCGCCACCTGCAGTACTTTGCTTGCGCCATTCACTTGGCGCCGCCGACCACGGCAGTTCGTGTCGCCGCAGCGCTGTCGCTTATAGTCGTCGGATCAAGTCTCATAACATTGAAAACGACATGGACTGCGTGTAGATGAGGAAGAGTCACAATGCTTACGCATACTCAGACAAATCCGAGAGGAGTTCCTGTGTGATTTTTTTTACCGGAAATGTGGAGTCAGCGGTGATCCAGAGTTGACAATGCATGTAAGACGGGTGCCAAGCTTTCCTTTTTATGAGAGTCTTGCCCAGCTCCCAAAGATCTGCTCAAGCTTAGACTTGCTGATGGCTGTATGTCTTTTTTTATTGTCGCATGGCCTCGAACCGCCATGAATCCTACCGTGTAATGACATAGAGCAGCATTCACGTCCAAAAGAAAATGCAGCCGGTATATGGCTGCCTAAGGTATGCGGCTCGGCAGCAGCTGCCCTCCCCTCCCCCGATTCCGTTGACAAGTTAAGGGGAGGGGTCTAGAGCAATCTTACACACCCCCTCCCCACAGTGGCGTAGCCAGGAAATTTTTCGTGTGATTGGGGGGGGGGGTCCCAATTGACCGTGGAGGGTGAAGAAGCGGGGCCATTGCCATTGCAGCAAAAAATTTACTGTTAGTGAGCGTGACAAGTGCCCGGCGTGCCCCACTTGGCTACGCCGCTACTCGCCCCCCCCCCCCTCCCGCGATCGACGCAAATCGAGCTGTCAGAACGTGCATGACACGCATGCATGACATAATATGAATGACAAGCCGCGAAGCTGGCATGGATGTCGTCACATCATCATCAGCTTATTTTGATGTCCATCGCAGGACGAAAGTTTCTCCAGCGATCCCCAATACCCCTGTCTTGTGCTAACTAGTTCCACGTGTCTTCAAGTTTCCTAATTCCATCATGTCCACATTATTCTCTGCCGTCCTCGACTGTGCTTCCCTTCCCTTAGCACCCATTCTGCAACTCCAATAAACCAGCAGTTCTCTCTCTTACGCATTGCAATGTCTGCCCAGCACGACTTCTTCATCTTTATGTCAACCAGAATATCAGCTATCCCCGTTCGCTCTCTAATCCACATCGCTGTCTTACAGTCCATTATCGTCATGCCTAATATTTTTCATTCCATCGCTCGTTGTGCGGTCCTCAACGAATTCCCAAGCTTCTTTGGTAACTTCCAAGTTTCGGCCCCATACGTTAGTAACGGTAGAAAGCAATGATTAGCAGTAAGCTCCCTTGTCATAATTTAGTAATGCCTGCCGTAAGCTCTCCAGCTAATTCTTATTTTTGATAATTTCCCTGATCAGAGGCCCCTGCGAGTAATTAACCTCAATAAACGTACTTCTGCGCAGGTTCTAGAGGCTGACTGCCGACCACGACATTCGTTCTCTCGCCAGGCTGCGGAACATTACTTTTCTTTCCTGCATACTAACTTTCAATCAGACTCTTACACTTTCTTCGCCAAGGTGCTCAAGCGTTTGTTGCAAATAGTCTGCAGCGTTGCTGAGTATGCCAATGTCATGTACAAACCGTAAGTTGGTGAGCTATTTACCATTAGCCCTCACTCCTAACCATTCCCAGTCTAACTGGTTGCACACCTTTAAGTATTCAGTGATATCATTGTAAATATTTTGCCATTGATCATATGAATCCTTTTGCAGATATCTGGCTATGGAAAGTCTGCGCGTTAGTGTCATCGATTCGATATCAACATTCGTGGGAAACTTCATTTTTGACCGCTGTTCGGAGTCTGCACGCTGCTGCCTAGATGTCCCGATCTAATCATTCCAGCTACCTGATTCAAGCGCAGGTAGCGCGCGTTTCATGTATAGCCAATATCAACGCGTTAACTGGCAATGTTCATTTATCATATACTGTAAGCTTGTTCCCTCACTCCCTTATAATTAGGGTGTAAATTAGAAAGACTGGGGTGTTTCACGGGTGTTTTCTTGTTGAACACCCTTTTCCGTTAAAAAAGGGTGTTTCATGGGTGTTTACAAGGGTGAAAAGATAGATACACCCGCATTACACCCATAAGGGTGTGAAAATGTTTAGAGTGTACGTCAGAGAGTACAAATGCTCTCTACTTGCATATTCGTTTGTGAAGTTAGTTCGGCATAAGGATGCTCAGAGCGTCATGTCAGTTGTTCTATGCTCACTGTGAGTTGGTTTGTGATGAGTTCATGTGCGTGTTCACGGTCGCGTTCCCGTTTCTCTACGTTGTCGAGTCCGCGCAAGATGTCAGTAATGTAGCTGGGAGTATGGCTGTCGTGTGGTGTCGGAGTGGCTGACTGACTTACCTGCGTGGGTTGTGGCCTGAGCGGTTGGTCGGTCGGGCGGTCCTCCCTTCTGTCTTTGGATGTTCCTTTTTGCATGACTATTTGGTGCGGTTGTCGAGCGGACGTCGGCCCTTTCTCCAATGGCTGAAATGGTCCCGCGGTTTTCGATGTTTGAGGCCGTACGATGTCCCCTTGCATGGGCTTGAGCTTTATGGTCGGGCTGCCATGGCATAAGTTTTGTCGTATTGTTTTGTTCTTTCTGCTTGTTTTGGAATGTTGCCCTGTGTCTGCGCGTCCACTTCGATGGATTGTTTGATTTGTTCTATTTCTTCCAGCGCTGCGAAGCGGTTGTGCGTAGTTATGTGGGGGAAATTATCTTTTGTATTGTGCGGCGGCTGTTGTCCCTTTGCCTGCAATTGATTTCGCTTGGGCTTTGGTATAGAAGATTCTGGATGACCTCTCCTGTAGGCAGCTGTTCGAGTGGGCTTGTCGGCGGCTTGTTTTTTTGGGCAGGTGGGGTCTCGGGAGCTGTGCGCGCCTTCACAGTTTAAGCATTTCATGTCGCAGTCGTGGGGTGTGTATTTAGGGTCAGTTTCCGGGGTGAATTGGGTGCCACATCCTTCACCTGCGATGTAGTCTTCTGCTGTGGGGCAGACGTCCGTTCGGTGTCCTATGATGTGGCATAATGCGCACTGTACCGCGTTGGGCCTGTAGGGAGCCACCAATGTGACTACCCGTCCCACTAGTGCGACGCGCGTGAGCTTTGGGCCTCTTACTATGATCAGGACGGATTCACTCTTTCCGAGGCGCCGTGTTCTGAGAACTTCGGTTTCCCTGACGGTGATGTACGCGCTAATCTTGTCGTCCGGGATTTCTGTTGGTAGTCCTCGAACTACTCCGCGAGCATTTCCTGGCTCGCTGGCTTTGTAAGCTGTGGCTTGGTGTTCGGTGCCGCTGTGAACGACTGTGTGCAAAGCGAGAACTTTCTGCAGCGTTGATTCTCGCTTCGTGGAAGCGATTATGAAGTTCTGGGTGCGCCTGATGTGGATGTCGAGGTCCTCGGTTTGTGATGCAGTCAGTGCGGCGGCCGCGACTATATCGTTTGTGAGGTGGAATGCCGATACGGTAGCTAGGTTGATGCGGTTTCCGAGACGGAGGACAATGTTCTGTGTTTCTTGCGTGCGTCTGATCGAAGTGACCTGCGTGAATGCAGTTCCGGATTCTTCGGTGTCGTCCGCAGGCTCGTCTGTGTCCATGCTGTGCACTGACTGGCCGGGCCTACCGAGCCGTGGTGTCGTTTGACTTAGATGCTATTTCGAACGCAGTGATCAGCGATGTGGTATCGTTGGTTAGAGTATTGTGAAGATAGCCGTAGTACTCACTCAGGTGATGCTTAACTGCCGATGAAAATACACGTAGCAGCACGTAGGACAGGTACGTGCCGTGGAGAAGTGGTTAGGCACGTCTGACCTCGACGAGCGTGCGTGGTGTTCTCTAGTTGGCGAGAGCTTCATTGCCCAAGACCACTGAGACAATGTAGTTAGCTACTGAAAATTATACCCACAGGAAAATATTTACAATCAGCTGCGTGAGAACAGAACCTACTGAAGGAAGTCTGCATAAGCATTGTATGCTATGCATGGACCAAAGAGTTCATTTAGGTGCACAACTGAAAAAAGCCCATACGTAATACATCTTGTAAGACATATAAAATTCATATGGAATGTTTTGTTTTTCAAAATACAGCTTTTAACGGTACTCTTCAACTACTATATACATGGAAAAAAGCACTATGCATTTGGCCAAATCCTTGGTTGTGCTTTATGAAACGCTTGAAAACAGTGCGGATTTGTAAAGTAGAAAACCGGTACAAAAATGAGTGACAAATTGTTCACACCTGACCATTGGCTAGTGAGTAAGAGAACCACCTGGTGAACTACCGTAGTTCAATGTTGTGGCGCAAGGGCGCCTTGGGCCAGAGAGCCCCATTCCACACATTAGCTTTATTTGCACAAGAAGGGGTTAAAGAACCATTTTCCAAGCATTTCACCCCAGAGAAGCCGAGCACCAGCGAGGACAGGGGAAAGCTCGTGCCCACTGCATCACCGATGGGTACCCGGTGGCAATAGGCATAGAACTTCACACCTCCTGCATGTGAGGTGGATACATAAACTACTAGGCCAGAGCTGTGGTAACAGAAGAACCTGCTAAACCCTTTGTATTGTTCAGAGTGAAAGCATGTTTTGGACAATTCAGTGACAAGTAGCTTGAGTACGAGTAATGTACACTTTCAAATACATTTACATGTGTAAGGGACCTGGATGAATGAAAAACTTAATTTACATGCATTAGTAAAGAAAAGCCCATAGACAATACATCTCTTATGACACTTCCCATTCATTTGGAATGCTTTCTTAAAGGATACAATACTTAAAAGTAGTCGTCAACTACTGTGTACATGGAAGAAAGCACTTCACATTTAATAAACACTCATGTTCAGACCTCCTCACTGACTAGTTCACAAGATAAATCACTGAGCACTTGGTGAAAAAGGAAGACTTTTGTCTTCCTTTTGTCTTCCTTTTGTCTTCCACGGGGCACTACGCCGACCAAAGTAAAATTTTAAAAGAAAAGAAAAGAAGACGTTTCGGCTCCCACACGGGAGCCTTGTTCACAGGTAAAATAAAGGTATTCGAACAGCTCGTTTAAATAGTCTTGAACACGTGACGCAGGCAGCGCGCATACACTGACGGCAGATTACCATCGCTCCTGTTCAGAGTGTGTGGCGTAGTATGAATTATGAGTGATTCAAGATGATCATCATCATAATCATCATAATCATCATCATCAGCTTGGTTACGCCCACTGCAGGGCAAAGGCCTCTCCCATACTTCTCTACCAACCCCGGTCATGTAGTAATTGTGGCCATGTTGTCCCTGCAAACTTCTTAATCTCATCCACCCACCTAACTTTCTGCCGCCCCATGCTACGCTTCCCTTTCCTTGGAATCCAGTCCGTAACCCTTAATGACCATCGGTTATCTTCCCACCTCATTACATGTCCTGCCCATGCCCATTCCTTGATTTCAACTAAGATGTCATTAACTCGCGTTTGTTCCCTCACCCAATCTGCTCTTTTCTTATCCCTTAACATTACACCTATCATTCTTCTTTCCATAGCTCGTTGCATCGTCCTCAACTTAAGTAGAACCCTTTTCGCAAGCCTCCAGGTTTCTGCGCCGTACGCGAGTACTGGTAAGACATAGCTGTTATACACATTTCTTTTCAGGGATAATGGCAACCTGCTGTTCATGATCAGAGAATGCCTGCCAAACGCACCCTAGCCTATTCTTATTATTCTGATTATTTCAGTCTCATGATATGGATCCGCACTCACTACCTGTCCTAAGTAGATGTATTCCCTTACTACTTCCAGTGCCTCGCTACCTATCGTAAACTGCTGTTCTCTTCTGAGGCTGTTAAAAAATACTTTAGTTTTCTGCAGATGAATCTTTAGACCCACCCTTCTGCTTTGCCTCTCCAGGTCAGTGAGCATGCATTGCAGTTGGTCCCCTAAGTTACTAAGCAAGGCAATATCATCAGCGAATCGCAAGTTACTAAGGTATTTTCCATTAACTCTTATTCCCAATTCTTCCCAATCCAGGTCTCTGAATACCTCCTGTAAACACGCTGTGAATAGCATTGGAGAGATCGTATCTCCCTGCGTGACACATTTCTTTATTGGGATTTTGTTGCTTTCTTTATGGAGGACTACGGTGGCTGTGGAGCCGCTATAGATATCTTTCAGTATCTTTACATATAGCTCGTCTACGCCCTGATTCCGTAATGCCTCCATGACTGCTGAGGTTTCGACAGAATCAAACGCTTTCTCGTAATCAATGAAAGCTATATATAAGGGTTGGTTATATTCCACACATTTCTAGATCACCTGTTTGACAGTGTGAATATGGTCTATTGTTGAGTAGCCATTACGTAATCCTGCCTGGTCCTTTGGTTGACAGATGTCTAAGATGTTCCTGATTCTATTTGCGATTACCTTAGCAAATACTTTGTAGGCAACAAACAGTAAGCTGATTAGTCTGTAATTTTTCGAGTCTTCGGCGTGCACTTTCTTATGGATTAGGATTATGTTAGCGTTCTTCCATGATTCCGGTACGCTCGAAGTCATGAGGCATTGCGTATACAGGGTGGCCAGTTTTTCGAGAACAATCTGCCCACCATCCTTCAACAAATCTGCTGTTACCTGATCCTCCGTAGGTGCCTCCCGCTTTGCATAGCTCCCAAGGCTTTCTTTACATCTTCCGGCGTTACTTGTGGGATTTTAAATTCCTCTAGACTATTCTCTCTTCCATTATCGTCGTGGGTGCCACTGGTACTGTATAAATCTCGATAGAAGTCCTCAGCCTCTTCAACTATCTCATCCATATTAGTAATGATATTGCCGACTTTGTCTCTTAACGCATACATCTGATTCTTTCCAATTCCTAGTTTCTTCTTCACTCTTTTAGGCTTTCTCCGTTCCTGAGAGCATGTTCAATTTTATCCATATTATACTTCCTTATGTCAGGTGTCTTATGCCTGTTGATTAACTTGGAAAGTTCTGCCAGTTCTATTCTAGCTGTAGGGTTAGAGGCTTTCATACATTAGCGTTTCTTGTGCAGTCGAGGTGAGACGTGGCAGCGGGCATAGTAGAGCCGCAGCAGTGAGGACACCCGGGGAGCGTGCGTCAGACACCGTATAGCCGAGGTGAGACGTGGCAGCGGGCACAGTCAAGCAGCAGCAGTGAGGACACCTGGGCAGCTTGCGTGAGCCATCATGCAGCCGAGGTGAGACGTGGCCGAACGCACAGTCAAGCAGGAGCACTGAGGACACCTGGGAACATTCGTCACACATCGTATAGTCGAAGTCAGACGTGGCAGCGGGCACAGTCTAGCAGCAGGAGTGAGGACACCTGGGGACTGTGCGTCAGACATCGTGTAGTCAAAGTGAGACGTGGCAGCGGTAACAATCAAGCAGGCACAATGAGAACACCCGGGGAGCGTGCGTCAGACATCGTGTAGTCGAAGTGAGACGTGGCAGCGGCCACAATCATGCAGCAGTAGTGAGGACCCTTGGGGAGCGTGCATCAGATATCGTAAAGCGGAGGTGAGACGTGACAGCGGGCAGTCAAGTAGCAGCGGTGAGGACACCCGGGGAGCATGTGTCAGACATCGTGTAGTCGAAGTGAGACGTGGCAGCAGGCCCAGGCAAGCAGCAGCAGTGAGGACACCTGGACAGCGTGCGCCCGTCATCGTGTAGTCGAGGTGAGAAGTAGCAGCAGGCACAGTCAAGTAGCAGCAGTGAGGACACCGGGGTAGCGGTGCGTCAGACGTCGTGTAGACGAAGTGAGACGTGGTAGCGGGCACATTCAAGAACCAGCAGTGAGGACACCAGGTCAGCGTGCTTTAGCCATCATGTGGTCGAGGTGAGACGCGGCAGGGGGTACAATGTAGTCGCAGCAGTGAAGACACCTGTCGAGCGTGGGTCAGATATCGTGTAGTCGAAGTGAGACGTGGCAGTGGGAACAGTCAAGCAGCAGCAGTGTGGACACCTGGGGAGCGTGCGTCAGACATCGTGTAGTCGAAGTGAGCCGTGGCAGCGGACACAGTCAAGCAGCTGCAGTGAGGACACCTAGGCAGGGTGCGTCAGTCATGGTGTAGTCGAGGTGAGACGTGGCAGCGGGCACAGTCAAGCAGCAGCGAGGACACCTGTGGAGCGTGCTTCAGACATCGTTTAGTCGAGGTGAGACGTCGAAGCCGGCACAGTCAAGGAGCAGCACTGAGGACACCTGGGCAGCGTACGTTAGACATCGTGTAGTCAAAGTCAGCCGTTGCAGCGGGCATAGTCAAGCCGCAGAAATAAGGACACCAGAGGAACATGCGACAAATACCGTATTGCCGAGGAGAGGCGTGGCAGCTGGCACAGTCAAGCAGCAGCAGTGAGGAGAACAAGGAATGTTGCGTCAGCCATCGTGTAGTCGAGGTGAGACGAGGGAGCGGGCACAGTCAAGGAGCAGCAGTGAGGCCACCTGGACAGCGTGCGTCAGCCATGGTGTAGTTGAGGCGAGAAGCGGCAGCGGGCACAGTCAGGCAGCTGAGGTGAGGACACCTGGGCAGCGTGCGTCAGCCATCGTGTAGTCGAAGTGAGTCGTGGCAGCGGGTACAGGCAAGAAGCAGCAGTGAGGCCATCTGGGCAGCGTGCGTCAGATATTGTGTAGCCGAAGTGAGACGTGGCAGCGGGCAGTCAAGCAGCAACAGTGAGGAAACCTTCGGAGCGTGCGTGAGACATCGTGTAGTCGAGGTGAGACGTGGTAGCGGGCACAGTGAAGCAGCAGCAGTGAGGACAGCTGGGGAGCGTGCGTTATGTATAGTGTAGTCGAAGTGAAATGCGGGAGCCGGCACATTGAAGCAGCAGCAGTGAGGACACGTGGGAATGTTCGTCACACATCTTATTGCCGAGCTGAGATGTGGCAGCGGGCACAGTCAAGCAGCAGAGGTGAGGACAGCCGGGGAGCGTGCGTCAGACATCGTGTAGACGAAGTGAGACGTGGCAGCGGGCACAGTCAGGCAGCAGCAGTGAGGACACCTGTGGAGCGTGCGTAAGACATCGTATGCCCGAGGTGAGAAGTGGCAGCGGGTACAGCCAAGCAGCAGCAGTAAGGACATCTTGGCAGCGTGTTGACGCTGCCCAGATGTCCACAATGTTGACGCTGGCTCCCCAGGTGTCCTCAATGCTGCTGGTTGACTGTACCCACTGCGACGTCTCACTTCGACTACACAATATCTGACGCATGCATCCTAGGTGTCCTCACTGCTGCTGCTATTTGGCAGTTTCCGCAACGACGTCTCACTTCAACTACACAGGACTCCTCACTGCTGCCTTTTGACTGTGCCCGCTGCCCCATCTCACTACGGCTACACGTAGTCTGACGCACGCTCCCCATTTTTCCTCACTGCTGTTGCTTCACTGTGCCGGCTACTACGTCAAACTCCGACTACACGATGACTAATGCATGCTACCCAGGTGGCCTCACTCCTGCTGCTTGACTGTGCTCCCTGCCAAGTCTGAATTCGACAACACGATGTCTGACGCACGCTGCCCAGGTGTCGTCGCTGCTGCTGCTTGAGTGTGGCCGCTGCAACGTCTGGCTTCGACTACACGATGTCTGACGCACGCTCGCCAGGGGTCCTCACTGCTGCTGCTTTGATGTGCCCGCTGCCACCTCTCATTTCGAGTACACAATATCTGACGCACCCATCCCAGGTGTCCTCACTGCTGCTACTTGACTGTTCCCGCTGCCACGTCTCACTTCGACTATGCGATATCTCACGCATGCAGCAGAAATGCGGCCACGTCTCACCTCGGCTATACGATTGCTGAGGCACGCTGCCAAGGTGTCTTCACTGCTGGTGCTTCACTGTGCCCGCTGCCACCCGTCACCTCGACTACACGATGGCTGATGCACGCGGCCCAGGTGTCCTCACTGCTGCTGCTCGACTGTACCCGCTGCCATCTCTCACTTCGACTACACGATGTCTGACGCACGCTCCCCAGGTGTCCTCAATGCTGCTGGTTGACTGTACCCGCTGCCACCTCTCACTTCGACTTCACTTCACTTCGACTTCGATGCCCGACGCACGCATCCCAGGTTCCCTCACTGCTGTTGCTTGACTTTGCCCGCTGCCACGCCTCACCTCGGCTACACGATATCTCACGCGTGCACCCCAGGTGTCCTCACTGCTGCTGCTACACTGTGCCCATTGCCACGCCTCATTTCGACTACACGATTTCCGATGCAAGCTTCCCAGGTGCCCTCACTGCTGCTGGTTGACTGTGCCCGCTGCGACGTCTCACTTCGACTATACAATATGTGGCGCACGAGTCTCAGGTGTCCTCACTGCTGCTGCTTGACTGTGCCCACTGCCACGTTCCACCTCGATTAATCAATGGCAGAAGCACACCGCCCAGGGGTCTTCACTGCTGCTGCTTGACTGTACCCGCTGCCGCGTCTCACTTCGATTACTCAATAGCAGACGCACAATGCCCAGGGGTCCTCACTGCTGCTGCTTGACTGAGGCTGCTGCCACGTCTCAGTTCGGCAACGCAATGTCTGACGCACGCTCCCCATGTGTCCTTACAGCTGTTGCTTGACTGTGCCCTCTGCCACGTCTCACCTCGGCTATACGATGTCTAACGCGTGCTCCCCAGGTGTCCTCGAAGCTGCTGGTTGACTGTACCGGCTGCGACGTCTCACTTCGACTACACAATATGTGACGCACGCATCTCAGGGCTCCTCACTGCTGCTTTTTGACTCCCGCTGCCGCATCTAACTACGGCTACACGTAGTCTTACGCACGCTCCCCATGTTTCCTCGCTGCTGCTGCTTGACTGTGGCCACTGCCACGTCTCACCTCGATTACTCAACGGCAGACGCACACTGCCCAGGGGTCCTCACTGCTGCTCCTTGACTGAGGCTGCTGCCACGTCTCAGTTCGGCTACACAATGTCTGATGCACGCTCCCCATATGTCCTTACAGCTGTTGCTTGACTGGGCCCTCTGCCACGTCTCACCTCGGCTATACGATGTCTAACGCGTGCTCCCCAGGTTTCCTCGAAGCTGCTGGTTGACTGTACCGGCTGCGACGTCTCACTTCGACTACACAATATGTGGCACGCATCTCAGGGCTCCTCACTGCTGCTTTTTGACTGTGCCCGCTGCCCCATCTCACTACGGCTACACGTAGTCTGACGCATGCTCCCCATTTTTCCTCACTGCTGTTGCTTGACTGTGCCGGCTACTACGTCAAATTTAGACTACACGATGGCTAATGCATGCTACCCAGGTGTCCTCACTCCTGCTTCTTGACTGTTCTCCCTGCGTAGCCTGATTTCGACAACACGATGTCTGACGCACGCTGCCCAGGTGTTCTCGCTGCTGCTGCTTGGGTGTGCCCACTGCAAGGTCTTGCTTCGACTACACGATGTCTGACGCACGCTCCCCAGGTGTCCTCACTGCTGCTGCTTCAATGTGCCCGCTGCCACCTCTCACTTCGACTACACACTATCTGATGCACCCATCCCAGGTGTCCTCACTGCTGCTACTTGGCTGTTCCCGCTGCCACGTCTCACTTCGGCTATACGATATCTCGTGCACGCAGCCGAAATGTCCGCACTGCTGCGGCTTGTCTATACCAGCTGCCACGTCTCACCTCGACTATACGATGTCTGAGGCACGCTGCCCAGGTGTTCCCATGCTTGTGCTTCACTGTGCCCGCTGCCACGCGTCACCTCGACTACACGATGGCTGATGCACGCTGCCCAGGTGTCCTCACTGCTGCTGCTTGACTGTGCCCGCTGCCACCTCTCACTTCGACTACACGATGTCTAACGCACGCTCCGCAGGTTTCCTCACTGCTGCTGCTTGACTGTGCCCGCTGCCACGCCACACCTTGGCTACACGATATCTGGCGCGTGCACCAATGGTGTCCTCACTACTACTGCTTGACTGGGGCCATTGCCACGCCTCACTTCGCCTACACGATTTCTGATGCAAGCTTCCCAGGTGCTCTCACTGCTCCTGGTTGAGTGTGTCCGCTGCGACGTCTCACTTCGACTACACAATATGTGGCGCACGCATCGCAAGTGTCCTCACTGCTGCTGCTTGCCTGCGCCCACTGCCACGTCCCACCTCGATTAAACAATGGCAGAAGCACACTGCCTAGGGGTCCTCTCTGCTGCTGCTTGACTGTGCCCTCTGCCAAGTTTCACTTCGGCTACACGATGTCTGACGCACGCTCCCCATGTTTCCTCAGTACTGTTGCTGGACTGTGACCGTGGCCACATCTCACCTCAGCTACACGATGGCTCACGCACGCTGCCCCGGTGTCTTCACTGCTGCTGCTTGACTGTACCCGCTGCCACGTATCACTTCGTCTACACGATGTCTGACGCAAGCTCCCCAGGTGTCCTCACTGCTGCTGTTTGACTTTGCCCGCTGCCACGCCTCACCTCCGCTATACAATATCTGACGCATGCACCCCAGGTGTCCTCACTGCTGCTGCTTGACTGTACCCATTGCCACGCTTCATTTCGACTACTCGATTTTTGATGCAAGCTTCCCAGGTGCCCTCACTGCTGCTGGTAGTCTGTGCCCGCTGCGACGTCTCACTTCGACTACTCAATATTTAACGCACGCATCACAGGTGTCCTCACTGCTGCTGCTTGACTGTGCCCCCTGGCATGTCTCACCTCGGTTGCTGAATGGCCGACGCACACTGCCCAGGGTTCCTCACTGCTGCTGCTTGACTGTGCCCGCTGCCGCGTCTCACTTCGGCTACACGATGTTGACGCTTGTTCCCCAGGTGTCCTTAATGCTGCTGGTTTACTGTACCCACTGCGACGTCTCACTTCGACTACAAAATATTTGACGCACGTATCCCAGGTGTCCCCACTGCTGCTGCTTGACAGTGCCCACTGCCACTTCTCACCTCGATTACTCAATGGCAGACGCACACTGCCCTGGGGTGCTCACTTCTGCTGCTTGAATGTAGCCGCTGGCACGTCTCACCTAGGCTATACGATGTCTGACGCACGCTCCCCAGGTGTCCTTAATGCTGCTGGTTAAGTGTACCCGCTGCGACGTCCCACTTCGACTACACAATATCTGACGCACGCATCCCAGTTGTCCTCACTGCTGCTTGACTGTGCAGCAGCCATGTCTCACCTCGGCTATACGATGCCTGACGCACTCACCGCTGGTGTGCTCACTGCTGCTGCTTCACTGTGCCCGGTGCCGCGTCTTACCTCGGCTACACGATGTCTGACGCGCGCTCCCCTTGTGTCCACACTTCTGCTGCTTGACTGTACCCGCTGCCCCGTCACACTTCACCTACACGATATCTGACACACGCTCCCCATTTTTCCTCACTGCTGTTACTTGGCTGTGCCGGCTACCACATCAAACTTAGACTACACGATGGCTAATGCATGCTGCCCAGGTGTCCTCGCTGCTACTGTTTGAATGTGCCTGCATCCACCTCTCCCTTCGACTACACAATATCTGACGTACCCATCCCAGGTGTCCTCACTGCTGTTGCTTGACGGTTCCCGCTGCCTCGTCTCACTGCGACTATACGATATCTCACGCACGCCGCCCAAATTTCAACACTGCTGCAGCTTGACTATGCCGGCTGCCACGTCTCACCTCGGCTATACGATGTCTGACGCACGCTGCTCAGGTGTCCTCACTGCTGCTGCTTGAGCGTGCCCGCTGCAACGTCTGGCTTCTACTACACGACGTTTGACGGACGCTCCCCAGGTGTCCTCACTGCTGCTGCTTGAATGTGCCCGCTGCCACCTCTAACTTCGACTACACAATATCTGACGCACATATCCCAGGTTCCCTCACTGCTGCTGCTTGAATGTTCGGGCGTCCACGTCTCACTTCGACTATACGATATGTCACGCACGCAGCCCAGGTGTCCTCACTACTGCTGCTAAGCTGTGCCCATCGCCACGTCTCACTTCGTCTACACGATTTCTGCTGCAAGCTCCTACAGGTGTCCTCAATGCTGCTGGTTGACTATACCCGCTGCGATGTCTCACTTCGACTACACAATATCTGTCGCACGCATCCCAGGTGTACTCACTGCTGAAGGGCAGCGGATTGGGCGAGTTGGTGTTGCATGGTAACTATAAATTCAAACAGCGCTAAACGACAGGACCAGAATGAGAATGAGAATGAGAATGAGGACCAGAATGAGTTCAGCGCCGTGTTTGTCTCCTCCTCATTCTGGTCCTGTCGTTTAGCGCTGTTTGAATTTATAGGTACTCACTGCTGCTGCTTGACTGTGCAGCAGCCATGTCTCACCTCGGCTACACGATGTCTGACACACGCTCCCCATGTGTCCTCACTGCTGTTGCTTGACTGTGCCCGCTGCTACGTCAAACTTAGACTACACGATGGCTAGTGCATGCTGCCCAGGTGTCCTCACTGCTGCTGCTTGAGTGTGCCCGCTGCAACGTCTGGCTTCGACTACACGATGTCTGACGCATGCTCCCCAGGTGTCCTCACTGCCGCTGCTTGACTCTGCCCGCTGCGACGTCTCACTTCGACTACAGATTATGTGACGCACGCATCCAAAGTGTCCTCACTGCTGCTGCTTGACTTTGCCCATTGCCACGTCTCCCCTCGATTACTCAATTGCAGACGCACACTGCCCTGGGGTCCTCACTGCTGATGCTTGAATGTGGCGGCTTCCACGTCTCAGTTCGTCGACACGATATCTGACGCGTGCACCCCAGGTGTCCTCACTACTACTGCTTGACTGTGGCCATTGCCACGCCTCACTTCGACTACACGATTTCTGATGCAAGCTTCCCAGGTGCCCTCACTGCTGCCTGTTGACTGTGCCCGTTGCGACGTCTCCATTCTACTACACAATATGTGGAGCACGCATCGCAGGTGTCCTCACTGCTGCTGCTTGACTGAGCCCACTGCTAGGTCTCACCTCGTTTAATCAATGGCAGAAGCACACTGCCCAGGGGTCCTCACTGCTGCTGCTTGACTGTGCCCGTTGCTGCGTCTCACTTCGGCTACACGATGTATTACGCGCGGTCCCCATGTTTCTCACTGCTGATGCTTGACTGTGCCCACTGCCACGTCTCACCTCGGCTATACGATGTCTGACGCAAGGTCCCCAGGTGTCCCCACTGCTACTACTTGACTGTGCCCGCTGCTACGTCAAACTTAGACTACACGATGGCTAATGGACGCTTCCCAGGTGTCGTCACTCCTTCTGCTTTATTGTGCTCCCTGCCAAGCTTGAATTCGACAACATGATGTCTGACGCACGCTGCCCAGGTGTCCTCACCGCTGCTGCTTGACTGTACCCGCTGCCACGTATCTCTTCGACTACACGATGTCTGACGCAAGCTGCCCAGGTGTTCTCACTGCTGCTGTTTGACTTTGCCCGCTGCCACGCCTCACCTCGGCTATACGAAATCTGATGCATGCACCCCAGGTGTCCTCACTGCTGCTGCTTGACTGTGCCCATTGCCACGCCTCATTTCAACTACACTATTTTTGATGCAAACTTCCCAGGTGTCCTCAATGCTGCTGGTTGACTAAACGCACTGCGACGTCTCACATCGACTACGCAATATCTGACGGACGCATCCCAGGTGTCCCCACTGCTGATGCTTGAATGTGGCGGCTTCCACGTCTCAGTTCGTCGACACGATATCTGACGCGTGCACCCCAGGTGTCCTCACTACTACTGCTTGACTGTGGCCATTGCCACGCCTCACTTCGACTACACGATTTCTGATGCAAGCTTCCCAGGTGCCCTCACTGCTGCCTGTTGACTGTGCCCGTTGCGACGTCTCCATTCTACTACACAATATGTGGAGCACGCATCGCAGGTGTCCTCACTGCTGCTGCTTGACTGAGCCCACTGCTAGGTCTCACCTCGTTTAATCAATGGCAGAAGCACACTGCCCAGGGGTCCTCACTGCTGCTGCTTGACTGTGCCCACTGCCACGTCTCACCTCGATTACTCAATGGTCGACGCACACTGCCCTGGGGTCCTCACTGCTGATGCTTGAATGTGGCGGCTGCCACGTCTCAGTTCGTCGACACGATATCTGACGCACGCTCCCTATGTGTCCTCACAGTTGTTGCTTGACTGTGCCCACAGCCACGTCTCACCTAGGCAATACGATGTCTAACGCACGCTCCCCAGGTGGCCTCAATGCTGCTGGTTGACTGAACCCGCTGCGACGTCTCACTTCGACTACACAATATCTGACGCACGCATCTCAGGGCTCCTCACTGCTGCTGCTTGACTGTGCCAGCTGCCCTGTCTCACTACGGCTACACGTAGTCTGACGCACGCTCCCCATTTTTCCTCACTGCTGTTGCTTGACTGTGCCGGCTACTACGTCAAACATAGACTACACGATGGCTAATGTATGCTACCCAGGTGTCCTCACTGCTGCTGCTTGACTGTTCCCGCTGCCACGTGTCACCTCGGCAGTATACGATGTCTGAAGCACGTTCCACAGGTGTCCTCAATGCTGCTGCCCGACTGCCCGCTGCGACGTCTCATTTTACCTACACAATATCTGAGGCACGCATCGCAGGTGTTCTCACTGCTGCTGCTTGACTATGCCAGCGGCCACGTCTGACTTTGACTGTACGATATGTGACGCACGCTTCCCAGTTGCCCTCACTGCTGCTGGTTGACAGTGCCCGCTGCGACGTCTCACTTCCACTGCACAATATGTGACGCATGCATCCCAGGCGTCCTCGCTGCTGCTGCTTGACGGTGCCCACTGCCACGTCTCACCTCGTTTAATCAATGGCAGACGCACACTGCCTAGGGGCCCTCACTGCTGCTGTTTGACTGTGCGCGCTGCCACGCCTCACCTCGGCTACACGATATCTGGAGCGTGCACCCCAGGTGTCCTCACTACTACTGCTTGACTGTGGCCATTGCCACGCCTCACTTCGACTACACGATTTCTGATGCAAGCTTCCCAAGTGCCCTCACTGCTGCCTGTTGACTGTGCCCGCTGCGACGTCTCACTTCGACTACACAATATGTGGAGCACGCATCGCAGGTGTCCTCACTGCTGCTGCTTGACTGAGCCCACTGCCACGTCTCACCTCGTTTAATCAATGGCAGACGCACACTGCCTAGGGGCCCTCACTGCTGCTGTTTGACTGTGCCCGCTGCCACGTCTCACCTCGGCTACACGATGTCTGACACTCGCTCCCCAGGTGTCCTCAATGCTGCTGGTTGACTATACCCGATGCGATGTCTCACTTCGACTACACAATATCTGACGCACGCATCCCAGGTGTACTCACTGCTGCTGCTTGACTGTGCAACAGCCATGTCTCACCTCGGCTATACGATGTCTGACGCACTCTCCGCTGGTGTGCTCACTGCTGCTGCTTCACTGTGCCCGGTGCGACGTCTCACTTTATCTACACAATATCTGACACACGCTCCCCATGTGTCCTTACTGCTGTTGCTTGACTGTGCCCGCTGCTACGTCAAACTTTGACTACACGATGGCTAGTGCATGCTGCCCAGGTGTCCTCACTGCTGCTGCTTGAGTGTGCCCGCTGCAACGTCTGGCTTCGACTACACGGTGTCTGACGCATGCTCCCCAGGTGTCCTCACTGCCGCTGCTTGACTGCCCGCTGCCACGCCTCACCTCGGCTATACGATATCTGGCGCATGCACCCCAGGTGTCCTCACTGCTGCTGCTTGACTGTGCCCATTGCCACGTCTCACCTCGATTACTCAATGGCAGACGCACACTGCCTAGAGGCCCTCACTGTTCCTGTTTGACTGTGCCCGCTACCACGTCTCACCTCGGCTACACGATGTCTGACACTCGCTCCACAGGTGTCCTCAATGCTGCTGGTTGACTATACGCGCTGCGATGTCTCACTTCGACTACACAATATCTGTCGCACGCATCCCAGGTGTACTCACTGCTGCTGCTTGACTGTGCAGCAGCCATGTCTCACCTCGGCTATACGATGTCTGACGCACTCTCCGCTGGTGTGCTCACTGCTGCTGCTTCACTGTGCCCGGTGCCACGTCTTACCTCAGCTACACGATGTTTGACGCACGCTCCCCATGTGTCCTCACTGCTGCTGCTTGACTTTGCCCACTGCGACGTCTCTGCACTTGAATGTGCCTGCTGCCACCTCTCACTTCGACTACAGGATGTCTGACGCACGCTGCTCAGATGTCCTCAATGCTGCGGCTTGGCTGTGCCCGCTGCCACATCTCCCCTCGGCTATACGATGTCTGACGCACGCTGCCCAGGTGCCCCCACTGCTACTGCTTGACTGTGCCCGCTGCCACGTCCCACCTCGTTTATATGATATCTGAGGTATCGACCCCTGGTGTTCACACTGCGCCGTCTGCACTGTGCCCGCTGCCACGTCTCACCTCGACTACACGATGGCTGACGCACGCATCCCAGGTGTCCTCACTCCTGCTGCTTGACTGTGCCTGCTGCCAAGTCTCACTTTGACTACACGATGTCTGACGCATGCTCTCCAGGTGTCCTCACTGCTGCTGCTTGACTGTGCCAGCTGCCGCGTCTCACCTCGGCTTTACAATATCCGACGCATGCTCCCCTGGTATTCTCACTGCTCCGGCTTGACTGTGCCCGCTGCAACGTCTGACTTCCACTACACGATGTCTAACGCACACTGCGCAGGTGTCCTCACTGCTCCTGCTTGAGTGTGCCCCCTGCCACGTCTCACCTCGACTACACGATGGCTGCCGCACGCTGCCCAGGTGTCCTCACTGCAGCTGTTTGACTGTGCCCTCTGTCACTGCTCACTTCGACTACACGATGTCTGACGCATGCACCCCAGGTGTCCTCAATGCTGCTGCTTGACTATGCGCGCCACCACGTCTCCCTTCGGCTATACGATGTGCGACGAAGGTTCATATGTGTCCTCAGTGCTCCTGCTTGACTGTGCCCGCTGTAACGTCTCACCTCGACAAAAGGAAGGCTGACGCACGCTGCCCAGGTGCCCTCACGGCTGCTGATTGTCGTTGCCCGCTGCCACGTCTTACCTCGATTATGCGATATCTAACGCATGCTCCCCAGGTGTCATCGCTGCTGCTGCTTGACTGCCTGATGCCACGTCTCACCTCTGCTATACGATGTCTGACGCATGCTCCCCTGGTGTCCTCTCTGCTGCGGCTTGACTGTTCCCGCTGCAACGTCTGACTTCGACTACACGATGTCTAACGCACGCTGCCCAGGTGTCCTCAGTGCTGCTCCTTAAGTGTGCCCGCTTCCACGTCTCACCTCGACTACACGATGTCTGACGCACGCTCCAAAAGTGTCCTCACTGCTGCTGCTTGACTGTGCCCGCTGGCACGTCTCAACGCGGCTATAAGATGTGTGACGAACGTTGGCAGGTGTCCTCACTACTGCTGCTTGACTCTGTCCGCGGCCACGTCTCACTTCGACTTCACAATGGATGACACTCGCATGCCAAGCGTCCTCACACCTGCTGCTTAATTGTGCCCGCAGCCGAGTCTCAATTCGACTACACGATATCTGGCGCACGCTACCCAGGTGTCCTCATTGCTGCTGCTTGATTGTGCCCGCGGCCACGTCTCACCTCGACTACACCATGGATGACGCACGCATCCCAGGTGTCCTCACTCCTGCTGCTTGACTGTGCCTGCAGCCAAGTCTCACTTCGACTACACGATGTTTGACACATGCTCCCCGGGTGTCTTTACCGCTGCTACTTGACTGTGCCCACTGCCACGTCTCACCTCCGCTATACGATGCCTCACGCACGCTCCCTGGCTGTCCTAACCTCTGCTGCTTGACTCTGCACGCTGCCATGTCTCAACTCGGCTATAAGATGTGTTACGAACGTTCCCAGGTGTCCTCAATGCTGCTGCTTGACTGTGCCTGCTGCCAAGAATCACCTTGACTACACGATGGCTGACGCATGCTGCCCAGGTGTCCTCACTGCTTCTGCTTGACTGTGCCCGCTGCCACGTCTCCCCTCAGCTATACAATGTGTGACGAAGGTTCCCAGGTGTCCTCACTGCTCCTGCTTGACTGTGCCCGCTGCCACGTCTCACCTCGACAGCACGATGGTTGACACACGCTGCCCAGGTGCCATCACTGCTGCTGCTTGACTTCGCCCGCTGCCACGTCTTACCTCGATTATACGATATCTACCACACGCTCCCTAGTTGTCCTCGCTGCTGCTGCTTCACTGTGCCTGCTGCCACGTCTCGCTTCGGCTACACGATGTCTGATGCACGCTGCCCAAATGTCCTCAATGCTGCTGCTTGACTGTGCCCGCTGTAACGTCTCACCTCCGCTATACGATGTCTGAACCACGCTCCCCAAGTGTCCTCACTGCTGCTGCTTGACTGTGCCCGCTGCGACGTCTCACGTCGACTACACGATGCCTCACGCACGCTCCCTGGCTGTCCCCACCTCTGGTGCTTGACTGTGCACGCTGCCATGTCTCAACTCGGCTATAAGATGTGTTACGAACGTTCCCATGTGTCCTCAGTGCTGCTGCTTGACTATGCCCGCTGCCACGAATCACCTCGAGTACACGATGGCTGACGCATGCTGCCCAGGTGTCCTCACTTCTGCCGCTTGACTGTTCACGCTGCGACGTCTCACTTCGACTACACGATGGCTGACGCACGCTACCTTGATGTCCTCACTGCTGCTACTTAAATGTGCCAGCTGCCACCTCTCACTTCGACTACACAATGTCTGACGCACGCATCCCAGGGGTCCTCACTGATGCTACTTGACTGTGCCCGCTGCCACATCTCACCACGGTTTTACAATATCTGACGCATACTCCCCTGGTATCCTCACTGCTTCGACTAGACTGTGCCCACCGCCACGTCTCGCTTCGGCTACACGATGTCTGATGCACGCTGCCCAGATGTCCTCAATGCTGCTGCTTGACTGTGCCCGCTGCCACGTCTCACCTCGGCTATACGATGTCTGACGCACGCTCCCCCGGTGTCCTCACTACTGGTGCTTGACTATGCCTGCTGCCACGTCTCACTTCGGGGTCACGATAAATGACACATGCTTCCCGGGTGTCCTCACCGCTGTTACATGACTGTGCCCGTTGCGACGTCTTACCTCCGCTATACGATGTCTGACGCACGCTCCCCAAGTGTCCTCACTGCTGCTGCTAGACTGTGCCCGCGGCCACGTCTCACTTCGATTACACGATGTCTAACACGCGTTGCCCAGGTGTCCTCAGTGCTGCTCCTTAACTGTGCCCACTGCCACGACTCACCTCGTCTACACGATGGCGGACGCACGCTGCCCAGGTGTCCTCACTGCTGCTGCTTGACTTTTCCCGCCGCCACGTCTCACTTCGGCTACAGGATATATGAGGGACGCTCCGCAGGTATCCTTACTGCTGCTGCTTGACTATGCCCGCCACCACGTCTCCCGTCGGCTATACGATGTGCGAGGAAGGTTGCCATGTGTCCTCACTGCTCCTGCTTGACTGTTCCCGTTGCAACGTCTCACCTCGACAACAGGATGGCTGACGGACGCTGCGCAGGTGCCCGCACTGCTGCTGCTTGACTTTGCCCGCTGTCACGTCTTACCTCGATTATACGATGTCTAACGCACGCTCCCCAGGTGTCCTCGCTGCTGCTGCTTGACTGTGCCTGCTGCCACGTCTCACTTCGTCTACACGATGTCTGACACATCCTCACCGGGTGTCCTTACCGCTGCTACTTGAATGTGCCCGCTGCCACGCCTCACTTCCGCTATGCGATGTCTGACGCACGCTCCCCAAGTGTCCTCACTGCTGCTGCTTGACTGTGCCCGCTGCTACGTCTCACTTCAACTACACGATGCCTCACGCACGCTCCCTGGCTATCCTCACCTCTGCTGCTTGACTGTGCATGCTGCCATGTCTCAACTCGGCTATAAGATATGTTACGAACTTTCCCAGGTGTTCTCACTGTTACTGCTTGACTCTGCCCACTGCCACGTCTCACCTCGACTACACGATGGCTGACGGACGCATCGCAGGTTCCCTCACTCCTGCTGCTTAATTGTGCCCGCTTCCAAGTCTCACTACGACTACACGATGTCTGACGCATGCTCCACTGCTGTCCTCACTGCTGCGGCTTGACTGTGCCCGCTGCAACGTCTGACTTCGACTACACGAAGTCTAACGCACGCAGCCTAGGTGTCCTCAGTGCTGCTCCTTAACTGTGCCCGCTTCCACGTCTCACCTCGACTACACGATGTCTGATGCACGCTCCACAGGTGTCCTCGCAGCTGCTGCTTGACTTTGCCAGCTGCCACGTGTCACCTCGACTACACGATGGCTGACGCACGTGGCCCAGGTGTCTTCACTGCAGCTGCTTGACTGTGCCCTATGGCACGTCTCACTTCGACTACACGATGTCTCACGCACGCTCCCCTGCTGTCCTCACCTCTGCTGCTTGAATATGCCCACTGCCACGTCCCAACTCGGCTATAAGGTGTATGACGAACGTTCGCAGGTGTCCTCGCTACTGCTGCTTGTCTATGCCCGCGGCCACGTCTCACCTCGACTACACAATGGATGACGCACGAATCTCAGGTGTCCTCACTGCTGCTGCTTGACTGTGCCCGCAGCCAAGTCTCACTTCGACTAAACGATATCTGACGCACGCTGCCCAGGTGTCCTCACTGCTGCTGCTTAACTGTTCATGCTGCGACGTCTCACTTCGACTGCACGATATCTGACGCACGCTCCGCAGGTGTCTTCACTGCTGCTGCTTGACTGTGCCCTCTGCCACGTCTCCCGTCGGCTATACGATGTGTGACGAAAGTTCCCAGGTGTCCTCACATCTGCTACTTGACTTTGCCCACTGCCACGCCTCACCTCGACAGCACGATGACTGACACACGCTGCTCAGGTGCCCTGACTGCTGCTGCTTGACTTTGCCCACTGCCACGTCTTACCTCGATTATACAATATCTAACGCATGCTCGCTCCCATGGTGTCCTCACTGCTGCGGCTTGACTATGCCCGCTGCCACGTCTCACCTCGACTGCCGGATGGCTGACGCACGCATCCCAGGTGTCCTCACTGCTGCTGCTTGACTGTGCTTGCTGCCGCGTCTCACTTTGCATCACGATGGCTGTGGCACGCTCCGCTGGTGTCCTCACTGCTGGTGCTTGACTGTGCCCGCTGCTACGTCTCGCCTCCGCTATACAATATCTGACGAATGCTCTCCGGGTGTCCTCACTGCTGCGGCTTTACTGTGCCCGCAGCAACGTCTCACCTCGACTACACGATGTCTGGCGCACGCTAACCTGATGTACTCACTGCTGCTACTTGAATGTGCCTGCTGCCACCTCTCACTTCGACTACACGATGCCTGACGCACGCATCCCAGGTGTCCTCACAGCTGCTGCTTGACTGTGCCCGCTGCCACGTCTCACCTCGGTTTTACAATATCTGACGCCCTGGTGTCCTCACTGCTGCGGCTTGAGTGTGCCCGGTGCCACGTCTCACTTCGGGTACACGATGACTTATGCACGCTGCCCAGGTGTCCGTAATGCTGCTGCTTGATCGTGCCCGCTGCCACGTCTCACCACGGCTATACGATGTCTGACGTACGCTCCCCAGGTGTCTTCACTGCTGCTGCTTGGTTGTGGCCGCTGCCACTTCTGACCTCGGGTATACGATGTCTTACGCACGCTCCACAGGTGTGCTCACTGCTGCTGCTTGACTGTGCCCACTGCCACGTCTCACTTCGTCTACAGGATGTTTGACGCACGCTCCTCGGCTGTCCTCACCTCTGCTGCTTGACTGTGCCCGCTGCCACATCTCAGCTCCGAAAAAAGATGTGTGACGAACGTTCCCAGGTGTCCTCACTGCTGCTGCTTCTCTGTGCCGGCTCCCACATTTCACCTCGACTACACGATATATGACGCACGCTCCCCAGGTGTCCTCACTCCTGGTGCTTGACTGTGCCTGCTACCCCGTCTCACCTCGACTACAAGATGTCTAACGCACGCTACCCTGGTGTCCTTACTGCTGCTACTTGACTCTGCCTGCTGCCACCTCTCACTTCGACTACACGATGTCTGACGCACGCTCCCAACGTTTCCTCACTGTTGCTGCTTGACTGTGCCCGCTGCCACGTCTCACCTCGGTGTTACGATATCTGACGCATGCTCCCCTGGTGTCCTCACTGCTGCGACTTGACGGTGCCCACTGCCACGTCTCACCTCGTTTAATCAATGGCAGACGCACACTGCCTAGGGGCCCTCACTGCTGCTGTTTGACTGTGCGCGCTGCCACGCCTCACCTCGGCTACACGATATCTGGAGCGTGCACCCCAGGTGTCCTCACTACTACTGCTTGACTGTGGCCATTGCCACGCCTCACTTCGACTACACGATTTCTGATGCAAGCTTCCCAAGTGCCCTCACTGCTGCCTGTTGACTGTGCCCGCTGCGACGTCTCACTTCGACTACACAATATGTGGAGCACGCATCGCAGGTGTCCTCACTGCTGCTGCTTGACTGAGCCCACTGCCACGTCTCACCTCGTTTAATCAATGGCAGACGCACACTGCCTAGGGGCCCTCACTGCTGCTGTTTGACTGTGCCCGCTGCCACGTCTCACCTCGGCTACACGATGTCTGACACTCGCTCCCCAGGTGTCCTCAATGCTGCTGGTTGACTATACCCGATGCGATGTCTCACTTCGACTACACAATATCTGACGCACGCATCCCAGGTGTACTCACTGCTGCTGCTTGACTGTGCAACAGCCATGTCTCACCTCGGCTATACGATGTCTGACGCACTCTCCGCTGGTGTGCTCACTGCTGCTGCTTCACTGTGCCCGGTGCGACGTCTCACTTTATCTACACAATATCTGACACACGCTCCCCATGTGTCCTTACTGCTGTTGCTTGACTGTGCCCGCTGCTACGTCAAACTTTGACTACACGATGGCTAGTGCATGCTGCCCAGGTGTCCTCACTGCTGCTGCTTGAGTGTGCCCGCTGCAACGTCTGGCTTCGACTACACGGTGTCTGACGCATGCTCCCCAGGTGTCCTCACTGCCGCTGCTTGACTGCCCGCTGCCACGCCTCACCTCGGCTATACGATATCTGGCGCATGCACCCCAGGTGTCCTCACTGCTGCTGCTTGACTGTGCCCATTGCCACGTCTCACCTCGATTACTCAATGGCAGACGCACACTGCCTAGAGGCCCTCACTGTTCCTGTTTGACTGTGCCCGCTACCACGTCTCACCTCGGCTACACGATGTCTGACACTCGCTCCACAGGTGTCCTCAATGCTGCTGGTTGACTATACGCGCTGCGATGTCTCACTTCGACTACACAATATCTGTCGCACGCATCCCAGGTGTACTCACTGCTGCTGCTTGACTGTGCAGCAGCCATGTCTCACCTCGGCTATACGATGTCTGACGCACTCTCCGCTGGTGTGCTCACTGCTGCTGCTTCACTGTGCCCGGTGCCACGTCTTACCTCAGCTACACGATGTTTGACGCACGCTCCCCATGTGTCCTCACTGCTGCTGCTTGACTTTGCCCACTGCGACGTCTCTGCACTTGAATGTGCCTGCTGCCACCTCTCACTTCGACTACAGGATGTCTGACGCACGCTGCTCAGATGTCCTCAATGCTGCGGCTTGGCTGTGCCCGCTGCCACATCTCCCCTCGGCTATACGATGTCTGACGCACGCTGCCCAGGTGCCCCCACTGCTACTGCTTGACTGTGCCCGCTGCCACGTCCCACCTCGTTTATATGATATCTGAGGTATCGACCCCTGGTGTTCACACTGCGCCGTCTGCACTGTGCCCGCTGCCACGTCTCACCTCGACTACACGATGGCTGACGCACGCATCCCAGGTGTCCTCACTCCTGCTGCTTGACTGTGCCTGCTGCCAAGTCTCACTTTGACTACACGATGTCTGACGCATGCTCTCCAGGTGTCCTCACTGCTGCTGCTTGACTGTGCCAGCTGCCGCGTCTCACCTCGGCTTTACAATATCCGACGCATGCTCCCCTGGTATTCTCACTGCTCCGGCTTGACTGTGCCCGCTGCAACGTCTGACTTCCACTACACGATGTCTAACGCACACTGCGCAGGTGTCCTCACTGCTCCTGCTTGAGTGTGCCCCCTGCCACGTCTCACCTCGACTACACGATGGCTGCCGCACGCTGCCCAGGTGTCCTCACTGCAGCTGTTTGACTGTGCCCTCTGTCACTGCTCACTTCGACTACACGATGTCTGACGCATGCACCCCAGGTGTCCTCAATGCTGCTGCTTGACTATGCGCGCCACCACGTCTCCCTTCGGCTATACGATGTGCGACGAAGGTTCATATGTGTCCTCAGTGCTCCTGCTTGACTGTGCCCGCTGTAACGTCTCACCTCGACAAAAGGAAGGCTGACGCACGCTGCCCAGGTGCCCTCACGGCTGCTGATTGTCGTTGCCCGCTGCCACGTCTTACCTCGATTATGCGATATCTAACGCATGCTCCCCAGGTGTCATCGCTGCTGCTGCTTGACTGCCTGATGCCACGTCTCACCTCTGCTATACGATGTCTGACGCATGCTCCCCTGGTGTCCTCTCTGCTGCGGCTTGACTGTTCCCGCTGCAACGTCTGACTTCGACTACACGATGTCTAACGCACGCTGCCCAGGTGTCCTCAGTGCTGCTCCTTAAGTGTGCCCGCTTCCACGTCTCACCTCGACTACACGATGTCTGACGCACGCTCCAAAAGTGTCCTCACTGCTGCTGCTTGACTGTGCCCGCTGGCACGTCTCAACGCGGCTATAAGATGTGTGACGAACGTTGGCAGGTGTCCTCACTACTGCTGCTTGACTCTGTCCGCGGCCACGTCTCACTTCGACTTCACAATGGATGACACTCGCATGCCAAGCGTCCTCACACCTGCTGCTTAATTGTGCCCGCAGCCGAGTCTCAATTCGACTACACGATATCTGGCGCACGCTACCCAGGTGTCCTCATTGCTGCTGCTTGATTGTGCCCGCGGCCACGTCTCACCTCGACTACACCATGGATGACGCACGCATCCCAGGTGTCCTCACTCCTGCTGCTTGACTGTGCCTGCAGCCAAGTCTCACTTCGACTACACGATGTTTGACACATGCTCCCCGGGTGTCTTTACCGCTGCTACTTGACTGTGCCCACTGCCACGTCTCACCTCCGCTATACGATGCCTCACGCACGCTCCCTGGCTGTCCTAACCTCTGCTGCTTGACTCTGCACGCTGCCATGTCTCAACTCGGCTATAAGATGTGTTACGAACGTTCCCAGGTGTCCTCAATGCTGCTGCTTGACTGTGCCTGCTGCCAAGAATCACCTTGACTACACGATGGCTGACGCATGCTGCCCAGGTGTCCTCACTGCTTCTGCTTGACTGTGCCCGCTGCCACGTCTCCCCTCAGCTATACAATGTGTGACGAAGGTTCCCAGGTGTCCTCACTGCTCCTGCTTGACTGTGCCCGCTGCCACGTCTCACCTCGACAGCACGATGGTTGACACACGCTGCCCAGGTGCCATCACTGCTGCTGCTTGACTTCGCCCGCTGCCACGTCTTACCTCGATTATACGATATCTACCACACGCTCCCTAGTTGTCCTCGCTGCTGCTGCTTCACTGTGCCTGCTGCCACGTCTCGCTTCGGCTACACGATGTCTGATGCACGCTGCCCAAATGTCCTCAATGCTGCTGCTTGACTGTGCCCGCTGTAACGTCTCACCTCCGCTATACGATGTCTGAACCACGCTCCCCAAGTGTCCTCACTGCTGCTGCTTGACTGTGCCCGCTGCGACGTCTCACGTCGACTACACGATGCCTCACGCACGCTCCCTGGCTGTCCCCACCTCTGGTGCTTGACTGTGCACGCTGCCATGTCTCAACTCGGCTATAAGATGTGTTACGAACGTTCCCATGTGTCCTCAGTGCTGCTGCTTGACTATGCCCGCTGCCACGAATCACCTCGAGTACACGATGGCTGACGCATGCTGCCCAGGTGTCCTCACTTCTGCCGCTTGACTGTTCACGCTGCGACGTCTCACTTCGACTACACGATGGCTGACGCACGCTACCTTGATGTCCTCACTGCTGCTACTTAAATGTGCCAGCTGCCACCTCTCACTTCGACTACACAATGTCTGACGCACGCATCCCAGGGGTCCTCACTGATGCTACTTGACTGTGCCCGCTGCCACATCTCACCACGGTTTTACAATATCTGACGCATACTCCCCTGGTATCCTCACTGCTTCGACTAGACTGTGCCCACCGCCACGTCTCGCTTCGGCTACACGATGTCTGATGCACGCTGCCCAGATGTCCTCAATGCTGCTGCTTGACTGTGCCCGCTGCCACGTCTCACCTCGGCTATACGATGTCTGACGCACGCTCCCCCGGTGTCCTGACTACTGGTGCTTGACTATGCCTGCTGCCACGTCTCACTTCGGGGTCACGATAAATGACACATGCTTCCCGGGTGTCCTCACCGCTGTTACATGACTGTGCCCGTTGCGACGTCTTACCTCCGCTATACGATGTCTGACGCACGCTCCCCAAGTGTCCTCACTGCTGCTGCTAGACTGTGCCCGCGGCCACGTCTCACTTCGATTACACGATGTCTAACACGCGTTGCCCAGGTGTCCTCAGTGCTGCTCCTTAACTGTGCCCACTGCCACGACTCACCTCGTCTACACGATGGCGGACGCACGCTGCCCAGGTGTCCTCACTGCTGCTGCTTGACTTTTCCCGCCGCCACGTCTCACTTCGGCTACAGGATATATGAGGGACGCTCCGCAGGTATCCTTACTGCTGCTGCTTGACTATGCCCGCCACCACGTCTCCCGTCGGCTATACGATGTGCGAGGAAGGTTGCCATGTGTCCTCACTGCTCCTGCTTGACTGTTCCCGTTGCAACGTCTCACCTCGACAACAGGATGGCTGACGGACGCTGCGCAGGTGCCCGCACTGCTGCTGCTTGACTTTGCCCGCTGTCACGTCTTACCTCGATTATACGATGTCTAACGCACGCTCCCCAGGTGTCCTCGCTGCTGCTGCTTGACTGTGCCTGCTGCCACGTCTCACTTCGTCTACACGATGTCTGACACATCCTCACCGGGTGTCCTTACCGCTGCTACTTGAATGTGCCCGCTGCCACGCCTCACTTCCGCTATGCGATGTCTGACGCACGCTCCCCAAGTGTCCTCACTGCTGCTGCTTGACTGTGCCCGCTGCCACGTCTCACTTCAACTACACGATGCCTCACGCACGCTCCCTGGCTATCCTCACCTCTGCTGCTTGACTGTGCATGCTGCCATGTCTCAACTCGGCTATAAGATATGTTACGAACTTTCCCAGGTGTTCTCACTGTTACTGCTTGACTCTGCCCACTGCCACGTCTCACCTCGACTACACGATGGCTGACGGACGCATCGCAGGTTCCCTCACTCCTGCTGCTTAATTGTGCCCGCTTCCAAGTCTCACTACGACTACACGATGTCTGACGCATGCTCCACTGCTGTCCTCACTGCTGCGGCTTGACTGTGCCCGCTGCAACGTCTGACTTCGACTACACGAAGTCTAACGCACGCAGCCTAGGTGTCCTCAGTGCTGCTCCTTAACTGTGCCCGCTTCCACGTCTCACCTCGACTACACGATGTCTGATGCACGCTCCACAGGTGTCCTCGCAGCTGCTGCTTGACTTTGCCAGCTGCCACGTGTCACCTCGACTACACGATGGCTGACGCACGTGGCCCAGGTGTCTTCACTGCAGCTGCTTGACTGTGCCCTATGGCACGTCTCACTTCGACTACACGATGTCTCACGCACGCTCCCCTGCTGTCCTCACCTCTGCTGCTTGAATATGCCCACTGCCACGTCCCAACTCGGCTATAAGGTGTATGACGAACGTTCGCAGGTGTCCTCGCTACTGCTGCTTGTCTATGCCCGCGGCCACGTCTCACCTCGACTACACAATGGATGACGCACGAATCTCAGGTGTCCTCACTGCTGCTGCTTGACTGTGCCCGCAGCCAAGTCTCACTTCGACTAAACGATATCTGACGCACGCTGCCCAGGTGTCCTCACTGCTGCTGCTTAACTGTTCATGCTGCGACGTCTCACTTCGACTGCACGATATCTGACGCACGCTCCGCAGGTGTCTTCACTGCTGCTGCTTGACTGTGCCCTCTGCCACGTCTCCCGTCGGCTATACGATGTGTGACGAAAGTTCCCAGGTGTCCTCACATCTGCTACTTGACTTTGCCCACTGCCACGCCTCACCTCGACAGCACGATGACTGACACACGCTGCTCAGGTGCCCTGACTGCTGCTGCTTGACTTTGCCCACTGCCACGTCTTACCTCGATTATACAATATCTAACGCATGCTCGCTCCCATGGTGTCCTCACTGCTGCGGCTTGACTATGCCCGCTGCCACGTCTCACCTCGACTGCCGGATGGCTGACGCACGCATCCCAGGTGTCTTCACTGCTGCTGCTTGACTGTGCTTGCTGCCGCGTCTCACTTTGCATCACGATGGCTGTGGCACGCTCCGCTGGTGTCCTCACTGCTGGTGCTTGACTGTGCCCGCTGCTACGTCTCGCCTCCGCTATACAATATCTGACGAATGCTCTCCGGGTGTCCTCACTGCTGCGGCTTTACTGTGCCCGCAGCAACGTCTCACCTCGACTACACGATGTCTGGCGCACGCTAACCTGATGTACTCACTGCTGCTACTTGAATGTGCCTGCTGCCACCTCTCACTTCGACTACACGATGTCTGACGCACGCATCCCAGGTGTCCTCACAGCTGCTGCTTGACTGTGCCCGCTGCCACGTCTCACCTCGGTTTTACAATATCTGACGCCCTGGTGTCCTCACTGCTGCGGCTTGAGTGTGTCCGGTGCCACGTCTCACTTCGGGTACACGATGACTTATGCACGCTGCCCAGGTGTCCTCAATGCTGCTGCTTGATCGTGCCCGCTGCCACGTCTCACCACGGCTATACGATGTCTGACGTACGCTCCCCAGGTGTCTTCACTGCTGCTGCTTGGTTGTGGCCGCTGCCACTTCTGACCTCGGGTATACGATGTCTTACGCACGCTCCACAGGTGTGCTCACTGCTGCTGCTTGACTGTGCCCATTGCCACGTCTCACTTCGTCTACAGGATGTTTGACGCACGCTCCTCGGCTGTCCTCACCTCTGCTGCTTGACTGTGCCCGCTGCCACATCTCAGCTCCGAAAAAAGATGTGTGACGAACGTTCCCAGGTGTCCTCACTGCTGCTGCTTCTCTGTGCCGGCTCCCACATTTCACCTCGACTACACGATATATGACGCACGCTCCCCAGGTGTCCTCACTCCTGGTGCTTGACTGTGCCTGCTACCCCGTCTCACCTCGACTACAAGATGTCTAACGCACGCTACCCTGGTGTCCTTACTGCTGCTACTTGACTCTGCCTGCTGCCACCTCTCACTTCGACTACACGATGTCTGACGCACGCTCCCAACGTTTCCTCACTGTTGCTGCTTGACTGTGCCCGCTGCCACGTCTCACCTCGGTGTTACGATATCTGACGCATGCTCCCCTGGTGTCCTCACTGCTGCGACTTGACTGTGCCTTCTGCCACGTCTCACTTCGGCTACACGATATCTGACGCACGCTGCCCAGATGTCCTCACTGCTGCTTCTTGGCTGTGCCCGCTCCCACGACTCACTTCGACTACACGATGGCTGATGCACGCTGCCCAGGTGTCCTCACTGCTGCTGCTTGACTGTGCCCGCTGCCGCGTCTCACCTCGACTACACCATGGCTGACGCACGCTGTCCAGGTGACCTCACTGCTGCTCCTTGACTGTGCCCGCTGCCTCGTCTCACCTCGGCAATACGGTATCTGTCGCATGTTCCTCTGGTGTCCTTACTATTGACGCTTGACTATGCGTGCTGCAACGTCTGACTACGACTACACGATGTCTAACGTACGCTGGCCAGGTGTCCTCAGTGCTGCTCCTTGATTGTGCCGGCTACGACGTCTCACCTCGACTACACGATGGCTGACGCACCCTGCCTAGGTGTCCTCACTGCAGCTGCTTGACTGTGTACGCTGCCACGGCTCACTTCGACTACACGATGCCTGACGCATGCTCCCCAGGTGTCCTCACGGCTGCTGCTTGACTCTGCCCGCTGCCACGTCTCACTTCGACTACACGATGTCTGACGCACGCTCCCCAGGTGTCCACACTGCTGCTGCTTGACTGTTCCCTCTGCCACGTCTCACTTCGACTACACGATATCTGACGCACGCTCCCGAGGTGTCTTCACTGCTGCGGCTAGACTGTGCCAGCTGCCACGTCTCACCTCGGCAATACGGTATCTGTCGCATGTTCCCCTGGTGTCCTTACTTCTGCGGCTTGACTATGCGCGCTGCAACGTGTGACTTCGACTACATGATATCTAACGCTACCCAGGTGCCCTCACTGCTGCTACTTGACTGTGCCTGCTGCTACTTCTCACTTCGACTACACGACGTCTAATGCACGATCCGAAGGTGTACTCACTGCTGCTGCTTGACTGTGCCCGCTGCCACGTCTCACTTCGGCTACACGATATCTGACGCACGCTGCGCAGGTGTCCTCACTGCTGCTGCTTGACTGTGCCCGCTGCCACGTCTCACTTCGTCTACACGATGTCTGACGCACGCTTCCCGGCTGTCCTCACCTCTGCTGCTTGACTGTGCCCGCTGCCTCGTCTCACTTCGACTACACGATGTCTGACGGACGCTCCGAAGGTGTCCTCACTGTTGCTGCTTGACTGCGCCCGCTGCCACGCTCACCATGGTGTTACGATATCTCACGCATGCTCCCCTGGTGTCGTCACTGCTGCGGCTTGACTGTGCCTTCTGCCACGTCTCACTTCCGCTACACGATATCTGACGCACGCTGCCTAGATGTCCTCACTGCTGCTGCTTGGCTGTGCCCAGTGCCACGACTCACTTCGACTACACGATGGCTGACGCACGCTGCCCAGGTGTCCTCACTGCTGCTGCTTGACTGTGCCCGCTGCCGCGTCTCACCTCGACTACACCATGGCTGACGCACGCTGCCAGGTGACCTCACTGCTGCTCCTTGACTCTGCCCGCTGCCTCGTCTCACCTCGACTACACGATGGCTTACGGAACATTCTTTGGTCTCCTCACTCCTGCTGCTTGATTGTGACCGCTGCCACGTCAAACTTCGACAACATGATGTCGGACGCACGCAAACCCGGTGTCCTAGCATTTGCTACTTCACTGTGACTACTGCCACCTCTCACTTCGACTACACGATGTCTCACGCACGCTCCGCGGCTCTCCTCACCTCTGCTGCTTGACTGTGCACGCTGCCACGTCTCAACTCAGCTATAAGATGTGTGACGAAAGTTCCCAGGTGTCCTCACTGCTGCTGCTTGACTTCCCAGTGCCACATCTCACCTCGACAAAAGTATGGCTGACGCAGGCTGCCCAGGTGCCCTCACTGCTGCTGCTCGAATGTGCCCGCTGCCACGTCTCACCTCCGCTGTACGATGTCTGACGCATGCTCCCCTGGTGTCCTCACTGCTGCGGCTTGACTGTGCCCGCTGCAACGTCCGACTTCGACTACACGATGTCTAACGCACGCTGCCCAGGTGTCCTCAGTGCTGCTTCCTAAGTGTGCCCGCTTCCACGTCTCACCTCGACTACACGATGTCTGACGCTCGCTCCAAAGGTGTCCTCACTGCAGCTGCTTGACTCGGCCTGCGGCCACGTCTCAACTCGGCTACACGATGGATGACGCACGCATCCGATGTTTCCTCACTGCTGCTCCTTGACTGTGCTAGCTCCCACGTCTCACCTCGTCTTTACAATATCTGATGCATGCTCCTCTGGTGTCCTCAGTGCTCCGGCTTGACTGTGCCCGCTGCAACGTCTCACTTCCGCTACACGATGGCTGACGCACGCTGCCCAGGTGTACTCACTCCAGCTGCTAGACTGTGCCCGCTGCCACGTCTCAACTCGGCTATAAGATGTGTGACGAACGGTGGCAGGTGTCCTCACTACTGCTGCTTGACTCTGCCCGCGGCCACGTCTCACCTCGACTACACAATGGATGACACACGCATCCCAGGCGTCCTCACTCCTGCTGCTTATTTGTGCCCGCAGCGAAGTCTCAATTCGACTACACGATATCTGACGCACGCTGCCCAGGTGTCCTCAATGCTGCTGCTTGATTGTGCCCGCTGCCACGACTCACCTCGACTACACGATGGCTAACGCACGATGCCCAGCTGTCCTCACTGCTGCTGTTTGACTGTTCACGCTGCGACGTCTCACTTCGACTACACGATATCTGACGCACGCACCGCAGGGTTCTTCACTGATGCTGCTTGACTGTGCCCGCTGCCGCGTCTCTCCTGGGCTATACGATGTGTGTCGAAGGTTCCCAGGTGTCCTCACTGCTCCTGCTTGACTGTGGCCGCTGTCACGTCTCACCTCGACAGCACGATGGTTCACGCACGTTGCCCAGGTGCCCTCACTGCTGCTGCCCGCTGCCACGTCTTACCTCGATGATACGATATCTAACGCACGCTCCGCAGGAGTCCTCGCTGCTGCTGCTTGACTCTGCCCACTGCCACGTCTTACATCGACTTCAATATGGCTGACGCATGCTGCCCAGGTGCCCTCATTGCTGCTGCTTGACTGTGCCCGCTGCCAAGTCTCACTTCTACAACACGATATCTGAGACATGCTGCCCAGATGTCTTCACTGCTTCTGCTAGACTGTGCCAGCTGCCACGTCTCACCTCGGCAATACGGTATCTGTCGCATGTTCCCCTGGTGTCCTTACTTCTGCGGCTTGACTATGCCCGCTTCGACGTCTCACCTCGACTAAACGATCTATGACGCACGCTCCACAGGTGTCCTCGCTGCTGCTGCTTGACTGCGCCCGCTGCCACGTCTCACCTCGACTACACGATTGCTGACGCACCCTGCCTAGGTGTCCTTACTGGTGTTGCTTGACTGTGCCCGCTGCCACAACTCACTTCGACTACACGATGGCTGACGCACGCTGCCCAGGTGTCCTCACCGCTGCTACTTGACTGTGCCCGCTGCTGCGTCTCACCTCGACTACACGATGGCTGACGCACTTTGCCCACGTGATCTCACTGCTGCTCCTTGACTGTGCCCGCTGCCACGTCTCACCTCGACTACACGATGGCTGACGCAACATTCCTTGGTTTCCTCACTGCTGCTGCTTGAGTGTGACCGCTGCCACGTCACACTTCGACAACACGACGTCTGACGCACGCTACCGCGGTGTCCTGACTGCCGCTACTTCACAGTGCCTACAGCCACCTCTCACTACGACTACACGATGTCTGACGCACGCTCCGCAGGTGTCCTCACTGCTGCTGCTTGACTGTGCCCGCTGCCACATTTTACCTCGATTATACGATATCTAACGCATGCACCGCTGGTGTCCTCACTGCTGCGGCTTGACTATGCCCGCTGCCACGTCTCAACTCGACTGCTCGATGGCTGACGCATGCTCCGCACGTGTCTTCACTTCTGCTGCTTGACTTGGCCCGCTGCCACGTCTCGCCTCAGCTATACGATATCTGATGCATGTTCCCCTGGTGTCCTCATTGCTGCGACTTGAGTGTGCCCGGTGCAACGTCGAACATCGACTACACGATTACTGACGCACGCTACCCTGGTGTCCTCACTGCTGCTGCTTGACTGTGCCTGCTCCCATGTCTCACTTTGACTATACAATGTCTGACGCATGCTCCGCCGGTATCCTCACTGCTGCTGGTTGACTGTGCCCGCTGCCACGTCTCCCCTCGGCTATACGAATTGTGACGAAGATTCGCAGGTGTCCTCACTTCTCCTGCTTGACTGTGCCAGCTGCCACGTCTCACCTCGACAACACGAGGGCTGACGCACGCTGTCCAGGTGCCCTCACTGCTGCTGCTTGACTTTGGCCGCTGCCAAGTTTTACCTCGATTATACGACATCTAACGCATGGTCTCCTGGTGTCCTCACTGCTGCGGCTTGACTATGCCCGCGGCCACGTCTCACCTCGACTGCAGGATGGCTTACGCACGCTGCCGAAGTGTCCTCACTGCTGCTGCTTGACTGTGCCCGCTGCCACGTCTCACTTCGACTACACGATGTCTCCCGCACGCTCCCCGGCTGTCCTCACCTCTGCTGCTTGACTGTGCACGATGCCACGTCTCAACTCGGCTATAAGACATGTGACGAATGTTCCCAGGTGTCCTCATTACTGCTGCATGAATGTGCCCGCTTCCACGTCTCACCTCCTTTATACGATATGTCACGTATGGACCCCTGGTGTCCCCACTGCTGCGGCTTGACTGTGCCCGCTGCCACGTGTCACCTCGACTAGACGATGGCTGACGTTCGCATTCCAGGTGTCCTCACTCCTCCTGCTTTACTGTCATCATCATCATCATCAGCCTGGTTACGCCCACTGCAGGGCGAAGGCCTCTCCCATACTTCTCCAACAGCCCCGGTCATGTACTAATTGTGGCCATGTCGTCCCTAAACACTTTTTAATCTCAACAGCCCACCTAACTTTCTGCCGCCCCCTGCTACGCTTCCCTTATCTTGGAATCCAGTCCGTAACCCTTAATGACCATCGGTTATCTTCTCTCCTCATTACATGTCCTGCCCATACCCATTTCTTTTTCTAGATTTCAGCTAAGATGTCATTAACTCGCGTTTGTCCCCTCACCCAATCTGTTCTTTTCTTATCCCTTAACATTACACCCATCATTCTTCTTCCCATAGCCCGTTGCGTCGTCCTCAATTTGAGTAGAACCCTTTTCGTAAGCCTCCAAGTTTCTGCCCCGTAGGTGAGTACTGCTAAGACACAGGTATTATACACTTTTCTTTTTAGGGATATTGGCAACCTGCTGTTCATGATCTGAGAATGCCTGCCAAACGCACCCCAGCCCATTCTTATTCTTCTGATTATTTCCATCTCATGATCCGGATCCGCCGTCACTACCTGCCCTAAGTAGATGTATTGCCTTACCACTTCCAGTTCCTCGCTACCTACTGTAAATTGCTTATCTCTTCCGAGACTGTTAGACATTACTTTAGTTTTCTGCAGACTAATTTTCAGACCCACTCTTTTGCTTTGCCTCTCCAGGTCAGTGAGCATGCATTGCAATTGGTCCCCTGAGTTACTAAGCAAGGCAATATCATCAGCGAATCGCAAGTTACTAAGGTATTCTCCATTAACTCCTATGCCCAATTCTTCCCAATATAGGTCTCTGAATACCTTCTGTAAACACGCTGTGAATAGCATTCGAGAGATCGTATCTCCCTGCCTGACACCTTTCTTTATTGGGATTTCGTTGCTTTCTTTATGGAGGAGTACTGTGGCTGTGGAGCCGCTATAGATATCTTTCAGTATCTTTACATATAGCTCGTCTACGCCCTGATTCCGTAATGCCTCCATGACTGCTGAGGTTTCGACAGAATGCTTTCTCGTAATCAATGAAAGCTATATATAAGGGTTGGTTATATTCCGCACATTGTGAATATGATCTATTGTTGAGTAGCCTTTACGGAACCCTGCCTGGTCCTTTGCTTGACAGAAGTCTAAGGTGTTCCTGATTCTATTTGCGATTACCTTAGTAAATAGCTTGTAGGCAACTGACAGTAAGCTGATCAGTCTATAATTTTTCAAGTCTTTGGCGTCCCCTTTCTTATGGATTAAGATTATGTTAGCGTTCTTCCAAGATTCCGGTACGCTCGAGGTCATGAGGCATTGCGTATACAGGGTGGATAGTTTTTCTAGAATAATCTGCCTGCCATCCTTCAACAAATCTCTGTTACCTGATTCTACCCAACTGCCTTCCCCCTTTTCATATCGCCCAAGGGTTTCTTTACTTCTTCCGGTGTTACCTGTGGGATTTCGAATTCCTCTAGACTATTTTCTCTTCTATTATCGTCGTGGGTGCCACTGGTGTTGTATAAATCTCTAGAGAACTCCTCAGCCAGTTGAACTTTCTCATACATTTTAGTAATGATATTGCCGGCTTTGTCTCTTAACGGATACATCTGATTCTCGCCAATTACTAGTTTCTTCTTCACTGCTGTTAGGCTTCCTCCGTTCCTGAGAGCATGTTCAATTTTATCCATATTATACTTCCTCATGTCAGCTGTCTTACGCTTTTTGATTAACTCGAAAGTTCTGCTAATTCTATTCTAGCATTAGGGTTAGGGGCTTTGCTACACTGGCGTTTCTTAATCAGATCTTTCGTCTCCTGCGATAGCTTACTGGTATTCTGCCTAACGAAGTTCTCACCGACCTCCATTGCACACTCCTTAATGATGCCCACAAGATTGTCGTTCAATGCTGCAACACGAAGGTCCTCTTCCTGAGTTAAAGCCGCATACCTGTTCAGTAGCTTGATCTGCAATTCCTCTATTTTTCCTCTTACCGCCAACTCATTGATCGGCTTCTTATGTACTAGTTTCTCCCGTTCGCTCCCCAGGTCTAGGCTAATTCGAGTTCTTACCATCCTATGGTCATTGCAGCGCACCTTGCTGAGCACGTCCACATCTTGTATGATGCCAAGGTTAGCGCAGAGTATAAAGTATATTTCATTTCTAGTCTCGCCGTTCGGGCTCCTCCACGTCTACTTTCGGCTATCCGGCTTGCGGAAGAAGGTATTCATTATCCGCATATAATTCTGTTCTGTAAACTCTACTAATAACTCTCCCCTGCTATTCCTATTGCCTAGGCGATATTCCCCCACTGCTTTGTCTCCAGCTTGCTTCTTGCCTACCTTGGCATTAAAGTCGCATTAGTATAGTGTATTTTGTTTTCACTCTACCCATCGCCGATTCCACGTCTTTATAGAAGCTTTCGACTTCCTGGTCATCATGACTGGATGTAGGGGCGTAGACCTGCTCAAGCTTCATGTTGTACCTCTTATTAAGTTTCGCAAGACCTGCCACCTTCTCGGTAATGCTATAGAATTCCTGTGTGTTACCAGCTATAATGTTATTATTCAGGAATCTGACGCTGCTTGACTGTGCCCGCTACCAAGTCTCACTTCGGCTACACGATATCTGACGCACGCTGCTCTGGTGTCATCACTTCTCCTGCTTGACTGCGCCAGCTGCCACGTCTCACCTCGGCTATACGATATCTGACGCATGTGCCGCTGGTGTCCTCACTGCTGCGGCTTGAGTGTTCCCGCTGCCACGTATCACGTCGACTGCACGATGGCTGACGCACGCTGCCCAGGTGACCTTTATGCTGCTGCTGCTTGACTGTGCCCGCTGCCACGTCTCACCTCCGCTATAAGATGTCTGAGGCACGCTCCCCAAGTGTCCTCACGACTGCTGCTTGGCTGTGCCCACTGCCACGTCTCACTTCGACTACATGATGTCTCGCGCACGCCCCGCGGCTGTCCTCACCTCTCCTGCTTGACTGTGCACGCTGCCATGTCTCAACTCGGCTATAAGATGTGTGACGAAAGTATCCAGGTGCCCTCACTGCTGGTGCTTGAATGTGCCCGCTGCCACGTCTCACCTCAGCTATACGATATCTGACGCATCCGCCCCTGGTGTCCTCACTGCTGCGGCTTGACTGTGCCCACTGCAACGTGACTTCGACTACACGATGTCTAACGCACGCTGCCCAGGTGTCCTCAGTGCTGCTCCTAAACTGTGCCCCGTGCCACGACTCACCTCTACACGATGGCTCACGCACGCTGCTCAGGTGTCCTCACAGCTGCTGCTCGAGTGTTCCCGCTGCCACATCTCACTTCGAATACACGATATCTGACGCACGCTACCCAGGTGTCCTCACTGCTGCGGCTTGACTGTGCCCGCTGCCGCGCATCACCTCGACTACACGATGGTTGACGCACGCTGCCCAGGTGACCTCACTGCTGCTGCTTGACTGTTCCCGTTGCCACGTCTCACCTCGACTACACGATGGCTGACGCACGCTGCCCAGGTGACCTCACTGCTGCTGCTTGACTGTGCCCCCTGCCGCGTATCACTACGACTACACGATGTCTGACGCCCGCTCCCCAGGTGTCCTCACTGCTGCTGCTTGACTGTGCTTGCTGCCACGTCTCACTTCGCATCACGAAGTCTGACGCACGCTGCGCACACTGCTGCTGCTTTACTGTGCCCCTAAGGTATACGATATCTCACGCATGCTCCCCTGTTGTCCTCACTGCTGCTACTTGACTGCGCCTGCTGCCACCTCTCACTTCGACTGCACGATATCTGACGCACGCTCCGCAGGTGTCCTTACTGCTGCTGCTTGAGTGTGCCCGCTGCCACGTCTCACCTAGACTACACGATGTCTGACGCACGCTCCGCAGGTGTCCTCACTGCTGCTGCATCACTGTGCCCTCCACCACGTCTCACTTCGACTACCTGATGTCTGACACATGCATTCTAGGTGTCCTCACTGCTGCAGTTTGACAGCGCCTTCTGCCACGTCTCACTTCGGCTACACGATACCTGTAGCACGCTGCCCAGATGGCCTCTCTGCTCCTGGTTGACTGTGCCCGCTGCCATGTAACACCTCGGCTATACGATCTCTTACGCACACTCCCCAGGTATGCTCACTGCTGCTGCTTGTCGTTGCCTGCTGCCATGTCTTACCTCGATTATGCGATATCTAACGCACGCTCCCCAGGTGTCCTCGCTGCTGCTGCTTGACTGTGCCTGGTGCGACGTCTCACCTCCGCTATACGATGTCTGATGCACGCTCCCTAAGTGTCCTCAGTGCTGCTCCTTAAATGTGCCCGCTGCCACGACTCACCTCGACTACAGTATGGCTGACGCACGCTGCCCAGGTGTCCGCATTGCTGCTGCTTGACTGTTCCCGCTGCCACGTCTGACTACGACTACACGATATATGACGCACGCTCCGCAGGTGTCCTCACTGCTGCTGCTTGACTATGCCCGCCACCACGTCTCCCTTCGGCTATACGATGTGCGACGAAGGTTCCTCTGTGTCCTCACTGCTCCTGCTTGACTGTGCCCGCTGTAACGTCTCACCTCGACAAAAGGATGTCTGACGCACGCTTCCCAGGTGCCCACACGGCTGCTGCTTGACTGTGCCTGATGCGACGTCTCACCTCCGCTATACGATGTCTGACGCATGCTCCCCTGGTGACCTCACTGCTGCGGCTTGACTGTGCCCGCTGTAACGTCTGACTTCGACTACACGATGTCTAACGCACGCTACCCAGGTGTCCTCAGTGCTGCTCCTTCAGCGTGCCCGCTTCCACGTCTCACCTCGTCTACACGATGTCTGACGCACGCTCCAAAGGTGTCCTCACTGCTGCTGCTTGACTCTGCCCGTGGCCACGTCTCACCTCGGCTACACGATGGATGACGCACGCATCCGAAGTTTCCTCACTGCTGCTCCTTGACTGTGCCAGCTCCCACGTCTCACCTCGGCTTTACAATATCTCACGCATGCTCCTCTGGTGTGCTCCGGCTTGACTGTGCCCTCTGCAACATCTGACTTCCACTACACGATGGCTGACGCACGCTGCCCAGGTGTCTTCACTCCTGCTGCTTGACTATGCCGTTGCTACGTCTCACTTCGACTACACGATGCCTCACGCACGCTCCCTGGCTGTCCTCACCTCTGCTGCATGACTGTGCACGCTGCCTTGTCTCAACTCGGCTATACGATGCGCGACGAAGGTGCGGATGTGTCCTCACTGCTCCTGCTTGACTGTTCCCGCTGCAAGGTCTCACCTCGACAACAGGATGGGTGACGCACGCTGCCCATGTGCCCTCACATCTGCTGCTTGACTTTGCCCGCTGCCACGTCTTACCATATTATAATCTATCTAACGCACGCCCCCAGGTGTCTTCGCTGCTGCTGCTTGACTGTGCCTGCTGCCACGTCTCACTTCGTCTACACGTTGTCTGACACATGCTTCGTTGGTCTCCTTACCGCTGCTACTTGACTGTGCCCGCTGCCACGTCTCACCGCCGCTATACGATGTCTGACGCACGCTCCCCAAGTGTCCTCACTGCTGCTGCTTGACTGTGCCCGCTGCCACGTCTCCGACTACACGATGCCTCACGCACGCTCCCTGGCTGTCCTCACCTCTGCTGCTTGACTGTGGGTGCTGCCACGAATCACCTCGACTACACGATGGCTGACGCATGCATCCCAGGTGTCCTCACTGCTGCTGCTGCTTGACTGTTCACGCTGCGACGTTTCAGTTCGACTACACGATATCTGACGCACGCGCCGCAGGTGTCTTCACTACTGCTGCTTGACTGTGCCCGCTGCCACATCTCACCTCGACAGCACGATGGCTGACACACGCTGCCCAGCTACCCTCACTGCTGCTGCTTGACTTTGCCCGCTGCCACGTCTTACATCGATTATACGATATCTAACGCATGCTCGCCTGGTGTCCTCAATGCTGCGGCTTGAATATGCACGCTGCCACGTCTGACCTCGACTGCACGATGGCTGACGCATGCTGCCCAGGTGTCCTCACTGCTGCTGCTTGACTGTTCACGCTGCAACGTCTCACTTCGGCTACACGATATCTGACGCACGCTCCGCAGGTGTCTTCACTGCTGCTACTTGACTGTGGCCGCTGCCACGTCTCCCCTCGGCTATACGATGTGTGACGATGATTCCCAGGTGTCCACACTGTTCCTGCTTGACTGTGCCCGCTGCCACGTCTCACCTCGACAGCACGATGGCTGGCACACGCTGCCCAGGTGTCCTCCCTCCTGCTGCTTGACTGTGCTCGCTGCCAAGTATTACCTCGAATATACGATATCTAACGCATGCTCCCCCGGTGTCCTCAATGCTGCGGCATGAATATGCCCGCTGCCACATCTCACCTCGACTGCACGATGGCTGACGCACGCTACCCTGATGTCCTCACTGCTGCTACTTGAATGTGCCTGCTGCCCCCTCGCACGTCGACTACACGATGTCTGACGCACGCATCCCAGGTGTCCTCAGTGCTGCTTCTTGACTGTGCCCGCTGCCACGTCTCACCTCGGTTTTAAGATATCTGACGCACGCTCCCCTGGCACTCTCACTGCTGCGGCTTGACTGTGCCCGCTTTCACGTCTCGCTTCGGCTACACGATGCCTGATGCACGCTCCCCGGGTGTCCTCACCGCTGCTACTTGACTGCGCCCGCTGCCACGCCTCACTTCCGCTTACGATGTCTCACGCACGCTCCCCACGGTTCCTCACTGCTGCTGCTTGACTGTGCCCACTGCCACGTCTCACTTCAACTATACGATGCCTCACGCACGCTGCCTGGCTGTTCTCACCTCTGCTGCTTGACTGTGCATGCTGCCATGTTTCAACTCGGCTATAAGATGTGTTACGAACTTTCCCAGGGGTCCTCACTGCTTCTGCTTGACTCTACCCGCGGCCACGTCTCACCTCGACTACACAATGGATGACGCACGAATCCCAGTTTCCTCACTCCTGCTGCTTGACTGTGCCCGCAACCAAGTCTCACTTCGACTAAACGATATTTGACGCATGCTGCCCAGGTGTCCTCACTGCTGCTGCTTAACTGTTCACGCTGTGACGTCACACTTCGACTACACGATATCTGACGCACGCTCCGCAGGAGTCTTCACTGCTGCTGCTTGACTGTATCCGCTGCCACGTCTCCCCTCGGCTATACGATGTGATTCATTGATTGATTGATTCTTTATTGGTTTATCACATATACATGTGATGGGAGGTGAAGGGAAAAGCCATTCAAGGATGGCTTGAGGGAGTCCTTCGCCCCCACGCTGGCAAGGACAACAGCAGAGGCACACACGTCCTGTTCACATGGTCGCACACTTTTGCAAAACCATCATATTAAGCACAACATTGCCATAAACCTTGACAAAACCATAAAATTAAACACATTAGTTACTGTCCTACGTAGGGCAACATGCGTTAACATACTTTACTTCACCTCAGCATCGAATGACAGCACATTTCATAACAATGTACGGTTAGTAATAGTGACATTGAAACAATATATTTAAATAGCAATCGTAAACAGCTCTAGTGGTCAATGTTAGGCTAGAAAGAATGTGTACAAGTCAGATAATGTTGCTTCGCGAATATCGATTTGTTTTTTATTAAACTCATTTAGTAGACGTGGAAGTTTGTTTTGGCGCATTTGCCGACCATAGCCAGTGTGACAATATGGAACATTCCATATTTCTGTTGTTCTAGTGGCATATGATGCTTCCTTCAAATGGAGATTCACCAAACCCATGAAGATAGAATTATGACAATCATAGGTAAGGCGATATTCACGCAACAATTTATGCTCATATGTGTCTTGTACTCTGATTATTTTAAATTTTTTAAAGAGCTCCACAGTAGAATGCCGGAGTGGCACATTCTCAATTATTC
Organism: Dermacentor andersoni; assembly: GCF_023375885.2. Lineage (NCBI taxonomy): Eukaryota > Metazoa > Arthropoda > Arachnida > Ixodida > Ixodidae > Dermacentor > Dermacentor andersoni. The sequence goes on along the minus strand of NC_092814.1, from coordinate 409,617,767 downwards.
TCAAAATTATTTTTTGCATGACTGATAGTCGCGAGAAATTTGATTGTGTTGTAGTCCCCCAGACCAAATGACAATAGTTTAGATAGGAAGCGAAGAGCGCCTTATAGATTAAGAATTTTATTGACTTCGGAATTAAGTAGCGGTTTCTGTTCAGAATTTCCGTTATTGCACCTAACTTTTGTAATATCGCATTGATATGCTCATCCCACTGCAGTGATTCTAAAAAATGTACACCAAGTACTTTAATAGACCTAACTAGCTCTATCTCTGAGCAGCGATAAATTAGGTTACGTACTACTGAAGCCTTCCTGCCTATAGAATGAAACATCACAGCCTTTGTTTTCTTTGCATTTATCTTTAATTGGTTATTATCTGCCCACGTGCTTAGTTCCTCTAAAATGGCATTACCTTTATGAAAAAGTTCGGCATCTGATGAAGACGAAACAAATATGCTAGTGTCGTCAGCATAAATTATAAATTTAACTTCTGAAGATATACGGACTATGTCGTTTATATATAAATTAAAAATTAAAGGCCTGAGAATGCTACCCTGCGGTACTCCTGAGATTAGTTGCTTTCTTTCAGATACCATTTCATTCATTGACACAAACTGACGTCTTTCCGAAAGATAACTTTTCAGAAGCATCAGGGGAAGCCCACGAACGCCATAGTGACTTAATTTGTCAAATAAAATTTTATGATTTATGTAATCAAAGGCTTGCGTAAAATCAACAAAAACACCAAGAACAAATTGTTTTTGTTCAAATTTCTCCAATATATATTCTTTCTGGTCGAGAAGAGCTAGTTCTGTTGATCGATTTTTTATAAATCCGTACTGGCATTTCGTTATCACGTGCTTGTTACAGAAAGGATATAGTCGATTATAGATTATTTTCTCGAAACCTTTAGAAAATACAGGCAGTATCGACACTGGTCTATAATTCGAGACGTCTTTTTTGTCTCCTTTCTTATATAAAGCCACTACACGAGCCACTTGCATTTTGGATGGAAAAACACCGGTTGAAATACATAAGTTATATATATATGTCAGCACAGGAGCAATTTTATTTATTACGTATTTTACTGGCCTTACTTGCAGCCCATCAGCATCGCAACTTCGGCTGTTTTTTAACGCCAAGAAAACAGCGCTAACTTCATGTTCTACTGTTGCTTCCAAAAAGAATGTATTTGCATTTGGAGGATCTAGAGCTGTGTAGGATGCACGTGGCCCAGTGTCAAAATCTCGCTGCACGAAATAGTTGTTAAACACGTTGACCATACGGTCACCACTGACTGTTCCCCCACCGTGCAAGACTTCTGTCACCGGTTCCTTCCTGTCGCTCCGTCCTATAAGTGAATTCAACTTGTTCCATAATACATCTGTTCGTTTAGAACAGGAAGAAAATAGATGAAAGTAATACATTTTCGTTGATTTTTTAAGTTCTTTATCTAAGGCATTTCTAAACCGCTTAAATGCACTTAGGTCTACTTCTTTACGCGTGCGCATAAACTTCTTAAATAAACGATCTTTTTTGTCAATCTTGTGCAAAAGCTCACGTGTCATCCATGGCTTTCGACAGCCTTCACCATTTCTAGTCGTTTGTAGATGAAGTGTTTTTTGTATACTGCCGAAAAACAACTCAAAAAAGTATCATAAGCCACATTGGCATCAGTAGAGTGAAAAATATTGTCCCAACACACGTTACTTATATCCAAATAGAAAGCATCCAGAGCCTTTTGCGAGACACGCTGGAAACCAGAAGCAACATCAGTGTCCACTCTTGGACTGTCGGTCTTAATACAGCAGCATATTGGCCTATGGTCACTGATTGGGTACGAAAGCACTCCTGTTGTAACCAAGGACTCATAATAATTTGTTATAAACAAATCAATAATGGTCTGCGAGCACATGGTAACCCTTGTAGGAATATTTACTACGTTTGCACAGTTATAACACGAAAGCAAATTTTCGAACTCAAATTTTTTTACATTATCGCAATTCATATCTATATTGCAGTCTCCGCCGATGACAACATTATACTGATTTTCATTTACAAATGTAAGCAAGTTATCTAAGAAAACAAGAAAAGAACGCATGTTGCCATCTGGAGGACGATAACAGGAAACAATGAGAACATTGCTAAAAAGAACACACACTACTTCGTAATCAGCAGTTACACAAGAAAACTCGTCAACTAGAACTGCTTTAAAAGAACTATTGACTAACAAAGAAACGCCTCCACCTCGTCGGGTTAGCCTACGCACAAAGAACGTTTTCATCTCGGGAATTTGAAAAACATCCAAGTCATCTGATTGCCAGGTTTCTGTTAACATAATAATATCAAAGCAGTGATTCATCCTCTCGAAAAGACATTCAAGTTCCGCGACCTTGTTTGCAATGGACTGCACATTTAAGTGAAAGCACCGAAGAAAACCACTGTGCTTATTATCGAATTCTCGGACTAATTCAGTGAGTGTAATACATCCTAAGGAATCCATTGCAAGTCGTGTAATACGTTACACAAGCAGATACGCTGACAAAATAGGTCAGTCGCACAGGGCAGTCAAGTCGTCCTCACCCCTGATGACTGCAGCTGGTTCCCCATTCTTTCGGCGCACCAGGACTTTGCCGTTCGAGTGCCATGCATAATCATACCCAACCCTTGTAGCCCATGCTCTTGCTATCCCAAGGAGAATTCTTGCATGTCTAGTCATGTTCTCCGTTATATAGAGGCCCTCATTAGACTGTCGGAGAGCCTTCCTCCTCGCCAGCCAGATGTGACGTGTGTCCTGGTGCATAAACCGAACGATCACTCCCCGTATCTTGCCCGACTTGGATGCCATCCTGTGAAGGGCGGAAATGTCTGCACGACCAAGTCTATCAACACCCAACTTTGTAGCAACATCATTGACTTTAGATAGAAGGTCCTCCCCCTCTTCCTCAGGTATTCCGTGGATTTCTATATTCAAGCGCCTACTGCGCCATTCAAGGTCGTCAACGTCAAACTGTAGCTGGGCAAGACTTTTAACATTACAGGCTTTCTCAATTTTATCAACTCGTCCAAGAATGCATTTTATCTCGTTCTCGTGCTTGTTTAGACGTTCCTGAATGCTATCAAACTTATCAGATAGCAGTTGAGCTAGCCTTTCCACTTCTCCGACTTTGTCAGTCAAAGGGAGGAGAGCGGTTATCTTCTTGCTCATGTCTACTATCATGTGTTTGATTTCGGCATCTCCCAACAGTTCTACAGTAGGTGCATTGCCCTTCGTACCGCCCGGCTTGCAAGCCTCACACTTCCAGTTCTTCCTCTTAGTATCGCGTTTGGACGCAAATGCTTCTTCTGTCATGCCCGAACAGACTGTGCCATGAAAGCTAAATTCACAAACGCTGCATGTAATAACATTCTTGTCATCATTCAGTACAGCTCGGCAAGTGTAACACTTAGGCATGCTTGCAACTCAAAGTATCAGAACAATGGCACAAAACACAATGGGTGGCAGCGGCGACAAAAAAAAAAAGAGCAAGAAGCGTGCACACAGTGCACGAGAGTTACCAACCTGTAATGTACAAGAACAACGGTCAGACGTGCTGCCTGCACTGTCGCCGCTGCCAAAATGCGAGCTGCGTGCCTGACGGTACGCCCCCGATGCGAAGCACTGATCCGCCGCTATGTCGCTGTTCGTCGTTGATAAACGGCACGTTGCAAGACGATTTTCCTCTTGATAACCAGCAGGCGCGGGAAATCCAAAGTTCAGGCAGAATACGGCCGGTATAGTTGCTGGTTAGAATCCAAATGAAGCTTTGAACACAGGGCCTGTAATGTACAAGAACAACGGTCAGACGTGCTGCCTGCACTGTCGCCGCTGCCAAAATGTGTGACGAAGGTTCCCAGGTGTCCTCACTGCTCCTGCTTGACTGTGCCCGCTGCCACGTCTCACCTCGACAGCACGATGTCTGACGCACGCTACCCTGATGTACTCACTGCTGCTGCTTGAATGTGCCTGCTGCCACCTCTCACTTCGACTACACGATGTCTGACGCACGCACCCCAGGTGTCCTCCCAGCTGCTGCTTGACTGTGCCCGCTGCCATGTCTCACCTCGGTTTTACAATATCTGACACATGCTCCCCTGGTGTCCTCACTGCTGCGGCTTGACTGTGCCCGCGGCCACGTCTCACTTCGGCTACACGATGTCTTATGCACGCTGCCCAGATGTCCTCAATGCTGCTGCTTGATTGTGCCCGCTGCCACGTCTTACCTCCGCTATACGATGTCTGACGCACGCTCCCCAAGTGTCCTCACTGCTGTTGCTTCACTCTGCCCGCTGCCACATCTCCCCTCCGCTTTACGATGTGAGCAACCCTGGGCATTGTGCTTCTGCCATTGATCAATCGAGGTGGGACGTGGTAGTGGGCACAGTCAAGCAGCAGCAGTGAGGACACCTGGGACTCGTGCGCCACATATTGTATAGTCGAAGTGAGACGTCGCAGCGGGCACAGTCAACCAGAAGCAGTGAGGGCTCCTGGGAAGCTTGCATCGGAAATCGTGTAGTCGAAGTGAGGCGTGGCAATGGGCACAGTCAAGCAGCAGTAGTGAGGACACCTGGGGTGCACGCGTCAGATATCGTGTAGCTGAGGTGAGGCGTGGTAGCGGGCAAAGTCAAGCAGCAGCGGTGAGGGAACCTGGGATGCGTGCGTCAGAAATTGTGTAGTCGAAGTGAGACGTCGCTACGGGTACAGTGAACCAGCAGCATTGAGGACACCTGGGGAGCGTGCGTCAGACATCGTTTAGTCGAAGTGAGAGGTGGCAGCGGGTACAGTCGAGCAGCAGCAGTGAGGACACCTGGGCAGCGTGCGTCAGACATCGTATAGCCGAGGTGAGACGTGGCAGCCGGCATAGTCAAGCAGCAGCAGTGTGGACATTTCGGCTGCGTGCGTGAGATATCAAATAGTCGAATTGAGACGTGTCAGCGGGAACAGTCAAGTAGCAGCAGTGAGGACACCTGGAATGGGTGCGTCAGATATTGTGTAGTCGAAGTGAGAGGTGGCAGCGGGCACATTCAAGTAGCAGCAGTGAGGACCCCTGGGGAGCGTGCGTCAGACATCGTGAAGTCGAGGCCAGACGTTGCAGCGGGCACACTCAAGCAGCAGCAGGGAGGACATCTGGGCGGCGTGCGTCAGACATCGTGTTGTCGAATTCAGACTTGGCAGGGAGCACAGTCAAGCAGCAGGAGTGAGGCCACCTGGGTAGCATGCATTAGCCATCGTGTAGTTTACGTTTTACGTAGTAGGCGGCAAAGTCAAGCAACAGCAGTGACGAAAAGTAGTGAGACGGAGTGAGAGGTAGTGAGACGGAGCAGCGGGCACAGTCAAGCAGCAGCAGTGAGGAGTCCTGAGATGCGTGCGTCAGATATTGTGTAGTCGAAGTGAGACGTCGCAGAGAGTACAGTCAACCAGCAGCATTGAGGACACCTGGGCAGCGTGCGTCAGACATCGTATAGACGAGGTGAGACCTGGCAGCCGGCATAGTCAAGCAGCAGCAGTGCGCACATTTCGGCTGCGTGCGTGAGATATCGTATAGTCGAAGTGAGACGTCGCAGCAGGTATGGTCATCCAGCAGCATTGAGGACACCTGTGGAGGAAGTGTCAACTTCGTGTAGACCAAGTGAGACGTGGCAGCGGGCACAGTCAAGCAGCAGCAGTGAGCGTTTGCCATTGAGTAATCGAGGTGAGACGTGGCAGCGGCCACAGTCAAGCAGCAGGAGTGAGGACACCTTGGGAGCGTGCGTCAGACATTGTGTAGTGGAAGTCAGACGTCGCAGCGGGCACAGCCAAGCCGCAGCAGTAAGCACACATGGGGAGCGTGCTTCAGACATCGTGTAGACAAAATCAGACGTGGCAGCGGGCACAGTCAAGCAGCAGCAGTGAGGACACCTTAGAATCGTGCATAAGATATTCTGTAGACGGAAGTGAGAAGACGCAGTGGGTACAGTCAAGCCGCAGTAGTGAGAACACCTGGGAAGCATGCTTCAGAAATCGTATAGCCGAAGTGAGCCGTGGCAATGGGCACATTCACGCAGCAGCAGTGAGGACACCTGTGGTGCATGCGTCAGATATCCTACAGCCGAGGTGAGACGTGGCAGCGGACACAGTCAAGCAGCAGCAGTGAGGACACCTGCGGAGCGTGCGTCGGACATCTCGTAGTCGAAGAGAGAGGTGGCATTGCACGCACTCAAACAGCAGCAGTGAGGGCACCTGGGCAGCGTGTGTCAGACGTCATGTAGTCAAAGTGAGAAGTGGCAGCGGGCACAGTCAAGCAGCAGCCCTGAAGGCACCTGGGGAACGTGCGTGAGACATCGTATAGCCGAGGTGAAACGTTGCAGGGGGTACAGTCAAGCAGCAGAAGTGAGGACATCTGGGGAGCGTGCGCCAGCCATTGTATAGCGGAGGTGAGACGTGGCAGCGGGCACCGTGAAGGAGTAGCAGTGAGGACACCCGGGTAGCGTGCGTCAGACATCGTGTAGTCGAGGAGAGACGTGGCAGCAGGCACAGTCAAGCAGCAGCAGTGAGGACACGTGGGGTGCATGGGTCAGATATCTTATAGCCGAGGTGAAACGTGGCAACGGCAACAGTGAAGCAGCAGCAGTGAGGACACTTTGGGAGCGTGCGTCAGAAATAGCATAGCCGAGGTAAGACGTGGCAGCGGGCACCGTGAAGCAGTGGCAGTGAGGACGCTTGGACAGCGTCCGTCGACATCGTAAAGCAGAGGTAAGACGTAACATCGGGCACAGTCAAGCAGCAGCAGTGAGGACACCAGGGGAGCTTGCGTCAGACATCGTGTAGCTGAGGTGAGACGTGCCCCGGGGAACAGTCAAGCAGTAGCAGTGAGGACATCTGCGGAGCGTGCGTCAGACATCGTATAGCAGAGTAGAGAAGTGGCAGCTGGCACAGTCAAGCAGAAGCAGTGAGGACACCTGGGGAGCGTGCGTCAGGCATCGTAAAGCGGACGTGAGACGTGGCAGCTGGGACAGGTAAGCAACAGCAGTGGGGACACCTGGACAGCGGGTGTCAGATATCTTATAGTCGAAGTGAGACGTCACTACGGGTACAGTCAAGCAGCACTAGTGAGGTCAGCTGGAGAGCGTGCGTCAGAGATCGTGTAGTCGAACTGAGAGGTGGCAGCGATCACAGTCAAACAGCACCAATGACGAAAGCTGGGGAGCGTGCGTCAGACATCTATAGTCGAAGTGATACGTGGCAGCGGGTACAGTCGAGCAGCAGCAGTGATTAAACTTGCCGCGTGCGTCAGACATCGTGTAGTGGAAGTGAGTCGTGGCAGCGGGTACAGTCAAGAAGCATCAGTGAGGACACCAGGGCAGCATGCATCAGACATCGTGTTGTCGAATGCAGACTTGACAGGGGGCACAGTCAAGCAACAGGAGTGAAGACACCTGAAGACCTTGCGTCAGACATCGTATAGCTGAGGTGAGACGTGGCAACGGGCACCGTGAAGCAGCGGCAGTGAGGACATCTGGGGAGCGTGCGCCAGCCATCGTATAGCGGAGGTGAGACGTGGCAGCGGGCACCGTGAAGGAGCAGCAGTGAGGACACCCGGGTAGCGTGCGTCAGACATCGTGTAGTCGAAGAGAGACGTGGCAGCAGGCACAGTCAAGCAGCAGCAGTGAGGCTACCTTGGGCGCGTGCGCAAGACATCGTATAGCCGAGGTGAGACGTGGCAGCGGGAAGAGTCAAGCAGCGGCAGTGAAGACAGCTGGGCAGCGTTCGTCAGCCATCGTGTAGTCGAGGTGAAACGTGGCAACGGGCACAGGCAAGCAGCAGAGGTGAAGATACCTGGGGAGTGTGCGTCAGACATTGTAGAGCCGAGGTGAGATGTGGCAGCGCGCACAGTCAAGGAGCAGGAGTGAGGACACCTGGGGAGCATGCGTCAGACATCGTGCAGTGGAAGGCAGACGTGGTAGCGGGCACAGCCAAGCCGCAGGAGTAAGGACACATGGGGAGCGTGCGTCAGACATCGTGTAGACGAAATGAGACGTGGCAGCGGGCACAGTCAAGCAGCAGCAGTGAGGACACCTTAGATGCGTGCATAAGATATTGTGTAGACGAAGTGAGAATACGCAGCGGGTACAGTCAAGCAGCAGTAGTGAGAATACCTGGGAAGCATGCGTCAGAAATCGTATAGCCGAAGTGAGCCGTGGCAATGGGCACATTCAAGCAGCAGCAGTGAGGACACCTGGCGTGCATGTGTCAGATATCCTACAGCCGAGGTGAGACGTGGCAGCGGGCACAGTCAAGCAGCAGCAGTGAGGACACATGGGGAGCGTTCGTCAGACATCGTATAGCCGAGGTGAAACGTGGCAAAGGCAACAGTCAAGCAGCAGCAGTGAGGATATTTGGAGAGCGTGCGTCAGATATCGTGTAGACAAAGTGAGACGTGGCAGCGGGCACAGTCAAACAGCAGCAGTGAGGACACCTAGGCAGCGTGCATCAGACATCGTGTTGTCGAATTCAGACTCGACAGGGGCCACACTCAAGCAGCAGGCGTGAAGACATCTGAAGACCTTGCGTCAGACATCCTATAGCCGAGGTGAGATATGGCAGCGGGCACCGTGAAGCAGCGGCAGTGAGGACACCTGGGGAGCGTGCACCAGCTATCGTATAGCGGAGGTGAGACGTGGCAGCGGGCACCGTCATGGAGCAGCAGTGAGGACACCCGGGTAGCGTGCGTCAGACATCGTATAGCCGAGGTGAAACGTGGCAGCGGCAACAGTCAAGCAGCAGCAGTGAGGACACATGGGGAGCGTTCGTCAGACATCGTGTAGACGAAGTGAGACGTGACAGCGGGCACAGTCAAGCAGCAGCAGTGAGGACACCCGGGCACCGTGCGTCAGACATCGTGTTGTCGAATTCATACTTGGCAGGGGGCACAGTCAAGCAGCGGGATTGAGGAGACCTGGGGGCCTTGCGTCAGAAATCGTATAGCCGAGGTGATACGTGGCAGTGGGCACTGTGAAGCAGCGGCAGTGAGGACACCTGTAGAGCGTCCGTCGATATCGTAAAGCCGAGGTGAGACGTGGCAGCGGGCACAGTCAAGCAGCAGCAGTGAGGTCACTTGGTGAGCGTGCGCCAGGCATCGTATAGCCGAGGTGAAACCTGGCGGCGGCAACAGTCAAGCAGCAGCAGTGAGGACACATGGGGAGCGTGTGTCAGACATCGTGTAGACGAAGTGATACGTGGCAGAAGGCACAGTAAAGCAAATTTCTTATGTAAATTGCTTCTTCGATCTTTTTGACTCTGATGAAGTCGCGGCTCTGTGAGCCAGGTGGCCGCGGGCCACGGGTGTCGCTACGGGCTGACTGGTACTGGGGCCTCACACCGGGCGCTCCGACACCGTGTGGGACGGTGGGCGCCGTCAACTCGGATGCTGTCTGCACCGAGCGAGGTAGGACCACCTAACAGAGCTGACGTCTCCTCGCGGCTGACTGTATTGCGCCCATTTTGGTTGTTGTTTTTGGGATGCCGGTTGCTGTCAGGGTGGCGACGCTCTAGGCCTAAGGCTTTACGAAGCTGCCTGTCGCACGTGGAGGGACACTACCTGGTGGACCGTGGCGTTGAGGTGTTGCGCTTCGCTCCCCTCATTCTAGTTGGCCTCGCACGAATTGAAATTACTCGTTCGACTCAAGGAAGCAAGTTTGTTCACTTGAACTTAGCATCTGAGTAGCCGCCGATCGTGCTAGCTGCGTTGGACATCGTACCATGTGCGCGATGCGCATGCAGAAATCCTCTCCCTTGCACAACTTTAGTGTTTGCCCAGTGCGTTGTGTGTACGCAGCGTGAGTGGAGTCGCCCCCGGTTTGCTGCCACCTGCACATCGTCTGTGCTGCTGCCCCGGGCTTCGATCGAGCCACCTCACACAATGGTGATGCTGTGGCCAGTTCGGCGCAGCGACTTCCGCGGCGGCCTTGTATCCAGCTCGCAACCCTCGACGGCGGATAAAAGAGCCGGTGGTCACCAACAGCTAGGGCGGCTCTCCCGAGCAGGGCGCGTCGGCGCCAGCGACGCTTGCTCGTACCGACTACTGCGTCGCCGTTTCCGGAGTCCTGGCCTGGAATCGTGCCGTCGAGTCTGCAGAGCTGCTGCTGTGACCAGTGGACGCCAGCAGTGTACCCCAAGGACAATGTCAGCTCGCATGTTATGGACAGCGTGTGGACATTTCCTCGGCGCGCCCACTGTTGCATGTACTACCTTGTTCGCGAAGCACTTTAATACGTAGTGATTTAAGGTTGGGGGGATGTGGGGAGGCGCGACTCTCACGCGTCCCCTGATATGTTGCTTTCCCGCATTGCTGCCGTCTCCTATAATCCGACTTCTCCGCGTGGCCAAGTGCCCGCTGCAGTCGGTGTGGTTGAAGCGCATTGCGAGAGATGGCGCGAGTGTGGCTCTGCTAGTAAAGTCCCTCAATAATTTCAAAGTATCGACAGGCTTTGATCCAGCCGACGACGCCAGTGATAGGTGACCTTGCTCCGCCCCTTTGCCGCCATGAAAGTTCCTGCGCGCCGGGCGAAGTGCGCGTGTTTCGCCTGTTGTGCTATGCACATTGCTGCGATAATTTCGTTCCGGGAGGGCCGAAATGCCTTGTTGCTGTGCGGTTGGGTGCTGAAACCGGACGAAGGATGGCAAGAAGTTATTTTGCATCCCGCGCGGCAACCAGAACGTAACCAGAAGAAAAGTATGGTTGCACAGAATTAACGGAAGGACTTTGAACCGTCGCTAACTGCACGACTATGCGAGGCAAGTAACGTAGAGCGATACGAAGGTGAGATAGAAAGTATACACGTGCGTGTGTCGAGCTGTGATAGTATTTTACTCGCGTACATGAACGTTGGCGGCCGAAGTTTGTGGTGAATATTTATTTTAGTTCGTTATGAGCCCGCTGAATAGCTCAGTATGACCTAGGATGCGAAGGACCGAAATGCCTTGTTGCTGTGCGGGTGGGTGCCGAGATCAGATGAAGGACGGCAAGAAGTTATGTTGCATCCCGCGCGGCAAACAAAACCTAACCAGAATATAAATGTGGTTGCATAGAATTGGACGGAAAGACCGAACCATCTGTAACTGCACGACTATGCGAGGCACGTAACGTAGAGCGATACGAAGGTGCAAGAGAAACTATACACGTGTGTGTGCGTGCGATAGTATTTCATTCGCGCGCACGAATGTTGGCGGCCAATGTTCGTGGAGATTATTAATTTTAGTGCATTATGAGCCCGTTGACTTAGCAAGTGCAGTATGACCTAGCATGCAAGTAAATAGTGTGGCAGAAGCGCATTAACTCCCTGACAAATATCCGCATTGCATTACGTGCGCAATTTCAGCAAATTTCAGTAGCGAATTCTAATTTTACACTTTGCCGTGTTTGTTCGCGCGTTATTAACTGCGCTTCACAGTATGTCCAAAAAGTCATCCAACTCTGCATATCCTAATCGTATTTGGTGCATTGCATATGTGAATAAATATATTCCTAAGTACCTGCATTACTCTGCTTCTGAAAACAAATTCTGCATAGCCACTGCTATTGGCCATCAAATGATAAAGTGTAATACAATATATCAAAGTACATTACATACAGCTGCGAGCTCGTTCCTTCCAAGTTTCCCTTACACTCGAAGATTTTTCAATAATCGGCGAGGCCAATAATTTTACTGATGAAAAATACACAACTGCAAATTAACATAAGAAAAACGCCAGAACCGATACACGCATTGCCAGCAAAACACAGTGCAGTAATAGCTAGGCCAATCCGCGTGCGTTTCGTATAAGGGCCCTCTAATTCTTACGGGGCTTTAGCGGTGCGCGGAGGCGAAAAGGCATGAACACAACAATGCGCGTCACGATTCAAGTTTACGTGGCGACGGCGCACGGTTCACGAGAACAGTCAACCGCATTCATACAACGTTAGGATGGATAGTTGGGCGTGTTGGTTAAGAATGATTTCTGAAGTGAAGGCGCTAAAAAGACGGAGGACAAAGAAGAAACACACACACACAGGGCAAGACGGAGGACAAAGAAGAAACACACACACACGCCCTGTGTGTGTGTGTTTCTTCTTTGTCCTCCGTCTTTTTAGCGCCTTCACTTCAGAAAGCATTCATACACGCGCGCACACTACGCTCGATGTTGGTGTGCCGCGAGATTAGATCGCTCCGGGAGCCCGAACACGATCGAGGAGACTCGTTGACACGATACCGCCACTTCAGAATGTCACGACAGTTGCACTGCCTCGTAGCATTTAACCGCAAGACACAACAGTAGTCGTGTAATCGCTACACGACAGACACACTCAGCGTCAAGAAGACTGTTGGCGCACTCGTTTCCACACACGCACACATACACAAGATGTTTAGTTACCCTGAGGGTCGCACGTTCCAGCGACGTTATGTCGAAAGGTTTTCGGTCCAAGCGACTGACAGCCTTCTTTTTTACACGAATTCTTCGTTCAAAGTAAACGCTATGTGTGCACAGCACACTTACAATAAAAATAATTACCAGAGCAAACGGGATTACGCGCAAGCAATCACCAAGGCTCGCGCGGTGTTTGAGCGCAAACGAACGAAATGTAAACATGCGAAATCGAGGCGATCAAGCCCTCATTCGGCTCTCTTGAGCGTTTTTCTTTCAGCGCTCTTTTGAAATTAAAGGACTTGATTTGGCAGTTCGGGCCCTTGTTTCGTTTTTCACCAGTCAGGCACCAGTAGGTTTTATTTCCGCGCGTGTCTAGATATTTTTTCGCCTCACGAATGCCGCGGCGCCGCAGTTTAGCGTGGGCGCCGTCTGTTACAGGAACTTCCTAGGTGGCGCGCGCTGCAGATGTCGCTACCTTGAAAATTACAGAGGGACCTTATCTGCTAGCGCCGCCTACCAGCGCCTACCAGGTTACTTGGGCGCGGAAAAGAAAAAAAAACAGCCGTGGCTTAGCTTGGTTAAGCCTGGTGATTGCGAAGCAATAGTGTGTTATTCTCGGATCAGCTGGTAGTATGGCTGGTGGTAGTCTTGGGTTATGCTAGTGTTACGGCTTACAGTGAATCATGTAAGCACCAGCACGTCCAGGTGCATCTCGGACTTGAGCATGCCGTTGGCGAACGCCCGTATCGAGCTGAAGGACGAGAGGTCCAAGTAGCGCATGACGACGTTCTCGATGCTCGACACCCGCCGAACGTCGCGGCTGCGAGGAGGCCGCTGCTGATGTCGCGACACGCGAGGATGACTCGGGCGCCGCGCCGCGCCCCTGGTGAGAGGAGCGGGAGTTAGGCCGCCGTTGGTGGCTACCGCCTCGCCTCGCGACGGCGTGAGATGGGCGTGCGTCTAATTGTCGTACAAAAATCCCTCACGTGACCTGATCCTAGGTGCCTAGGGACAGCATCGTTTAAGGATTTTTGAGAAGGCGCGATGCTGGCGCCGAGCGACGCCGTGGCGTGTTCGTCCTCGGCGTGATCGTTCTCTGGACCGCGCGTTGTTCAACATTGCTCATGTAATCGTGCGTGTGTTGCTTGTGTGTTGGTTGTAGGTTCTGTGTTACTTGGCGGAAAGCCGTGAGTAGTGGCGGTGCGGCAATGCGGCTTTGGCCTCGCTGAGCTCTGGCACTACATAATCTGCGTTGTGTGACCCGTGCTTTCTTGAGAACCCGGCGGTGGTGACAATTGAAATATCGAAGTGGCCTAGCGCCTCGGCAGCGAAGTTCTGCGAACCGCGATGTGGCGTCGCCGTGTCCGACTTTGCTTAACGGACATCGAGGGATGTGCTGCTCGCTGCAAGTCATGTAAATGCAACTGCGTCGACCGCCCACTGTTCAGCGCTGAATGTGTGTTTGGTGTGCTGTGCTTGAAACGAGTGGTGCAGCCGTGCAGCGGGGGTGGCGGAGGAGCAGAGTGGCTTAGGGTTTGCGCGTTCACAGACATGTGCTCCCGTCTTGGTCTCATTAGCGGCTGACGCGGGATTGTGGTGTGCTAGCTCCTTGCCTAGTATGAAGTTTACGACGCTAACACACAGCATGTTCACGTTTTTCCGCGCAATGTGTCATTTGCATGACGGCCGAGTTGAAAACGAGACATATAGTGGTCTTTGCGTTTGTGTGTTGTAAATTACTTTCTATTGTGGAAGTTCTGAGAGTCTTATTACGCAAGGAGTGCGAACGTAAACATAAACACATATGTGTGTCTGAAATTTGAATTACCTATAATACCCTTTACGACTGATAAGTGGGCTACACGGCCTGTGTGAATCAGCTACCGTATGTTGCGACGCTCTTTCGTGTGGTAGACTGATGCATGGTGCGCGTTTATTTCTGTACTGTTGTAAAAACCATTTGTTTATTAACTCAATACAAATGTACGGCTTCTTCGCCGCAGTACAGCTTAGTTACGCGGTGAAGCATACTAGAACTGGGAGGGGGCCGTTATCAGCCAGCATAGTATGTCCACTTAGGTGACCTGAGAGGCGGCGGGTGCGCGAGTGTATAATTTAAGAACTCTTATTATGTCCAGTGACAGTGGAGATCATTAACTGTAGCACCAAAGTAGTGGACCACTACCAGAACAAAGGCATGTAGTATGCCCATCTCAATTCTTGTGCTTATGCCAGTCTTATTTTTTACAGCAATAGCTGCTATGGGCTAACTCCCCTGGTTGTTCTGATGTCTACTGGTGTTGTCACTGGAATTCCCGAATTTCTTGCTAGAGTATTGCAAATAAAGTTCTCATTGTGCTGCGAGGATTTAAACATACGATCAAAAGAGTGGCAGTCCACAATTCTACATTTCAGCCACTCTGCTGAAGGTACAGTCGTGGTGAATACTGATCCTGGAGAGCGTGATCGAGCCAACAGGTGCCTAGATTGGCTAACACCTGCTCAATGTCTGCATACTGTATATAGAGCTGGCATCCACACCTTCAAGTTCTTGCACATCACCTTCCCACTTGTGAAGGCAGTCCTATGTTAAGTTTTCTTCTTGCATGTGATGACAATGATTGGGTGCATCTGCTTCATTAATCTTCTTCTAGTGCTTGGCTTCTCAGATTTACTGGATGGAGCTGTTGGTGTCTTGTTTTCCTCAAGCAAAGCGCGAGACATAGCAATGCGTAGCCCAAATATAGATTTGAGAAAACCAAAACGAATTCAGCAGTAAGAAGCTAAAGGGTTGTTTTGGTGTAGATCAGTGGCTAAGTCCGGATATGAAAGAGGAGGAAGAAAAGCCGAGTCTTTCCACTTCAACACTGAGGCACAACTCCCACAAATAAATAGGACTCTTACTTATTTTACTTTTTTAAGGAGATTACCGACTTGCATTGGCAAGTGTTCACAACACTTCAGCAAACACTGCATGAACTAAGCTTCCTGTGCATATTTCACCAGCTACTGCATCATTGTTTCACATTATGAGTGAAACTTAAATTTTCTTTATGCCACAACTTGCCCAATTTTGTGTTTTGCAGTGGGATGTTAGCAGTGCTAATGAGGCACCTAAATACTCCGATGAATAGTCATACAGAGAAAAAAGAAGTAAGAAAGCAGTGGCTTTTTGTGCGTAGACTATGCATACACCTGGTGCTCTTATGGTCATTTTTTCCCTATCCGCTCAGCCATTCTAAACAAGAAAAGTTTACACACAATTAGTTTATATACAGACCACAACTAAACCACAGGTATCGTTGGTAAGCAAAGTATATTTATTCGGTGACATTTTCTGCAGCCCTGCTATTGAGCTTTCCTTCCTTCCTTTTCAGCTGTGCAGGTTCACTAAGAAGTGATGATACAGTTTGACAATTTTAATCATTGAAAGACTTAGCGAAACCTTTTTCGGGTTGTTTTTTCTTGGTTTCAGACTCTGCACATTGCATTTTAAGGCATGTTTTCTGTGTTTGTTGCTTTTTCTTTATGGGTAGGGCATGTCAACATTTTTTACACCATTTCAAGTATGTGGTGCCATAGACTGTTCTTAGATGCCCTTTCATTCTGTACAATATGATATCGGTTTTTTGTGTCCAAGGCCGTTTTACAGCGTGATTGTAGCATTTTGCTAAGTTTTGCCTCTGTCACCCAAGCTTGAAAGATTGCTACCCACTGGTGGTGGCATGACACATGCCACGTTTCTTTTTCAATAAAAGGAAGTCTGTCACTTATCCTGTGCACTGGTTGCCTTTTGTCTCTTTGAATTGCAATTTGTTGCCTATATTTGCTCTTTTGTTGCATTTCAGATTAGGAATGGCTATCATAATTGACATTTAACCATATTGCACACAATGTGGATGATATATAATTGCAATATATGGCCACCATAAATATAATAGAAGTTAATAATTCAAGAATAGTGCCTTTGCATGGTGGTCCAGCCATGAATTGTGGCTATAAGGTACCAGCGCTGCAGATAGCACTGCTTGTGCAGAATATAGTGCAGCTCTACTACTTTCAAACATCATTGTTTTTATCTGCATTTCTATAGCTCCAGTTTCTGTGAACAATACACATCCGGTGGAAGGGTGGCTTGCACCTGCAGTTGGGTCCAATGAATAGCCAAATTTCTGCCCGTTTTCATGTTACTAGCATATTAGTAAAGGCAGTCGTTTTTATAGTAGCCTGTTTGCCCAGTGTAGAAGCCGCTGCAGGGTGTCGGGATCTCATACACATCTTCAGCTTTGCAGGGGACACAGCATCTGGCACATAGTTTGTCACAGGCCATGTATTCGGGGCAAGTTGAGTTCACTCACTAGCAGTGGGAGAACCAAGCTTGTCGGATATGAAGTAAGCCGCCTGTATACTCAGTGGCCTTCATTTCGTGTGACATATGTGGTTATAGCGACCCTTGTTTTAAGCACTTCTTGTCTAGCAGCGGTCGTTTGCTTTTTGAAACACTCAGGATAGCTTTCAGCAAGCTGGACAGGAATAACGCTGAAAAACCAGCAGATGTTAATTGTCGCACTTATCATGCGAAGCCTCATACAGTATGATGAGGGCGTAAATAAATGAGGGTGTTCCTCAAGGCCTTGTAGCACATGTTGAGAGTTTGGAGCAACATGATGTATAGCACTTTTTTGATCGCATGCTATAGGTTTAGCAAGTGTGGCCATGGTTGAAGTGCAGTGCAAGGTCAAGAAAACAGATATCTATGAGCAGCACCCTGGTAAGGAGACTCTGGGAAAACTAGTGGGAAGCCTGTTGAACATCTGGTTGACCCACTTGCTGGCTCCACCAGGCAAAGTATAATAAAGAGAAGGAAGTCATCAACACATCAGAAGGTTTTTACATATAAACACTGTGCTAAGGTCATAACATGCCAACAAGTCTTAGTGCGCAGGCTATGCACGACCAACTACATATGCCTTCTGTTCGGACATTGCTCATTGTAACTAACAAGGATGGAGTGGACAAAAAAAGAACAGCAGCTCCATTAATTTAGTTTCACTGGTATCGACTGTGTTTTGTAAGCGTACATTGCCATACTCCCCAATGCCTTCTTGGGTGACATCAACAAAGACCAGCTTGAGGCAAGGGGTAATAGACGTCTTTACAAGCTAAAAATGCATGAATGCATGGAGAGCACATTGTGTCCAAAAAGTAGGCACTTCACAGGGGCACTGGAGAAGGAACAGGTTATTAACAGTGGGCAAAGACAAGCTACTAAACACCCAACACTGCTGCCATGTTATGACCTCTGAAACAATCCCTCTTAAAGAGGAAATCATCTTTGTGTATCCATAAAGAGCGCAGATGGGCAAAGCCCCTTCAGTAATGCTGCCAGCTTCAAAAGCCTATTTTGCACATCCTGAATGCTTCCTTCTTAAGACTTTGCTGGGTGCAAGCATTCTACTGTCCAAAAGCTGTCATTGAGAGCACTGTTCGTTTGGTGGCAATAAAGTTCAGAAGCAATTGCAACAAACCTCCCTTCCTAGTTGGCCTGGATGCTCACGGTGCTTATGAAGCAGCACCATGAGGCAAGCAAGGTGAATGGATGCCTCCAAGCCCTTGTTCGTTTATCACACTGTTCTGTTAGTAACAACCATGAGACTTGAAACCAACAAGCTCAAGCTCAGCACTCGCATGGTTACTGCGGAGGATTCATAAAAAGCACAAAAACAGAAAACTCAAGGGAAAGGATAAAGCACCATTTAACACTTAGTATTGCTACAGCCCACCCCCTTCTTTTATTTTGTCTGGTCGTGCTACATCTTTTTACTATATATAGGCATGAACTTAGGTGATGTTCCCAATCAGTGTCCAATATTTATATACACTATGTGCTGGTTCAATGATGTTCAAAACACTGCAATGGAAGCTTCAAGTAGAAAAGGTGCCTGGAAGAAAGAAAAAAAGCTGTGCTGCAACCATCTTGGCAACATCTTGTCCCCTTAATAAAAGTTGTGCTTTCATATCAACTTGAGCCCTCCAGTTTAAAGTACCAGTGCGCATATGAACAATGAATCAATTCTCAAAGAGCGTGTGAAGTCCAGGGGCAGGAATCCGCATTGTGCTCCTGCATTGAAGGTGAATAACACGTACTATAATGGCGAATGTGCTTTAGTAAGCTTCATTGCAATATTAATTTGTAATGTACAAAGAATTGTCAATGAAGCTTACCACGAGCACAGATGCACTTGCAAATTATGTCACAATTGAAAGTAATGAGCACAGTGTAAACCTATGTGCCCTTTCCATTCTTAGTATGCTTTACTGCACGATGCTTATTTACACCCCTGTATTGCGGTGTAGCAAGATACAAAAGAAACGTTGCATAATTAGGCTTTTTACGATTATCTTTCTCGCAATACACTATTATTTCGCGGTGAAGCCTAAGCAATGTACTGCAGTGAAGCATACTAAAAGTGAAAAGGGGCCACTGTCACTGGACATAATAAGACTTCTTCAATTATACACTTGCGCAGCCACCGCCTCTCAGGTCACCTAAGTGGACATACTATGCTGGCTGATAGCGGCCCCCTCCCACTTTTAGTATGCTTCACCGCGTAACTAAAATGTACTGCGGCGAAGAAGCCATACATTTGTATTGAGTGGATAAACAAGTGGTTTTTACAACAGCAAGAAGTAAACGCGCACCATGCATCAGTCTACCACACGGAAGAGCGTCGCAATATACGGTAGCTAATTCACACAGGCCGTGTAGCCCACTTATCAGTTGTAAAGGGTATTATGGGTAATTCAAAATTTCAGACACTCATATGTGTTTATGTTTACGTTCGCACTCCTTGCGTAATAAGACTCCCAGAACTTCCACAATAGAAAGTAATTTACAACACACAAACGCAAAGACCACTATATGTCTCGTTTTCAACTCGGCCGTCATGCAAATGACATATAGCGCGGAAAAACGTGAACATGCTGTGTGTTAGCGTCGTAAACTTCATACTAGGCAAGGAGCTAGCACACCACAATCCCGCGACAGCCGTTAATGAGACCAAGACGGGAGCACATGTATGTGAACGCGCAAACCCTAAGCCACTCTGCTCCTCCGCCACCCCCGCTGCACGGCTGCATCAATCGTTTCAAGCACAGCACACCAAACACACATTCAGCGCTGAACAATGGGCGGTCGACGCAGTTGCATTTACATGACTTGCAGCGAGCAGCACATCCCTCGATGTCCGTTAAGCAAAGTCGGACACGGCGACGCCACATCGCGGTTCGCAGAACTTCGCTGCCGAGGCGCTAGACCACTTCGATATTTCAATTGTCACCACCGCCGGGTTCTCAAGAAAGCACGGGTCACACAACGCAGATTCTGTAGTGCCAGAGCTCATCGAGGCCAAAGCCGCATTGCCGCACCGCCACTACTCACGGCTTTCCGCCAAGTAACACAGAACACAACCAACACACAAGCAACGCACGCACGATTACATGAGCAATGTTGAACAACGCGCGGCCCAGAGAACGATCACGCCGAGGACGAACACGCCACGGCGTCGCTCGGCGCCAGCATCGCGCCTTCTCAAAAATCCCTAAATGATGCTGTCCCTAGGCACCTAGGATCAGGTCACGTGAGGGATTTTCGTACGACAAATAGACGCACGCGTGAGATGGGGCTCCGTTTTTACACAGCTGGTGTGACGTCACTCTAGGTCACGTGGTGTGACGTCACGCAGTGAGGTCACGCTAAAGGTCAATGGTGCCTACCACCGCCTCGCCACGGAACGGGCTGAAGTGCGACCTAAAGTAGTATTGCTTCGCAATAAAAGGCTCTTCCTCTTTGGCTCGGGAGCCGGCATGCGCCGATCCACGCATCTGCGAGACCGTCTCGCGAGGCGTTGTTCGAGCGCGCCACCGTTCGCGTGACTGTATACGCGCGACGACCAGGCGTTGGTGTCCAGCATAGGGCGAACGTATTCGCTCGTTATCCGGTCGCGGTGAGTCGGATGTTTGGTGGATAGCAACTCGGCTAGCCGGCATTAGTGTATGAAAGGTGCAATAAATGCCCTTGTGATTGTTTGCACTACTGTGTTGTCGTTCCTTTATGCCAAGAGCACCGGTGAGAATTCCACAATGAAGACAGATTAAAGAATGAAAAATGATTGGTAGTGACAGTGAATGATAAGGTTATAATAGAGATTGGTAGACGTTACTGACTTGTAATGACTAATAATGACTTGTAATAAATACTAATGATTACGAAATGGCCAATATGTCTAACGACGGCTTGTAATTACCACAATTGAATAGCAATGATTAGAAATGTCTAGTAATGAGTTGTAACGACTAAAATGACTACTAATGACTCGTCATGACTACTGATGACTTAGAAATGACGAATATGTCTAATGACGACTTGTACTTACCACAATTGATTACAAATGGTTAAAAATGCTTACTAGTCAGCAGTAATGACTAATAATGACTGAAATTAGTTGTAATACCTGAGCATGTGTTGGTGGGCTAGTTGGTTAAGCATGATTGCAAAGACGGCGCCGAATAAAACAATACACGAAGAAGGGGGACACGAGACAGCACATAGGCGCACTAACAACTGAGTGTTTCATTTCTTGACATAGTCAAGGATCAAAACATCCTGATCCTTGACGCATGTCAAGGATCAAAACAACAAGAATAAACAGGGCAGTCATCTGCATCGCACAAGGAAGCCAAGATACAGAATAACTTTTAAGTGTCACTCTCAAGATACGCCAGTTCCTTTGTCGAAAGCGAAAGCGACATCTTTTTAGCTTCAAAAGACAACCTGTTAAAGCAGTGCACATCGGGGACAAATGTTATGCAGATCTTTAGATTTGTCGATGACTTTTTAGTGTTCTTAGATTGTGACAGTCCAGAATTGGAGACCCAGTCATCATTAGTATTGACAGAGTTTAAAACAGCCTTGCATCCTCTAACCCTGACCCATGAGCTTCCGGCTGATAACTGTTTAAGATTTTTAGATTTAGGGTTCACTTTTTCATCGTGTCATGTGTGCTGGCAGTTCAAGCCAAGGGCTAGCAAACCTATCCTCTCCTACCATTCAGCGCATTCAAAAGTAATCAAACGAGGCATCATTCAATCATGTTTAACCAACGCACTTAACAAGTCATGCGTGCATCAGCTGCAAAGCAGTTTTCATTGTCAGGTCAGCCGCCAGAATGGGGCAAGTTATCCTTACCATGTGATCGTATCTGTTGCGAAAAAATGCTCAAACAGCTCAAGCAACCTAGCGCTGTAAACCAGGGTCGAGCAGGCCCTTCTGAAACCAGGTGTGCCATTATTCCATATGTTCACGGCATATCTCACAATTTCAAAAAGGTAGGTACACGAGCTCGTGTTCGTGTTATATTTTCTGCTCCGAAACGTCTTGGTTTGATGTGTGCCAAAGTGAACGCAGGAAATCGGAAAAACAAACAGGTGGGCGCAAAAAAACATGGGCAGAAACATGTCGGATGTGTACAGAAAGTAGTTTATTCGGTCCCCTTGTCGTGCGGTTCATGATATGTGGGCCAAACGGGCAGATGTCTGAATGACAGATTACATGAGCATAGATATAAGATGGAAAACCAGCTCTCCGGTCATATAAGTGCGCATTGTAAGGCTCACAAGTGCATCCCAGATTTCGATAGAACCAGTGTTCTGTACAGAGCTGACCATCAACTGACAAGGGAGGTATTGGAAGCGCTTGAGATAAAAAAGCGCGGTGTTGATTGTATCAGTGAAGCCTCAGTTTCGCTTTCGACAAAGGAACTGGCGTATCTTGAGAGTGACACTTAAAAGTTATTCTGTATCTTGGCTTCCTTGTGCGATGCAGATAACTGCCCTGTTTATTCTTGTTGTTTTGATCCTTGACAGCAGCTATATATTACTATGTCAAGAAATAAAACACTCAGTTGTTAGTGCGCCTATGTGCTGTCTCGTGTCCCCCTTCTTCGTGTATTGTTTTATTCGACGCCGTCTTTGTAGTAATTATAATAACTAGTAATGACTGTGAAATGACTAATATGTGTAACGACAACTTGTAACGACTTCAATTGATTAGAAATGACTAAAAATGCTTAGTAATGCAATACCGGAATTAGTAATTTTTTTTTCTTATGGGG
The DNA here is from genome assembly GCF_023375885.2 of Dermacentor andersoni. Taxonomy (NCBI): domain Eukaryota; kingdom Metazoa; phylum Arthropoda; class Arachnida; order Ixodida; family Ixodidae; genus Dermacentor; species Dermacentor andersoni. Next base: position 409,595,175 of record NC_092814.1, on the reverse strand, counting down.
TTTTATGTGCCAAAACCACTTTCTGATTATGAGGCACGTCGTAGAGGAGGACTCCGAAAATTTTGACCACCTGGGGTTCTTTAGCGTGCACCTAAATCTAAGTACACGGGTGTTTTCGCATTTCGCCCCCATCGAAATGCGGCCGCCGTGGCCGGGATTTGATCCCGCGACCTCGTGCTCAGCAGCCCAACACCATAGCCACTGAGCAACCACGGCGGGTCGGAATTAGTAATGACTAATGACTCAAAAGACTTGTAATGACTACTAATGACTATGATATGACCAACATGTCTAAGGACGGCTTGTAATTTCATTTTATTTAGTATACCTCTAAGCCCCATTTGGGGTATTACATGAGGGATGCGTTTTAATTACAGTGAACGTGTGATTTCAGTGCCGCCTTGAATCAATGTGAATCGGAGTGGTGCACGGCAACTGCCGGTAGATGGCTCCAGTCTCGTGCGGTCGTCACAAAAAAGGAATGAAGTTGAGTGGTTGTTTGCTCTGGGGGAGAGTAAACGCTCTGGGATAGTTGTGCGGCTGGACTAGCGATGAACTGGCAAGAAAGCTGGAACTTCGAAAAGAGCATTATAAAATGTGTGGTAAAGGCATAGTCTAGGTATGTGACGTCGCCATTCAAGGTTGGTAACGTGACCACGAGCCTTAAGCTCGGAAACGCTGGAATGGCAAGAATAAACATAGTAAATAAAGCGAGCTGCACGATTTTCGACTGATTCGAGAATATTAGACAGGCTAGATTGATGAGGGTCCCAAACAGCACACGCGTATTCTAAATTTGGGCGAACAAATGCAAGATAAGCTATTAGTTTCACTGATGGGGGAGCGAGTCTTAAGCGCCTACGAAGAAAGCCCAAAGCGCCATTCGCGGAGTTAGCTACGTTTGTTACGTGGGTTGACCACGAGAGATTGCTTGAAAATGTTACGCCAAGATATTTATGATTCAGTGGATGACATTGCGGAGCCGGAAATGAGATATTGTGTTGGCTGGTATAATGCGGCCTGCGGTGGAAATATATTAATGAAGTTTTCTTTATATTCAAGGACATTAACCATGTGTTACACCACGACTCAATAAGGTTGAGGTCGTTTTGAAGAGTATTAATATCTGCGCTGTTTCTATTGGAACGATATACGACGCAGTCAACTACGAATCGACGAATGGTAGAAGAGATACTAGCTGGGCAGTCATTATTATAAATGAGAAAAAGTAGGGGTCCAAATGCTGTACATTTTGGCGCCTCAGAGATTACGGGGGATCGATTTGTTGAGTGGGAGTTAGCATAGACAAATTGTTGTCGGTTAGCGAGAAAACTGCGAATGCAATTGTATACTGGTGTGTTAATGTTTAGTCGAGAAAGCTTTAGGAGAAGCCGTTGATGCGGAACTTTGTCGAGTGCTTTTTTCAAATTCTAAGAGAGCATCGACGGGTATCAATATCGTTATAAAATAAAGCTAACTGGGTATCACATGGGAGTCCTGCGCGAAAGCCGTGTCAACTAGAATGAAAGAAATTATTGCAGTGTAAGAACTTGGCAATGTTTCAATAGATCGCATGTTCCATTAGTTTAGAACAAATGCTAGTATGCGAAATAGGCCTTATTAACTTACAGCTTCGAAGAAAAATTTCCCGTCTCTGCCTTTTCCAAAAATTTTTTACCAAAATGAGTCACTTAAACAAGACTTCATTTCAGAGCCTTCGTACATGTTGTCGCGTCTTGATGATCGGTTTAAAGTGTTCATGACTTTCTGTCGCCCAAATGTTTTCTCTGATTCATTTCTGCCAAAAACCAGTGCCGAGTGGAACCGCCTTCCCCCCTTCATCGCCTGCATCGAGGAGGCATCATCTTTCAAGATTGCAATAACTGATTATGTTTTTAGTTTATCACCTAAATACTAATAATTGTTTGAATGTGTTGTATCTTTAATTATTATTGTACCCACGTCCTCTGCAACACCTTTCTAGGCCATGAGGGTACTGTAAATAAATAAATATATATATAAATAAATACGGCGAGAACTGCTGCACAAAGATGGAGCACATTTTTTGGGTGCTGGAACAATCTTTCCCACTTTCCAGTTTACCGGTACCACTCCTGTTGATAGTGAGTGTTGATAATTGATAACCATAATTGATTACAAATGGGAAAAAATGCTTAGTAGTGAGCACTAATGACTAAAAGAAAGATGAGAAAAAGAAGAGGCAAATAGAAAGAGGCGAATGATAAGAGGAGGGAGAGTAGGCTTTCGCCGTTCACCTCTCAAAAGAGACCTTAAGAGACCCTGGAATTTTTATTGATAGGCTATGTAGCTGTACAGGCATTAGCAGCAATAAAAAGTTCAACAGTAGTTTTGTGGATTAAGAAAAATACGCAAATTTATTTTTAATTACCAATTCTAGGGCACATGTTCCTATTGCAAAAATGAAGACGCTGGAGTCGTGTCTGCTTGGCAAAAGTCTAAGACTAGCACCTTTGTTGAGATATCCATCCTTAAAATCTGCTAGAAAATGCCTCGGCATTTCAGTTAAGCTAATGCCAAACTGCTAACGGCACGCTTTTGGGAGACGTCAGTGTCGAGAGGCGCTCTGGTTTAAGGAAGTGCTCAGACAGTAGCGCACGGCAACGAGTGGTCACACACCTCAGGCAATGCAGCACAAGGCTTCGACTAACCCGTCGTCATCCCCTTCCTCAAAACAGTGTATACTGCTCATTCATCTCAAGTACAATTATCTCCCCGGGGAAGAGAAGCCATTTCGGTTACCTACGGGCAGGATAGTACAGGTGGGTTGAAGTAAGGCCTTAGCCACTGAACATGCACAATTTCGCACCCTCGGTGCTGCTTATCTGAAGGTGGCTCGAGGGGTTCCACCATATAGTTCACAGAAGACGTTTCATTGACCACACGCTAGGGACCCCGACAGGGGTGTAGCCAGGGGGGGGGGGGGATTATGGGGCTTTTGCCCCACGCCCCGAAATCTTTTCTTGCTGTCACGCACACCGACAAAAACAACGCCGGCGACGGAAATCATTTTGGGTTTTGCTTAGATTGTCTGTTTCATGCTCGAAATGTCGTTTTGGCGCGAACATTGCTAACTCGGGCTGGATTTCGTGGCAACGCCCATGTACCTGGGGTCACGTAACGCACGGAGCCCCATCCGGGCACAGTTTCATCATCATCATCATCATAAGCCTGGTTACACCCACTGCAGGGCAAAGGCCTATCCCATACTTCTCGAACTGCACCGGTCATGTACTAATTGTGGCCATGTTGACCCTCCAAACTTCCTAATCTCATCTGCCCACCTAACTTTCTGTCGCCCCCTGCTACGCTTCCCTTCCCTCAGAATCCAGTCCGTAACCCTTAATGACCATCGGTTATCTTCCCTCCTCATTACATGTCCTGCCCATGCCCATTTCTTTTTCTTGATTTCAACTAAGATGTCATTAACGCGCGTTTGTTCCCTCACCCAATCTGCTCTTTTCTTATCCCTTAATGTTACACCTGTCATTCTTCTTTCCATAGCTCGTTGCGTCGTCCTCAATTTAAGTAGAACCCTTTTCGTAAGCCTCCAGGTTTCTGCCCCGTGCGTGAGTACTGGTAAGACACAGCTGTTATAAACTTTTCTCTTGAGGGATAATGGCAACCTGCTGTTCATGATCTCAGAATGCCTGCCAAACGCACCCCAGCCTATTCTTATTCTTCTGATTATTTCACTCTCATGATCCGGATCAGCAGTCACTACCTGTCTTAAGTAGATGTATTCCCTTACCACTTCCAGTGCCTCGCTACCTATCGTTTGTTTGTTTGTTTGTTTATTCAGACACACATTGCCTGGGTTGAAAGGACTAAAGGCAGATGAACTCTGCCTAAGGTCCCTCCACCCATACATTTGCTCAGAAGCAGTGAGAATAAAAAAAGAACAATGGCCTTGTACATTAAAGCGCCACAAAAAGATTTTCATGAACAGAAGTAACATCGCGATCAGGCATCTTAAATTGAGTAACGGAATCACACAATAATGCATCAGCAATAAACCATAACAAGAACAAACACGTACATAAATGGCAACATATTAAAAAGTACAAAGTTGGTGCAAGCGTTATACAAAATGTGACGTAACCATTCCTAGCAATGTGTAACTGTTAGAAAATGCAGCAGAACACAGAGGTTATAGAACAATAAAAAGGTTTTTTTTTTAAACTCAGGAACTTATTTAGGACATAGTACCAGATAGTAAGTACATTGTAACATTTTTCTTGAAACTGTGGATAGAAGTACATTTTTCAATAAGTTCATGGATATAACTGTTGTTGCGGAGAAGGTTAGGTATAAGGTAGATCAATGAAGAAATAAAACGAAGGACACCGACCAACATAGAAGTGCTAAAAAATGAAAAATCTAAAAGACAATGCGGCTTCGCTACGGAACGCTTCGTTCGACGTGGTATCACGTCGAACGCGTCGATACCACGTCGAACGCTTCGTTCGACGTGGTATCACTGTTTACCTCAATTCCGACTGACTTGGCTGTGGAAGCATGCACCTCTGCTCTGGAATCTGACAGGACCTTGCCAGACAGGTCGCCCATTGACGTTCCCGACCTCAAGAGGCTCCTCTGTTTTTGCCTTGGAAACACGTACTTCTGTTTCGACAAGGTCTTCTACAGGCAAGTCCACGGTACGGCAATGGGTGCATCCGTCTCTGTTACTGCTGCCAATCTTACGATGGAATGTTTGGAAAGGCGTGCTCTCGCGTCCTTCAGCCCTAGGCCAAAAGTTTTTCTGCGCTATGTGGACGACTGTTTCTGTCTGATTCGGCGCAGCGCTTTGGATTCGTTCACTGCGCACCTAAACAGTCAAGAAAAGGCCATCCAATTCACAGTTGAGACAGAGGTCGACAGCAGACTCCCTTTTTTTAGATGTACTTGTCACCAGACGCGATGGACGGCTCTCGTTCAGCGTGTACCGTAAGGACACACACACTGGCCGCTACCTGAACTTTCAATCCGTTCATCCAGACGCTCACAAAAGGTCGGTTGCTGCCTCACTGCTCAACCGTACGAACCGCATTTGCACCACAGCAGAAAGCCGTTCCACTGACTTGGACCACGTGCGAGGTGATCTCTCGGCAAGCGGCTACCCCACATCCTTTTTGACTGCTGTGGAGCGCCGTCTGTCCAATCCAGCTCGTCCGACCAATCCCCGACCAAGAAAGCGTGCCGCCATACCTTACGTTCCAGGGATAAGCGAAACCTTCTCTCGCGTTCTACGCAGTTATGACGTTGAGGTGGCGCACGTGCCCGTATGTAAGCTGAGGCAAGCGCTCGTCGGCGGTAAGGACAGGCTTCCGAGAGAATCGTTTCCCGGCGTGGTCTATAAGATACCCTGCGCAGATTGCGACTACGCATACATCGGTGAATCGGGCAACTTCAAACAGAGACTGAGGCAGCATCAGAAAGATGTCGAAAAGAAGCGTACAGTGTCGAATGCCCTTGCCGAGCACACGGATGCAACGGGCCACAATATCGACTGGGATCGCTCGAGAATTATCGGCCAAGAACGAAACCAAAAATCGCGTCTGTATCTGGAATCACTGGAGATACAAAAAACACGTCACACGCTTAATCGAAATGAGGGAACCCTCCCCCCGTCATACACGCGCTGCTTACGTCACGTTCTAAAGCCTACATAAGCTTCCACGAACCTTCCGTCATCCCATTGTGATCAAGGCTTCCGTAGCGAAGCCGAAACGTCTTTTAGATTTTTCATTTTTTAGCACTTCTATGTTGGTCGGTGTCCTTCGTTTTATTCAATGCTTCATCCCGACCAGACGGGCTTCCGTCGAACCCTCGATTTCAAGGTAGATCAATGTTTGATTACCGTAAATGGTTCTGAATACCGGTATTCTAAATCGCTCGTGTCGGAGATCATAGGGAACATTAGTAGGGTAGCACTGAGCCATATAACTACTCAATTCGTTTCCAATTTCCTTGCGAATATACAAGGCGAGCTTCAGATTAAACAGTTGGTTAACTGTAAGCAATTTAAGCTTGTTAAAAAATGGCGCAGTGTGTTCAGTTGGTTCCAGATTTTCTATGCAGCGAACAGCTCTCTTCTGTACAATTTTTAACCTTTCAAGGTTCGTTCCTGAAGTCGTACCCCATATTAAGAGACAGTAAGTGAGATGAGAATGAACTAGTGCATAATATAACTGGAGCTTCAGCCAGTTTGGTACCAGAGACCTAAGTTTATATAAGACAGAAATTGATCTAGACATACTGGCATGTACTTTGTTGATTTGCGGTGTCCAACCGAGGTTTTCATGAAAAAGTACACCTAAGAATTTAAACAACGGGACACGCTCGATGTCATTATTTTTAAATCTAACAGAAATGGTGTAATCTTCGCGTTTATTTCTGCCTTTGAATAAAATATATTTAGTTTTACTAACGTTTAATTCTAGCTGGTTACACTCAAGCCAGTATGAAAGCGATATCAACCACTCGTTCGCCGCGATTTCTAAATCTCTTAAACGGCTGCCTGAGAAAAACAAGCTGGTATCATCCGCATACAGAACTATAGAGGAAGTTTGTGGTACCGGCACGATATCATTTATGTAGATAATAAAAAATAGTGGACCGAGTATAGAACCTTGTGGTACACCGAATTTCAAAGGCTGCAGCTGAGATTTATACCCGTGAAGAAACGTATACTGTAGCCTGTCTGTTACGTAACTGCGTAATAATTGTAGAGCTACCCCTCGAATGCCGTAATGTGGTAATTTTTCAAACAGTACATTATGCTTGACCGAGTCAAATGCTTTTCGGAAGTCTAAAAAAATTCCTAGGGTGAACACCTTGCTATCAATATTCTTCGCTAATTTTTCTTTGATATTAAGTAAAGCTGTTTCAGTAGATTTTTTTTCGCGAAAGCCGAATTGTTCCTTGATAAGCAATTCATGTTCATCTAGAAACTTGGTTAGTCTTGTTTTTATTATGTGCTCTAAAACCTTTGAGAATAAAGGTAACACCGAAATCGGTCGATAATTGTTAAGATTATTGAAAGGACCACCTTTGTGCAAGACCGCAACCCTAGCTATTTTCATATTAACTGGAAAAATGCCTGTTGATAATGCTCTGTTGCAAATATGTTGCAAAGGTGCTGATAAAAGGTTAGCAACGAAAATAATTGGAGTAGCTTTGATGTCATCATTACCGGCAGCAGTATTTTTATTTAGCTTCTTAAGAAAAGACTTTATCTCTAATTCACTACAAGGAGACATAAATATAGAATTCGTAATGGAAGAGGATATATATTTCTGTGCATCTAGCTGAGTGCTGGAAGAAGAATATCCGCCTGAAGATAAAAAGTGGGAATTGAATTTATCTGACAAAGTCTCTTACTGTATTCGACACCATCAGTAATTAGTGTACCAGGGATGCTGTTCTGTTGTTGACCAATAAGCAATCGTAATGTGTTCCAAATTTTTTTGGGGTCATGAGAAACAGCAATAAACCTATTCTTGTAATATTCACATCGAGCTTTCTTGAGATCAGAGTTTAACTTCTTTCGAATTTTCTTATATTCACTTAGAAGAGAGATATCTTTTAGATTAATAAATTGACGGTACATAATATCACGGGCTTTTATTCCCTGACATAACTCTTTTGTTACCCGTGGTTTTCTACATTTTTTATGTGCTTTTTTCGCATAACGCAAAGGAAAAGCTTCTTCATAGCAACCTTTAACTTTTTGTAGAAAGATGTCGTATGAAATGCTTGCCTTTTCTTCCTCATAAACATTCGACCAGTCAACACACTCGATCATCGAGTGAAAAGTGGAGAGACTCATTTGATTAAAACTACGATAAGGTACTGGGGGAATGCGAGCGGGAGGTATTTTGTTTTTTGGAACAGGAAAGATACAGAATACAGGTAAGTGATCACTCAGATCGACTGAAAAAATGCCAGGTATAACATCACTTTCATCATCACTAATTACACACAGATCAATCAGAGTTTCACTTAATTCTGTTATTCTTGTCGGCGAGCGTATAACATTTGTACAAGAGAATGACTCAATTATGTCTAAAAATTGTCCAGACTGTGAAGTGTCTGTTAGTAAGTCAATGTTAAAATCGCCAACCAGGACAATGGGAAGCATTGCAGAGGACACATATTCAAAAACAGACGTAATATATTCAAAGAATGCTTTAGCTTCACCAGAAGGCGGGCGATAAATTGAAGCATTGACTGTTCCAGCACTCTTAACAACGATTGATTCATAATGCGCAGTAATACCAGAAAACTGCGACAAGACATCATAGGCAATATCATCTTTAATATACAATGAAGTTCCTCCACCTCTACGACCTGATTTATAAACACCCTCAGACCTATAGCCGGAAAAGTGCACAACATCTTGAACATTCTGAAACCAAGTTTCCGTAAATGCTATGAAGTTAAAATTGTAATCAAGCGATTCAAAAAATGCCTCTGTTTCAAGTTGCTTGTTCCTCAAGCTTCTTATGTTTGCGTGGAAAACTGACATGTTATCACATTTTCTGCGCAGGGTATGTACTAGGGATTTAAAAGAAGATACATCGTGATACATAACTTTAGTCAAGTCAGCCATCGAAAGCAGAAATCATAACAAGGAAAATTATAAGCGGTGGAATCTTGTGGCCGTTCAACGAATCTTATCAAGATCAGCTGCGCAATTGATGCGCACTGCCCGCTGGCCAGATGCCCTACGCATGAAAAGCTTTCCATCCTTTTGCCATGCGAACTCGTAGTGCATTTCCCGCGCCTTCGCCTTCATCATCCACAGAAGTTTCTTATTCTGCGGTGTCAAATTGTCTCTGAAATGTATCGCCAATTGAGCAGCTGAAAGCTCGTTTTTCTTTGCCATATATTCATCGCGCACGACACGTGATGTGAAACGAACTAATATTACCGAGGCTTTGCCAGGCTTGGCAGGCAGTCTGTGTAAGGCCTCAAAGTCGGTACGGGTCAACTGAGGAAGGTGAAGTTTATTTGCCAGTTCATTCACCGTAGCGAGAAGATTCTTGTTTTCAACATCTGGCAGTCCTTGAATTTCTAGTTTCTGTCTTCTACTGTACTGTTCGAGGGCGGCGACCTGTTTTTTTAATTCAGACACTTCCTGATTGTTGTTAGAGGATTCCACCATATCGATTCTTTTCCCAAGGCTTAGGATTTCTGCTGATTGTTTTTTCATTTCTGCAAGTACCATGTCGTATTGTTCAGACCGATGCTCAATGGAGTGTTCCATTTTGTCGACCGTTTCCTTAATTGAATAAAGAGCATCCACCCTACTCTGAATTGCAGGTAACTGAGTCAATTTTCGATTAATTTCAATGAGCACCTTCTCCAGTGCTTTTTCATCCCGCAAGTTACCACTTGCGCATTGAGTGCCACGGGCAGCTAAGACAAGGCATGTTTGGCATTTCCATGCTCTTTTTGACGTATCATCTTTAGATTTGAAGGCAGTTTTGCTTATGCCCCAGCATGTGCCCAAATGGTAACTGTAGTTACATTCAGAACACGTTGGATTCACACAATTATCTGGGAGCAGCTCATTACAGTCCAAACACAACTCCGACATTTCGGTTCAAAAAACAGAAGCTACAAAGCACTTCAGCGCCAAATGTAAAGGAAGTATACGCAGCAGTGGTGGTGGCAGAAGCAATATAGCACGTTAAAGTAGTGAAAAATTAAACCAACCTGCAAAAGCAGGGGATGGCGATCACTGTAGAGCCGTTCCGTCCGTTGCCACCACCACTGAGCAAATGCGCTCGTCGAAGGCTTGCCGTCGTCTTTAAGTCAGCACGGCGGTGACGTGGCTCATGACGTAGGGCTGTAGCTGACACGTAGTAGCGGCCGCTATCGGGAAGCTGCAGCAGGCAAGCGGTGATTTTGAAGACAGTGACGTGTTCCAACGCAGTAACTGCAAAAGCAGAGGATAGCGATCACTGTAGAGCCGTTCCGTCCGTTGCCACCACCACTGAGCAAATGCGCTCGTCGAAGGCTTGCCGTCGTCTTTAAGTCAACACGGCGGTGACGTGGCTCATGACGTAGGGCTGTAGCTGACACGTAGTAGCGGCCGCTATCGGGAAGCTGCAGCAGGCAAGCGGTGATTTTGAAGACAGTGACGTGTTCCAACGCAGTAACTGCAAAAGCAGAGGATAGCGATCACTGTAGAGCTGTTCCGTCCGTCGCCACCACCACTGAGCAAATGCGCTCGTCGAAGGCTTGCGTCGTCTTTAAGTCAGCACGGCGGTGACGTGGCTCATGACGTAGGGCTGTAGCTGACACGTAGTAGCGGCCGCTATCGGGAAGCTGCAGCAGGCAAGCGGTAATTTTGAAGACAGTGACGTGTTCCAACGCAGTAACTGCAAAAGCAGAGGATAGCGATCACTGTAGAGCAGTTCCGTCCGTTGCCGCCACCACTGAGCAAATGCGCTCGTCGAAGGCTTGCCGTCGTCTTTAAGTCAGCACGGCGGTGACGTGGCTCATGACGTAGGGCTGTAGCTGACACGTAGTAGCGGCCGCTATCGGGAAGCTGCAGCAGGCAAGCGGTGATTTTGAAGACAGTGACGTGTTCCAACGCAGTAACTGCAAAAGCAGAGGATAGCGATCACTGTAGAGCCGTTCCGTCCGTTGCCACCACCACTGAGCAAATGCGCTCGTCGAAGGCTTGCCGTCGTCTTTAAGTCAACACGGCGGTGACGTGGCTCATGACGTAGGGCTGTAGCTGACACGTAGTAGCGGCCGCTATCGGGAAGCTGCAGCAGGCAAGCGGTGATTTTGAAGACAGTGACGTGTTCCAACGCAGTAACTGCAAAAGCAGAGGATAGCGATCACTGTAGAGCTGTTCCGTCCGTTGCTACCACCACTGAGCAAATGCGCTCGTCGAAGGCTTGCCGTCGTCTTTAAGTCAGCACGGCGGTGACGTGGCTCATGACGTAGGGCTGTAGCTGACACGTAGTAGCGGCCGCTATCGGGAAGCTGCAGCAGGCAAGCGGTGATTTTGAAGACAGTGACGTGTTCCAACGCAGTAACTGCAAAAGCAGAGGATAGCGATCACTGTAGAGCCGTTCCGTCCGTTGCCACCACCACTGAGCAAATGCGCTCGTCGAAGGCTTGCCGTCGTCTTTAAGTCAGCACGGCGGTGACGTGGCTCATGACGTAGGGCTGTAGCTGACACGTAGTAGCGGCCGCTATCGGGAAGCTGCAGCAGGCAAGCGGTGATTTTGAAGACAGTGACGTGTTCCAACGCAGTAACTGCAAAAGCAGAGGATAGCGATCACTGTAGAGCCATTCCGTCCGTTGCCACCACCACTGAGCAAATGCGCTCGTCGAAGGCTTGCCGTCGTCTTTAAGTCAGCACGGCGGTGACGTGGCTCATGACGTAGGGCTGTAGCTGACACGTAGTAGCGGCCGCTATCGGGAAGCTGCAGCAGGCAAGCGGTGATTTTGAAGACAGTGACGTGTTCCAACGCAGTAACTGCAAAAGCAGAGGATAGCGATCACTGTAGAGCCGTTCCGTCCGTTGCCACCACCACTGAGCAAATGCCAAATCGTAAACTGCTGTTCCCTTTCGAGACTGTTAAACGTTACTTTAGTTTTCTGCAGATTAATTTTTAGTCCCACCCTTCTGCTCTGCCTCTCCAGGTCAGTGAGCATGCATTGCAGTTGGTCCCCTGAGTTACTAAGTAAGGCAATATCATCAGCGAAGCGCAAGTTACTAAGGTATTCTCCATTTACTCTTATCCCCAATTCTTCCCAATCCAGGTCTCTGAATACCTCCTGTAAACATGCTGTGAATAGCATTGGAGAGATCGTATCTCCCTGCCTGACGCCTTTCTTTATAGGGATTTTGTTGCTTTCTTTATGGAGGACTACAGTGGCTGTGGAGCCGCTATAGATATCTTTCAGTATTTTTACGTACGGCTCGTCTACACCCTGATTCCGCAATGCCTCCATGACTGCTGAGGTTTCGACTAAGTCAAACGCTTTCTCTTAATCAATGAAAGCTATATATAATGGTTGGTTATATTCCGAACATTTCTCTATCACCTGATTGATAGTGTGAATATGATCTATTGTTGAGTAGCCTTTACGGAATGCTGCCTGGTCCTTTGGTTGACGGTGTGGGGCTTCGGGCTAACGTGCCCGGACCCGGCTAGCTAAGGTCTAAGGAGACACGTAGCTCGTCCCCACGCCGCAGCGCACGCAAAGGGGCGCCGCGGCGGGTTCGCTGACTCACCGGCAAGGCGTAGAGACGACTCCAGCCGTGGCACCAACGAATGGGGGTTTATTTCCTGCTATGTACAAAATGCGAGAACAATACAGGAATACGGCACTGGGGTGGCAGTCGCAGACTACGGGTGAAAGCTCCCGGGAAGTCTGCTCCGCCACGCTGGCTCTTCCGAGCAAGTTCGCCACACCAAAGGGGGCCGCCTTGCTCAGAGGGGCGTGGGACCAAGGGGGTCCGCACGTCCGACAGCCATGAGCACCGAAAGTCAATCTGTCCGGGCGAAAGCGCCCGCGCACCTCCGATGCTGAAGGAGAGAGAAGCCGAAGAGAGGGTGAGAGGGGCCCGCTCCTCAGGCACTGTTCTTACGCGCGGCGCACGGCGTAACGTGAGCCGCGCGCGCAAGCAGCAGGCTCCGCGTCGCGCCGGCGCCCGCGGCCGCGGGGAATGTACGCTATCCAAAATAAGGCTTGGAACTGCGTGTCCCCAGCGATCGCGCGGCCGAATGGCCCAAGTCGCGCGTGAACAGGAGACAGGGGTCCCAAAAGGGGTCCCCACATCCCCCCCCTCCTGAAGACTCGGGCCGGCCCATGAGGGAGCCGACCGGAATCAATGGCGAAGCTGACGTCTGACCTGTTTAATTTTCTCAAGCGAAAATATCGAAGTCGAGAGTTTCGCTCGCAGGGTCGGTGCCTCCGGCTTCCGGAGAAAGGACGGAGTTGTGGAGGGGCGCCAGCGCCGTCGCCTGCTGCACAGCTGCCGCGATGGTCGCCGCGAACACCGGGTCCGAAGCGAGAGCGCCGACAACGGAACGCAGCAGGGCCGGGTTGACGTCCGGGTCCGTGTTCTGCAGCACCTGTGGGGCTGGATCCGTCCCGGGCTCCTCGGCAGCTGGCTCCGTCCCCTTCACGTGAAGCTTGTGCACCGCGCTGGAGTCATGGGCAGCACACAGCCGCAGCACACCGCACACGCCGCAGTACACTGCCGAAGGGTCCGAGGCCATGACGGCTCCACCCGAGGCCTCGACCATGGCTGATAGCGTGCGGCCGCGCAAAATGCGGGGTATCTCTCGCCCGCTCATGTGGTTCTCCACCTTTCTTTGCTCCTTCCACCGTTTCGTCGACACGAAGCAAAGTGGTGCTTCGGAACCGGATTGGAAGGCCCAGGTAGCGACATGGCGGCGTGGAGGCAAACGGGCAGCTGGCTCTGGAGACACCGGCAACGACCGCACCTGGAAGGATGCGGAGGTGGTAACAGCGCCAGCTTGCACCACGGGTCGTGCTGTGGTCTCAGGAGCGAGTGCGACCGCAGTGGCCTCTCGAACGGCTTGCGACTGGAGGCGCCCGCGGCGGCGGCGACGGCTCCCGCGAGACCTGGGCGAGTCGGTCGTCGTCCTCGAGGCGTGTTGCGACGGCTTCATTGTTGTCGTCCGTCTGGCACCACACTGACAATCAACACTTCACACAACTAATCGCACTCCGATTATAATAACAACACTACAAGCAAATCTCACCTTCCGCTGACAATGTTCACACACAGAACACGCAGAACACGAAGCTCACACTGCATCCGTCAGCTTTGCCAATCACGCATCGTTCTGGCGCATTCACCTTTGCAGGCGGCTGCCAGAGGGAAGGAGGAGGCTCACGGAAAGGGGCATATTGGGCTTATGGTAGCCTCATGCATCCCTCCGGCCAGCGCTGAAACGCTAACCGTGCCTTTCATGGCACTCGAGCGCCACTGGAGGATAAAGTTCACCGGGCGCGAGCAGTAAGGCAACGGCTAGATCGGCTTTCACAGCTCACGCCGGCGGGCTCGCGGATCACTTGGGTTCACCACGGCCCTCAGCAGAAGCTGCGCACTACGAAAAAGCGTCTTATTCGGCTAATGAGTGCCTTTTTTCCGCCTTAACGCGTGCATCCACGCTATAGTCACACCTCTCCGCTTGCCAGCTCGGCGGGGAATAAGGTCCCTCTGCCTACCAGCGAGAAGCGGCGACTAAGAGCGTTTTCGCAAGTTATACCGGCGAGTGCGCGGATTGAGATCCGCCGTCTTGCTCGGTTGCGCTTGCTGTGTCTCTTCCTCTTCCCAGTTGCTGCTTCTGGCAACGAAAGGTTTGAGGTCAGAAACGTTCACTGGACCGCCGGATGGTCTACCGTTTGAGTCCACCAGCTTATACACAAGAGGCGACATTTTGGTCTCCACTCGGTATGGGCCCAACCACTTGGCCGACAGAGAGGCTGAGATGCCCTTTGTTGCGTCACTCAGCACATGATTGCGCCTGAGGACAAGGTCACCTACTTGATAATGTACCTCCCTATGCGACCGGTCGTATTGTGCTTTTTGTCCAGCGCGTGCTTTCGCCAGGTTGGTGCGGGCATGAGAAAGGGCCTCGCTCATCCTAGCGCGCACTTGCACCGCGTAGTCGGAGAGACCCGACGCAACGGCGCTCGCCCCGCTGCCGGTTCGCAGAACGCGATCCATAGGGTTTGGCAGCTCTCTCCCGAAATTGAGGAAAGCGGGCGTGTACCCAGTCGAACGGTTCGCCGATGTGCGCAAAGAGAAACCTATCTCGCGGAGACAGGCGTCCCAGTCCCTGTGTTGCCGGGCAAAGGCCGCGAGCAAGGGCTTCACATTTCGGTTCATCCGCTCGGTGGGATTGGCCTGAGGGTGATAAGTCGTTGTTTTGCGGTGCTTTACGCCAAAGGCTGCACAGACATCGACGAACACCTTGGCCGTGAAATAGGACGCGTTGTCAGTGATCAACTCCGCCGGAAAGCCAAAGCGGGTGAATACCTCGAGCAACTTGTCCCATATGACGCGTGCTGTTAGCTTCCGAAGGGGAAATAGTTCCACCCACTTCGTGAAATGATCTGTGACGGCCAACAGGAATGTGTGACCTTGCCGGCTTCTTGGGAAAGGTCCCATAACGTCACAGGCCGCGATTTGCCAGGGTAGCTGGCTGTCGATCGGCTGCATGAGGCCGGGGGGTTTGCCCCCACGGGGCTTCAGTTTGACACACGCGGCACGAGCGAGAATAATGAAGTACATCACGCTTCATGCCTGGCCAGGTTGCGGAGCGGCTCAACTTAAGATAAGTCTTACGGCCACTCGCGTGTCCGGCCAACCGCGAGTCATGGAAATAGCTCAACGTGGCCCTCCGTAGACTGCGGGGGATCACCATCTTAAAGGACTCATTAGGAGCCTCTTCAGATGGGATATAGCGCAGGAGCACTCCATCAGCATCCAGCAGATACGAATACAACGTGCCTGCAGCAATACCAGCTGCGTCGCACCCGGCGTCAACAGCAATACCAGCTGTCAATTTGCGCCCATCGGCGTTGCCGCCTCGCTCCCTCTCGGAGCTGTGCTCTTTTTCGAGCTCGTCAGCGATTTGCTGACAAAATGGGTCTTTCCGCTGAGCTTCCAGCAGCTCCCGTCTGCTGTACGCGATACCCATGGACGTTACAGGGTCCAGCAGGTACGCCCTTCCGGCCGGCAACGGCGGCTTATAGGCCGCACAGCCGCCTGAACTCGCTCCTTCCGTGCCTTGGGAGACAAGGGTTCCGGCTTCGTTCGGAAGCGTTGTCGCGGAGGGGTGCCGGTCAAAGGTGTCCGGGTCTGAAACGGGGGCGCGCGACAAGGCGTCGGCCACCACGTTTGCGCTCCCCTTCCGATAGCGGACAACAAAGTTGTAGCGCTGTAACGTCAATGCCCAGCGCGCGAGGCGGCCTGAGGGCTCTCGCAAGCGCTTCAGCCAGGTGAGCGCCATGTGATCCGTTTCAACAACAAAAGGCACTCCGTCGACGTAGTGATCGAACTTACGCAGAGCGAACACTATCGCTAGACACTCACGTTCGGTCACGGAATAGTTACGCTCTGCGGGCGTCAACGACCGGCTGGCAAAGGCCACTGGCCGAAGAACGTCCTCATGTTCTTGGAGCAGCACCGCACCTATACCCAGGTCGCTCGCGTCAGCTTGGACTACGAACTCCCTGTTCAGGTCGGGCAGCTTCAGCTCGGCTGTGTCCACAAGAGCTTTAGAGAGAGCCCTGAAGGCATAATCTTGCTCCGGACCCCAGCTCCAGCTTGTAGACTTCCTCAACAACGAGGTCAAGGGAGCCTGTAGAGCGGCGCAGTTGGGCACAAATTGGCGGTAGTAATTCACCATGCCCAAAAAGCGTCTGAGGGCCTGTATGTTAGCCGGCGTTGGGTACTCGAGGATAGCTCGGACCTTGTCCTCGCTCGGCAAAACACGGCCTCGCTCTATTGTAAAGCCCAGCAGTGAGACACGGGTCTCTGCGATCTGAGCTTTCTTCGGGTTCAGAGTGATCCCGGCAGCGTGCAGCCTTCCGAGGATGTCTTCCAAGTGGCGGAGGTGTTCCTCAAAGGTGCGAGAGAAGAGGACAATATCGTCTAGGTAGGCTAGGGCGTATTGCCATTTTGCCCTTCCGAGAACTCTGTCCATCAATCTCTGGAAAGTCGCTGCAGCGCCCGAGCAGCCAAAGGGCATGCGAGTGAACTCGTACAAGCCTTTATGTGAGGTGAAAGCGGTTTTCTCCGCGTCCCTTGGCTCCATCTGCACTTGCAGGTAACCGTGGCTAGCATCTAGAGTGGTAAAATAATGTGCACCACCTAGGCTCGCCACGATTGAGTCAATGCTCGGCATAGGGTAAGCATCCTTCCGAGTGACTTCATTGAGTCGGCGGTAGTCCACGCAAAGACGAGAGGAGCCGTCTTTTTTTGGGACCAGCACTACCGGAGAACCCCACGGACTATTAGATCGGCGGATTACGCCAGTCTCGATCATTTTGTCCATTGCGAGGTCGATAGCTTTCCTTTTGGCCACACTCACGGGCCTGGGATTGCATTTCCACGGTAGCGCGTCGCCTGTGTCGATCCGGTGTCGCACAAGAGTGGTGCGTCCCGGCCGATCTGTAAACATCGCGTGAAATTGGTTCAGCAGCGATGACAGGCGCGCCTTCTCACGTTCCGACAAACTGCCAGGCAAAGGCGGCAGCGAGCGGTTCGTTTCGCCGCGCGCGCTTGCGATCGTAGGATTACATGAAATCCGATCCGCTAGCGCTGCGCTCGGCTCGGGAGAATGAGTCTCGCAACGAGCTCTGCCCGCTTCGCTGGCCGACGAGGGGCCGCGTACAGCGGGTTTTGTGACAGCCGGGGTCTGGGGGGTCAATGGGACTCGCCCCTCCTCCCGCCGTGGTGCCGCGCCTGGGGCTCTAGGTGCCACCGAAGCGACAGGGAAATGCGCAAAAGGTTTCAGGGGCGCACCAGGGCCCTCCCTGTATCCTTTGTTCGCAATGTCTATCACGATCCCAGTGCGGGCCAGAAAGTCTCGGCCCGCACTCTATCACGGGTACGGACAGCCCAGGGAGGTACACGAACCTGTGACGGCGTACACGCTCCTCCCAGCGCACAACCAATCTCGCGGGTACGGACAGCCCAGGGAGGTACACGAACCTGTGACGGCGTACACGCTCCTCCCAGCGCACAACCAATCTCGCCGAGCCACACGAGGTAGCCGCACCGCTCGCGAGATGGAAGGCGGTGTTGCAGGCTCGCAGCCGGACTGAGTGCCGGCGTAAGTGAGTCAAAACTTCCTCCCCGAACAGCGAGGCTGTGGCGCCACTGTCCAGTAGCGCTGCAAACGTTCGACCAGCGATCGTGAGCGCAAGGAAGGGGGCTGGCGACGGGTCATCAATTCCGACCCTACACGCCATCGGGGCTAAGGAACCCCTTGTTTCAGGCAACGCCGGCGAAGGCAGAGTCACCGGCGGCGCACGCAGTTTCCCGTCGGGCGATTGTGCCCTTCGGTAGCGCGGCGGTTTGTGCACTCCCGGGCAATGTGGCCCGTCTCATTGCACTTGTAGCAGACGACGCTGCGTGCAGGCGGAGCTGCTCGCGGCGCGCTGCGCGCCGGCGGTGGTTTCTGTTGCGCCGCGTGGGCATTGGTATCAGTTTCCACCGCCGGGCCGCTTCGGCGGTCCCAGTTTCGTGCTCGGCCGGGCTGGGCGACTGTGTGCGCCCGCCTGGCATACGAGTACGGGTCAAGAGCGCGGTCAGAGAGCTCCCACGCGCCTCGCTCCGTTTCTCCAACGAGGGCTGCCGTTGCGTCGGTTAGCCGGAAAGGGGCGGGCGTAAGCACGTTGCCGCCGTTCCAAGCGCACCGGGGTTCAAGGGACAACGACGCTGACGGCGGCGGGCGGTAGGCCCGCGCGGCCAGAATGTCACCCTGAATACGCTTCGCTTCAGCGGCCAAATCGTCCAGGTCGTGGAACCGGCCGTTTCGCAGGTAAGCGGCGAAGGTTGGATGGGCTTGCCGAATCACCCGCTCCACCTTCTCAGAGTTCGACGCCGAGTGCTCTGCTAGGAGATAAAGCTCCTGCATGGCTCTCACGTACTCGAGCAGAGATTCGTCCCTGTGTTGGGTTCGAAGCTCCAACTCGCGCCGCATGCGTCGCTCATAGTCAGGAGGGAGGAATTCATGGCTGAACAGCGTCTTAAACTCCTCCATGCTACGAGCGCGCTGTCCGACTAGGCGGTACCACCGCGCAGCTTGGGCGGTCAGCGAGACAGGCAGTATGGTGCCTATAATCACGCTGTCTTCCAGCCCCATCGCTTTCTGGTATTGGCAGAGAGACTCCAGGTATTCCGTAGCGCTCATGCGGTCTGAGTACCCGCTGTACGTCGGAATATGTACCTTGAAGTTGCTCGGCAGGGCAGGCCTAGGGGGACTAGGGTCCACCACGGGAGGCCTGACGCTAGCCTGAGATTGCGCCATTTCCATCAGCGATGATAGCAACTGCGCGGCTGCGTTGTGCAGCGGCAATTGGTCCGGGTGAGGCTCACAGGGTGCCTGCCGGGATGTGCTCGCTCGTGGCCCTAAGGGACCGGCGAACGGCGGAGAAATGTCGTGCGGGCCTATGGGAGGCCGGCCGACGGTGCTGCGAAAAGGTTGCCCTCCAGGCCAACTGAGGCCGGATAGCGGATCGCAGTCGCCGGCGGAGCGGAATGGCTCCTGCTCGGCAGAACGCCGAAGCAGCTGAGCAGTTAAAGGGCTCACGCTGCTTGGACCGTAGGGTGCCGCTGGGCGAACGGACTGACCAATGGGCGTCCCTAGGGGGTCGCACTTGGCATCTGATAGCATGGGGTTGCCACGAAGAGCATCCCTGAAGCTTACAGCATTGTCCGCTGCCTCAAACGACAGAAGGTCCGCAACCAAGGACTCAGGCTGCGACGGGGGCCGCAAAGGGGCCTGCTCCGACGCCATGCCGAAACCTAGTTGGGCGCCAGATATGTGGGGCTTCGGGCTAACGTGCCCGGACCCGGCTAGCTAAGGTCTAAGGAGACACGTAGCTCGTCCCCACGCCGCAGCGCACGCAAAGGGGCGCCGCGGCGGGTTCGCTGACTCACCGGCAAGGCGTAGAGACGACTCCAGCCGTGGCACCAACGAATGGGGGTTTATTTCCTGCTATGTACAAAATGCGAGTACAATACAGGAATACGGCACTGGGGTGGCAGTCGCAGACTACGGGTGAAAGCTCCCGGGAAGTCTGCTCCGCCACGCTGGCTCTTCCGAGCAGGTTCGCCACACCAAAGGGGGCCGCCTTGCTCAGAGGGGCGTGGGACCAAGGGGGTCCGCACGTCCGACAGCCATGAGCACCGACAGTCAATCTGTCCTGGCGAAAGCGCCCGCGCACCTCCGATGCTGAAGGAGAGAGAAGCCGAAGAGAGGGCGAGAGGGGCCCGCTCCTCAGGCACTGTTCTTACGCGCGGCGCACGGCGTAACGTGAGCCGCGCGCGCAAGCAGCAGGCTCCGCGTCGCGCCGGCGCCCGCGGCCGCGGGGAATGTACGCTATCCAAAATAAGGCTTGGAACTGCGTGTCCCCAGCGATCGCGCGGCCGAATGGCCCAAGTCGCGCGTGAACAGGAGACAGGGGTCCCTAAAGGGGTCCCCACAACGGAAGTCTAAGGTGTTCCTGATTCTATTTGCAATTACCTTAGTAAATACTTTGTAGGCAACGGAGAGTAAGCTGATCGGTCTATAATTTTTCAAGTCTTTTCTAGTCTTTTCCGGCCGCTAGATACCATGTAAACAAGGAAATGCACGCGGCGGATGCAGTCGAGAACACTATATAGCTCCCTGCCGCAACAGCTTCACCACAATACTCGCCCACCCACCTTGCGTGAAAGTGCCGGCGTGCACTCAGTTTCTCATTTCAGTACCAGTAAATCTTCTCTGGAGTCATCGCACGCAGCATTCACAGCTATCACCGCCAATCCTATTGCGATAAGCACATTTGCCTATCTGTTTCACAGCATGCGGTGCCTTTGTAAGTGTAGTGCACCCATTTAATAGGCGATAACTGAAACATGGCGCCGTTCCCTGCTGCATACTGTGATCGTACACGTTTTCCGGCCGCTAGGTCCCACATGAACGAAAGACCCGAGGCGCGCATGATTGAGAACAAACAGTATATAACCGCTCGTCTCACGTGAAAACGACGGCACGCACAGTTTCTTAGACTTCAAGTCTAGCGTCCCCTTTCTTATGGATTAGGATTATGTTAGCGTTCTTCCAAGATTCCGGTACGCTTGAGGTCATGAGGCATTGTGTATACAGGGTGGCCAGTTTTTCAAGAACAATCTGCCCACCGTCCTTCAACAAATCTGCTGTTACCTGATCCTCCCCAGCTGCCTTCCCCCTTTGCATAGCTCCCAAGGCTTTCCTTACTTCTTCCGGCGTTACTTGTGGGATTTCGAATTCCTCTAGACTATTCTCTCTTCCATTATCATCGTGGGTTCCACTCGTACTGTATAAATCTCTATAGAACTCCTCAGCCACTAGAACTATCTCATCCATATTAGTAATGATATTGCCGGCTTTGTCTCTCAACGCATACATCTGATTCTTGCCAATTCCTAGTTTCTTCTTCTCTGATTTTAGGCTTCCTCCGTTCCTGAGAGCTTGTTCAATTCTATCCATATTATACTTCCTTATGTCAGTTGTCTTACGCTTGTTGATTAACTTCGAAAGTTCTGCCAGTTTTATTCTAGCTGTAGGGTTAGAGGCTTTCATACATTGGCGTTTCTTGATCAGATCTTTCGTCTCCTGCGATAGCTTACTGGTATCCTGTCTAACAGAGTTACCACCGACTTCTATTGCACACTCCTTAATGATGCCCACAAGATTGTCGTTCATTGCTTCAACACTAAGGCCCTCTTCCTGAGTTAAAGCCGAATACCTGTTCTGTAGCTTGATCCGGAATTCCTCTATTTTTTCTCTTACCGCTAACTCATTGATCGGCTTCTTATGTACCAGTTTCTTCCGTTCCCTCCTCAAGTCTAGGCTAATTCGAGTTCTTACCATCCTATGGTCACTGCAACGCACCTTACCGAGCACGTCCACATCTTTTATGATGCCAGGGTTAGCGCAGAGTATGAAGTCTATTTCATTTCTAGTCTCGCCGTTCGGGCTCCTCCACGTCCACTTTCGGCTATCCCGCTTGCGGAAAAAGGTATTCATTATCCGCATATTATTCTGTTCCGCAAACTCTACTAATAACTCTCCCCTGCTATTCCTAGTGCCTATGCCGTATTCCCCCACTGCCTTGTCTCCAGCCTGCTTCTTGCCTACCTTGGCATTGAAATCGCCCATCAGTATAGTGTATTTTGTTTTCACTCTACCAATCGCCCATTCCACGTCTTCATAGAAGCTTTCGACTTCCTGGTCATCATGACTGGATGTAGGAGCGTAGACCTGTACAACCTTCATTTTGTACCTCTTATTAAGTTTCAGAACAAGACATGCCACCCTCTCGTTAGTGCTATAGAATTCCTGTATGTTACCAGCTATATTCTTATTAATCAGGAATCCGGCTTTTAGTTCTCGTCTCTCCGCTAAGCCCCGGTAGCACAGGACGTGCCCGCTTCTGAGCACTGTATATGCTTCTTTTGGCCTCCTAACTTCACTGAGCCCTATTATATCCCATTTACCGCCCTCTAATTCTTCCAATAGCACTGCTAGACTCGCCTCACTAGATAACGTTCTAGCGTTAAACGTTGCCAGGTTCATATTCCAATGGCGGCCTGTCCGGAATAGTTTCAGGGGCGTTTTAATGGCGAGCGGGCTCCTCGCGGCATCCCGCAGAGGCCGCGGAATCTACAGAGCACATGGATTTCAATTTCGAAACTTTATAGGCATAATGTTCTCATAAACGTTTGATGCAAAAGGTGCATTGACATTTCCAAATTCGTGCTTTAGATTTTAGATTCCGGAACGTTGTGGGTTCAATGTTCTCATAAACATTTGATGCCAAAGGTGCACTGATTTTCTAAAGTCGTACATCGGACCATACAACGAGACAAGCCAAATCAACAGACTATCAGACCAGTTCGCAAAGCAAGCAGTGAGGTCCGGTAAGACGAAACGTTGTGGTTGCTCATTTGTGCCGTCATGTCACATAAATGAATGTCATCATTTTTTTCACCTGTGCCAAAGCATCCACGGCAAGACACTAAAGCCCGCAAAGGTAACTACACTTTTTATTTATCTGTGCTACTTTGACTTTTATTCGCGAGGGCACATTCAGCCTCTTCAATTTTCTTGTTCTCGCTACCCGCGGGCTGCCAGAGACCGCCAGAGTGCATGCGTTTTTCTCGGCTTGCCCCGACCACTGCGCGGCGCACCTCAGTGCGCGTTCGTTTTTCTCTGGCCAAGTGGATTTCGGCCTGGCAGAGTTTTGTACGCTTTCTGGATAACAGATGCGAAAAAGAAGTCATGGTCGCTCTCGGCCATGAATGTGGGGACAAGACGTATTGCAACACGTTCGCTTGAGGACATCACCTTCACTTCGATGTTACTGCAACCTCTCCGGAAAGTCTTTTGTCTCGCCGGTGTAGCATATACTCATCAGTATGCGTATGGGTCTCTGTGGACCAAGCGACTCACGTTTTCTTCGATATTCCTTCGGTAGCCACATTAGGTGCCCAAGGTAGGCATTTGATTGTGGCCAACATGCTTTCCTTTGCGTTTATTTTTTCTTATTTCGGTGCTCCCGCCCCACAAAAGAAAAAAAAGACATTGTTGCGGAGCAGCAAATTATAGCATGGTGAAAATTCAATTTTTTTACTTCTTTTGCGGAATGTAATGGGCCATGGGACTCTTCATTTGCTGGACACCCTTATATTATTGCGATAGCAATTATACGCACAGTCCAGGCGCGTTGCTGCCGTCGCTGTCACGTTGCGTATAAACTTCAAGGGCAATACCATCGTGTCTGCGCGAGTCTAAGCCTAGGGGGGTAGGGGGATGGGTGAGCCGACCTTGGTGGCTCAGGCTTGTGTCTGCATGGGAGAAAATTAGGAAGACGTTTAACCTTCTCCTTTAAGAGTGGAACGCGATAGCATTAAAAGATCTCCGACTGCTTTGCACGCTTCCCGGCAAATGGAGCGTATGTAACCATAATGTTTACCGGGAAACGCTGACCGCGAGCGCTATGCACGAAGGTGGGCTTTGTAGTAGAAACGTGGCCTCTTGCGTGGGCCGCGATGCGGCGGAGGCGAGCGCCGCTGGAGGAACCAGGCGCGCCGCTCCGCGGCCCCCGAGACACCCGCGCGCCGGCGTGCGAAAATGGCGGACGCCGCGCCCGGTCTGTCAATTGTAGAAACGCTGGAAAAGTTGTTTCCTTTTGTTTTCGCGTAACAGAATGATGTTTTCTCGTTTAGTCAAATTACAGTCGGAGAGCTATCATGTCTGTAGGTTGTGTGTATGTCATAGTTTACGATTTTTCCGGGTATTTGAGCTTGAGAAATTCAATTAGTTCAGTAAATTCCTTGCATTACATGGATGGCCTGGGCATGGGTGGTTCGTAAATCTTTTTGGGGAAATGACGCCGGACGCCGACGAGGCCCTCAAGTTCAAGAAATAACCACAGAGGGCGAAAAAATCGACCGCGCGCCTCTGCTAATAAAACAAGCATAGTAGAAGCGCTCAAGGGGTGCCGGGGTTTGTTTGAACGTCTCCCGCTAGAGGCGCCGTAATAAGCGCAATTTCTCTCACAAACTTTCTCCTACATTTACCGAAACATGTTTATTACATAAGATAGAGTACAAGTTTGTCACGGTTAATTAGATATTGTACTGTTTATTAGTAAGATTACTGTTTTTTTGTCATTATAAACGCAAATAGCGTTCAGCATCATCGATATTCCACGTGACCTCTGGCATGGATTTAAAATTTTTGCCGGTATTTTCGAGTGCACGGCGGCACGGATTCATTCGTTCGTAGGCTGGTTGCTCCTTTGTTGCTAAAACTAGTTTATTGCGCTTCGATGTCTCGCATTATTTAACTTGTTGTGAAGTAACGTGTTGGCAAGCGGACATGTAAGCCCGAAAGTTACGTTTCGGTCGTGAGCCATGAGTCTGCATCGAAACGGCTACCGTATTCTGCGACTGAGGACAGCAGTACTGGTGAATCGTTTAATATATCTGCCTGAATCCTTATGTAATATTGCTCCCGTTAACTTACAGGCGGAAACAAGTTAACGAACTAGAGGCTGCATTACATATGGGCAGTCAGGACCCTCCCTTGCTGTTTCCGAAATTACCTTTTAGTTGCCAGGCCATCATTATACACACATTCACGAAAGAGAAAGCGATATGGGAACGGCGTCACATTTTTCATCTCGTTCTAGCCGTAGTCACAGGGGACTGAGTAGCCTTATCAATACGTTTCTTTTTTCGAGTCCGCCTGCAAGTTCTTCCGTCCACAGAACCGAATAAGCCTTTGATAAACTGAAGCTAAAGTACTGAATTTAATGTATTAAGCAGTTGCACGCATAATTGACCCATATTTCGTACCTGTTCGTTCCAAATGTTCTTGCTGTTAAGTTTGGTTTACCTGAAGACATTTATTTTTGTAGTAGTGAAGCGGTTCATCACGCTCATGCAGAAAAAAATGCATCATTTCTAATGGCTTCATGTCTCATGCATTTGCTTGAAAAACCAGCCGTGTGATCTCTTCTAGTGTATAAGTGAGCGCACAAATGTTCTCATTTTTCATCTTAATAATACTAATAATAAGCTGTTGGCATGCATTGTAGTTAGGCAGACATCAATTTTATGGAGAGTAGCAATATTTATTTACCATGCTGCATAAGCACCCTAGAAGAAACAGTGTACATTTACATGTGTTCGGTAGTCACACCTTCTCGCATTTCATATTGCAAAATTGTGCTTATTCAATTTCTGATGCAGCCATAATTTCTGTTCCAGACATGCAGTAAAGAGGACGGCATCAGTATGAAGCAACACGCTCCGTGCACTAAAGAGAAGCTGCTGCCGGCTACAAAAAGGTCATTGTGTGGACTTTGCTGCTACTACAAGGTAAACAACACCCGATTAAGAAATAAATATGCTTGATATATGCTGTATTGGCTTGCTAGTCTTGAGATACATGTCATTTATTGAATAAACGCGAAGAAAGCGGGTTAACAGAGGGGCCCGATATTTATTAGTCATATCATAAGGAGCCAACAAACACTGACACCGTGCAAAGGTTGTGGGATCGTTCCCCAGCTGCGGCAAATTGTGTTTTCATGCACTTTCCTTTCAATTAATTTATCCTTTTTTTATTTCATTTACTAAGCACAAGTAATTCCCCTATGTTGTCCTTGGTGTCAATGTTTGTTGGCTTCTTATGCTATGTCATTTGTTTGTAGCAGATGATATGAACGTTTGTTCATATTTACGGTTCAGCACAATTGGTTCGAACATAAAAGAAAACACTACATGAGTTTCGATAATCTCTGCTGCATCTCATGTGTCACTGTTCAGCCCCACCAGAGTCTGTGCCATGCACATCTCGATCATCACAGGAGCCCCTATCTACACCAACAGGAAGAGGCTGGAGCTGAATTCGCACAGCTTGGGCGCTATAGCTAAAACTATTCCAAACTTTTCTATTCCAATTCTGCAATCAGCCAACCGCAATTTGTCAAAACCTTTTTTGCCCCACCCCCACTTCACCTGTCTGTCACGCAACGTCACAAAACCGCAAGAACTCACCGCGTCAAAGTGACGTGTACGCGTTAAAGATGCATAATATCCCGAACAAAACTGAATTTTCTTCTGAATAGCCGCAGGCTGCCCCCTTCCGAAAGGAATAAAAGATGGCTGCCGCCGATCGCCCAGGCACTGGCTACTCGCACCTGCTGAAGAGCATGGGCTTATTTGCGTAGAATGAAACTTTTGCATGGCCGTGTAATGTTCTCGTAAACTTTCGGCTCGTTTACGACCTCGCTGTGCCAACTCTTCTTTGCTGTCTTAGCTGCAATCTTAACCTTCCGTTGCATGCCGCCGCGATTTTTGACCAGACGCCTTAACCCAAGTAAGGGAAAGTGGGCCAGTCGCAGACGCCGGCACCACCCTCTTCATCCGGTTATCAATTTCAGTGCAGCGGCTCGGCCCCATCAAATCTCTCTCCACTTGAGCGTTCTCCTCGCCTCTTGTCAGCCAATTAGAGAAGGCAAGCCACTCAGTGTCGGCAATGTTATTCGTTTTTCAAGCAAACAAAAGAGACTTCCTATGAACGAGGACAGCGTTTGATTGGTCTGTTCAGACAACCCTGCGGGTGACCGCCCGATGCTTGCGTCGGCGGTTGCGCAAGTTCGACGTCAGGAGATTGGAATAAAAACATATTGGAATAGTTTTACGTTATAGGGCCTCTTTACACACCAAAAAAGACGCCGTTCCAGCAATATTTGGATGAGATATCAAGTCTACAGACGACTGTGTCAAGAGTGAAAAGAGCCTCTGCCATCATTTTACAACCACGGATATTGGCCGAGTAATACAGGTACCTCAACAACAAAAATTTTGTCTTCAGATGTACCTGCAACCTCTGAACAAGCACAGACAACGCTAGCCAAAAGAGTTCTGTCAGCTTCCCCTTCCTTAATGAACTTCCTGGCCTTGTCAAATACCATTTGTGCCAAGTATAATTTTTTTAAATAATGCAAGCTTTTTCATTCCACATTCTTGTTAAAGGTCATTCCTCTTCCTCATTCAAACACTGAAGGTCAATGGATTCTTTGCTCGTGCTCAATACCAGTCGCTGTAGCAGTAGCATAACATATCTGTAGCAGTATTTTCTAGTGTACGATGCCATGTGCAATTCCTCTCCTGAATTAGCTGATGTGGCATTGGCATGTGTCTTGCATTAACATTTGCACCGTGTGCTATGTAGCATTAAACATTTCTTAATGTTTTTGGCTTTCAGTGCTTGCAAGGTAGAGCGGCTTCTTTCTTGAATGCAAGCTTTCTCATTCCCATATTTACTTCCTAGTCTCGTTCAGGACTACTGTTCTTGCTCGACAGTCTGTGTTTTTGCGCAAGCTACATTGAAGCGATTGATTGCGGCATCTGGTTTCGCTGCTGTCCGACTTGGTACTCGTTACTGTGTTAGGTTTCTAGTATGTGGGAGTCTAGTCAGTTGCATTGGGAAACAGTCTCTAGAGGCAAGCACCTGCTCCTGCAGTCCGCACAGTGACATAGACTCTGAATTTACACGCACGGTGATTGGTGCTCCCCGTTCCGTCCTTTCCTGCTGCTGCCATGTGCAAATTTTGCTTGTGGCCTTCCTCGGCCATAATTTGGCGTCAACGGAGATTATCATACGTGATTACATGGTCCGAAGTGTATGAAGTTGATATCCACATGGGAAAGGCCTGCAAAAGTGGCTGCGAAAGGTGACGCCCACAAAACCGACCATGCCCATATTTAGAGAACGTGGGCCACCAATTGTGAGTTACACATTAGCGGCACACGAAAGAACAAAAAAAAAAAAAAACGTGCAGGTTGGAAAGGAGGTAACGCCGAAATGCCGGGTACTCCATGTCGCTATGTTCACTGCGACAGCAGATGCTTGCGTCACCCGATTGCTTCATAATATAAGTTGCTCATCTTCAGCTACTGTCGGTGCAAACAGGTTGGACACACTGTTCAATCTGCTTGCGCTGCTGGTTGTCGCTTGTTACCAGACCACCATGTGCGACGAAGGCAAGCACTATGCATGCAGTCGGACCGTTGAATTTGCCGTAAGCGACACGCGTGTGTGTATGCTCACTGTAGTCATCTATATAATGCCAATGTATATAATGTATAGTGCCGATGCGTTATGTTAGAGGTACGCTGATGTTATTTGATTGCAGAGTCTTATTTCAATGCTGTCCCACTTGGTCATGGTTGCCGTGTTAGATTTCTCGGATGTGGCGGCCTGGTCAGTTGCACTGGGCACAGCCTCTCAATGTAAGCACCTGCTCCTACAGTCCGCACAGCGACATAGACTCCCTGTTTACACGCACCGTGATTGGTTCTCCTCGTTCCGTCTTTTCCTGCTGCAGCCGTGTGCACATTTTGCTTGTGACCTTCCTTACACATGATTTGGCGTGAACGGAAACCAGCATACGTGATTACATGATCCGACGTGTATGAAGTTGATAGCCACATTGGTGGAAAGGCCTACAAAAGTGGCTGGAAAATGGTGATGCCCACAAAACCGACCATTCCCATATTGAAAATGCAGGACACCAAGTGTGAGTTACACACTAGAGGCATGCGAAAGAACAAAAAGAAACGTGCAGGTTGGAAAGGAGGTAACGCTAAAAGCCGGGTAGTCATGTCGCTTTGTTGGCTGCGGCAGCAGACGCCTTCGTCACCAGATTGCTTCCCAATGCAACTTATAGCGACTATCGATGCAAAGAGGTGGGACACTGTCCAATATGCTTGCGCCGCTGGTTGTCACTCATTACTAGACCGCCATGTGCAACGAAGGCAAGCACTGTGCGTGAAGTCAGATAGCTGAATGTGCGTTAAGCGATCCGTAGTGCGTGAATGCTCACTGTTGTCGTGTGGATCTTAGCCAATGTTCAGTGTAGTGTCTGAACCTTATGCGGTAATTGAATGTCGAGTGCAGCGGTGGCGTAGAGGTAGAACACCCGCCTCGCGTGCAAGAGGTCCGTAGTTCGAATCTCGGTGCCGCGCAATTTTCGACCGGATTAAAAAGAAGAAATCCGCGTGTTGATAAAATTGCATAGACAGGCCTGGAGTGTGGCCTGATCCCGGTGACCAGAACCGGTAACGCACTCCCTCACCAGAGCAGGATTGGCCACCCTCGTGCAGTACTTGGCCAACACCTCTTATTTGAACACAACAATCAAACCCCGGCTCTCAGTCCCCAGCAGCTGCGAAGCAACTGACCACAGCGGCGGTCAGACCTGCGACGCAGCAGAGGCTGCTAAGAATCCCTGGATCCGGACACGCCGCCATTGGAATCTGAACCTGGCAACGTTTAACGCTAGAACGTTATCTAGTGAGGCGAGTCTAGCAGTGCTATTGGAGGAATTAGAGGGCAGTAAATGAGATATAATAGGGCTCAGAGAAGTTAGGAGGGCGAATGAAACATAGGCAGTGCTAAAATGCGGGAGCGTCCTGTGCTACCGGGGCTTAGCGGAGAGGCGAGAACTGGGAGTCGTATTCCTAATACAGTTGGTAACATACAGGAATTTTATAGCATTAACGAGAGGGTGGCAGGCCTTGTTGTGAAACTTAAGAGGTACAAAATGAAGGTTGTACATGTCTACGCCCCTACATCCAGTCATGATGACCAGGAAGTCGAAGGCTTCTATGAAAACGTGGAATCGGCGATGGGTAGAGTGAAAACAAAACACACTGTACTGATGGGCGACTTCAATGCCAAGGTAGGCAAGAAGCAGGCTGGAGACAAGACAGTGGGGGAATATTGCATAGGCTCTAGGAACAGCAGGGGAGAGTTATTAGTAGAGTTTGCGGAACAAAATAATATGCGGATAATGAATACCTTCTTCCGCAAGCGGGATAGCCGAAAGTGGACGTGGAGGAGCCCAAACGGCGAGACTAGAAATGAAATAGACCTCATACTCTGCGCTACCCCTTGCATCATACAAGATGTGTACGTGCTCAGCAACATAATCCTAATCCTTAAGAAAGGGGACGCCAAAGACTTGAAAAATTATAGACCGATCAGCTTACTGCCCGTTGCCTACAAAGTATTTACTAAGGTAATTGCAAACAGAATCAGGAACACCTTACACTTCTATCAAGAAAAGGACCAGGCAGGATTCCGTTAAGGCAGCTCAACAATAGACCATATTCACACTATCAATCAGCTGATAGAGGAATGTGCAGTATATAACCAACCGTTATATAAAGATTTCATTGATTACGAGAAAGCGTTTGAT
This sequence comes from Dermacentor andersoni, assembly GCF_023375885.2. Classification (NCBI taxonomy): domain Eukaryota; kingdom Metazoa; phylum Arthropoda; class Arachnida; order Ixodida; family Ixodidae; genus Dermacentor; species Dermacentor andersoni. Next base: position 409,564,584 of record NC_092814.1, on the reverse strand, counting down.
TCAATCGAAACCTCAGCAGTCATGGAGACATTACGGAATCAGGGTGTAGACGAGCCGTATGAAAAAATACTGAAAGATATTAAAAGAAATTATGCTTCTGGGCCTTCATCGGCCGTGATGTAGTGTGAACGGAGACCAGCATACATCTCGCTTTATAGGTGCGTGTTCTAAGGCATCTCAATCTCGCTTCGAGAAGTAGTGAGCTTATCTTTGAGTTATCATAAATTGTTTCTTTCCTGATTTTGTTTTTTCCTCTTAAGTAGTTACTCATGGCAGGTTTCTTTTCCATTGCGCCACCCATGAGATTATTTCAGCCTCTCTGACTTTCCGCTTGACATTCTTTGTTGCTGTGTTGCCTACCCTACAGGCCACATACTTGCTGGTAAGCTTCCTAGTTCTCTTCCTCCACTGTGAATCAATGTTTTTCCTGTACAGATACCTCAACACTCTCCCATTCCATTAACTTTCGTCCATATTCCTCAGTCGTTCTTCATACTCAATTTTACTGCGAGCTTCCCTCACTTCAAAACTAGTCCAGCCCACATCACCCTGCACAGCTTCATTTGTAGTCTTCGCGTGAGCGCCCAATGCGAGGCGACCCACTGACCTTTGGTTCCCATCGAGTCCTGACTGTACCCCTGATTTAAAGCAAACAACCGCATTTTCAAAAGTAAGCCCTTGAACCATTCCACCTTTCCACGTACCTCGGAGCACCTTGTACGTATTGTATCCCCATAGAGCTCCGTGCATCATTATGGCTGCATTTCTCTTCCCCTTCACTGTTATTGTTTTTTCCTGTGTTTCCATATATCTATTGCCTTCGTTTATCCATATACCAAGGTATTTATATTCTGTTACCCGAGGTATTTCCTGGCCCTGTATTGCCACTGTATGTTCGCTGTTTTCTTTGAATACCATAACAGCTGAGTTTCTAAGACTAACTTTCAAACCTAAATTGTTGCCTTCCTGTTCACAGATATTAGCGAGACGTTGCAAATCACTTTGCTTGTTAGCTAGCAACACAATGTCTTCCGCGTAAAATAAACCTTGAAGCTGCTGCTCTACTACTGTACCCGCTTGTTTGTATGAGAGATTAAAGCCGATGTTACTTCCTTCTAGCGCCATCTCCATCCTCACCATAAACAGCAGTGGGGATAAGGGGCACCCCTGCCTCAGTCACTTGTTGATATGAACTTTCTCATCGCTCCTCATCCCTTCCCATTCAAGGCAAACGGTATTTTCTAGGTAAATTTCTCTCAAAAGCTGTAGACAACCGTCACCTAAGCCTTTCCCTTCCAGAATATCCCACAAAATGTTGAGGTCTTCATTGTCATAGGCTCCTGTAATGTATAAAAAGCACTCTTGCTCTTGCTGGTTGAACAGCACCATCTGTCGTGCGCCCCGCTACGTTCCATGCGCTGCGACTGCTTATTTTCGTACCCCTGCATAAGGTACAATTTCCCTTCTCTAAAGTGGGTTCTTTATTCTATGCGCCGACGCCGGATTTCCTGCGACACGGGCTCCTTAACGATGCATCGCGCGCCATGCATCGGGGAGAGTGGAGCGAGAGAGGGAGGGAGGGTGGTCGGGCATAATGATTCTCTGATCGGTGAATCAGTGGTTGTGGAACATGTTTACTTGCCTTGTTTGACGCATTATATACACTGGCTTTTGCTTAGGTACATAGGCTTATTGGAGACTTATATGTATATTTAAATATCTTGGTGCGAGGTTTTGTGTACGCATGCACTGGACTTGGTTTCCAGTAAGACTTTTTTGCCCTTTATCAACCTGCATCTTCACATTTGTTTATTCCATTGTATCTTCCCATTTCTAATGTATATATTGCAGAACTCGTTCTTTCTAAATGTGATCTCTGTTGTGACTACAATTTTGCTGCAATTACTTGCAATACGCGACAGCTGCTCCTGCGTAATATGTTGGAACAAAGGAAAGCGTCATTGAGATTTTTCCATGGCCGTTGCATATGTACGAAAATACGAGGAAGTCAAGAAGTACAGAGACTTTTGCAATTTCTTGCACTAGGGCTTGGTAACACTGCTAGTATCCAGTGCTCTGCAACACTTTTATGGAACGTATCACTCTTATTCCCGCGTTAATTGTTAGAGGGTAGCAGACCGTTAAACATGCCGGCTCCATTGTCGATCTGCACCATGGAGGAAATGGCCGTGATTCATTTTTTGTTTGCACAAGATGTTAAACCTGCGAAAATTATTCGTCGAATGCAAGCGCAGTCAGTTCTTTATCGCGAAGAAAGAGCTACGAATAGATAGAGCGTTTTAAACAGGGAAGAACTTCTTTATTTGACGAGGAAAAATAGGGCAGGCCATCGAGGCCAAAGGCTGAGCAAAATTTGAAAGTCATTGAGGGTATGGGGATGGAAAGCAGACGCGTCACATATCAGTCGTGGTTCAGCGTATTCCATCTAACATGACAGGTTAAACTTTCTGAAAGTGCGGGCAAAGTGGATCCCGAAAGAATTGTCAGCGCAGCATAAGACACAAAGGTTGGACTACTCTCGCAAACATTTGGCCCGTTATCATCGCGAAGGATATGCAATTTACAGCAAATTGTTAATGTAGATGAAACTTGGGCACATTTTTTTATCAATACAGCAATTCCCACTGGGGATTTTGGCAGGGTGGGAAACAATACATACGTAAAGAACACTATAGCATAGGCAACGAACACAATACAAATCAAGTCAACAGAGCTTGAAAATAGCAGTGGCACAGCAAGATAACAAATTTTTAGTCAATACTTGAAACAAACGCCGAAAGTGATGATTTTAAAGCTTCGTCATTGGTTAGATGATTCCATTCAAGCATTGTACAACTTACAGCCGTTTAGATCAATTCAACCGCGGACACAACAGCCGCTTTTGCTCACTGCGAATGAAAATATTGCATTAATGAGCGCCATTCTTAAACATATAAATTCATAGTCTAAAAAATTATAAGTGGATCCCACACACGTGCGAATCGATGTAAGCGAAGCTTTCTGTGTTGTTTGTTTTGATTGAAGGTAATTAGCGGTAATGCTGGCTGCGAATGTATAATTTCTTCAGTGTATAGTGCAATACAGAAGTAGTGAGTTAATGGCAACTATTACCTTGCGTGCGCTACTGCGCTTTTTATGCGCAAGACACAACATACAGCGAGCCGTGTTTGCTTGAGGCGTTGTTCTGCGCCATTGTTTGTAACCTGCGAGAGGGTTGAGCATTGCCATTGCTTCTCATGGCACATGGCATCGAGGCAGACGTGTTGGCAGAATTAAGGTATCATACGTGCAAAACACTATCGGATTATGAGGCTAGCTGTAGTGGCGTACTCTGGATTAACTTTGATACCCTGGTGTTCTTTAACGTGCCCCTAAATCAAAGTGCACGACGGTTTTTGTATTTCGCTCTCGTATAAATCTGGCTCCCCGCGGCGGGGATCGAACTCGCGACCTCCAGCAATGCCATAGCCGTCAAGATACCGCGGCGAGCACGTAAGTGTTGATTTGACGTGTGACCACTTCAGTAGTGGGCCTCTTCGATTGTCAGAGTTCTGGCAGCCAGCTAGTTCCGGTTATGATAGGAAGCCACGTGGGCTGGGATCCCAAGACAACCTGAACCTGCCCGAAGTTTGCAAAATCGAACGCCGGGACAGCTGGCCGAATGTAAACATGCTCCAGCATGACAGCGCCCGGCGAGGCCGGCGCGTGCTCGGCGTAGTCGGCACATTTATGCGTTGAGAGCTTGAAAACATATAGTTGCAGTCAGGGATACGATCACGTTCGCGCGATTTCGCGCGACTCGGCGCAGGCCGTGCGCTGGGCCAACCTCACCTTGCGCAGCGCAACAGATGGCCTCCGACGCGGCGGATGACAAGACGCGAAATCGCGCGTAAGTGGTTGTATACTCGAAAGCGATAGCTCGAGGATCTCTGCTCGCAGCGATCCCGTCGCCCACCGGCGACATTGATGAGTTGGGGGTTGTGTCATCACAAGACATGAAAAAGCAGGTTATCGGGTACGTTTCATGCGCATAAAGTTTAGTGCCGACCTGCTTGGGCTTCGATTTCAGAAAGTTTGTTGTGGCTGATGGTGCTTCTCATTTTGACCCTAAGGACCTGGGGACGCGGCTGGCGCATTAAAAGGCACGCCGCCTGTGACCAGCGAAACGTTTCATACGAAGAACAACATTGGTCGCGATCATATGAGACCAATAAGGCAATGTACATGTGCCTATTACTCAATCAGTGCATTAGATCAACGGCCTGCAGTTCGAACACACATCGGTTTCGAGCTGCCACCCAATATCATACGACGGAGAGACGGAGCGAACACGGGCTAGGTGCAGACTTCGCTAACTGCCGAAAAAGGAGATATATACATACGCGAGATTTGTGAAAAGGAACACCACCAGAGAAAGACGAACCCAAAATGTACCGCAATGGGTGCGGTACGAGCGTCTACAACTTGCGCGTCTTACAACTTGCAATGAGCGTCTACACCTTGCGCGTCTTAAAACTTGTAATGAGCGTCTACAACTTGCGTGGAACACGATGCAGATAACATGCACGCATACACGCATGATAACATGCACGCCGCGAAGTAGCCATCAGAACACGCACACACACACACACACACACACACACACACACACACACACACACACACACACACACACACACACACACACACACACACACACACACACACACACGAAACGGAGCGTTAGCACCTAAAAAGATAACGCTAAAGTAAGGAAATCCAAAGGTGACCGCAGACAGTTCGCTGACCGAGGTAAATTTAAGTCCTCAAGCGCCCGCGTTTCAATCCGTGAAGTCCCCGCAAAGATGGTGGCGAACGCCCATCGCCTCTTTTAGTCGTGTGCTAGCCAGAGAAATTCCAGAGAGCAGCCAGACCAAAATCGTCCTGGCAGGTTCTGGCAGCCCGCGGGTAGCCAGAACCATCCAGCCCGAGCAAAACAAACGGCCAGTGGAAGTGTGTAGTGCGTTGGGCGGAGCAACCCCAGAAAAACGAAGACGCTCTGGCTGGCTCTGGCAGTCCGCGGGTAACCAGAAGTGGAAAATCAAAGAAGCCTAGTGTCACCTATACTCGACGGTGATTAATTGCGGCTTTGCGTCGGCGCGCCCTGCGTCTGTTGTCCACTTGACAAATTTACATGGTGCTTATTTTTTAGAAATAGCGGAAACTTACAGTAGCGTGCCTTCAGTTTGCTCCTCAACTGTGGTCGTGTCTATAGTAGTAGAGTTTCGTTATATTCTCACGTCGTCCTTTCCCTGTTTTGTACTTCCCTCCGACATGAGAACTGCGTGCGTAGAATGGCATGGGTGTTACTCGTTTCGTGAATACCCCCGTTCTACCCATTCTCCGCCTCGTCTCCCTGACCCCTGTGTTTACCTCTCTTCACGACTTGCATGTTAGAATAAGGGCAAGCGCTGCAGTTTGCAGGGGTTCACGGATAATTACAACTGTAAAGAGGGTAATGTGACGACGCCCAGGGAGCTCCAGAGGGGCAGTATGCACATGTGACGCGATGGCAAGCTCCAAACGAGTTTCTTGCGCCGCCTTTGCGCTTTTCCATGCTCCTTCCATGTATATGCACACTCTGAACCCCTCCGGACACGGCGTGCAAGAGAACACCAGCACAAGTGGAAAACTCGAAGGAAGAAACAAAGAAAGCTTCACTTTAAAAAAGTTGTCCTTGTTGGCGTATAGTGCCGTGTCGTCGTGGCGTCCTTTGCGGGATTTCAAAGCGGCGAGAGCCACCTGACCGACCTGCCCACTGGACTTTCCGCCTTCAGGAGCAACCTTATCCTGTTGCCAAGACGCGAATGGTCTATCCAGTTTAATACAGACCTACAGGACAATTTTTTTAGCCTGTTCATTATTTGCGCCCTCACAGCTATACCGAGAGTACTTCCTTTTTACTACACTGCATTAATAAGTGAACTTCAAATTATATTCGAATTATATTCTCTAATAGTGTTGTATTCTTGCTATTATTGTCGTACGTAATCTACATAGAGTACTAAGGCACCCTCTAATGAGATGCTTCGAATTTTTGCCTGATCACGCCCTCCATTGTGATGGTAGCAATATTTCTAGTAATATATAGTAAACAGACCTATCATTAAAAGGTTTGTTAACTTCAAGGATAAGGAACGTATCCTATCACGTGGTATCAGGCTCAAGGGTACTAACTTTGCGATCCGTGAGGATCTCAGCCCTGACGTCAGGCTTGCACGATCTAAACTTGTAAGTTATGCAAAAACATTGAATTGCTCTTTCAAACTTCGATACGATAAGCTACTCATTGATAAGAAGTGCTACGTTTATGATGGAACTCAGGATATTGTTGTTGAATTGAAAAAGTAGCAGAAGGGGCGGTACCCGAACAATAAGTCCTCAAAGCAATGTGTGCACACGGGACGTTCCGCTCATCCAATTTCAGAGCTTACCATTTTAGTCGTGAACTGTAGAAGTGTAAAAAACAAAACTGATGAATTTGCTACTCTTACCTCCTCAGTAAAACCCCACGTGATTATAGGTACGGAGTCTTGGCTCGACGAAGCTGTTGGTAGTTCCGAAGTATTTCCGCCTGGTTTTCACGTCTACCGTTCCGATCGCAATGCACATGGCGGTGGTGTCTTTCTACTTGTTGACTCGTGCTTGCAATCATCTCCCGTGTTAATCTGAACTGATTGTCCTGAGTCAGTTTGGTGCAATATCCGATTTGAAACTGGGCAATTACTGACAGTTGGCTCCTTTTACCGTTCCCCCGCTTCCTCATCGCCTGAGACCTTCACAACCCTATCCGAGTTTCTTTCTACAATAAATAATGACTATATTGTTGGCGGTGATTTCAACATGCCTGACGTGAGGTGGGTTCACTATAAGCCTGTCCTTGCTAATTCTTCCGCTCTGTCTATAGCATTTCGCGAGGCAATAGTTACCAATGACATTTATCAGTTTGTTACTGAACCTACTAGGTATGGTCCGAATAGCTCTTCTGTCTTAGATCTGCTTTTTTCAAACCAGCCATTGCTTGTGTCTGATAACGCCGTAATTCCCGGTATTAGTGACCACGACTGCATTGTGGCGCATGTGCAGATTGTCCCCTTCTCATGTGCACATGATCCCCCAAGGAAGGTATACTTTTTTGAGAAAGGCAATAACGTTTCATTGTCTAATGATCTTGCTATATTCCTGCAGGAATTCAGTCATTTAGCTCAGTCCGCAGATTGCAATACCCTATGAGATACGTTTTCCTCCACACTAAAGCACCTGGTTGACACACATGTTCCATGGAAACATTTGTCTGCAAAAAATCGTAGTGATAAGCCTTGGGTAACTCGGGAAGTCAAGCAATTGATTAAAAAGAGACATCGCCTTCTGCATGCTTATAGAAAGCAGCGTAACCCTTCTGTATTTGTATTGCTAAAAACCCTTGGAAAAGATATAAAAGTAAGAAACAAGGTTGCTAAGGAAGAATACTTCTTAGCATTGGGCCCAAAGTTACAAAATAACCCGAAAGAAATGTGGAAGTGTTTGAAAACGATTAGCAAAGAATCAGTTGGCATCCCGACCTTAAAAAACGGTAGTGTACTTCTTACTAATGATGTCGATAAAGCTTCTTGCTTCAATCTTTATTTCCAATCATCTTTCACAACTCCCTGCCAGAATGAATTACCGCCTATTCCCGACAATGTGTTTGAACCTATGCCGGAACTGGTCGTGACATATGGTGGTATACTTAAGTTACTTGGCAATATAAATGTTTCTTCTGCAAGTGGTCCTGATGGTATACCTTCTTATGTGTTAAAGGCTTGTTCTGAGACAATCGCCCACTATCTGGTTATTATTTTTGAGAAATCGTTAAGTACTTCTTGTTTACCTAAGGAGTGGAAAGTTGCAAACGTGGTACCAATCCATAAAAGTGGCCCAAAAAATATTGTCTCCAACTACAGGCCAATTTCTCTAACTAGTGTGTGTAGTAATACACTGGAGCACATTGTATACAGTTCGCTAATAAAACATCTAGAAAACAATAATTTTTTTTGTAAATATCAGCATGGTTTTAGGTCTGGTCGTTCTTGTTCGACCCAGCTCCTAGAATTCAGCCACGATCTTTTTCATTCATTCGATCTCGGTATACAGACTGACTGTATATTTCTAGATTTTAGAAAGGCATTTGATTCTGTTCCCCATGTTTTACTGTTGTATAAGCTATCATCCCTCGGTATCTCTCCTTCATTGCTTGGTTGGATTAAATGTTATCTACAAGAACGCATGCAACGTGTTGTAGTTAATGGTTCACAATCTGATTATGTTGATGTTACATCGGGAGTTCCCCAGGGATCTGTTTTAGGGCCATTGCTGTTTTTGGCCTATATCAATGACATTGCTCAGGTTGTGTCATGCAAAGTGCGTCTGTATGCGGATGATTGTGTGATTTATCACTGCATTAGGTCTGCCACTGACCACGAGTGTTTGCAACGCAATTTGGACTGTATAACACGCTGGTGTGTTAGGTGGCAAATGTCTTTAAACCCCAGTAAGTGTCAGTACGTGTCCTTTACACGTAAACAAAATCCACATCTATTTCATTATACATTAGACAATGTCCAGCTATTGCGAGTAACTCAGTATAAGTATCTTGGTGTTTATTTCTCATCGAATTTAACTTGGACTAAGCACGCTGAATATGTTACAGCGAAAGCCTGTAAAATGCTAAATTTTGTTAAACGTAACTTCCGGCTAGCTCCTCCCAAAATTAAAGAACTACTTTATTTTTCGAACGTAGGACCCATATTGGAGTATGCCTGCATAGCCTGGGACCCGCAAACCAAAACTCTGTCTAATATGCTCGAACATGTACAAAACCGCGCAGCCCGTTTTGTCTGTAATAACTATGACTTTACTTCTAGTATTACAGCACTTAAGGACAACTTGGGGTGGGAATTATTAAGCACGCGCAGAAAAAACATGAGGTTGGAAATGCTTTTTAAAATTTATTTCGGCCTGGTTAAAGTAGATAGAGAAACTTACCTGTTACCTCCTCATTTCTTATCTCACAGAAGTGACCACTATTTAAAAATAAGAGAACTCATTTGTAGAACAAACGTCTTCAAGCATTCATTTTTCCCACACACAATATCACAGTGGAATCAGCTACCGCAGGAAATTGCTGATTGTCACACTGAAGCATCATTCAGAGCATTTCTGCTGAGCATATAGTAGCGTGAATTTTTCTATTGTTGTGTTATTTTTTGGTTGACCAGTTCTGTATTTTGTCGAGCTTATGTACACTGTATATTCCCCCCTGCAAAAATGCCTTCGGGCGCTGCAGGTACTTGAAATAAATAAATAAATAAATATTGCTAGCAATTCTGCTAGCAATATCGCCCCCAGCGGCTTCACGCGCTCCCATACGCGGCGGCTGGGACTGGGACTCGAAAAGTTTATGTATAGGACGTCCTTGCATAAAAACTAAAGCAAAGTTACTAATATATTGTTGCCTTGGATATGTTTGGGACGAGGCGCAAGACGACACGAGCGCGTTCTTATGTTTGCGTTCGCGTCTCTGTCTTGAAGGGACGCGCACCGTAACATGTTGCAATGGTGCTTGCGTTGAGCGTAGGTAAGGCGAAAAACGCCGTTCTAAAATGTATGTTCTCTAACTTGTGCAGTAAACCCATCTTATAGTATTCCCGCCATAACTAGAGTCACGAGTAATCGTAACCGCAAGCATCACGGTATGCTCATAACGTGTCGCGACAGCGCAGTTGTAATCCACAGACCATGCCACTGAGGAATACGCTCAAGGTATTGCTGATGAATAAGTAATTGCCAAAATTGGGTTTCAGTAAACGTTTATTACGAAGAACGGCGGGTGCTTATACTGCAGCAAAGGACGGATGCTGGGCGGTGACTCCAATCACTTACTCGCCACATCCACACATCTACACTGGAATTCAAACGGTTTCACAAACTCTCGATTATATTCTCTAGATCCTAAACTGCGGCTTCACCTGCCACCCGGACACCAGGTTTTCCTCTTTGTCCCCCGCTCCTTTCCCAATGTGCTGAGACGTGCTTCCACCGATTTTTGCTCCGCTTTTTTCTCAATAAATGAAGTCATTCATTCAGTCATTCCTAAACCGATGCAGAAAATAGCGTGTCTTCATCTCAGTGACCACCCTGTCTATCACCTGGACTCTGCCATCGCAAAACAACGTTGCTCTGTTTCAAATGGCTGGGCGTGGCATGTAAAATTTTCTAGTAATGGCAAGCAGCGCGGTGTGCAATTTTCGGTCACCTGCTTTGCCTCTTCTCCACTCAGCGCTCTGCTCCGTGAGCTACTATTAGCCGCTAGGACGAAGCACGAAATGAAACAAACCTAGCTGGACTGGTCGCGGGCTGCTCTTTACGTATTCGTGATGCGTAGATTTAAAATGTACATTTCTCTTCTATGCCTGAATGACACCGATATTGGCGAGGTGAGTTACGGTAGCTCGTGGATTTGGACTAACGACGCTCTTCATGCAGCACTTTCGTCTTATGCGTGTTTGCGAACGGGAGTGAAAGGCATTAGGGTGACACACCTTCCTGAAATGAAACATTCGGAATAACCCTTTGTTTGACGGTTGGACATATGCCAAAGACCCACGATAGAAACCACCTTCAAGTCGGTGTCAGCTTCCAAAGGGGGAACTCAGATGAAACGTTGTCAAGGAGATATGCTTTTAATTATATTAAGGATATCTTTATTGAAATTTCTTACCACGAGGCGAAAGCCGACTAATAAGCATTTAAATTTTCTGCATAAGGTTGCTGTCTTTTACAGCCTCCTTAATTAAAATGTAAGTTCTTAAAAATAAATTGCTGTAAATAAATTATTGTGCAAGTCATGCAATGGTATCGGGATAGGCCCACCAAGTGACAAACTTTGATCACACTATACCTGCGATCAACCCAGTTTACTCAGCCAGAAAGCCATCCATGCATATGGGTAGGGGCGTGGCCAAAAGAGGGCTTTCATTAATTTTTCTCACATGGATAGCTCATTCATATAATCTTTCTTAACTTGGATGCTTTGTTGCTTAAAGTGAAGTTGCTTATGAGCACAATGTCTTGCATTTTATTCCTATTTATGCCTAACGAAAGTTGCTTTGTGCAGTGTCACTTTTCATGTGGTTTCTCTTGTGACACTAAGCTCACTTGTTTTATAGCAGTTATAGGTGTGGTTGGACCTGGAGGGGAAGTGCAAGCAGACCTTGCTATGTTGCTGATCGGTGCCTATCTCCACGTCCAAGTTGGTCCCGCGACAGTTGGGCACCACTGCGCCTTGCTTCATTGACAAGGTGATATAATATGGTGAAGTAGCTTGTAGATCAATATCGGTATTGAAAAATATGTTAAAGAAAAGCAACAAGGGTTGGCTTTTATGTAGATACACTCACGTTCTTTCTTTAAGGCGCTCTTTCGACACTGTTCTGGATGGACATATTTTGAGAGGATGCTAACACTCCTTTTCTGCAAACTGCCATGGAGCTCGTTTATGCGTTAAACTAGCACTCTTTCACCCAAAAAAGCCTTATTTAGCACACTATTCACAAGGAAGGAAAGGAAGCAACAGAACATAGCGCTACTAAGAGTTCAGTTTTATTACTCGCACAGTGATATCGTGCGAAAGGCGAAAGGGGGAGAATAGATAAATCTGAATACATGCTGCTCGCACAAAAACGAAAAGGACACATGGCATGGCTAGCGTGGCACTTGTTTTACAATGATAATAAGCAGTCTCACTATCTAGTAATCCTCTGGATGGTGAGCTAACGCACTGGTTCCCCGTCGTACATATAAGAAAGCCTGAAATATCTCTCCAGCGCTTTTGTCTTTATATTTTGCCACAATCAAGCAGTTTTCAAACATAGGTGCATATGCACCGAGAGGAGTGCACTACCACTGCTAACTGACCCATGCATCAAATTTGCTTGATCACGCAGCCAGTCATTTATACATTGGCCAGTTTACCCAATGTAGCATCTACTGCACGATAGCGGTATGTAATAGACACTGCACCTGTGCACTGTACATGTTTTTTGCATGCTTCTTGTTCACAGATGCTGATGCAGGCCTTTTCATTATTTACATGCCTACACAATAAACCAGCGTTTTCTGTGCTTAGAAAGAATTGTAGGAAAAGCCAGCATGAGGCAACTTTTCTCAGCCCTAAGCAAACTTGATTCGTTGGTTTTAGTTCATTGGGTCGATGGGTTTTGGAGCCCATGCGGCTTCCTTGTTCACACTAAGACAGACAAGCTTGTAGGCTGTGTATCTGCAATTTGTACAGCACACTGATAGCACAAGTGTGGGCCACATCTTGGGAAGAGGGCTGACTGATGACACCTTCCACGGCGCCGATTACTTGTGTTGGGCGAGGCACCAGTGTTGATGTTTGTTCCCTTGTGCAAAACAGCAGTCTTAGGTTTAGAGTAGTTGTAAGAAGACAAGTTGAACATAACCTCCATGGCTTGAGTCCGCTCATTTCTCTCGGGGCATCTAGCTTTTTTTCTTGCAACTGTGCAGAGGTGCTTCCCTAGAGTCGGCGTGATGTTGTCATAGAATTGTGTATTCAGGAACTCCTGAACATTGATCTGCTGTAGCTAGTGGTTTGCGAAGAATGCACCGTATACGAAGCCACTGATTTTCTGTTGGCATGCTTGTACTTGTATTGTCAGTAATTTCTTGGCTTGCTGAATTATCTTGAGGCCCCACGCTGATGCTACCGGTGTCTTCCTGTGCAGCCTTTTCAGGATAAGGTTTCTTGCTTTGCAAGTGTGGTTGAAGGGTAGGTGGCGCTTACAGGTAGCTATTCTAGATATTAGTGAAACGAACTGGCCAATCTTGTTTACGTCTTGTCCATAGTTTTCTAGGAATTAGTCAAAGATTTAGAAAATTGATCTCACTGGTAACGTGATAATAATCGCTTGGTCAATAACCACAACTTTATCATCATGTTACTAGACTAGATGAATTTTAGTCAAACCTTCGACAAAATCTCCTACAGAACTTATGAATAAGACGTGGTAAGGAAGGCCCACTGGTTTGTATTAGTCGCGTCCAGAATAGGCCCCTGTATGTGCCACCTTTCCTTTACCCAGACTAGCAAAGCAAAAAACTTCGTACCGAAAAGCCTGTGCTTGAAGACGGCGGTAGTGTCAGTGTGGGGCCTCAAGATGATTCGCCCAGCCAGGAAGAAATTACTTGAATCACGAGTTTAAGAATGCTGACAGAAAATCAAGGGTTTGAAAACTGACGCATTCTTCACATGGCGTCAACTAGACGGGGCCATTGTTCACGTATTTCAGGTGATACAGCTCCATATCAACTTCGCGATAATGCTAAGGTACCACCTGCCCAAACAGACGCAAACAAGCTTGACGTATTAAAATCAAAAGAGCCTATTCAAACCAAGAAGTTATCTTCACCTTGTCTTCTGCAAGCCCACAAAATCTGAAACTGCCATTTCGTGCAAAGGCGTCAACTTAACACTGCAGAATGTTTCACCCGATCCTGGCAAAAGTAACCTGCACCGTAGAACATGCCATCAGCCAGCTCCTTCGCAAATAAAAAAAAGGACCACGAGCCTACCTGCCATGGTGTAACCTAGAAATCTGTCTCTGCTCTGAAATTTGAGTTTCTTTCACCTTGACTAGGTCAATGACTACAATTTCATCGTTATGAAACAATTCATTAACAGGTGCAAACTCGGGTTAATGTGTTAATCTGCATGATTTTACGGACAAAAACTGATGAAAGGAGACCCGCAGTGACTAGCGAACCTGTACAGGGGTCTGTGTTATCAAGAAGTTTGAAACCCATTTGCATAGGCTAATGATCACAAGGCACACTTGTGCTGTTGCTTGAAACAGTACCATGCACTTCTTTAGGGAATGGCGTAAATCGTTTTTGTTGTATTCAGCACCATGGATGTACACTACCCCTATAATTTTGGTTAAGAGTAAAGAGGGTAAGGCAGAATAGGCCATTTAAAACTAGTGGGAGTAATCTTGACATTAGTAGATCGATGCTCAAAACGCCGGACAATTTCTTGTTTTGGAAAGTATGAAATTATTGTAAATTTAGCTGCTGTCAGCCTATCTTGTATAAACATGTTGTTTTATGAATATACTATTTGCCTTAAAAAATATAATTCTTGAGTTTTACGTGGTAAATTCACAATATGATTACGAGGCATGCTGCAGTGGGGACTCTGTATTATAGATTAAACACTTGTTAGCTCATACTCTGATATCTCCAAATATCAGTGAAGTAAAATGTTTTTCCTCGCTCGATGTTAACTCTATCTATATTTCACTTCTGATCCCGAAATGCTTTGCCACTGTGCTCCCGATATCCCGAAACTAGAGTGCGAAAATGTAGGCAAAATTCATCACCCGAAGGATTTCATACTTTGTGCGCAGCTGTGATGTCGCCTAAAAGTGGTAAGATCGCAAGTTTGTAGCAAATTCCACTTCATTCTACACCACTCTTACCTACTATTCATGTCCAGCTGCGATCTCATTGATAATCTTGGCCGAGTGTTCCGCTGACCCCTTAAAAGTGCGATGAGCACAAGTAGGCACACGTGACCTCCACAATATGCATGCTCACATGAGCGCGGCGAGTTGTCAGCTTGCTGTGCTCTGTGCGGACCGGCACGCTACGCCATGCTTCGCACTGCGCCAAATGTTTGATATGCTATAGGTATCTTCTTTATTAACGAATTCAGGGCTGCAGTTTTGCTCAAATGCCTTCTTCGATGCCATTTCTAATCACACTTCGTCAGTGATCATTGTGATCTCCACCCGCATTATCAGTACAGAATAAGCCAGCCAAAAACAGTGGAAGAAAGAGTGGCACATAATCAAGCGGAAGGCGTGGCTACAAAATCTCGGCCCTCGGGCAGTATTCCCACTTGATTACTTTTCTTTTTTGTCATACGAGCAGCTTCGCGATATCTTGTGTGACTATGCTTTGGCCGTGTCAATGCTTATGCGCAACAGTGTTTGGTAAGATCTGTGCAAGAATCGATGTTGCCCGTAGATGCCCAACACGTCGGGTTCCAAATTATACAATACCTTGCAAATGTGATCTACAAGAAATACCACTTCTGCTATATTTAGCTTTTGCAAGAAATTTAGCGGCTGCTGGCACCTACCTTGAAAGGCTTTATATGGTCTTTGCACGGCCAGGGCCTTCTACTTTAGTGAATTTGCTTATCTCGAAATTTCCTCCGGTTTTTATATCTTCAAGTTATAAAACTGGGGGAAATATATTCAAGTTATAAGAACCGTGAATAACAAAGTTATTCATGGTGCCTTCACTTTCGCTTCCCCACCCCGCGACATGCACGAGAAGACAATTGCTTTATATGACAAAGGTAACTATGAGGATATAAATAGTGAATTAAACGCATTCTTTTCTACCTTTGCAGGTGAATTTAACAACCACATGATTTATGATAACTGGCTGTTGTTTAAAAACAAACTGTGTGAACTAAAGAGCCAATTTATGCTTAGGATAACCATTCGATTTAATCGACAAAAACCATGGTTTACGGGATTCTTAAAACGACTAGAAAATCAAAAAGCGCCTTTATCGCCACGCTAAAGTTAAGGCAAGCTCAGTTGCGTGGGAGAAATATTACGCTGCTGAAGCTGCGTACTTAATCGGAATTCGCGATGCCAAGCAAGCCTTTTTGAACTATGACCTGCCAAACATTTTACTTACTAATCCAAGACAATTCTGGCAGGTGATAAACCCCAAAGAAGCGCGTATCAAAATCTTACGAGCTGAGTGAATCGCTGACAGACTTAACCTGCGCTAATATGTTCAACAACGCATTTTCTTCCGTCTTCACTAATGAAATGGACACACTTCCTCCCCCGCCAGCCACAAATATACAATGCAACATGTCAAACATCACATTCACAGTACGCGGGCTCTTATCTGTGATAGAAAATATTAAGTTGTCTTCATTATCTGGCATCGATGACATTAACTCTAAACTACTAAAAAACACGAAACACATTTCTGCAGGGTTTCTCTATGTATTATTTTCACAGCCGGTTTCCACAGGCACCATGCCAGACGAGTGGAAGATGGAGAAGTTTACTCAAGTCTACAAATCGGGCAACAAAAATTCTCCCCTAAATTACCGCCCCATCTCATTGACAAGTGTTCCCTGCAAGATCATGGAGCATGTAATCTACTCTCATATTATGAACTTTCTAGACACTAACAACATCTTTCATCCTTCACAGCACGGGTTCCGCAGGGGCCGTTCTTGCGAGACCCAGCTTGCACTATTTCTTCATGACGTTCATGCTAATCTTGACCGTAACATACAAACAGATGCCATATTTTTCGATTACGCGAAAGCGTCTGACAAAATAGCTCATCCACGCCTATTACTAAAACTTTCTCGTTTGAATTTGCATCCTGATATCCTAAAATGGCTTGAGCAATTTTTAACTAACCGCTCACAGTATGTCTAATTTAATAACCACGATTCAAACATTACACTCGTCACATAAGGTGTACCACAGGCGTCCGTCCTTGGCCCCCTTCTTTTCTTAATCTACATTAACGACTTACCCTTGCATGTGTCCTGCCATATCCGTATGTTTGCCGATGACTGCGTTATTTACCGCGCAGTCAATACCATCATTGACCAAATAACTCTTCAATCTCACCTTAACCGCGTACAAGAATGGTGTGATGTTTGGCTGATGACACTCAACTCTAATAAATGCAAACTTGTCTCATTTACCCGTCGACATCATCCTCTTCACTTTTCTTATCGGACTGGTGACGTCACCGTGGAATCAGTGGAATCCTACAAATACCTAGGTATCACCTTGACTAATGATCTAACCTGGAATGCGCATGTTACCTATGTTATTTGATCGGCTAACAAAACATTGGGATTTCTAAGACGTCACCTTCGCCTCGCTCCATCGCATGTAAAACTGTTAGCCTATAGATCATTGGTAAGAACGAAACTCGAATACGCATCTGCCACCTGGGATCCGCATCAAGCATATCTCGCCAATGCCCTCGAGGCAGTTCAAAACAGCGCCACTAGGTATATTCATTCCACATACTCTTACAACGTCAGCACGTTATCGTTAAAAAAAGAATCTTCCTTGTCGCTTCTATCGCTTCTTACCTCATCATGGTTTGTGTGGAGGCATTATTTAGCTTGCAGAGCATGTGGAGCCTTTCCCCTTACCTTGCGAGGACTAGTAGGCTAGAGACAGGCGCTTCTAGCCAACATCTCCGGCCTTTTCTTCATTAAAACATTAGTCATCCATGTACAAACCTTGTGCAGGTCAAATCCAGTAAGTTCTAATGCATTTCCAAATCATCCTCATCATTATCAGCCTGGTTCCGCCCACTGCAGGGCAAAGACCTCTCCCATACTTCTCCAAGTAACCCGTTCATGTACTAATTGTGGCCATGTTGTCCCTGCAAACTTCTTAATCTCATCCGCCCACCTAACTTTCTGCCACCCCCTGCTACGCTTCCCTTCAGTTCAGTTCAGTTCAGTTCAATTCAGTTCAGTTTTATTTCTTTAAAGGCCCCTTTGCTAGGGGTATTACATAAGGGGTGGGTACAGTTGGTAATGCGAACATAAACACAGGTATACAGAAAACTTTGTACAAGAAAGCAGCATTTTCGCAAGTGCATAAAAACAGAAAGAATAACGCGTGAAAGAGCAGGTTATTGATTAGCCGCCAAAGACACATTTTCGAGAACGATGTCGGGCAAGTGATTGCAGCGACGTGGTCGGGAAGGGCGTTCCAATCTGATGCTGTGCGGAAAAAAAAAAGACGAGGAAAAGTTGTGTGGGAGCGGGGGCGTAAGACTTGTAATGGGCGCCCAGTTCGTAGCGATATGCGTACGGGTGGTGTGATATATCGCTCGTGAAATAAGAAACTCTAAAAGAACATGTGAAAGAGGCAAAGGCTGGCAGTAGCGCGGCGACGTGCAAGGGGCTGTAGATCAGATTTTGCTCTTAAGGATGATACGCTTACTTCATATGAGTAGGATGAATGGGTGTATCTGACGACGCGGTTTTTAAAGGACTCGAGCTCGTTAACTAGATAGACTTGATATGGATTCCAGATGGGTGATGCGTATTCAACTTTCGGTCTGATAAGGGATTTGAAAGCTAGGAGTTTTACGTTCTGCGGGGCGTCACGCAAGTGTCTTCTCAAGAAGCCAAAAATTGGTTAGCTGATGAAAGTATGTTGGAAATATGCGTGCCCCACCTGAGATCACGAGAAAGTGTGACGCCCAAGTACTTAAATGATTCTACTGATTCTAAGGGAACGTTTACTATTGTATAAGAGGACAGTGCGGCGGCGGCAAAAAGATACATGTTTACATTTGTTGGGATTAAGAGTCATAAGAGTTCCCTTGGAATCCAGTCCGTAACCCTTAATGACCATCCGTTATCTTCCCTCCTCATTACATGTACTGCCCATGCCCATTTCTCTTTCTTTATTTGAACTAAGATGTCATTACCTCACGCTTGTTCCCTCACCCAATCGGCTCTTTTTTATCCCTTAACGTTACACCCATCAATAGCTCATCGTCATCATCATCATGGTTTTTATTTTCACCACTGGATACAAGGTGAAAAAGGAAGAGCCTGAAAAAAAGCCGAAATCTCTTCGGCTTGACAAACCTCCGGTCTCCCAGACAGGCACGGAAGCGGCTGGTGTAGCAATGCAATCACGCATAAAGTGTGGATATAAGAGCATTTTTAAACACAAATACATATAGACATCATCGTCACCGTGGTTACGCCCACTGCAGGGCAAAGGCCTCTCTGATACATATACACATTTTCATGTTATTACATAGAAACTAGTTATAATACAGTTGTTTCAAATGACTCCCAGTAAACAATTATAATCTGTTATCTCGCATATTATTATTTAACTCAGACTCAATCGCATATATGACAAGAATGCAAAAGCAATATATGTATACATATATATACATATATACATACACACGCTTACATATATAAATATAACAAATTTCACAGAAGTGTAAAATAAACACAAGTTACCATCAGGAAACGTTCATATTTTTAGAAATTATTTTACATACTTGCAAATATATATGTGCATCTATGTTAAAAACAAAAAAAAAATCTGCATATAGGCTGCTGCTTTCGCGACAGACATCTCGGCAACATAGCCCAGGGCGTCGTCACATCCTCGAATTTTAACAAACGCGAAGACGCCCTTTGCAGCGTTCAGTTTACAACGCAAAACCCTGCCACATGATCCGGGCACAATCACTGCAGCAGAAACCTGGATTCTAGGAATAATAGCTACAAGTGTGAACATATAAACACAACGAGAGTATATGATAAGATCTGCGGAACTGTTAGAGCAGTTAACAACACACATCTATAAGAACAAATCGAATATTTTAGTTTTGTTTAGAGATAACACATCAAGATTTTGTTGATTAAAATAGTTATGTAGGGAAGGTAGTGTATTTTTAAGGCGTTGGCAGCCATAATTAGTACGTGAGAAAGGGATCTGCCACCATGGTGCCTGGTGACGATATGAACATGCACTTCTATTTTGATGCGGAGTTGCCAGGGTTAGGAATGAATCGAGTTTTCCTAGCATAGCATTTCTATAGCTTAGTAATGTTTGAATTTATATATGGCACGGGCTCTGATTATTCTGTTTTGTTGGAAAAGCTCTTCCCTATGCTCGTAAAAAGAAACGTTCGCTATCGCCCGAATTGCTTTCTTTTGAAGTATTTCCAGCATTTGAATATTTTGCGCTGTAGTGTTACCGCATATAAGTGAACAGTAACTAAGGTGTGAATGGAAAAGAGCATTATAAATGAGACACTTAACTTTAAAAGGTAATGCACTTCGATTGTGATTTAACACACCAACAACTTTTCGTACCTTTCAGCAAACATGACTAACGTGTTCATTCCAGGACATATGCGCTGTGAATATTACGCCTAGGGTTTTAATGGATGACGTAATGTTAATTTTATACGGACCCAACGCAATATTATCTGGCAAGGTAGTAGAACTTCCCGGAGCATGAAAAATAACGCATTTCGTTTTGGTTTCATTGAGGATGAGGCCGTTTGCCTTAGACCATGCTCGAAGTCCATAACAAACGGAGCTTGCTATAGGCGTTATTTCTTTTAAATCTGTACCTGTAAAGAAAACAGAGCAATCATCTGCATACGCGACAAATTTACACATATCGCTCACTTGTACAACTCGTTGTGTCGTCCTCAATTTAAGTAGAACCCTTTTCGTAAGCCTCCAGGGTTCTGCACCGTACGTCAGTAGTGGTAAGACACACCTGTTATACACTTTCCCTTGAGGGATAATGGCAACCTGCTGTTCATGATCTGGGAACGCCTGTCAAACGCACCCCAGCCCATTTTTATTCCTCTGTTTATTTCAGTCTCATGATCCGGATCCGCGGTCACTACCTGCCCTAAGTAGATGCATTCCTGTAAAAATCCTGGGACAAGTACAAGTCACGGAGGAAGTAAAAGACGTGCTGGTGAAGGGACCGAAGTTCAGCCTTGAACCTGAAACAGCAGCGCATGAACTAGTTTCTTTGAATAGGCGTGTTGCCGGGAAGGCGGCACCTGAAGATCAGCAAAGGTGCCTACTGGAAGGAGTAGACGCTCTCTCAAGAGCAGTTTCGAAGAAATCCTCGAGCAACCGATCTGCGATTAACAAAGTAGTCACCTTCTTAAAGGACAATGGCCTGCTGCTTTTACAGGCTGAGAAGGAAGGAGGCTTCGTTGTGGTCCCGCAAGGAATATACAAGGAGAAGGCCTGCTGAGCTGTGGAAAAGAATTTCGCGAGGTCAAGCCTCAAGCCGGCTAGAGTGAAATCTCAGGCTGTGTCCCTCTGCAAGGAACTGGAACTAGGAAAGATAGCAAATGCTATAAGTAAGTGCAAAAATAAGACTTCGGGCATGTTTTTTACCACCAAGACCCACAACGAAGAAGTTCTGTTCCGGTGTATCGTGAGCGAAAGGGAATCTTGGCAACGTCATGTTAACCAGTTTCTCCTAAAGCATTTGAGTTCATTTAACATTGAAGATCCTTTCGAAACAGAGAAGTCCTATGATGTGCTAGGATTTTCGCAGTCCTGCAGTACCGTAGGTAGTTTTTTGTCGGTCGATGTTAAGGATCTTTTCTATTCTATCCCATACAAGGAACTGTTTTTAACTGTCCTGGCATGTGTTGAAAAGAAAGGCACTATTCCGTTTCAGAATTCTGTGGGCATGTCAGTTGAAAATTTCATTAGGCTTCTGATGTTTTATATTAGTTCCAAGGCAGTTCAGTTTGATGATAGCGTTTATGTTCAGAAGAAGGGCATCTGTATAGGGTCCTGTGTAGCCCCTACCTTAACCAATATTTTTCTTTCCGCCGTTGATAGCGTTTTGGACAGCATGTTTGACAAACGGAAGGTTTTGAAAGTATTTAGATATGTAGATGATTTCCTAATTCTGTTAAACAGACAGGATCCATCAGGCCACCAAGAATCTGTCAAAGAGATGCTGGAGGTTTTTATAAAATATAGCCATGGTTTAGAATACACCTTAGAACTATCAAAGAACCAAAAGTTACAGTTTTTAGACCTCGAGCTCTGCCTGGGAGCAGAAGTGCACTGGAAGTACCACCCCGAGTGCAAAAAGAGCTCTTGTCTTATGAATCAGCCCACTCTAAGGTCGTAAAAAGAGCGATAGCCACAGGGGCATTGGAATCGACTGTCAGGAAATCATGTAAGCATGGTATACGAAGCAGCTTCCAACTGAAGATTGAAAGGCTAAAGGAGGTAGGGTTCCCACAGACAGTTTTAAGTTCTGTAGTAGAGTGCCTGCTCCAGGAGATAAAAGCTAAAGCAAGATAAAACACGCAAGAATAAGCCAGGAGATCAAGACTCGTAGTCGTACCGTACTCTCACCGCGTAGCTCACAACCTGAAAAATGTCGCGAGTAAATTTAAAGTCCCGGTTGTTTTGTCAGCCCCTTCTAAACTTGCTACATTGTGCGCCCGCGTTGACAACAAAAAAACAGAACGCGCGACTTGCGGAACCCAGCATACCGATCCACTTGTCAGTTGCAAGGAAGGGGTAGTTTATCAAATTCCGTTCGCATGCAAAAAGGTTTACATTGGACAAACGGGGCGGTGTTTAAATGAAAGGCTAAATGAGCACGAACGCTCACAGAAAAAAGAACTGGTTCCAATATGGCAATCCATTGCAAAGAGTGCGGGTGCAAGCCTCGCCTAAGAGATACCATTGTTCTGGACAGAAGATGAGACAGCGTTGCCCGTGAGCTGAAGGAAGCCTTCCGCATTAAAAGGAAAGGCCTTGAATGCGTCAGCGAACCATCAAATATTCGGTATACAACTGAAATGTCCTTTTTAGAAGCCCTTAGTTAGAACTGAGCATGTTGCTGCACCGCCTGCGCTTGGTGAAAAATCTCAATCTTTTAGTTTTGAATGGGTTACTCCCTTACGGCGATCTCTTGTGTATCGCGTAACCATTATCATTTATGGTCATTTGGCCCTATACACCATGTGTCATTGTCACGAACGTCACCTTTACAAATGTTTTATCGCCTTTTGCCTGGTTACCATGTGATTTTCGACAACGTGTGACTTGAGCTGCCAGATTTGCGTATATATATTGTGTTTCCGTCAATAAAGCATCAGTTCTTAGTAAGTGCTCGTCCGTGTCCCTTCTTGTGTTGCTGTTTGGCGTTTTAGTACTTCAGTAGATGTATTAATTCCCTTACCACTTCCAATGCCTCGCTACCTATCGTAAACTGCTGTTCTCTTCCGAGTCTGTTAAACATTACTTTCGTTTTCTGCTGATTAATTTTTAGACCCACCCTTCTGCTTTGTCTCTCCAGGTTAGTGAGCATGCATTGCATTTGGTCCCCTGAGTTACCAAGCAAGGCGATATTATCAGCGAGTCGCAAGTTACTAAGGTATTCTCCATTAATTCTTATCCCTAATTCTTCCAAATCCAGGTCTCTAAATACCTCCTGTAAACATTCGGTGGATAGCATTGGAGAGATCGTATCTCCCTGCCTGACGCCTTTCTTTCTTGGGATTTTCTAGCTTTCTTTATGTAGGACTACGGTGGCTGTGGAGCCGCTATAGATATCTTTCAGTATTTTTACATATGGCTCGTCTACACCCCGATTCCGTAATGCCTCCATGACTGCTGAGGTTTCGAGTGAATCAAACGCTTTCTCGTAATCAATGAAAGCTATATATAAGGGTTGGTTATATTCCGCACTTTTCTCTATCACCTGATTGATATTGAGACTATGGTCTATTGTTGAGTAGCCTTTACGGAATCCTGCCTAGTCCGTTGGTTGACGGAAGTCTAAGGTGTTTCTGATTCTATTTGCCATTACCTTAGTAAATACTTTGTAGGCAACGGAGAGTAAGCTAATCGGCCTATAGTTTGTCAAGTCTTTGGTGTCCCCTTTCTTATGGATTAGAATCATGTCAGCGTTTTTCCAAGATTCCGGTACGCTCCAAGTCGTGAGGCATTGCGTATACAGGGTGACCAGTTTTTCTAGAACAATGTGCGCACCATCCTTCATCAAATCTGCTGTTACCTGATTCTCCCCAGCTGCCTTCCCCCTTTGCATAGATCCCAAGGCTTTCTTAACTTCTTCCTTCGTTACTTGTGGGATTTCAAATTACTCCAGACTATTCTCTCTTCCATTATCATCGTGATTGTCATTGGTACTGCATAAATCTCTATAGAACTCACCAGCCACTTCAACTATCTCATCCATATTAGTAATGATATTGCCGGTTTTGTCTCTTAACGCATGCATCTGATTCTTGCCTATTCCTTGTTTCTTCTTCACTGCTTTTAGGCTTCCTCCGTTCCTGAGAGCATGTTCAATTCTATCCTTATTATACTTCATATGTCCGCTGTCTTACGATTGTTGATTAACTTCGAAAGTTCTGCTAATTCTATTCTAGCTTTAGGGTTAGGGGCTTTGCTACACTGGCGTTTCTTAATCAGATTTTTCGTCTCCTGCGATAGCTTACTGGTATTCTGCCTAACGAAGTTCTCACCGACATCTAGTGCACACTCCTTAATGATGCCCGTAAGATTGTCGTTCATTGCTTCAACACTAAGGCCCTCTTCCTGTGTTAAAGCTGAAAACGTGTTCTGTAGCTTGATCCGGAAATCCTTTATTTTCCCTCTTATCGCTAGCTCATGATCGGCTTCTTATGTACCAGTTTCTTCCGTTACCTCCTCAAGTCTAGGCTAATTGGAGTTTTTACCAACCTATGGTGACTGCAGCGCACCTTGCCGAGGACGTCCACATCTTGTATGATGCCCCCCCAGGGTTAGCGCTGAGTATAAAATCTATTTGATTTCTAGTCTGTTCATTCAGGCTCCTCCACGTCCACTTTCGGCTATCGCCCTTGCGGAAGAATGTATTGATTATCCGCATCTTATTCTGTTCTGCGAAGTCTACTAATAACTCTCCCCTGCTATTTCTATTGCCTATGCCATATTCCCCCACTGCCTTGTCTCCAGCCTGCTTCTTGCCTACCTTGGCATTGAAGTCGCCCATCAGTATAGTGTATTGTGTTTTCACCTTACTCATCGCCGATTCCACGTCTTCATGGAAGCTTTCGACTTCCTGGTCATCATGACTGGATGTAGGGGCGAACACCTGTACGACCTTCAATTTGTACCTTTTATTAAGGTTCACAACAAGACCTGCCACCCTCTCGTTAATGCTATAGAATTGCTGTACGTTGCCAGCTACATTCTTATTAATCAGGAATCCGACTCCTAGTTCTCGCCTCTCCGCTAAGCCCCGGTAGCACAGGACGCTCCCACATTTTAGCACTGTCTATGCTTCATTTGTCCTCCTAACTTCTCTGAGCCCTATTATATCTCATTTACTGCCCTCTAATTCCTCCAATAGCACTTCTAGACTCGCCTCACTAGATAACGTTCTAGCGTTAAACGTTGCCAGGTTCAGATTCCAATGGCGGCCTGTCCGGATCCAGGGACTCTTAGCACCCTCTGCTGCGTCAGACCTGCGACGCAGCAGAGGGTGCTAAGAATCTCTGCATGTAGCGTCTGAGAAATACGCTGAACCAGGGATTCTTAGCACCCTCTGCTGCGTCACATGTCTGACCGCCGCCTTGGTCAGTTGCTTCGCAGCTGCTGGGGACTGACGGCCGGGGTTCGATTGTGTTGATATAGGAGGCTGTGGCCAATACTGCACCAGGGTGGCCAATCCTGCTCCGGTGAGGGAGTGCGTTACCGGTTCTGGTCACCGGGATCAGGCCGCACTCCGGGCCTGTTTGTGCAATGTTATCAACACGCGGATTTTCTTTTTTTTTATCCGGTGGAAAATTGCGCGGCACCGGGATTCCAACCACGGTCCTCTTGTACGCGAGGCGGATGCTCTACCTCTGCGCCACCGCTGCACCTACTTCCAAATATGCATCCATAAATGTGAGTTCTCGACAAACTCGGAAACTACTGTGGGGACTATAACGAAAAACGGAATGCAAAAAATCCGCAAATAATTTATTATTGTAAGAACATCGCAATGCTTTGCCGTTCTTGTATAGCATCGAGCAACATGTTCACAGCGATTGCTAAGCTTGTTTCCTGCACTTGCAAGGTGGAGCGATGCAAATGAATTCATGCTTGTAGAATGGCAGAAGGATATTCGCATGCATAGATGTCGAACAGAGCTATTGAGCGGAGCTACTGCTAGAGATCAAGGGGCTTGTTTGGCCAGCTGGTTCTCCGCTTAGGTTTCAGTAAAACGATCAAAGGAAAAACCATTAGACTTCAGTCGTTTGAACATCTCTTGCATAAAATCTGGTTTGATGTTTACAAAATCAACAATTGGTTGTCAGCGCCTGCATATGTCCTACGTGTTAGAGTTACTATTTTTATGCCTGTACATGCTGGAGTTTTTTTCAGTTACAATTATTAAGTGAACGTGCCCTTTTAACAGCATCACTCTGCAATTTTCTACAATTAATTTTTTTTCTTGGCCTCCCACCACTATATGAGGTGTTCGAATACTGATCTCGTGAAAATTTCTGTGTAGACTAGAAAATTTAGATGCGTTCGGTCTTGCGTGCGTGTGTGCTTAGGCATATTTTATGCATATATACAAGTCGAATGCCTGACAACGAAACAATCTGTATAACAATGGATTAGGTATTGTCCGGCTGAATTCCTACCTATCATATACATATTGAATGCGTTCACATCAAAGACCACTACAATGAATCGTCTGTACGACGTACGAGGCATCCCCTCGACCAGAGCTGCGCCACCACTGCACTCCGCCGTATAGCAGCCTCTCACTCCCCCTAAATAAATGGAGGGTTGAACAACCATATACTTTGACGAGAGGCATTAATGTGTTCGTGATAGTCTACTGGCAACATGTGATATCGGTGTCACAAGACCACCCTCGATCGCGATGAAGCCCGATCCGGATCGAAATTCTCGACTTCGATTGGCTCGCTTGCGGAAGGGAACCAATCGTGACCGAGAAATTCAATCCGCATCAGGCTCGATCTCGATTAAAGGTGCGTCGTGCGACGCCCGTATATTAGTTTAATAAAAAGAAATAGTGTAATGAGAATACGCAAGCCGGCAAAAGAAATTCCAAACACCAATATCTACATGCTCGGCACCTCTGCTAAACCTATAGCAAGATGTTGGTGCTGGCTATGGAAACTGGGAAAATACGCTGGAGCCTGCTGCTACTAAAAATTGCTTGCTTTTACTGGGTGAAATGCGAGGTCCGTATTTCAAAGAAACTTGTCCCCCAAGAAAAGATTTGAAGAAGTACTAAAAATTTCCAAGTTATAAACATCCCTCAAAAAGGCTTTCAAGAGTATATAGGACCAATATCGGCCCTTGAATTCTTGCACAGAAGAGAAGGATACTTGTCTAGATCTTCGCAATTTCTTTTACAAACTACATGCAGTGGTTATTTATTGAACACATTTACTTAAGGACAAAGGTTACGGCACTACGCAGATGAGGACAAAGTGAGTCAACATTTACGGGTGCCCGTCGTCCTTGTCTTCGTCCGTGTCTTTGTCCTCGTCTCCTTAGTGCCGTAATCTTTGCTTTCAAGTTATGAACCAAATAGCTCGGCAGAAATTTTTTTAATGAACACAGTTGGGCATTACAGATATGTTTATAAAAAGAAGCCCAAAGTAAGTTCCAAGAACAGACAAATGTTGAAGAGGTTTACAGGAATGCTTGCACAAGCATGCAGCGTATGCCCAAACTGGCTGTCGA
This sequence comes from Dermacentor andersoni, assembly GCF_023375885.2. Taxonomy (NCBI): domain Eukaryota; kingdom Metazoa; phylum Arthropoda; class Arachnida; order Ixodida; family Ixodidae; genus Dermacentor; species Dermacentor andersoni. The sequence continues at coordinate 409,537,115 of NC_092814.1, read as the reverse complement.
AATGTACATCACTTGTTCTGCTTTATTAGTGATGCAGTATCACTAACATATGAATTTGCTTTCAGCTGCACTGAATTTGCACGACGTGCAATGTCTCATTGTGGAAGTAGAACTCAATTAGCGTACTGCCAAAAGCCAGCAGTCCTTAGTAGTGAAACGACACTTGCCCGGGTAGCCAACTAGTCTGCTGCCACATAGAATCTGTCGTAGTCTCTGAAGCCTTGCAATGTGCATTATGAAAATGTAAACTGAAAGAAATGGCACTATTGTTTCAGACTTGGTAATGTTGAATGATGCAGCCATACCATCCACTCTTAGCATTGGGCACAGGACATTTCCGTATGCAGTGTTCATTTTCTGCACAATGGCATATGGCCCTGTATGCGCCCACACCTCTAATTACAGGCATTTACCCCTGGAAGCCCAATGTAAAATGTTGGTTATGCCATGTTCGGTAAATCAACATTATGACTTAAGTGCAGGAAGGTTAACACCAGAAGTAGAGGATTTATTTTTATTTGCTGGAGCGAGTTTCCAGTTGCAGACCGTTCAGTGAACCAATTACTGGATAAAAATGTTTTCGTAGAAATACTCTTTATGGCCAGAAATAAAGGGTGTGAACAAGTTACGATTTTCCTTGATGTGGAATGGCATTTCATATTTGATGGTTTAAACAAATCAAGTGGCACAATGCTTAGCTTGACCCATCTATTTCAGCCTGTAACACCTTACTTTCGATGTCAAATCACAAACTATGCTTTCATGTCTGAACTTTTGTTGCACAATGCTGTGATAACAGCAGCCCAAAGAAGAGGTGCTCTTTGCACGAAAATCGAACATCAATGTCCCGAGTGTCACAGGGTAAAAATGCAAAGGTAACAGCTCAACTTACGGCTTCTGCAAGAACACACGTTGACTTAACAGAACCTTTATTGGCAAGATAGCTAGCTCCCTACCGAGTCTCGGAAAAGTGCAGAAAAATGCTTTGGCGTGATTGAAGGAGGCACACATACATAGCCGACTAGACAAGCCTTTCATCACAAACCCGACCAGTCTTGGATAACATACTTATTTTTGTCAGATGTAAGGTGTCGTTGCAACTCACTGCTTAAATTATCCCATAGTTTAGCATAACAGTTCGTGGTGCACAGCATTCATTGTATTGCAGTATATAATGCTGTACATCTTATTACAAGCTACAATGTTGAGCATTGAAAGGCAAGTAGATAAAGATGAAGAGCAAGGCTACGTTGTAGTAGAAACAACTGCCCAAGTTAGTTGCATCATACAGTCGGGCATTCCAGCGTCCACATAACCATTACAAATTGCATATGATAGGGCTGAAAAAAAGCATGAAAATGAAAGCAGCAGCTACTGGCTGGAACAAAGCCTAACAAACACTAAAAGGTAAATACGGCATGTTAACATAGAAGCACTACTGGCGCAACGTACAGCTGCAGTAATACACCTCACTGCTGCTGATATGGTAGCTATAGTATAGTCCCATTGTTTAATGCTTTTGAAAGTCATAAAGCTCTCTTATTCTTGGTACTGAGCCTACCTGAGGAAATGTCCAGCGCAGCTTCGCCAGTTTCCGAAGCACACCTGTTGAACATTTCCATACCTGACGCTTTCTTTCAACTGCAGCACAGGCAATCTTTTTCATCTTTTCAGTATAGGCTGTCTTTGCATTTGTGCGCATCCCTTTTAAATATAAAGTGTACACTTGCTTCTTTGCAACCGGGTCTTCGCAAATATCTAGAACACAAAGTGCTGTGTATGAGTCAAGTTCAAACAAGACATCCTCTAAAGACATAGCAAAACTAGCTTGCGATGGGGGCCTCGGGGTATGCGCTGAGCCAAGCCTAGACCCTGATGGGCATGACAAGCTCCTAGGATTTGCCGTGTCATTGCATTGTTGGAATCTACATGGCGGATGGGTAAAGTTCTCACAGTTCACAATTACACAGTCCTCATCTTCCGATTCTGTTGATATAAATGATGCAGTTTCTTGGTCGCTATCAATCTTGCCAGTACGATCAGAAGCTGCAGACATTGTACAGCCAGTCTTTTTTTGCAGCAAGATAGGACGAGTAGTTGTTGACATTGCAGGCATTTGACAGTTAACAACGTCTCGCAACAAAGCAGACGGTTTTAAAGATACATTTTCGTGTTCGGGTTTTTTAAGAGCATAAGCACTGTTAAAATCGAAACTATGCTGAGGTTCTTCAGTAGCATAAGCACCATCTCTTTGAAAATCTTTCTCTTGACATTCTGCGCCATAGTCTCTGCTATTAATACAAGGAGAAGTGACCGCGAGCCACTTCTGAACTGCAGCAATACCACTTCCCCCCGACTCAAGGAATGAGGCCAGTGGATTTAGTATAAATTCTGTTGCAACGTCAGTAGAAGGTTGCTGTGGTGTGCAAGAATTGTCAATGTGAGTTTCAGTTTCCTCACCGATCTGATCGTGAAGGGTACTGAGGACTGGCACCACGACATCACGCAAGTCATCCCGAGAAGTAGAGAAAGTTCCTGAGCAGAGGTTAGCACTGCAGTGCAAGGACTCTCTATGGGCATCTTCACCAAGGCATTTAGTGCAAACATAATTTTTTGTCGCTGAACGAAGCAAATTCACAGTGACAGGACCTTCTTTGCAAGCAATGCCAGATGAAGTGGACGCGACTTGGGGTAAAGATAGAGCAGCACCAATGCTACTGCTAATATATCCGATACTTTCTTTGCGTAATAGCTTAGGGCATGGGTATGTGGTACTATCCGGGCTTACGTCATGAATGTAAGCAGCATACACTTTTGAAGTGCACTTCTGGGAATCAGCTGAGTGGGTAGGTGAACAAAGGTTTGAATTTTTTCCTCTAGTATCACAATGCCGATCATGAAGGCTCGCTTCGGCTGTTGCAGGTGGTCCTTTTGCTAGCTCCTTAGCCCTAGCCTGAGTGCACGGAACAGATGTCTTAGCAACAGAGTTCATACAATAATTGGGCTTGTCGCCAGTTTCACCACTACCCCTGAAATCAACCTGTATGTGAGCTGTATTGCCATCGAGAGTTTTTCTTCTGCTTGTAGAAGCATGTCCGGAACTAAGATCACTGCACACGTGCACTCTGGCTGCATTCTTCGAGTCATGAACCTTCATTCGTTTGGCGAGGCTTCCATTGCCGCTTGCAGACGGCCATGTAGGACTGGTCAATGTGTGCTTGAGCTTACAAACGTCACTCTCTGTACATCTTTCGGGTAAATGCTTTGTACCGACTGCCGAAATCTTGTGCTTCATGGGGGCAGTGTGGTTTTCATCCTGATGCAGTAGTTCATCCCGTGTCTTTGCCAGCGGAGAAGTCAACTTGGAGCCACCACCTTGAGGAGATGCACAGCGCTCCACATGGGGGCCGTTCGAGTTGGCCATCGGGCTTTGATAGCATTGCGAGGAATTGAATCCGCCACAGCTTCCCCGATAGCCTGCACGCCCGAAGTATGGTGGCGGTGGAGACTGTAAGCGCTGAGGTGTGAAGGAGTATGGTGGACGGCCACGAGGAGCGCACGGTGGAGGAACGCACAGTGGAGGAGGCCTGCCTAAAAATGGTGCACTGAACAACGACGGCCCACCGCCGCGAAAGGGCGCGCCGCAACCCCAGCTCCCGAATCCAAACGGTGTCCTTGAACCACGGAAGGGCGCAGGGAATCGATCAATGTAAGGCCTGTTCCCACAGTCGACGGTTCGGTTGAAGCTATTGCTATGGCTTTCCTCGTAGCGGTCGCAGCTGCTTGAGTGCTTGCCGCCTCGATGAGCCTCGTGGTTGAATATCTGCGGCTGCATTTCCGTCGCACACGCGTTCGGGAAACGGAGATTGTCCTGCACACAGAGTGAGAGATGCGCAAACAACGCTTTTAGTTAAAGCATAAACATCAGATCGATCTGCCTGACTCACAAAGTCAGGTAGACGTGGGACAAGCGAAAATAAACATTTTCGTTACATTGAAATTGAATGGTTAGGTTTTACGGGACAAGATCACTATTTGATTATGAGGCATGCCGTAAAAAAAGAATCCAGAATAATTTCTACTACCCAGGGTTACTTAAAGAGCACGTAAATCTAAGTACGAGCATTTATGCTTGTCGCCCCCGTCTACATAAAGCCGCGTCGGCAGGGATTGAACCTGCAACCTCGAGCTTAGCAGAACGCCATAGCGATTAGGTCACTAGGCTACTCGAGAAGGCACTGCAGGAAGTCGCACACGACCTTTTCATTAAGTAGCTTTTCTATTACTACTGTTACTGCCATCTTCGCTAGTGTAATGACAGAGATTGGGTGCATCTGCGCCACAATCTTCTTCTAGTGGTTGGCTTCTTGGATTTACTGGATGGGGCTGTTAGTGTCTTGTTTTCCTCAAGCAGAGCGCGAGACCTAGCAGTGTGTAGCCCAAATATAGATTTGAGAAAACCAAAACGAATTCAGCAGTAAGAAGCTAAAGGGTTCTTTTGGTGGAGACCAGTGGCCAAGTCCGGATATGAAAGAGGAGGAAGAAAAGCAGAGTCTTTCCACTTCAACACTGGGAGGCACAACCCCCACAAATAAATACGACTCGCACTTATTTTACACCTCTAAAGGAGATTACTGAGTTGCATTGGCAAGTGTTCACTTCAACAAACACCGCATGACGCAACCTTCCTGCACATATTTCACCAGCTACTGCATCGTTTTGCATTACGAGTGAAACTGCAATTTTCTTTATGCCACAACTTGCCCAATTTGGTGTTTGGCGCTAGGATGTTAGCAGTGCTATTAAGGCACTTAAATTCTCGTGAATAGTAGCAGAGAAAAACAATAGAAGAAAGCAGTGCCTTTTTGTGCCTAGACTTTGCATACACCTGGTGCTCTCATTGTCATTTCTTCCCTATCTGCTAAACTTTTCTAAACAAGAAAAGCTTATACACAATTATAGTGCAAAGTCAGACCACAACTAAATCCGAGGTATCCTTGGTAGGCAAAGTATATTTGGTGACATTTTCTGCGGCCCTGCTAGGGCTTTATTTCTTTCCTTCCTTTTCACCTGTGCAGGTTCATTAAGAAGTGACGAGACAGTTTGACAATTTAAATCATTAAAAGACTTAGCGAAACCATTTTTGGGTTTTTTTCTTGGTTTCAGACTGCACATTGCAATTTAAGGTGTTTTCCATGTTTTTTTGCTTTCTTTTTTATGTGTAGGGCATGTTAACATTTTTTTAAACCATGTAAAGTATGTGGTGCCATAGAGTTCTCGGATGCAGTCTTGTCCTTTCGTTCTGCACAATGTGATGTCGCTTTTCGTGCCGAAGGCCGTTTTACACTTAAGTGCGATTGTAGCATTTTGCCAAGTTTCACCCAAGCTTCAAACATTGCTACCCACTGCTGGCGGCATGACACATGTGACATTTTTTTTTTGAATAAAAGGGAACTCTGTCACTTATCCTGTGCACTCGTTGTCTTTTTGAATTACAATTTGTTGCCTATATTTGCCCTGTTGTCGCATTTCAGATTAGGAATGGCTATCATCGTTGACATCATTTAACCATATTGCACACAATGTGGATGATATGTACTTGCAATATATGGCCACGATAAATATAATAAATAGAAGTTAATAATTAAAGAATAGTGCCTTCGAAAGTGGTGCAGCCATGAATAGTGGCTATAAGATACCAGCGGTGCCGGTAGCACTGCCTGTGCAGAATATAGTTCAACTCTACTGCTTTCAAACATCATTGTTTTACCTGCATTTGTATAGCTCCAGTTCCTGTGAACACACATCCGCTGGAAGAGTGGTTTGCAACTGCAGTTGGGGCCAATGAATTGCCGAATTTCTGCTCGTTTTCATGTTATTAGCATATTCGTAAAGGCAGTCGTTTTTAGAGTTGCCTGTTTGCCCAATGTAGCAGCCGGTGCGGGGTGTCAGGATCTCGTACACATCTCCAGCTTTGCAGGGGACGCAGCATCTCGCATATAGTTTGTCACAGGGCAATTTGAGTTTAGTCACTTGCAAATGGATGACCAAGCTTGTTGAAATTGAAGTAAACCGCCTGCACACTCAGTGGCCTTGATTTAGTGTGACATGTGGTTATAGCGACCCTTGTTTTATGCACTCGGCAGCAGTCTTTTGCTTTTGAAACACTCAGGATAGCTTTCAGCAAGCTGGACAGGAATAACACTGAAAAACCAGCTGTTGTTAATTGTCGAACTTATCATGCGAAGCTTCATACAGTATGATGAAGGCGTAAATAAACGAGGGTGTTCCTCAAGGCCTTGTAGCTTATGTCAAGAGTTTAGAGCAACCTGATGTATAGCACTCTTTTGATCGCATGCTATAGGTTCAGCAGGTGTGGCCATGGTTGAAGTGAAGCGAAACGTCAAAAAAAAAAAACATATCTATGAGTAGCACCCTGGTAACGGAGACTCTGGGAAAATTAGTGGGAAGCCTATTGAACACCTGGTTGACCAAGTTGCTGGGTTCATCAGGCAAAGTGTGATAAAGAGAAGGAAGGAAGTACTCCCCAATGCCTTCTTCGGTGACATCAGCAAGGACCAGCTTGAGGTAAGGGGTAATAGACGTCTTTACAAGCTAAAAATTCATGCATGCATGAAAAGCACGTTGCGTCCAAAAATTAGGCACTTTATAGGGGCACTGGAGAAGGAACAGATTATTGACAGTGGGCAAAGACAAGCTTCCCTGCAACTAGACACACAGCACTGTTGCCATGCAACAACCTCTGAAACAATCCCTCTCAAAGAGGAAATCATCTTTGTATCCACAAAGAGGGCAGACAGACAAGGCCCCTTCAGCAATGCTGCCAGCTTCAAAAGGCCCACTATGCACATTCTAAATGCTTCCTTCTTACTTTTCCGGGTACAAGCATTCTACTGTCCAAAAGTCATTGAGAGCACTGTTGGTTTGGTGGCAATACAGTTCAGAAGCGATTACAACAAACCTCCCTTCCTAGTTGGTGTGGAGGCTCACGGTGCTCATGAAGCGACACCATGAGACAAGCAAGGTGACTGGATACCTCCAAGCCCTTGTTCGTTTATCACACTGTTCTGTTAGTAACAACCAAGAGACCTGAAACCAATAAGCTCAAGTTCGGCACTAGTGTGGTTACTGTGGAGGATCCATAATGAAAAGCACAAAAACAGAAAACTCAAGGGAAAGGATAAAGCATCATTTAACACTTAGCATTGGTGCAGCCCACTCCTTTTATTTTGTCTGTCGTGCTACATTTTTTTACTATAGATGGGCATGAACTTCTCCTGTGCACAGCTTACTGCAGAGAGCATAGGTCGTGTTCCCAATCAGTGTCCGATTTATATATACACTATATGCTGGTGCAAAGAGGCTCAAAACACTGCAATGGAAGCTTCTAGTACAAAAGGTGCCTGGAAGAAAAAAAATAAGCTGTGCTGCAACCATCTTGGCAACATCTTGTCCCCTCAATAAAAATTCTGCTTACATGTGAACTTCAGCCCGCCAGCTTAAAGTACCAGTGCACTTATGAACAATGAATGAATTCTCAAAGAGCATGTGCAGTCCAGCCAAAAGCATAGGCATGAATCCACATTGTGCTCCTGCATTGAAGGTGAATAACGCGTTCCATAATGGCGAATATGCCTTCGTTGGCTTCCCTGCAATATAAATTCGTAATTTACAAAGGATTGTCAACGACGCTTACTACAAGCACAGATGCACTTGCAAATTATATCACAATTGAATATAATGAGTACAGTGTAAACCTATGTGTCCTTTCCACTTTTAGCATGCTTTACTGCACGATGCTTATTTCCACCCATGTATTGCGGTGTAGCAAGCTACGAAAGAAACGTTGCATAGTTGGGCTTTTTAAGATTACCTTTCTCGCAATACACCAATGTGTCGCGGGGATGTATACTAAAAGTGGAAAGGGGCCACTGTCGCTGGTCATAAGAGTTCTTTAATTACACACACCCGCACCCGCCGCTTCTCAGGTCGTCTAAGTGGACATACTATGCTGGGTAATAGCGCCCCCTCTCACTTTTAGTATGCTTCACCGCGTAACTAAAATGTACAGTGTCGTCCACTCTTAGTCAGAATGCCGCTCCGTGCTGCCGCGCTCCGCGGGGCGCCTCTGTCGGCCGCCGGAGAAACTATTGCGCAGGTGCAGTGAGAGCCGCAGGCGGGGCTTCACGCGTCGTAGCTACAGTGCGCCCTGTATTGCGGTGAAGTGGACTTCAAATTTGCACTGCCTTCGCAGAACGCCGATCGGAGAAACGTTTATGAATAAACAGAAGACTGCTGAGAAGCCTATCAGCTGCTTTTATCCCGTTCCAGCAACCGTAGCAAAGTTTCCTGCGTGCCTGGTGAAGCTGAAACACACAAATAAGCATGCCGGGGAGGAAATGCGCGCCGCGTAATATTCGAAGCTTTATACTACTGCTGCAACACTACGATCCACCAATTTTTTAAATTTTTGGTGTCTTGCTGAGTAGCTGGTAATAAGTGTTAGCAGACGAATGCTGTTGTCTGCTAAAATGTCGGCGCAACGAAAATTAATCGGAGCGGAATAGTAATAGTGGAGGTGGAGCTACATTTTCAGTCTCCTATTTTACCTTGCCACAGATAGAGGTAGACGGCCAGGTAGACTCATCAGCGTTTGAAAACAATCCCTAAGGTTTACCAGGACCTAAGTCTTCAGCTTTGCAAAGTTTTAAATAGTTGCTGAGATGATATTTATTAAGGCGATAGCATTTAATTGTTCCTACTAGCGTCCGTCCGTTACATTTTAGGTCACGTGACCTTAATATCACGTGACATCACGGTGCAGCGCGTCGTGATGTCACATGAACCCTCTGCCACGCTTGCGCCAGCTGCTCTTCTCATCTGTCACGAAATGAATTCAAGCGCGGGAAATTCAACTCAGTGGAATGAGTCGCAAACGGCTTTCGCCTTCCCGCAGTTAATGAACATATATGTGCCTCCAACGAATTTTACTGTTCACAGGTGGCCGTAGGAAAATATGTCGTACTGTGTTCCCGCTAAGTTCCAAGTATGTGGCTGGCGTATTGAAGCAGGACATCTTGAATCGGGTATGTGGACAATTTAGTCAGCCGCCTTTCAATCTGCCTCTAACACTTCCATCAGGGCTTTCGGATGAGCGCTAAAAGCATAACCTTTCCTTCGGTTTAACGCGAGAGTGCAACTTCCCGGTTGCGAAATTTCTATGACGAAGGTTATCTAAAGACGTAAACCGTCAAGTCACCCAACTGTCTGCAGCCGAGTGCAACTGCTTTCGCGAGTCATTCGGCGATTAAGACTACAAGAACGTTGCCGTATCACCACTGCGGCCCAAAATGTGATTCCCGACTGTGTAGACCGAGAGTGCAGGCGCGTCTGGTCGTTTCAATGTTTTCTGCTTGTGGGCCGCACTAAACCGAAACGTCGAGAGTGCCGGAGGACGAAAGACCTGTAGATTTCTGTGTCAGAGAATGCTCACTGCGATAAAGAATACTCAGAGATGTGTAGTACTGCAGCTACGACTACGCTGCAACGAGACTTCGACTACTCAACAACGACCTTTCCGCAACATTTTTAAACTTCGATCCTATTGTATGGGCAACTAATATTCACCATTGGTAAACGAGTGCTCCCATCTTGTGTGATCTCGGGGGACTGAATATCGACGCTGAATAGGCATGAAAAACTGCGGAGATATTGTCTGAGTCTAATATGAACACTGTAGCAAGGTACTCGCGCAATTACAAAAACAAAAAAAACAGGCAAAGGTAAATACCAGTATGCTTTACTTCGCAGATATGCACAAAAAGCAACAACATAAGCTTATTATGAACATGAAAACGAAACAAGTTCCCGAATACAGTTCTTTTGTTAGCTCAGAAGAAAAAGGAATGGCAAAAAAAGAACAACATAAATAAGGCAGTCTGGAACCGACGGTCAAGCGAGGCGCGCTACCTTGCAGCCCGTCTCGACGCAAGCGCGACGCTAAGTCGTACTCTTCATGGCCCAGTAGCGCGTAACATCACCGCTGGCATCTACGACAGCTCTCATCCGGCCAGGAAGGGAGTTGTAGAGCGACGTGCAGAGGTCAACATTGGCCCTTAATGTTTCCCAATGCTCTTGGACTACTCTCCACAATTGGTCTGCCGACAAACCATTCAGGTTTTGACCTGACAACGCAACTCTAATGTTCCCCCACAGGTTCTCGATGATGTTGAGGTCTGGTGATTGTGGAGGCCAATCCATCACGGCAATTTCCCGGTTCTGCAAATACGAGGCAACCCTCTTGGATGTGTTTATTGGGGAGCGGTCGTGTTCAAGAACGAAGTCCATGTCAGCGAACGGGCCGTCTAACAGAAATGGCAAAGCCACATCGTCCAGTATAGAGCAGTAGCCCTCCGACATGAATCGTCCAGGTATTCGGACTAGAGGTCCAAGGCCATCCTCCGTCACGGCGCCCCATACTGTCACAGAACTCCTCCCACTTGCGGCAACTCGTTGTATGAATTCCGGCATATACCTGCAAGAAAGATGGAGTGCAAGTACTATATCTTTGTTTGCTTTGTTGCCGTGAAGAAGACACTGTGTTCTAGTGTCGTAGAAGAAGTAATTGTCTTTTGTTACAACGCACTTGTTTCATGTAATAGTATGCCAACTTGTTATATGCATACATTTGTTATGAGAAATATACACCAGCCATCCGAAACCAATTTTCAAGGAAGGGATGCTTCTGAAGGCATACTATGTATTAATTTTGTTGAGTCTGCAAAGGGATCTTGTATTCCTACCAGCTAAGACAATTACCACAAGCAAACAAAAAAAATAATGGCTTGGCTGCTTTTTTGGCGACACCGTCTTTGCGTCAATCGGCTGCGCTGTCAAGTGGCTGAGAAACAATGACAAAAAAGTGAGAATTGACCTGCATTTAAACAGTTATTTTATTGAAGGTGTCATTAGGAAACTTGGCAAATATCAATTCTGAATGCTGCCTACAAGCTTTAACCTGCACATATGCATTCTTGACCTGTAGTTTAGCGTGAGCACCTTGTGCACGGAAAAGTATTGCCCTCCAAGCAGTGCACAATGCACAACACAAATTTTTTTACGCTGCCCGCAATCAACCCTTGTTGATAAGACAGTGGTCAAAATCGGAACTGGTTGCGCGCAAGTGTATTCAAGCTTTAAGTTATGTATTCAAGCTTGTTTTTACTAGCTTTATACACATACACCTAAGCCGGACACATCGATCAGTCTTTGCCCGATGCGGTAACAAAAAATGAGCTGCGGCGCATTTGAAAACTATATTACGCAAAGTATACACATTCATCAGAACGCTAATTCCAAGCTGAATAATGCTCCTAAAACGTTTTTCAATGTTTCCACACATTAATTTATAAGAAAGGTTTAGGAACAAAACCTCATACCTCGTGTTGATGGGGCGCCAGACTCGAGATCTTTGGTCCCATCTAGTGGAAAAAAGTAGACTCGTCTGTGAAGACGACGCTCTTCCAGTTCTCAACCGACCAATCCGCATGGTCTTGGGCAAACTGCACGCGTTTCGCCTTGTTTTGAGCACGCAGCAGCGGCTTCTGTGCAGCAGTTCTGCTCTTAAATCCAGCTTCGTAAAGGCGGCGCTTGATTGTAGTGGCAGAAACATGTTTCAAACCCAGCTCCACTTGCAGCTCCCGTACAGACATCTTTGGTTTATCCACCACGGCAGCTACTAGCTGTCTATCTTCTTGATCTGTTGTCACTCTGTGACGAGGGGCATCCTGAAGCCTGCCTTCATTCCGGTATGCATTAATTATTCTATTCACTGTGTCAATTGCACGATTGGTTTCTGCTGCAATTCGTTTCTGCGAATAGCCCCTGTGACTTAAGTCCACAATCAGCCGCCTTTCGTCCTCCGGCACTCTCGCCGTTTCGGTTTAGTGCGACCCACAAGCAGAAAACATTGAAGCGACCAGACGTGCCTGCGCTCTCGGTCTAGACAGTCGGGAATCACATTTTGGGCCGCAGTGGTGATACGGCAATGTTCTTGTAGTCTTAATCGCCGAATGACTCGCGAAAGCAGTTGCACTCGGCGGCAGACAGTTGGGTGACTTGACGGTTTACGTCTATAGATAAACTTCGTCATAGAAATTTCGCAACCGGGAAGTTGCAGTGTCACGGTAAACCGAAGGAAAGGTTATGCTTTTAGCGCTCATCCGAAGGCCCTGATGGAAGTGTTAGAGGCAGATTGAAAAGCGGCTGACTAAATTGTCCACATACCCGATTCAAGATGTCCTGCTTCAATACGCCAGCCACATACTTGGAACTTAGCGGGAACACAGTCGGGCATATTTTCCTACGGCCTCCTGTGAACTGTAAAATTCGTTGGAGGCACTTAGATGTTCATTAACTGCGGGAAGGCGAAAGCCGTTTGCGACTGATTCCACTGAGTTGAATTTGCCGCGCTTGAATTCATTTCGTGACAGACGAGAAGAGCAGCTGGCGCAAGCGTGGCAGAAGGATCATGTGACATCACGACGCGCTGCACCATGATGTCACGTGATATTAAGGTCACGTGACCTAACATGTAACGGACGGACGCTAGTAGGAACAATTAAACGCTATCGCCTTAATAAATATCATCCCAGCAACTACTAAAATCCTTGCAAAGCTGAAGACTTAGGTCCTGGTAAACCTCAGGGATTGTTTTCAAGCGCTGATGAGTCTACCTGGCCGTCTACCTCTATCTGTGGCAAGGTAAAATTGCAGACTGAAAATGTAGCTCCACCTTCACTATTACTATTCCGCTCCGATTAATTTTCGTTGCGCCGAAATTTCAGCAGACAACAGCAGTCGTCTGCTAACACTTATTACCAGCCACTCAGCAAGACGCCAAAAATTAAAAAAATTGGCGGATCGTAGTGCTGCAGCAGTAGTATAAAGCTTCGAATATTACGCGGCGCGCATTTCCTCCCCGGCATGCTTATTTGTGTGTTTCAACTTCCCCAGGCAAGTAGGAAACTTTGCTACGGTTGCTGCAACGGGATAAAAGCAGCTGATAGGCTTCTCAGCAGTCTTCTGTTTATTCATAAACGTTTCTCCGATCGGCGTTCTGCGGAGGCAGTGCAAATTTGAAGTCTACTTCACCGCAATACAGGGCGCACTGTAGCAGACGACGCGCGAAGCCCCGCTGCGGCTCTCACTGCACCTGCGCAATAGTTTCTCCGGCGCCTGACAGAGCCGCCCCGCGGAGCGCCGGCAGCACGGAGCGGCATTCTAAGAGTGGACGACACTGTACTGCGGCAAGGAAGCAGTACGTTTGTATTGAGTGAATAATCAAATGGTTTTTACAACAATACAGAAATAAACGCGCACCATGCATCAGTCTACCACACGGAAGAGCGTCGCAACAAAAGGTAGCTGATTCACACAGGCCGTGTAGCCCACTTATCACTCGTAAAGGGTATTTATTATGTGCAATTCGAAATTTCAGACACACAGAAACATGTTTATATGTTTACGTTCGTACTCCTTGCGTAATAGGACAGCCTGAACTTCCACAATAGAAAGTGATTAACAACACACAAACGCAAAGAACACAGACATATGCCTCGTTTTTAACTCGGCCGTCATGCAAATGATACATAGCACGGAAAAACGTGAACATGCTCTGTGTTAGCATCGCAAACTTCATACAAGGCAAGGAGCACACCACAATTCTGCGATAGGCGCTAATGAGACCAAAACGGGAGCGCATGTCTGAACGCGCAAATGGAGCACCTAGATCACTCTACTCGGCCACCACCTTCACTGCACGGCTGCACCACTCGTTTCAAGTACAGCACACCAATCGCTACCGTACTTCCCTTGACGCACACCAAATACACATTCAGCGCTAAAAAGTGGGCGGTGGACGCAGTTGCATTTACATGACTTGTAGCTAGCAGACATCCCTCGATGTCCGTTAAGCAAAGGCGGACACGGCGACGCCACATGGCGGTTCACTGAACTGCGCTGCCGATGCGCTAGGCAACTTCGACATTTCAACTGTCACCACCGCCGGGTTCTCAAGGAAGCACGAGTCACAACACAAATTCTGTACTGCCAGAGCTCACTGATGCCAAAGCCGCACTACCACAACTCACGGCTTTCCGCCAAGTAACACAGAACCTCTAACCAGCACACAAGCAACGTAAGCACACTCACATGAGCAATGTTAAGCAACGCGCGGTTGGCGCGGTCCAGAGAACGATCAAGTCGAGAACGAACACGCCACAGCGTCGCCCGGCGCCACCATCGTGCCTTCTCAAAAATCCCTAAACGATCCTGTCCCTAGGCACCTAGGATCAGGTCACCTGAGGGATTTTTGTACGACATTTACACGCACGCCCTCTTGCGTGGGCCGCGACGCGGTCGATGCGCCGGAGGCGAGCGCCAGCTGGAGTAAATACAAGGAACCGGGCGCGCCGCTCCGTGGGCCCCCAAAACACCCATCGCGCCGGCGCGCTCAAAATGGCGGACGCCGCGGCCGGCCTACGAACGCCGCGGCCGATTTGAGTGTTTGAATGGGTTTCTTTTGAGTTTTCGCTTAGCATAATTATGTTTTCTCGTATAGTCAAATTACAATCCGAGAGCTATCATGTCTGTTGGTTGTGTGGAAGTCGTAGTTCGCGATTTTTCTACGTATTTTAGCTAGAGAAATTCAAATAGTTCAGTCAATTCCTTGCATCATGTTCAAGGCCTGGGTATTTTTAGGAACTGCCTGCAGAGGTGCCGACATGCAAAGTTTTCCCAGGCAGCTGCAGCTGCAGCAGTGTTGGCGTTTTCTAGGAACCGACCGTCAGTCTCCAGCAGAACTAGGTCTACTGTAGAGATTTGCTTTGAAAGGACGGCAAGGCGTCATTCCGCAACCTCTTGGCGTCACGATGTCTGCTGCGGCGACTGACTGTGTGAGGAGGACAATACGCCGAGTCAACAACTCTTCGCCGGAATGCCGGGGCGAGGTAGGCGAACTAGGCTTTGTTAGTGAACTCGCCATCACCAACCTGGTATGTCGGGAGCGGGGGAGTTCCTGAGAGAATGTATTTGGCGGCACCGTGCCACGCGCCTTTCAAGACGCAAGACAATGGAGAACCACGGCGGCCACTTTGTTGGGGTCAGCTCAGGGATTAAGAGGAGCCTCCTTAAGGCAAGACCCAGTCCTGCGAAGGCCGTCTCGTCTCGGTGGGGGCAGTGAGACCTGTGCGGATGTGTGTGTGTGTAAGCCTTCCCCCTCAAAGGCGGCTCGCCTACAATGCCTCTGGTCGAACGTTTTCTCTCACCTGGGGATCTAGGGAGGACAGAGTGTATTTAAGGAGCTGTTGCACGGATCCTCAGTGTGCTTTCTCTCGCAGTCATGCTAGACTGATGAACTGCAACGCCCTTATGTAGATACTGTAAATAAACCCGTATTCTTCGTTCTCGATGAGAACAAGTCTCTCACTCCAACAACGTCCTCAGCGTGGATGAGTTGGACGATGGCATGGACCAGCTACCATCTAATTTATCTCCGACTTCAAACATTACAGTATACACCGTAATTTTTTTTTCATGGGAGGAGTAGGAAACAACTTCATTAAATAGTAGGGGAAGGAAGAGTGAGGTGATGGAGGGAGGCTAGGCCGGGCCCAGGGAGCCGCAGCTGTCGCCGTCCATTCCGCCAACCTGGACTGTGAGTCTTGGTCGACACTTCTCAGCGTTTCCTCACATTCCTCAGGTGAGAGGGATAGCCGCAGGAGCACTTTTGGGGGGGGGGGGAGGTCGGTTCCCCAGAGTTGGGGATGTGATCCTACCCAGCCTGAGCTAAGCCGCAAAACGTACATGTCGAGACGCTGTTATCCTTCAGGATGGCCGCTAGTCTCCTGGGGCTGAGCACACTGCACGTTTGAGCTCTGCGCAGGGCCAAAGCCTGTTGTCTGTTTAGGCCGCCGCATGGAGGTGTGTAAATCTGTAGTTCCTCTCTTTGCCGGCGGAGGCGATCTCCGTAACTTAGTGACAGTGTTTCAGGGTTTTCCGGGGGAGGCTGCCTCTCGGGCCGCTTAGGAGTTACGCGGGCTGTGAGGTGGGCAGCTTTGTTGCCAGTGTTTCCCTCGTGGCTAGGGACCCAGAGAAGCCTGATGGTTATCCCCGGCCTCTGTGGCTTCTCTGCCGCGGTTTGGCTTACTTGGCCCTATCTGAAGCTTTTCACCGCTGACATTGAGTCCGATACTATGAAGAGCGTCCCTGCGACAGCGGTTGCACTAGCAATGGCGGTCTCTTCCGCTTCTAGGATAGACCTCGCTGCGATTTCCTCGGTTCGGAGGATCCGCCCCGTTCCGTCCACAGCCGCTTTCGCATATGTGCCGTCCCCCACAGGCGAGGCGTCCACATAGGCGGCCGGTTTGTCTGCTACACTCTTCTTGAGGGACTCTGCGCGTGCGCGTCCCTTGTTGTGTTCTCCTACGTTCTTCGGGACTGGCGGAATGACCAGTTCGTTCCTAATCTCTCTAAATTTTCCCTCTCTTGCTGGTTCCTGTCTGTGCGTGGGGAGAGGAGAGATTCAGGAGTTGTAGGATCTCATGCCCCTGCTGTGTGCGTGACAGCCTCCACCAGTGCGCCGCTCTTCGCGCTTCCACGATTTCGGTGACGGTGTTATTTATTTACTTACTTCAACCTACTGTCAACCCCATGGGGGTTATTACAGGAATGGGGGTTTAAACTTTGACACATCATATGTATATTTGCAATCCTGGCTTCATTTTTTGAGCCAAAAAAAGAAATACAGAGTAGTTGGGAACAAATACAGAGACGCAAACAGTATCAATAAGTAAAAGAGAGGACTGCCTTCTGTGCAAGCTCAATAAATTTGGGAAACGTTGTCTGATCAGTGACACACGGGTTCAATTCATTCCATTCTCTTACAGCTTGCGGGAAGTAGGAGAACAAGAATGCGTTAATATTGCACGAAAACTCTTGTAGTCTATTTGGGTGCATCTACACCAGCTATGGAGTCCTAATTGCATCAGTCTTTCGTTGCTTGTCCATGTAGGAAGTCCGGCGGCTATTCTGTAGACTGAACGCAGTAAAGTGTCGATCTTTGCGATGTCGGTCTTTCGTAGTTGCAGGAAAGGGCATGTGTATGCTATCCTACAGACGAAGTAAGCCTGGATTAGCCTGCATGCCTCTTTCTCGTGAAGTCCAAACTTGCGGTCAGTAATACGTCGCAGCACCTCGATTACCTGGCGAGAGGTGCCCGCCGGTCTCTTCATGGTTTCCTTGCACGAGTTATTTTCTTCTAGGTAGAGCCCCAGTACTCTGATAGTGGGGACCAGGGGTACTACTCTGTTGACTACGACTTGCAGTTTAGTTTTGATTGCCTGCGTTGTTTTGCCGGCAATAAACAGTTCTGACACGGTAGAGGAGCATTTGAGGCTGTTGCCGGCCATGTAGGCTTGTACCGTTTCGGCTGCTGTTTGCAATGCCTGTTTGATGGCGCCGGCATTGCTTTGCCTTGTTCAAATGGTCCCATCGTCCGCATAAATGGCATGGCGGATAAGCTGGGGCTTGTTGAGGTCGTTTCCTCGTTGCCCAGTTGAAAAGAAAAAAATATAGTAATGCACCCTGGGGTGCACCCCTAGCGCCGAGGTCAACCTGAGGGCTGTTGATATCTAGAATGTTGAAAGTGGCTGTCCGGTCGCGAAGAAAGGCAACGATGTATCTGAGCGCCCGTGCCCCAACATTCGTTTCCGATAGGTTTCTCAGTATGGCCTCGTGTCTGACGTTATTCAATGCCTTGTGCACATCGAGCCCCAGGCAACGCAACATTTATTTCAGTCAGCGTAGGGTCAAAAAGCGAAGTATTCCCCGCATCAAAAACTCGCGAAAGTCGCCTGATCTCAGCGCGTGAGACAGAGGAAAAGGCCATCACGCAAAACCGAAAAGCGTTCAGTGTGACAATTCAGAAATGGAGGCGGCGCAAAAGCCCGATTACGACAGGAGAGGGCGCGTCTCTGCGAGTAAAACTAACCAATATTTTTAAAAATAACAGGAGCGTATGGCAACGTAGACTACAACAATTTGTGGGATATTCTGGAAGGAAACCTTAGGCGACGATTGTCTACAGCTTTTGAGAGAGCTTTACAGAGAAAATTCCATTTGCGTTGAATGGGAAGGAACGAGGAGAAAGTTGATATCAACAAGGGACTGAGGCAGGGATGCCCTTTATCCCCACTACTGTTTATGAAGTATATGGTGAGGATGGAGAGAGCGCTAGAAAGAAGCATCATCGGGTTTAATCTCACATACAAACAGGGGGGTACAATAGTAGAGCAGCAGCTTCCAAGTTTATTTTATGCGGGCGACATTGTATTGCTCTCTAACAAGCAAAGCGATCACGTCTGACTAATATCTGGACAGCAAGGAGAGAATTTAGGTTTGAAATTTAGCGTTAGAAAATCAGGTGTTGTGGTATGCAATGAAAACAGTGAATAGGCAGTGGAAATGCAGGGCCAGCAAATACTTCGGGTACAGGATATATCTTGGTATATGGATAAACGGAGGCAATAAATATATGGAAACACAGAAAAAAAACAGCAACAGTAAAGGGGAAGAGAAATGCAGCCATAATTAAGCACAGAGCGCTATGGGGATACAATAGGTACGAGGTGCGCCGGGGTATGTGGAAAGGTGTAATTCTTCCAGGACTTAATTTTGGAAATGCGGTTGTTTGCTTGAAATCGTGGGTACAATTAGGACTCGATGGGGACCAAAGGTCCGTGGGACGCCTCGCACTGGGCGCTCGCGGGAACAATACAAATGAATCTGTGCAGGGTGATATGAGCTGGACCAATTTTGAAGAGAGAAAAGCTCACAGTAAAATTTATTATGAAGAACGACTGAGGAATATGGAAGAAAGTTAATGGGCTGGGAGAGTGTTGGTATCTGTACAGGAAAAACATTGATTCACAGTGGAGGAAAAGAGCTAGGAAGTTTACCAACAGGTATGCGGCCTGTAGGGTGGGCAACACAGCAGCAAAGAACGTCAAGCGGAAAGTGAGAGAAGCTAAAATAACCTCATGGGTGGCGGCAAATGAAAAGAAACCTGCCATTAGTAACTACTTAAGAGGAAAAAACGAAATCAGGAAAGAAACGATTTATGATAACTCAGAGGGAAGCTCATTACTTTTCGAAGCGAGATCAGGATGCCTTAGAACACGCACCTATAAAGCAAGGTATAACAAGGAAAAAGGAGCATGTGCTTGCTGCAGTGAAACTAGGGAAACTATGGAGCATGTTTTGTTAGAATTTGATGACATGTTTTCAGAACCGGGCGGACAGTATACAGCGCACACAACTGTCACGAAAGCAGATATGTTTATCCGGCACCAAACAGAATCAGTATTCGGAAGTTCTGCAATTACAAAAATTTCAATGCCTTTTCTAATAAACAGAGCTACACCCCCTCCTTTGGCAAACTGTCTCATTTCTGATAACCCAGTAATCTGGAGGCGAAAATTCTACATGTGATATAGAGTCGCCCAGTCATGTTTCTGTTACGCAAATAATTGACGGACTGTAGCACTCTACAAGCCAATTGAAATCTGCAAACTTATTATGCAAGCTTCGAGCATTTATGTTCAAAAGAGTTTGTTTCTGCTCATTGACGAGTCACTCTGTGTTAGTAGGCACTGCAGCATGTGGAGCCTTAACAAGCCTTTTGCAAACATCATCCCAAGTGTCACGAACACTGTCGACTATAAGGGAATCGTACTGCAATCTATACTTATCTCCTTCTTTGCGGATATTAACCGAATCGTCCCAGAGAGCCTTTCGAATTTGCCGTACACGCGTAGAAAAGTCTTCACTAATGTACGTATCGGATCCTTTTAGTTTTCTGGCGTTTTTAAGGATGGAAAGCTTGGTTCTAAAGTCTAGCATTTAAAAAATTACAGGTCTCGTCTTTTCATTTCTTTGCGTGCCAGGCCTGTGACAGCATTGAATACCTTCACATTGGATTCCAAGTTTGGGACTTCGAAACTATGGGGCATGTTTTATTAGAATTCAAGGACATCTGCCCATCGGTCGATTTAGGCAGCAAAGGACCCCTTGAAGGCCTTGGGATCAGGGAGAGCAGGGGCAAACTAAGCATGTCCGTAACGGATATGAGTAAGAGGCGATTGGAATATTGGTGGGAGAAAAGTAGGAAAACAAAAAAAAACGGAGACGTAGAAAAGCAAAGTTGGTTTGGTTATGGGAATTCATCGTGCGTATTTTTTTGTTTTTTACCTAGGAGGGATATTAGGCAGTATAATAGTAAAAGCCTTGTGGGGCAAGTCCCAGCCCAGTTCCAAAGGGAACGTCCATAACATCGATCCATCCATCCATCCATCCCTCCGAGTGTGGCCGAGATGTTCAACCTGGCTTAGGGCCGATTTACGCTCAAACCGCCCATGGCCGCACATGCCGCACCGCACGCAGGCGGTTCGTGAAAAACGGGCGGTCGTCGCGATCGTTTGCAAAACTGCATTTACGCTGAAACGCATGATGCGGTGCGGTTCGCATGCGCCCTCTGGTTTTCCAAATAGGTAACCAGCTACTGGCAACGTGCATCAGAGACTTCACAGTCCCATGTGCTGGCGACCAGCAAAATTTCGCGCCCGGCCAGGATTTTGTTTGCTCTCTTATTAGTTATTTTTTATTAGTTAGCTCGAGTGGTTCGTATGCGCTGGCATCAGCACTTCGGTTTGGAGACGCGACGTCTGTTGAAAGCCGGCAAACATTCGGCAGTGCGCAGAGCAACACTGTTCGAAGTCGGCAACTATCGCCAACAGCAAACGACACTGGCATATTTTTGTCGATATAGGTTCAAGCTTCTGCGGCATGGTGAAAACGCCACTCTTGCACGGTCACATTCTGTGCTGCATGCGTGGCGTTCACGTGGTGACCCACCTTTGGAACACTGTGCAGTCCTCTTACCTGTGCCGCTTTTTTTATTTGTTTATTGCTACTGCATAATGTTGCGACAACATGCGTCACTATTGGCTCGGTTGTGTATGGCGCGATGGCGCAGTTTTTGTAGCTGCACTAGCGAAAGCTTGTGTTGTGGACAAGCTACGCACCACCGCTCCTCGGCTGTACAAAGCACCAGGGCGGAAGAAACGGGAAGCGACCCCATCCCGAGTCGAGTTCTGAGAATTCTTCGTCGCCCTCAGCGTCTCGGCTACCGGACAGGGACCGAGAGTTTGCCCTCTCGAACACATGCAGCTCTCACCTGCGTCTTTTGTAGAAAATAAGCGTAGTCTGTTTTCTGCCACCAACCGATGTGCACTCTTTTCACGGATGGGGTCAAACCCCGTACGTAACACTGGCGATGAGGCAGGAGTTGCGAAGTGGATAAGTTTTCGAAGTTAAGGCAGTGGCTACAGGACGAATGCACGGCGCTGTCGAGCCTTTCTTGGGCAAATCATGGGAATCGTGGATCCAGCGCCTCGATTTTACTTCGTGGCGAGCGGCGTCAGCGACGAAGCGAAGAAGCGGGCACTTCTCACGCTTTGTGGAGCCGACACTTTCGAACACTGTGTGCGCGTGCTGATAGCACCGAAGATCCCGAGAGAAGTCAACTTCAATGATTTAGTGACACTTCTCAGGCGGCACTTCGACACCAGGACATCTGAGCTTTACAGACCCGTGTTTCAAAGACCCGACCAACGGCTAGACGAGTCGATCAGCAGCTACGCTGCGGTCCTCGGAACCTTGACAACCGACTGCAACTTCGGAGCACTGCCTTCGGCTACAATATCGACGACGTCACCTGACACCCAAACGACCGCTTCAGCAGCGAACCCAACTATGCCGCCCCAAGATGTAATGCTCCGGGGCAAGTTCGTCCGCGGCGTCTGGGACGAACATCTTCCACAGAGACTGTTTGAAGAAAAAGCCTGACATTTCAATGCGCTGTGGACTTAGCCCTGTCAGCGGAAAGTGCGTCAAGGCATCAGCGAGATATCAAGGGAGTGGCAAACTCGGGGGAAATTAACAGGACGTCGCAAATCAAGCCAGAATGCAAGCGTACGTCAGCACGACATTGCCATCGATACGACGGCTTGCATGACCCTCATCATCATCATCATCATCATCATCATCATCAGCCTGATTACGCCCACTGCAGGGCAAAGGCCTCTCCCATACTCCTCCAACTACCCCGGTCATGTACTAATTGTGGCCATGTTGACCCTCCAAACTTCCTAATCTCATCTGCCCACCTAACTTTCTGTCGCCCCCTGCTACGCTTCCCTTCCCTCGGAATCCAGTCGGTAACCCTTAATGACCATCGGTTATCTTCCCTCCTCATTACATGTCCTGCCCATGCCCATTTCTTTTTCTTGATTTCAACTAAGATGTCATTAACGCGCGTTTGTTCCCTCACCCAATCTGCTCTTTTCTTATCCCTTAACGTTACACCTATCATTCTTCTTTCCATAGCTCGTTGCGTCGTCCTCAATTTAAGTAGAACCCTTTTCGTAAGCCTCCAGGTTTCTGCCCCGTACGTGAGTACTGGTAAGACACAGCTGTTATACACTTTTCTCTTGAGGGATAATGGCAACCTGCTGTTCATGATCTGCGAATGCCTGCCAAACGCACCCCAGCCCATTCTTATTCTTCTGATTATTTCACTCTCATGATCTGGATCAGCAGTCACTAACTGTCCTAAGTAGATGTATTCTCTTACCACTTCCAGTGCCTCGCTACCTATCGTAAACTGCTGTTCCCTTCCAAGACTGTTAAACATTACTTTAGTTTTCTGCATGACCCTGAAACGTGCCAATTCAAGACAGCCGAGTGCCCTTTCTGCTCCAAGGAAGGTCACATCGAGCGTGCCTGCATCTCAAAGAAAAAGAAAAACACGGAACCACGCTCCGACAACTAGCAGCTACGGGCACACAGTGTCAACCTACCACCTATCAGCAAATCCTGCTGCAAGCTGCACACAGTGAGTGTACGCACACACTGCCCCAAGTTCCTCGTGGACTTGAGAGTGGAGGGAAAGCCAGTCCAGTTTGAGGTGGACACAGGTACGGCATGCTCCCTGATAAGCGAGGACACGAACTACAGAATGTGGAAAAAACATGGCGTGGCTTTCTTGCGAGGCCCTTAATTGGCACACATGGTCAGGTAAAGAATTACACGTCCTGGGCTCCGGACAAGTTCGTGTGAGGTTGAGTTCAAAGGATTATCTGCTGCCGTTGTTGGTTATGAAGGGCACCAGGTGCAACCTCCTAGGAAGAGATTGGTTTTTGGCACTTCACATTCAGGTGAAGGAGATCAACCACGTTGGAGAGCCAGCACTAGAAATTACAGAGGTTCTGGGATGACACCCAGATGTCTTCAAGGAATACATTTGCAGCTATGCAGGTATACCTGTATACACGTCACTGCAGCACTGCTCACAGTGAACACTACAAAACGACTATTCAGGGTGGAATGCCTCCCGTTCTGAATTTCCACTTCACCAGCTATCTTCTAGTGCGTGAGGGAGACAAAGATACCTGGAATTCCAGGGGTGAGTGTTCACCTTTACGACATCATTGTCAACGGGAACAGTGCAAATGAGCACGCAAGTGTCTGAATCAGGTTCTATTCGAGGCTAACTGAGCAAGGCTTACGCCTCAAGAAAGAAAAATGCAGGTACGGAATTACGTCGGTTGAGTTTCTGGGACATCGAATTGACAGAAATGGTGTTCGCAACACCAAGAAAAAGGTTGAGGCTATACTTCAAGCACCCAAACCATCTGACAAGACATCCCTAAGAGCTTTTCTGGGCTTTATTTCATTTGACGACTGCTTTTTGAAGAATAAAGCGATGGTTGTGGTTCATCCATTCATCCCCACATGGTGCCCACTTCGGGCATATGACGACTACGTGCACGGCTTGGGTGCCCTCGCGGCTGCACGGCGTCAACGACGGAAGCGGCTGCCGACTCACGGACTGCTATTCAGCCCCTCGCGCCGGCAGCAATGCAGCCCCCCCCCCCCCTCCTTTGTGCGGCGGCGCCCAGGGGCAACCCCTTTACCGACCACCCAAGGACTATGTTTCGACACGGTGCCTTGCAGATTGTTCCCTTTGTCCTATGCCGGGCCATTGAACTTGCCCGGCGCACCATTCTGACTGACTGCCAGATTGGCCTGACGACGCAGCGCGGTGACCGGAGGCGCCGGCCACTGAAAGCGGCGTTGGGACCACGGAGGCTGCCCGGACCCTCTCTCTCTCGACCTTGTTCGTCCTTAGGGACTGTTTGGGGAATCTGGGGACGGGGAGGTGTTATTTAAGCAGCTTGCAGCTGCTCTGTCGAGCTCTCCTGATAACCACGCCAACTTGTAAACATTGTATAAAGAATTCTTCATCGAGAAAGCTCTCGTCTCTGACCAAGAAGTGGGGTCAAGACCTCCTGCCGACCACGCATACCTCGGCACAGGCAACAACTGGATGGCGAGCGGTGGGATCGAGCGTGAAGTATGACAGACGACAGTACACCGAGCTCACGGGGACGGACAGCATAGGGCTGGTGAGTGTTGGCTTTGCTCTTTTGAGTGACCAGGCTGACTAGATAGAGGTTTAATCCTAGTCGCTGGTAGGGACCTGCCGCAGAAGCGTGTGTTTTAGTACTTCTGGGTAGAGGTCAAGGCATTGTCACACCAGTGTTCCGCGATGGATCTGAAACGGTTGTTTAGAACTCAGCTCGTATCCCTTTGCGAGGAGCTAGGCGTTGAAGTTAAGCTTCAAATAACGAAAGCAAGTATCATTGAAGCAATTGAGAGCACGGATCTTGCGAAAGAGAAAATCGTAGAAATGTGGAACGAAATCCTAAGGCGCAAGGCGGACGAGGAGAAGCTAATAGAGCTTCACATAGAGAAATTTCGACTTGAAGTCGAGTTGAGAAAGACAAGTGTTGTTCCGGAATCAGAGGGGGTAGGTAGACATGACCTTTATGATCTATCTAAACTTATGCAGCCCTTGAAGGTTGGGCAAGACATAGGTCTCTATCTCGTAAATTTCGAGAGAACTTGCGAAAAGTCAAAATTTGTTCGCAGCACTTGGGCGCGGCGCTTGATTAGTTTGTTGCCCTGCGAGGCGGCAGACGTGCTTGCGAGGTTGCCTGCGCATGATTCTGACGACTATGATCAAGTGAAAGAGAGCCTACTGAAGCGGTTTCATTTGTCAGCAGAGGCATTCAGGCAGAGATTCGGAAGTCTGAACAAAAGGCAGGGTGCCACTTTTGCCTAGTTTAATTATGAGTTAAAAGTAAATTTGGCCGAGTGGTTAAAGGGCGCCAAAGCTTTTGGCAGCTTCGAAAAGGCGTTAGAGGTGTTTGCCTTGGAGCAGTTTTACTCAAAGCTGCCAGAGGCAATGAAACTTTAGATTCAAGACAGGGATCGTGTCGAGTCGGTGCAGTCAGCCACTTACCTGGCGGATCAGTATGCCTCACGCAGAGGAATTAAAGAGGAGGCTACGATCGCCGGTGCGGTGGAAAAGAGAGGCTGGAAGGGTACAGCTAAGCCCAGTAATGGGAAAGATTCTGCGAAAGAAGTGGAGTCGAAGGTTCCAGAGCAGCCGGTAGGGGAAGAAGAGAGAGAGATTCGTGAGAAACGTTCACAGAAGAGCTTCTTCGAAGAACGGAGGCCGGTGGCGTGCTTTAACTGCAACGAAACCGGTCACATAGCTGTCGGCTGCCGCAAACCAAAAGTTGTGTTCGCGGACGTTTCTGACTCGCAGACTGATGATGAGCTGCTCAAACCGCACCTGTCTAAACTGCAGGTGAATGGGCAAAACTAACGTGTGGCGGGACAGTGGAGCAACCATTGACTTGGTGCCCCCAGATTATGTGAAGCAGGAGCAGTACAATGGCAAGTGCGCTTGGATAAAGCCTGTGTTAGAGGACATTAGTGTCTCGCTTCCCGTCGTAGAGGTGGTGCTCAGCGGGCCATTCGGTGTAGTGTGTACTGAGGCGGCTGTTTCTAACAAGCTGCCGCCGCAGTACACTTGTTCTCTAACCGCAGCGATCGCCTACTGAGGGGCCAGGGTAAAGATTGGGTGGAGGGTAGCGTTCAGGCTCTAACGACATCTAAAGCGCGTGCCTTGGCTGCTAAACTGGAAATGAAAGAATGGGATACCGACGTGGAAGTGAGCAATCCACTCGGCGATGAGTGCGAAATTCAGCCAAAAAACCGTTCAATATCTGCGAGTAGTGAGGGAGACACTGTTAAGCATGAGAGAGAGATTGCAGAAAATACAGAGGTGAAGGCTGTTAGGCAGTCAGGCAGAACAACCAGGCAAACCAAGTTCGAGAGCGCATTAATGAAGGACGCCGAATGTGTCGACGGGTTATTTGTCCTGCCGTGCTCTAGCTCACTAGATAGCATGCTAGCGAAAGTGACGAGAGAGGTTCTCATTAAGGAGCAAACAGTTAATTTGGCTCTCAACATGACGGAGGAAGTGGCGACAGAAATTCCGCGCCTAAGTGGAATGAACGAAATTACGGGTGCGGAAGATGTGGCGAGGGTCACTGCGTCTCATGAAGCTTTGACAGACATGCGATTGGCTGATCTAAATAACTAGGTAGAAGCTAACATGGATTTGTTTTCTCGAAATCCAGGAAAGACGGAGCTGATGGCTCACGACATAGAACTCACATCCCAGACTCGAGTGAAATCGCGAGCTTACCGGACGGCACCGAGACAGCAGGAAATGTTAAAAAGAGAAGTTGAGCGGATGCTAGAACGTAAGATAATGGAGCTTTGAGAGAGCTTCTATGCTTCTCCGCTCATTCTTTTAGAGGTCCCGGGTAAAGACCCACTACCTTGCATTGATTATAGGAAGTTGAATGCGACAACCAAAGATCAGATGTGTCCCATTCCCCAATATTCAGAACTAGCGGCTCCACTGACCGATGCCCTCAGAAAATCGGCTCTTGAAAGAGTAATTTGGGATGGCGCCAAGAGGGATGAGTTTCAGGGGCTCAAAGCGGCTCTCTCGGCTTCTCCCGTGCCACGTGCACCGAACTACGACCGACCCTTCATTCCACAGTGCGATGCAAGGAATCACGAGTTGGGGGTTGTGTTGTGTCAGGAGGATGACAAAGGTGAAGAGCACCTAGTGTTGTACCGTGAGCTTTCGGCTCACGTATGAGAGGAAGCCTATAGTGCATTGGAAAAATAACGTGCATGCCTGCTATGGGCATCTCAAAAACTAGCCTGCTACCTTTACGGAACGACATTTGTCTTTGAGACTGAGCATTGCCCGCTTAAGTGGCTGGCTCAAACGTAAGGCAAGAATCCCCGATTGTTAAGGAGGAGTCCAGCACTTCAGGAGCTGAATTTCAGCGTGCGCTATCGAAAGGGAGCAGCCAATGCCAATGCTGATGGTTTAAGCCGCGCCTTTTAGTTTATCTTCCCAGCTTGTACTAAATTTCTTTTGGTTGCAACTGTATACTTTTGCTTATTTGCCTTGTGAAGAAGCGAGAACACTTGTGTGACTGCCAGGACTTAACGAAGTATAGGAGTTTTCAATGTCAATGTCAGCTTGGTCGCTTGCGGAGTATGGCTGGCGCTGCCGCGCCAGTGGTTTCGTTCTACATCATTTAGGAGCAAATGAGCAGACAGGAAGCGAAGCAGATCTCTTCCGTCGAGCAGCTGAGACTTCTCACCGTACGAGATCTTCCCCGTCGGCGCAGGAGTTGTTATGTTTCTGCCTTGGGATTTGCCTGACGGGAGGCCAGTACTGTGGTGTGTCGACCGTGGAGGCAGCATTCATCCCCACATGGTGCCCGCCTCGGGCACATGTGGACTACGTGCACGGCTTGGGTGTCCTCGCCGCTGCACGGCGTCAACGACGGAAGCAGCCGCCGGCTCACGGACTGCTATTCGGCCCCTCCTCGTGCCAGTAGCAATGCAGCCCCCCCCCTCCTCCTTTGTGGGGTGGCGCCCAGGGGCAACCCTTTTACCGACCACGCAAGGACTATGTTTCGACACCTTGCCTTGCAGATTGTTCCCTTTGTCCTATGCCGGGCCATTGAACTTGCCCGGCGCACCATTCCGACCGACCGCCAGATTGGCCTGACGACGCAGCGCGGTGCACGGAGGCGCCGGCCACTGAAAGCGGCGTTGGGACCACGGAGGCTGCCCGGACCCTCTCTCTCTCGACCTTGTTCTTCCTTAGGGACTGTCTGGGGAATCTGGGGTCGGGGAGGTGTTATTTAAGCAGCTTACAGCTGCTCTGTTTCTCTCTCCTGATAACCACGCCAACTTCTGAACATTGTATAAAAAATTCTTCGCCGAGAAATCTATCCTCGTCTCTGACTCTGCTTGAAGTGGGGTCTAGACCTTCTGCCGGCCATGCATACCTCGGCACACGCAACGCCCTTCTTTCGTCTGTGGACGCATCGCCGTACGGCGTTGATGCCGTCCTCGCTCTGGAAGATGGTATTTGCCGAGAGGCGTCCATTGCATTCGGTTCATGAACACTGGGAAGGGCCGAAAAGAGCTACTTCTAGCTCAACAGAGAAAGTGTAGCAGCAATCTACGGCATCAGTCATTTCCATAAGTACATAGCTGGCCGGCATGTGACCATAATAACAGATCGCCAGGCATTGATTGGAATAGTTAGTAAAACAAAGCAAGTATCCCGGGTCTTTTCATCAAGGATCACGCGGTGGTGCCTTAAACTAGCAACGTACGATTACAAGTTACTCTACTGGCCTGGCCCACTGCACCAAAATGTGGACACTCTAAGCTGACTTCCACTACCGGCACAAGTTGATGAGCCTTATTCCCTGGGAGACGTGCTCATGTCGGCTACCATGTCCAGCTTCGAGCTTTCACCGCGTCAATTAGCAGGAATGACTCGAGAGGAGTCAGTTTTCTCGCAAGTGCTGGAGGCTGTCTCAAATGGTGAAGTTCATAAACTGTCAAAAGAACAGTTTTCATCGTGCAGGAAACTGGAGGTTGAGCTTTCAGTGCAGGAAGGGCGCCTTATTAGTGGCTCCCGGATGGTAACTCCAACAAAGGCGCATTACCTTCTTGAACTCGCACCTGCAAGCCACCACATAATTGTGGCCATGAAGGCATGCGCACGAAAGTACTTTTGGTGGCCAGGCATTGACGCAGACATCGAACGGCTCGCTAGAAACTGTGCAACTTGTTGTCAACACCAAAGGGCACCAGTGCCCAAATGGGAACACACAAGAACGCCTTGGGACACAGTTCACGCAGACTTTGTTGGTGCCTAGAAGGCAGAATGCTGGCTAATTGTTGTGGACGCATACAGCAAATGGTTGGAAGTGTGCTGCATGCGCAATACACAGTTTTACACATTGATTGAGGAACTCTGGAACCTTTGCACAGCTTTTGGGCTCCCCAAAAAGCTTGTGACTGATAGCGGACCATCCTTCGTTTCAGTAGAAGTTGAGAGCTTCCTAAAGAAGAATGGGCTGACCCACGTAACAAGTGCACCATATCATCCTACAACGAATGGCAAAGCAGAAAGGCTGTATTCTTAAACAAAACAAGCATTAGCCGAAAACAAGGACGGAACATGCACGTGTGGGCTGGCCCAGTTTTTCCTAAAGCAACACACCATTATCTGCACATCAATGGGTAAAATGCCAGCTGTACTTGTGTTCGGGCATGAGCTGAATAGAGCTCTCACGTGCATTCAGCCCCAAGCAAAAGGGAACAAAATGCATACCAACTGCAACAGGAACACAAAGTCGAGAGTACTCGCTGTCGGACAAGCAGTTTTTGAAACTTCGGAGGGAATCTGATCTGGGCGGAGGGAATCGCTTTGGTAAAGCTAGGCCGGTGCTTTGAGACACTCCACAGAAGATTCGGCGACACAGGATAAGGGCTGTACAGTAACCGCGAGCAGTGCCCCGCTCCCATTTATGTTTTGGATAAAAACAGATAACTCCACGTCGTCAGAGGCTGGAGGAACGCTGCAGCCTTCGCAATCATCGGTGACCAAACCAGAAATTGGCACTGCCCCTGAGACCATGCCAAACCAACGCCTCCTAGATAACACAAGGCCGGTGCACTTCGATCCGTGACGTCATGCTACCTTGCCCGACTGCCATAGTATCTAATGGGGACGCTCCCGATCGAGTCGCGGTGGTTTTGGCGTCATCGTCTTCATCACGCTGGGCTTGGCAATGGAAATTTCGGTCCAAGTAGCATGATGTCACAAATCAGAGTGCACCGGCCTTGTGTTATCTAGGAGGCGTTGGCCAAACACGACTGCAGAGTCACGCCCGCAGCGGCAACGAAGCCCTCCAGATCACTACGGCGACTCCATCTAAGGGAGGAAAGTGTTGTGTACAAGCGAAGCACCACCGCTCCTTGGCTGGACAAAGCACCAGTGCGGACAAAACAGGAAGCGACCCGAAGTCGAGTTCCAAGAATTCTCCGTCACCCCCAGCGTCTCGGCCACTGGACAAGGACCGATAGTTTGCCCCCTCGAAGACATGCGGCTCTTGCTGCGTCTCTTGGAGAAAATAAACTCTGTCTGTTTTCTGCCACAAACCAATGCGAATTCCTTTAACGAATGAGGCCAGACCCTGTACGTAACAGCTTGCAAGAACGCGCATAATCGAACACACAGGTGTATCTCAGCCATTGAGCAAGGGATCTGTCGCAGCAACAGCATAGCACGCTGGAGCGCTGCAGCGCTATCTATTAACATAATCCTATACAGATGGTTCTATTATCACGGAATACAGCTGTGTTGATTGACAAGTCACTTCATCACCGAACGCGCGTGTGAATCATCAACAATGGCTTGTTTATTGAGTTGCACTTTGCTGCTGCGGTCTTTTTAGAAGCAGTCAGTAAAGAACCTACAATTGATTACATGATGTAATATGACATCGTACTTCGGAACAATGATGTAACACCGAATGAACGTACAGGAGCGATGTGCGACACACACAGAGCTAGTATTTGTTCATTCTATGTTACGTAATTGTTTCAAAGTGCACTGCCATATTAAGTCATGAGTAATATAGCGTAAATCAGTCATGAGTAGTGTAAATCGGACCAGGGCCGATTTACGCTCAAACAGCCCATGGTCGCACGCCGCACCGCAAGCGAGCGGTCCGCCAATAATGGCGGACGTGACGTGACGAGAGGCAGTCGTGAACTTTTGCCTCCATGCGGCGACCGCACAAACATGGCGCTGGTTCGTAGCGAAGCGGAGCGCGAGGCCTAGGCCGCTAGGCTGAAGCAGCAGTTTGTTTTTTGTGTGGTTTATTGTGATCATTGGCAAGAGATATTCAGCAGCTGCAAAACTATTTGTCGAACGCAGAAAGGCGTTGTACTCTTCCTGACCTCTTCAGTACGTGTGATCGCCAAAGGAAACAGACGGATGTGTGTTGTGTTTACGCGAGGATCGGAAGGAATGAAGCCGCCGATTTCTTGTGTTTTAGGCTGTCTTTTGCATGTGCATAACAAACGCGAAGGCCATCGGATACACCTACATTCTAAGCGTCACACTAGTTCGGTACGCGCCAAAATGAAAAGATTGCGATCGCCCACCTCAGCATATGGTGTTTGTAGGTGTTGTGTGTGCGCGCTTCATCGATACGAAGATTGAAGTTTCTGCAGTGTTCAGAAGTGATGACACGATGTGTAGCTATTAGCTTCATTGTCGTGTCATCGCAGTCATTTGTAATGTGCAGTTTGTGCCTTGCTTCGTGTAAGCTATTTTGCTTGCTGCGATGCGCATTGGTGACCGCGAACACGTACAGAACGTTCGAGCGCTAGGGTTCTTACTATTACGAAGCGTAAGTGTACTGTAGTGCGCACGTGCAATGTGTCACAGTCGGGCTAGGCGTATAAGTGTTCGTTTTATGCAATATCGATATGTTCTGAAGTGAACCGTGCATATGCGTTTCGGCCGAGTTTTGGTTCGGGCCGTTTCTGCCTCGTTCACGTATCTTATGTGTTTTTCAGAAGTTATTTCTGTGCTATGAAGGTGTTTATAATCGGTGAGGAACAGCTTAAAAGTTACATGAGCACATGCGCGCTGTCGTAAAATGACGACGCGCTTATGCACTGTTCTTATGAAAGCAAATGTTGGACACTCTTCATTTTTGTCATGTGGACATTGGTGTGAACGGCAGAAATCCTAAGGCGTATTTCTAGATTAAGGAAAGTATACAGTCTTAACCCGAGAGAGGTGAACGCCTTGCATGTGCAAGAAATTCACCTGCTTGTTTTTAGTGTCCGAGTACATACTGTTTGCGCAAACACCAGTGGCATGGCATGACGAGCATATAATGTGTGAAAACTGGATACTTCCTTCTCATTCTTGGCAAATTTGCATTTTTTGATAAAAGGCCGTATGCACGTAACAAAGTATGAGGATGACAAAACAACTGGTATGATCAATATATGATTTGAGGATTCTAGCAGCAGAACTTAAGGAAAACGGACACAGAATGGAAGACTAGACGGGGACGCAGCTGCACTGTCAACTGATTTCTTAATTGAAATTCCCACTCGTATTTATTTCATCGCCATATCTCTTCTCTTATCTGTATGAGGCTGTCTGAAGAATGAATTCCTTTCTTGTCAAGGCGACTAACGGTGTGCTTACACATTGCGCTCCTGGTTTACTTACCTCAAATGCCTCAACAATCTCCCGAGTTAGCCTATTGTTCCTTTTGAGGACTTGTACTTCATGAAATTTGGGGGTACACATGCTTATTTGGCTAACTTGTCTCTTCTTGTTCATTTTGCAATGTTTGCAATGCAAGGCCAGATTTCTACCAGGGGTCCCTGAATGTAATGATGCGTGCTCTCTTGTTCAATCATTAAGGCATCTTCCTGTTTGCCCTATGTGTTTTCCACAGCACAGGGGGATGGTGTACATTACTCCTTTGACGCAATCGCAGTATCTGCTCTGGTGCGTGATCCGACATTGTGGTTCCCGTTTTTCCCGGTTCACTCGTGAGCACATACCTTTTCCCTTGTCTTTGCTGAGCACACTACTCGGACGCGATGTCTTTTACCAGTCTTGATGAGATTGTGGGTCAGTCGATGCAGATATTCAATTTTTTCAGAATTAGTTTCGGCATCCGCAACTTCAGGTCAGCTTTTGCTTTCTTGTTTCCTTTTAATCTTCTCTACGAGGCCTTCAGCTATGCTGCATAGCATTGACACAGGATACCCTGCCTTTTTTCAGCCTACTTAGCTGCTGCTGAAAACTTTGTTCAGTTTGATGCTGGCATGATTTGTTTAGTGCGGAACTGAACGCTGCACTCGCTATTGAACTTTTTACAGGCTTGGAATGGCTTGACATGAAGAGAAGAAATTGTTTCTGTGCTCTGGGCTTGCACCACCAGTGTAGATGTGACGGTTGTAATTCCAGTGAAATGTCCAGGAACTGCAGGGAACTGTGGTTCGGACGCCCATAAGTGAAGTTCAGCTCTGGACACGTTGATCGAAAGGACTCCAGTACGGTGTCCTTAAGTTGTTGGTAATCTTGTGCAATCTCTGTTTGGCACAATATCAAGAAGTCATCCACATATCGATAGATCAGTGTGAAGAGCCTTTCCTTGATGGATCCTTGAATTTTCTTGTCGCATGCTACCAAGTACAAGTCACTCAGGATTGGTGCTATTTTCGATCCAATGCAGACCCCTCTTTTTTTTTAGGACAAACAAGGTACCATCATGTACAGCGATTGTGGCAGCGAGATAGGCGTTTAACAGCTCCAAGAAGGTTTCCACAAACATTCCTACCGAGTTTTGAAATGGAATGGCTCCTTGCTCCTCGATGGTCTCTCTCAGTGCATTAATCAAATCCGCGTGCGGTATTGAATAATACATGTCTTCGATGTCAATCGAGAACCTGTACCAATTATCCATTGCGTACTTTCTTATCTCGGAGGTTAGTTCTTCAGAGTTCCTAATCACGAACGACTTTTCTTCCCTAACTTGGGAGAGTTGCCTGAAAACGTGTGCCGAAAAGCAGCGATTGCCACGTGTCTGCTTCCGATAAAATTGCTCTGAAGGGGGTACCAATTTTATGGCTTTTTTCACTGAAAAACACCGACAGCGTGGTGGTTTTCGCTGCTTTAACCTTGCTTCACAGCGGGCTATGATTACTTGTTTCTCCTAGAAGCATCTTGGCCTTTCTTTTCGCTTCCTTTAGGTTTTTATTTTCTACTTGTGGAAGTTCTTGTTGATGGCTTCTAATGCTCTTGTATTGTGGCTGCTGGCATCGAATACTATAAATCCCCCTTCTTTGTCTGAAAGGCACAATATGAATTTTCTTTTTTGAATTCCTTTACAGTTTTAACGAAACTGTGCACATGGCGTTTGCATTCTTTTGAACGAGCCAGTGTGTCTACTCCTTCAGCCACAACTCTGCTAGTGTCTGCTTCATTCGCTTTTGCTGCGACTTGTCTGATAATGGAAAGCTTCCCTGCTGTGTCTAGTCACGGGGAAAGGGCAAATTTTGGATCTAGTTCCAATACTTCCTCAGAAGGTTGTGAGAACTGCACCTGTCCTACTGTGACCACTGGGTTCTTGCTTATCTTCTCGTACTCTTTTTGACCATGTTTTGTTGGCGTCAAAATTGGCAGGAACCACTTATTGAACATGTGTTCAGTGCTAAAAGTGCCACTGAACAAGTGAAGACGATATGATTTTTTCCCAGACGCTCTCATCTTGAGCAAGCCGGCGAGGAGGCGAATCTGTGTCCACATTTCAGCTCGCAGTATCTTCATAATTCTTCTTGCATGTTCTTGGGAAGGCGACGACATCCCGAGTAGCGACCTAACACCTTCCACCAAAACATTCTCCTTGAGGCAACATAGGAATAAGTGGGCCCGGCATGTGAAGACATATTTGTCATGAGTCAAGCGGATGCAGGAAACAAGTAGAAATGCTCAGAGTGCTGAAAATGAATGTCAAAAGGGTGTTTAACTGGGCTAGTTGTGTCATTCTTCGAGGATTGTAGCAGCAGAACTTAAGGAACACGAGGACGCAGCTGCACTGTCAAATGATTTATTGATTGAAATTCCCTCGTACTTTTTTTTCATCGCCTTATCTCTTGTCTTGTATATCTGAGCCTGTCTCAAAAACATGACTTCCTTTCTTCTCAAGGCCACTGACGGTGTGCTTACACATTACACTCCTGTTTTGCTTATCTCAAGTTCCTCAAGAATCTCCCGAGTTAGCCTATCGTCATTCCTATTCAGGACTTGAATTTCTGAAATTGGGTGTGCACAAGCTTACTTGGTTATCTTGTCCCTTCTTGTCCCACTGGCCCACTGCCCACTGAGTTACTAAGCAAGGATATATCATCAGTGAATCGCAAGTTACTAAGGAATTCTCCATTAAATCTTATCCCCAATTCTTCCCAATCCAGTTCTCTGAATATCTCCTGTAAACACGCTATGAATAGCATTGGAGAGATCGTAAGCCTGACTGCCTGACTAGTTTCTTTATTTTGATTTTGTTGCTTTCTTTATGGAGGACTACGGTGACTGTGGAGCCCCTATAGATATCTTTCAGTCTTTTCTCATACGGCTCGTCTAAACCACGATTCCGTAATGTCTCCATGACTGCTGAGGTTTCGACTGAATCAAACGCTTCCTAGTAATCAATGAAAGCTAAATATAACGGTTGGTTATATTCTGCACATACCTCTATTAGCCGATTGATAGTGGGAATATGGTCTATTGTTGAGTAGCCTTTACGGAGTCCTGCCTGGTCCTTCGGTTGACAGAAGACTAAGGTATGGTATGGTATGGTATGATGAACTTTATTTAATGTCCTGAAGATCAACCCTTAGGTTGAAGCAGGCGGCTCCCACGTCGGGACAGTAAGGTTTAACCTTACCGCCGTATCATGGGCCTTCTGGACGGCCTGTACTTGATCGGAAAGAACTCCACTGTGTAGGGCTCGCCGCCACCAGTCTCTCTCCTTGACACAGTCTGTGAAAGTCACAGGACACTGCCAAAGCATGTGATCCAGAGTAATGATGCCATTACACTTCTCGCAATTGATTGGTATCTCTCTTTCAGGATATATCTTGTTAATAAAGTTTGGACTTGGATAAGTTCTTGTTTGCAACAATCTCAGAGTCACCGCTTGAGCTCTATTGAGCTTAGCGTGTGGCACTGGGAATTCCCTTCTGTTCATGTAGTAATGCCTCGTGATTTCATTATATGTAAGTAATTGGTCCCTGTTCTCCTCCTGTATATTATTAAGGTCCTGGTCGCGTAGTGCACGGATAGTAAGTCCTCGTGCAGCTGCGTTAGCCATCTCGTTTAAATTCTTCCGAGATGGATCGACAGACCCCACGTGCGCAGGAAACCAGTGGATTTCGATGTCTTGGCTGTCCAACTCACCGATCAGCTGGGCAGCCCTTTTGGTTACAAAGCCATTGGTAAAGTGTCTAATAGCCATCTTAGAGTCACTGTAAATCTTCGTCCACTTATTCCTTAAAGCCAATGCTATCGCTACTTGTTCCGCGACTGTCGTGTTTTTAGTCATGATTGTAATAGCATCCCGAGTGAAATCATCTGCATCTACTACTACTGCCGTAAAGGCTTTCTTTCCTCTGACCCACGCAGCATCTACAAATGCCGCATGTTCTCTGTCGTGTTCCATCTCTTGCAGGAGAGCTTTGGCCCTTGCCTTTCGTCTTTCCAGGTTGTGCACCGGGTGCATATTTCTGGGGAAAGGAGTCGTCTTGATTATCTATCTTATGCTATCTTTTAGTTCTACTGTGCCTTCACCTGACATTTTGGATTCGGTTGGACACCATCCTACCTCTTCTAGTATTGCTCTACCTGGCCTTGTTCCAGAGAGCCTCTCTCTGTGGGCAATTTGCTGAGCTTCTATTATCTCGTCTATTGTGTTGTGGAGCCCCAGTTTCATTAATTTGTTATCCGGGGTGTTAATCGGTAACCCCACTGTTGTTTTGACTAGCCTTTTAATTAATCTATTCAACTTGTTTAGCTCTGTGTCCAACTGAGCATCCCAGCTACATATGAGAAGTGGCACAAGGCGAAAGCGTGGACCAGTCTCATGGCGCTCTCCTCTCCCAGCCCTCTGTGTCTGTTACTGATTCTTCTTAGCAGTCTTATTACCTCCACAGTCTTGCTAGTGATGTGTCGTATTGTTCTTCCATTTGCCCGGTTTGCCTCCAGGAATAACCCTAAGACTCTTATGGATTCTACTTGCTTAATAGATTCGCCTGCCTTCGTGGTTAGTACTAACCTGGGTTCTTCCTCGGGAATGTATCCCCTCGGTTTTCTACCCCTTCTTCTGTTCTTGAGTACAAGGAGTTCAGACTTATTAGCAGAGCATTTGAGTCCCATGTCTTCTAAAATAGACTACCTCATAAATGCTCTTCTGAAGTCTGCTTTCCGCATGTCCAATACTTCCTTCAGCGGTCCATATAGTCACATCGTCTGCATAAATGGTAAAGTGAATGCCCTATATCCCTTTTAGTCCCTTTGCCACTTTTGACATGGCCAGGTTGAAAAGCATAGGTGACAAGACCGACCCTTGTGGTGTCCCTCTGTCACCGAGATCAATCTTCTTTGATTTAATATCCCCCAATCTAAGGTGAGCTGAACGATTGCCAAGAAAGGCTTTGACCACTTCATAGAGTTGTCTCCCCAATCCCAGTTCGCAAATCACTTCAAGTATTGCTCTATGCTTAATTCTGTCAAAAGCTTTTTCGACATCCAACCCCAAGAGAGCTCGAGTGTTTTTTGGTTTAGCCAATAGCAGTTGATGTTTGATTAACAACATGGCATCTTGTGTGGACAAGCCTGATCTGAAACCAATCAGATTGTACGGTAGGATGTCATTGTCCTCCACATATTTCGTTAACCTGTTCAATATGACATGCTCCATTGTCTTCCCTAGACATGATGTTAACGAAATTGGCCTCAGGTTATCCAAGTTGAGTTGCTTGCCCGGCTTTGGTATTAAGATAGTACTGGCCGTCCTCCATTCTTCTGGATATACCCCATCTTTCCATAGCTCATTAATGTATGTGGTCACATATTTTATTGATTCGTCGTCCAAATTCTTAAGCAATCTGTTAGAGATGCCATCCGGGCAGAAGACTAAGGTGTTCCCGATTCTATTTGCGATTACCTTAGTAAATACTTTCTAGGCAACAGATAGTAAGATGATCGGTCTATACTTTTTCAAGTCTTTGGCGTCCCCTTTCTCTTAGGATTAGGATCTTAAGATTCCGGTAGGCTTGAAATCATGAGGCGCTGCGTATACAGGGTGGCAATTTTTCTAGAACAATCTGCGCATCATCCTTCATCAAATCTGCTGTTACCTGATTCACCCCAGCTGCCTTACACCTTTGCATAGACCCGAAGGCTTTCTTCAGTTCTTCCGGCATTACTTGTAGGATTTCAAATGCCTATAGACTATTCTCTCTGCCACTGGTACTTTACAAATCTCTAAAGAACTCCTCAGCCACTTGAACTATCTTATCCATATTAGTAATGATATTGCCGGCTTTGTCTCTTAACGCAAACATCTGATTCTTGCCTATTCCTTGTTTCTCCTTCACTGATTGTAGATCAGTTTTATGAAGATGTTGAATTAGCAATGAGAAAAGTGCAAAGGCGTTATACACTAGTAACGGGGGACTTCAATGCAAAAGTGGGGAAAAAGCAGGCGGGTGAACAGTTAATTGGCAACTACGGTGTCGATTCTAGAAACGCTAGAGGCAAGATGCTGGTAGAATTCGCAGAAAGGAATAAGCGGAGAATAATGAAAACTTTTGTCAGGAAACGTAGCAACAGAAAATCGACCTGGAAAAACCCTAATGGTGAAACAAGAAATGAAATTGATTTCATACTTTCTGCCGACCCCAGCATAGTGCAAGATGTTAAGTAATAGGTGGGATAAAATGTAGTGATCATAGGTTAGTGAGGGCCCGGATATACCTGAATTTAAAGAAAGAAAAAGTAAATTTGGTCAAGAAAAACAGGTCAACTTAGAGGCAGTAAGGCTAAAAGCAGACAAATTTAGGCTGGTACTTGCAAACAAATATGCAGCCTTAAACAGAGAGATGATGACATAGAGGTAATGAATGAAACCGTAACGAGGCTGGCTTCAGAGGCAGCGATTGAAGTGGGAGGCAAGGCACCAAGGCAACAAGTAGGCAATCTCTCCCAAGTAACAAAGGACCTAATAAAGAAACGCCAAAGAATGAAAGTGTCCCACTCAAGAGATAAGATAGAATTCGCGGAATTGTCAAAACTGATCAACACGGCGAAAATAAGTAATATGCGAAACTATAACGTAAGAAAGACTGAAGAAGCCGTAAAAAAATGGACGCAGCCTGAAATCAGTGAGAAGGAAACTTCACATAGGACAAACCAAGATGTATGCGCTAAAAGATAAGCAGAGTAATATAATCAGCAATTTGGCAGATATAGTAAAAGCAGCAGAAGAATTCTATACTGACCTTTACAATACCCAGACGACTCAGGAGCGCTCTGTTCAAAACACTAATGAACAGTATACAGAAAGTCCTCCTATATCTAGAGGTGAGGTCTGAAAGGCCTTGCAAGGCTTGAAACGGGCGAAAGTGGCAGCAGAGGATGGAATGACAATCGATTTAATCAAAGATGGAGGAGACATAATGCTAGAAAAACTGGCGGCTCTCTATACGAAGTGTCTATCGACTGCAGAGGTCCCAGAAAACTCGAAGAATGCAAACATTATACTAATCCACAAAAAGGGTGATGTTAAAGAACTAAAAAATTATAGGCTCATTAGCTTACTCGCAGTATTATACAAAAATAATGTCCAACATAGTAAGGGCAGCAGTGCAATTTAGTCAACCAAGGGAGCAGGCTGGCTTCAGGAAAGGTTACTCTACAATGGATTACGTCCATGTCATTAACCAGGTTATCGAGAAATCCGCAGAGTACAATAACCCTCTTTATATGGCTTTCATAGATTACGAAAAAGCATTTGATTCAGTAGAGATACCAGCAGTCATAAAGGCATTGCGTAATCAAGGAGGACAGGTCGCTTACGTAAGTACCCTAGAAACTATCTACAGAGATTCCACAGCCACTTTAATTCTACACAAGAAAAGTAGGAGGATACCTATAAAGAAAGGAGTCAGACAAGGAGGCACACTCTCTCCTATGCTATTCACTGCGTGCTTAGGAGAAGTATTCAAGCTATTAAACTGGGAAGGCTTAGGAGTAAAGATCGACGCCGAATACCTCAACAACCTTCGGTTTGCCCATGACATTGTTCTACTCAGCAACAATGCAGACGAGTTACGACAAGTGATTGAGGACCTTAACAGGGAACGTGTAAGAGTGGGACTGAAGATTAATATACAGAAGACCAAGATAATGACAAATAAACTGGCAAAGGAACAAGATTTCAAGATCGCAGATCAGCCTCTAGAGTCTGTGGAGGAGTACGTTTACCTAGGTCAACTAATCACAGGGAATCCGGACCATGAGAAGGCAATTCACAGAAGAATAAAAATGGGTTCGATCGCATACGGCAGGCATCCTGTGCTCCTGAAT